>NC_138577.1:54165893-54765893 GCF_964289735.1 Phaethon aethereus | reverse complement strand
CCCTTGCATACAGCATAGGGTAGGTTTCTCAAGTGGGAGGTTAAGAACTTCTCTAAGTATAAACCTGAAAATGAGAATTTTAGTAAAAATTGTTATGGATATTTGTAAATGTAGCCTTTTCTTTCATAATAGTATGATGTGATGTAAACTTTGCAGATGAAAAATAAGAGTTTATCACTGAACAGCATTCACTCTGAAGGATAGAACTCTGTGGGTCTAGTTTACAATTACATTTAATCATCTTTGGCCAAGCAAATTTTTTTAAAAAGTCTTTCATTGTTTCCTACTGTTAGCAGACACTGGAATGAGTTGCAAATGAGAACATTCTGAATCCCATCAAAAGTTGTTAACAGACTTGAACACCAGAGTAAAATAGCTTCAAACCTGGTTAATTTTCCAATGTGGATTTTAACTTCAACAATTAAGTCTGCCTGTAATCTATCAAGAACTCACATTTTGACATCCTGAATCTTGGAGCCATTTGGCTTTGATTTTATGGCTGTGTTCCATCCATAGTTATACAATTAAAGAAAAATTATTTGCATAAAAGTCATGGTGCTTCAGTTCCTAAAAGGAAAAAATGCCAATTGGTTTGATTTATTGTCTCATTGTGCAGAATTCTCTTGAAGCTGTAGATATTCCAGCCAGCTGACTTTGTAAAGCAGCCAGATTATGACCTGGCAATTAAATTGTGAACGCACAGTGCTGCAGAGGAATAATAGATCCAAAAACACTCAACTGCTGCTTCTGAGCTAATCCAATGATTTTTCATGTACTGGAATCAAAGTAGATGTAGCTTTAAAAATGTTGCAGGCAAACTTAAAAGTTCGTTGTGTTGAGAAGGTGATTTCCAACTACCTTTGCATTCTACAAGTGTGAGTGAATATAGCTGTGGACTTCTCTTTAAAATAGGGAAGCACCTGATATAGTAGAACATTTTCCAATGTTATGTTTGCTTTCTTTAATGCAAAATTACATAGAATTCTGTTATGTCTGGAGTTTTTTGGTATTAATCACAAAAGCATGCTTCCTGTAAAAGTACACTCCGCAACAGAAATGAATATGGGTTTCTTTTTTGTTTTACATCTGGTGCTAGAAATTATGCATCATGACTTTCAAACTTCTTTTAATCTATTTTTGTCGTATCAATGCAAACAGCATGTATTTGATAAAGATCAAACTTAAAATTAACTAATGTGGTAGCTTGTTGTGAACAATGCATTGAACCACTGAGTCAAATTCCTCCCTCAATTTTCTCTTGTATTGCATCAAAAGTTCTCTGAGTTTTAAGTTTTCACTTGAAAAGGCTTAGTTTGAGTATCTGTATGTTCATTCATGCCTTACATCCCGTGCAGTTCAGTCAATTCTGCTCAGGACTTTATAGGACTATTTCCTAATGGAAGAAAACACTTCTCATCTAACAGAACACTAGAGGGAATTTGTTTCTTTTCATCTCAGTAACAAAAAGAAGAGTATAGCTGTTGCTAAAAAGTTATTAATGTTTGTATGCTAAAAAGTGATTAATTATGTCTTCTGATGAGAAAATGAGTAGGTAAGAGGTAGAGACTTAATTAAACTTTCTTGACTGGGTATATTTACCATCTTGGCCCAGGCTGTAAAAAGAATAGCATTTAACTGCAGTGAGAAGCACCCCAATTTATTTTTTCCTCAAGTGTGACACTGAGAGCTGTTCTGACTGCTTTTACAATAGACCACACATGAATGCATAGTACTTAAGGATCATTTTCATGATCTATTCTTTACGGTCACAGGAACAACTCTTGCAAATAAGTGATGATTGTTCCATGAGTTCTTGGAAAAGTGTAGGAAATTTTATGTTGTGTACGGAAGAGTATTTTGACCAGTAGTTGGGTTCTGAAATAGCTATGCCATCCAACAAGAGGTAAAAAAAAGTATCTTGCAGAGTAACAGGTTTAGAAAGTCTTCCCATACAGGCGAAATGAGTGTCCTGCAATCAATGGTGTACTTGAGATCTTGCTGTGAGATAAATGAGTATAGTTACACACATGCAAGGCCTTGCTGATACAAAATCCAGCCACTCTTGATGATGATATGTGTTCCCACTATCTTCTCTTGCTCCTGTAGCTATGCAAAATAATGTTGGAAGCCACTGCGTGAGCAACTTTGCCTTTCTTATCTTGGAGGACTGATTCTGGGTAGGAAATGGTTCAGCATGTGCATTTACAGCTTAGATTGGTACACTGAAACAGAATAATGGCTAGTTAATAGCTGATGTACATGAAGCGGTACTAGCAAAGCCCACAGTTCAGACAAAAGAAACAAAAACAGTGCTACCTTTTCTTAGATTCATTTCTAGTAGTAAATTTTCTCCTAGTATGAAAAGGAAAGTTTTGTCATTTTGCCCACAAAAGACTTTTGTAACATTTTTGAGTGATGTATTTAATTTGCCCTGCTAATCTTAGTTACCTACCACTGCGGCCTGTTTATATTGCCTACAATTTACTCTGTTTTCCTGATGCAGAAGCCCACCTCTCTCTCCCATTTCTGTTGACTGGTTTTAGTCAAGCTCTTAATCCCTTGCTAGTTTAAATCAGTGTTGTTTTATTAACACAGGAGGAAACATACCAGTTCATGCAGGCTGATGAGGTAGCCCCATGTTTTCATTATTTTTATTTGGTTTCATTTAAAGACAACAGGTCATAAGATACTTTTCAGAGTTCTGCAGAACTGGGTAAAACCAAACCATTGATTCCATGCAACTAATTGAATAGGAAAAAAAAATTTCTTTGCAGTTTGTTTTGAGTTTTGAGTTACAGCAAAACCAAAACAAACTGGGCTTGAATCCACAGATAAAAAAGTTGAATGTAAACCCACAGAAACATAAGCTTGCAAATGTCTCATAGTTTTGAGAACTGAAGAGAGTTCACATGCTGCCCAGTATTTTGCAGCCTCAGAAATTAATCTGGCTACTCACTGGCTGTGATCAAAACCACCCCTATAGTTAGTGCTAGCTGAACTCATCTGGCATTAAAAAGAAGAGCTGAATAAACTCTGTTTTGTGAGAGCAGATCTCTCCAGTCAATGTTGACACATGTTTTCAGGATGAAGTTGAGCAGAACATCCTGCCACTGCCAATATAGCATCCTTCTAACTGTGGAGTTGCCTAATTATCTTTAAGTTTAGTTTTTAAAAGAAAGGCATATTTCCACTGAATTTTTGAAGCCACTCAAAGCACCTACTCATAAAATTGCTACTTGTAGAGGATATTCTAGCAAATTCCTAGTACACTGATATGAATAAAACAGTTGCAGTGCATATCTTTTTATTTACTTAGGTTTGTACAGCGAGGAGGAAATGTTTCTTGGTAAAGAATGTATTTGCGTGTTCTACAGCAGGCACTGTAGGAAAACACTTCCTACAGTAGGCACTGTAGGAAAACAGTTCAGAGGCAGAAAAAATGAGTCATCTAGAAGCAATCACAAACACAACATGGTTTTGCACACTCTACCTAGGTATCTACATAAAAGTGGGTGTTGCTTGCATACATATAAGAACAAAGAGACTTTGTATTTGTCCATGTATTTATAGTCCCCTTGTGTTTGAGTACCCTAACACACTAAAGATTTTATTTCTTTTGTCTCTCACTTTATTCAGCAAAGACGTAATATTCATGAGAGGTTACACGTGAAAGAATCTAAATGTTTGACCTTCCTGTAATGGGATGTGGGGCTGTTTGCTGAGCGAGCTAGATCACTGTACATGCAACAGCAACCTCTTTCAGTTTGACTATGCCAGTGTTCTGGTGATGGCAAGTTCCCATGGAGCAAATGCTTGTGTTTGCTTCCTTCCTTCTTTGCATGCATTTAGGACTATTCATATGATAGCCTTAGAGCTGTACATCTTACAGAAATTTTTGGGGCCACACATGCCATGTACTGGGCTGACAGCAGTTGGCATTTTAGATTTTGGATGTGTAATCCCTCACTGTGTATTTTCTTCTGTGTACTCCTCTAAAAGGGAGATGAGCTACACTGAAAGCAGGCCTGTAATTACCCACTCCAGCGATACCAATGCCAAGAAAGTAAGGGAAAACACAAGAGGTGCCAGACCCCTGTGTCAGGGGTTGCAGCCAGTGCAACTGCGTGTACCTGGTGTGTCTCTGCTGAACATTAATGCTTGCATAAATCTGCCATGTTCTGCTCCAGCCAAAGTCAAGGGCGGAAGATTTTGCAACAGCTTATTTTGGGTAAATGCGTGGTGTTACTTTGCAAGCACAGCTGATGAAAACGATAACATAAGGCATGTGATATATAAGGATATTACGTCAACATAGTCTTTGTGACCCCTAACTTTTTCACACTAGCTATGCTGTCTCAAAGTGAAGCACTGATGGTTTTGTTCTTTTTCTGGGTTGATTTTGTTGGGTTTTTTCCTTTTAACCAGAACACTTCTATGGTTCTCTGGTTTATTTACAGTTTTAAACTTGTTACCTGCAAACATCTTTAACTAGCAGCAAAGCACAAGAAAGCTTCTTACAGATTTGTTCAGCTGTGCTATTAACTCTCATTTCCTGATTTGTATTATTTCAGCCATCCTAGTCTATCTTTCTGTTAATTTCTCCTCAACCTAGTCTGATTCACTGAAGCTCCCATACCTCACCTCCATTTCATCTTTTAATTATCTTAACCTAGTTTTATTTGCTTTCTTCCATTTTAGGGAAGTCCCACTACTGTGGTAGGCCTGTCATCCTCTCCCTGGATGCCATAAGGGACTTCTTGATTCCTCTAGCCTTTGACAATGTTTCACTCTACCCTCACTCTTTGAAGAACAACTCAACAACCCAAAGCTTCATGCTCTTTTGGCCCTCTGCCTTCAACATCTAATGCTAGTGAGGAGGGCTGGTCTGACAGTCACAGGTAGATGCTGAACAGCTTCAAGTTTCCCTGATGTTGTTTTTTTGTCATCTACTTGAAGAGGTCTTCATATGTAACAAGGACTACTGTTGCTTGGTAAGAGTAAGAGCAGAACATGCAGGTAAGGAGTTGTGTTTTCATACAGTGGAGGGCAGTGTTGCTCGTGCAGTTGCCACCACAGTAAAGTATGCACAGGAGACAGTATGGGGCTCCAGTCTAAGACATGTCTTTGATTTCAAAACCTCATTTTTTGAAAGTTTTTACTATGTTCACCTATTTCCTGATGGTGTTTGGCTCAAACCTGCCAAGTGAGGCAAGAAGATAAAGCCTGAGGATTTCCAGAGCAGATGCATGTAGATCTTTAGGTGGTTTTTGAACTGTATTCTTTATTTCAGCTGTCATAAACATAAGCAGAAAAAGTTATTTTTTGTGTTCTCTGAATGATTCTTGTATCATTCTTGAAAAATAAGAGTGGGAGAAAGGGTCAAATTGTGGTTTTGTTTTGTTATTGAGTTACAGCTCTTTGTTTTGTTATTGAGTAGAGTTACAGCTCGACCAAGCAGCCAGCAGAACTAACAACAATACATACTGCAGTACGTATCAGTTGCACAGTCACAACAAATACTCTTTTGTGAACTAAATCCTGGTAAATACAAAAGTATAAATGGGTTCAAAAAGACACTAATGGAAAAGCACAAAATGCCATTAATCACAAAGATGCAGATACAACTGTATCTCTAAACTACACCTGCTAGAAAATGGAAGGCCTTAGCATGAGAAGCATCGTGTGCTGAGTGGTTCTTGTGTTATTTTGTTGGGATTCTGCTGCTGACCAGTATCAGAAATAGGATGTGTAGCTAGAGGGATCTCTGACTTGACACAGCATGGCTGTTGTGATCTTATATTGCAAGAGAACCGCTGACAAAATCCTCCAACACTCTCTGGAGAGGCTGACTAAGAAAATGGGTTTTCAAGTATTGCTCCATAGTTTTCTTTAAAACTAGAAATAAAATATTCATGCAGCCATATTCTAGTTCTTATTCATGAGTGACTGAGAAGCTAATAGGTATATATATTATATATAATAGCTAATATATAATATATTTTATATATAGTAGCTAGCAGGTAACACTCTACAGAGCAGCATCTGTATCTGCATGACCACATATTCTGATGTACTCTCATTTATTTCTCTCCTCTCTACTGAAAACAAATGCCTCCTGGTTTCCTCCTGTTCTTTTCTCATGTTCACCCTTTTGCCTCCTGCTATAAATTTTCTCACACCTGAAATATTTGGGGTTTACTGCTGTATAACAAATAGCCTGATGCTTTCCATTCATTCTTTTTCTTGCTTATCTGACAAGATAGTGAGAAAGCAGCTAAGTAAAAGAAGAAATCTGCGCCCCAAAACCTGCACCCTAGGTTGTGTCTGATTCCCCTTGGATCTCACGTTCCTGCAGGGTTGCACTCAGTGTGGAGGTTCAGTGTTGGGCTGGAAAGCAGCCTTATTACCAGAGGATCAAGTAAAATCCTCCTGTTTTCAGGGAGGTTTTGGAGGATGAATTCCAGGATGCAATCCTACTCTACTCATTTTATTGTGGAGGGGAATAATTTGAGCCCATCTGCTGTACGGCAAATCCAGATCTCAATTTTTCTGCAGAGCCAGTTCCCTAAACCAGACTAAATTGCAATCATTACGGACTTGCCTTGTACTGTCAGTTGCTGGCTCAGTAAATAGAGGAAAATACTGTCCAGGCCTAGTAAATTATGACTAAAATAAATGCTTATGGAAATACATCCATCAGACAGGACTGCTGAAAGAAAAGGTATTGGCGGACATTCAGGATCTATCAGAATAAATAAAGCATAGTATAAAATAAAATTAGGATATATACAGGGCTGATACTAAGCACAGACAAGCAGTCTGAGTTCAGTGACTTGACAGGAGATTTTATCATGGAAGAAAGAAATGTGAAAGGGCTGAGGGAGGGCATGGAAAAGGGTCAAGTGACTTTGGATGGGAGAAACCAGCTCAGGGACAGACTAGGACAAGCAGAGGAAAAGTGCCCAAACTTACTGCCACTGAAGTTTGGTAACACCCCTCCCCTTTGTGTGTGCGGACTCAAACCCACAGAACAGCTGTTGGGAAGGGGGAGGCAGGGGGAGGAGGAGGACGGCAGGAGAACCAGCCTGGGAAGCTGGTGTGATGAGCGTTGCCATCCTTTTGTTGCGACACAGGACCGTGTAGCCCGAGGGCGGCATCGCAGCTGTCGGATCCCTTCGTCTGTGGTCGCCCTGCACAAGGCTGTTCATTTGTCAGGCTCAGCCCTAAAATAACATTTCAAGGCTTTCACCAGCCACAGAGTGGTCACATCCAAAATGTCTCTTTGTTTTGGTCCTCGTGTGCTAGACTTAAACTGTGCCAGGCACACGAGGCAGCGTATGACATAAGCCAGTGATGCCCATGAGCGTGCTGGGGGTTAAACACACCACAGGGCTGTGCTTGAGCCTCTTCCTCTATTCTGCTTATTTACTAATATAAATGTTGCTAAATACCAGTTTACTGATGCTTTAACGAAGAATCCTCCTAATTATTCACTATTGACACAACCCTGGGTACTTGGTAGTTACTGGCCTGGTTTAAACTGGCCCATCAAATGAAGAAGTTATAGTTGCCCAATGTATAGAAGCTTGGGCAAAACAGAGCAGAAATTGTATTCTCATCAGGAAGTCTGGTTGTTTCTACTGCTTTGATCATATATATATATATACACATACATATACACACACACAGAGATACATATATGATCATATATATGCGTAATAATTGTTAAATATTTTATAGATTGTTTATAGTATATAAAAATATGTATGTACGAAGAGGACAAATCAACCTTCTCATTTGAATCCTTTGCCTTTTTTTTTTCCTCCTGAGACTATGAGAGCTGTGTAGAAGGGATTGTGTTGTAAGCACAGTTCTAAACTGTTAACACACAACCTTTCATGGCACCTTGGGCTCCAAGAGAAGGAAGGTTTCTGCAGGTGGGAAGGAGAGCTGGCTTTGCTGTACTTTTCTTGTTAAACTAGACTAGCACAGACATACAAACAGTGTTTTGGTACAGCAAGGAAAAGTCGCAGTGGCTTGATTGAGATGCTGCTAAACGGGATGATCACCTTTTTACTTGATTACTTCTGAAATGAGAGATAGTGGTAATGCTTTCACATCTGAGGGAGACCTATAGTAAGACAAATGTAGAATTACTGCTTTCCTGCTTGTTTCTGTGCATGTTCTGCATAGTGGCTCTGTGTGTTCAGGGGAGCAGAAAACATTGCAACAGGAATTTCAGACTTCATTTTTCCCAACATACAGACTTGACCCTAATTCATTCTCTAGTTAATTAAAAGAACTCTTGCCAAAGTCACGTGGCAAATTGTGGTTACTTTCTGGGCATTTGACACTTGATGAAACATAACCACTCATTTTCTTTGGTTTATATCTTCAAATTTAAATTTTCAGCCATGGTACAGAGGCAGACTGCAAGGCTATCGGCTCAAATAGAGTTAATGTGTTGTTGCTATACTCAGTAATGCATTCTGACAAGAAAACCAATCATGGATCTACTTTAAAGAAATATTGGTATCTTGCTCGCTTGAAGGTCATTTTGACCTCCATAGAAGACTTGCTATGCAAAAGCCAAATTTGTGTGTTCTCTGCCAGGAAACACATGGGCCAGAAAGAGTCAGTCTATAGCAGTATCTGATATTTGCTAATAGGACACTCAACTGTCACCAGTACTTTCTAGCCCTTCCCCTGACCATTCAAAATTTACAATTTCTGACAATTTGGAAGTGAGCACAAAGGTTTTTACTCTTTTATTTCTACTTCTTCACATGGATATGTCTTTAGACTACCATTCACAGGCTAAAATCCTGGCTCAGGAAAGTCAAAATAGCGGATGACCACAAGAAGACCAGTATCTCCACCAAATTCTGTCCGAAGGTTAAACATTTTGTGTGTGTTTATGTATGTGTGCATATGTATATATGTTTGTATATTGATATATGAATGAAAGATAATTTTTTTTTTTTTTCCTGTTCTTGAGGAAGGAATCTGCAGCCTTGTCCTCGAGGAAAGCCACTGAAAAGTGTAGTAACCAGTAGACTCCAGAGGATGATGCTTTCACACCATTTTAGACAATTAGAGCAAAAGAGACTCCATCTTCGTTTAAGAAAGTTTTGTTGTAGTAGGAAGACATGGCAGCTAGCTGAACAGATCTCTGATGTTAAGGAGGATCTTAATAGCCAAGGAAGATCTTAATTGCCAAGGATCTTACTAATGTGAACTCTTTTTTCCCAAAAGTTGGCTTCATTACTGCAAATACGAGTTTTTAAGTGAATGTACTACTTTGTCCCTAGGTCCTGTCTGGTGATAGAGACACATCTGGGAGATGTGTCAAACACAAATATCCTTCCTAAGGATCTCTGTGTCTACAGAACCAAAGCACCAGGCCTTCGGGCAAACAATCCTCAGTGCTTTCGGCATCCAGACGGTAACAGTTCATGTCTCCACATGATGGCACTGGATGTCAAGAGGACCGCAGGGTCTAGCCCTGTGAGGAATAAATTACTTTCATTAACCAGCAGTAGAAAGATAAGCTGTCTGCCATGCGACAAATAAATGCTAACCATGCTTTAAAAATCTGAGATCTCCTGGTCAGTCATGAATCTGAACAGAAGAGCTCAGTAATAGTAATGAAAAAGTACATTTAGCTTTTTTTAATGTTAGTGGTGCAGTAACTGCTGCCTAAGATTTTGATGTATTTTGAAAATTGTTTCCCACTGGAAGTGTTGCCCCTGAAACAATACCTTGAACATAACTCAGGTGTCTATGTCCTTTCCTGTAGCTTGGAACCGAGGTCAACTACTTGTAAAAAGTACCCTTGCAGTTTGAGGGGAACATAGTAAAATCCGATTGAATGTTTCTCTTAAATTGTTTGGAAATGCTCAGAAAGTAAGTTTTGGTCAAAAGAGACATGAAAATACTGAAAGTATTTGGGCAAATAATTTTAATCTGGCCATGGAGGTCGTCTTATGAGTAAAATTGGCTTTTTAGTTAGTTTTGCTTTATAGCTAAACAAACTGAAAAACTCTGATTAAAAAACACAAAAAGATCATTTCCCCAAGATGGTATAATTTCCCACCTCTAGGAAATCTCCCAATCTTTTATCCTTCCTTCCATGAAGGAATCTTTTCCTGTAGATATTTGTTCAACTGAAACATTCATCTCTTTTCAAGGCCTCAGAAATGTTTTTGTTTCTTTTTTTCTTCTTGGCTTTTTTTTATTGGGGGATGGGGGGTGGACTTCTAGCATGTAGTTCCAAAGAAATAAAAACACACTGGATCAACAGTGGTACACAGGTATTTTTAAGTTAAAAAATTAATTAAAAATAGCTACCTCCTTTTAGATCCCTAGGTAATTTAAATGCATACAAAATCAGGGGAGCATAACTAATCTACAGCAACTGAGTATTTAGACCATTGTTTCAGGCTTCTGGAGAAAATATTGGAAATAATGCTTGTTCACTGGAAGGTCTTAAATAGAGGCTGTAGCAGATAAAATTCATGCCAATTACTTCCACTAACCATATTTATCTGTACCACTTTCTTTTCCAGCTCTTGACTCCAAAGGGCTATAACAATGTCAGCCTCACTACATTGACAGTGCTTCTCCCGTAAGTCAAATAATATGCAAAAATTTGCAAAACTCTCCTCTCTCTTACACAACAGAGACTTTCTATTCTTAGATTTTGAACTAGATGGAAAAGAAATTATCCTCAGCTTTCAGAATTTTTAAGAAATATGTATGGGAAAAGGCGAGTCTATTTATCATCTCAGTGTTGTGGCTGCTTGCATAGACATTTAGATAGTGTGCATTTAGCTTGTAGATAGCCCATTCATTTTACTTGACTAGATGTATCTGGTAATGTTATTCAGAGCTTAGTCATCAGCCTAGGCTAATTATTTCGCTGTTAATAAAAGAGTAAATGTCAGGTAATTTTCTGTTCCTGTTAACCCCGTGCCTATTCCTGCTCCGGAATCTACACTTTGATACAAAACTTCCACTTCCTCCAGTGTGGACTGGGACTCTTGGGAAACAACATAAAAATTAGCATTTCAGACGCTATCATCTGTGGCATTTACTCCCATCCTGTCACTGCCATGGAAATACAAGCTATGGGTAACAAACAGTCACAATACAGTCATTGAACAAGAGGAAACACCTGGACGCAAGCACAGCCGGCAAGGAAACACACGGTTCTTGCCCATTCCAGGCAAATGCTGAGAGGCTGCCTGATCCCAGAGTGGCTGTGAGGAAACCCTATTCCTAACACCATCCTTATGGGAAAAATGCCAGTGATCATGCGCTTGAGAGTGGATCTCTCCAGATGGAGCACCCATGCCGAGCACACACAATTTAATCACATGCCAAACTGGGGCTTTTTTTTCTTTTTCTTTTTTTTTTTTTTAATCTATTCATGTGTCCTTGGTGGTATGCAGAGGAGGGGAGCTACAGGGAGGATGGGAGTCACATCCTATCCTAGCGCTTTTTTTCAAGTGTCAGAATTTCATGTTGTCTTGAATGGGCATGAAAACTAAAGAGTCTGCAATACTTTATAGATGGAAGTTCTGGGAGAAAAATACACTTCACAGCAATCTTCCAAAATAAAAGTAAGCAAAATACATGAAGACAGGTGAAATTTGCTATATATTTTCTATTTTTCAGATTTTTGTACCTTAAATGATTCGCTCTACTGCTGGTTCTATGTCTATACTAACAAACCTGTATATCCCCTGTCACTTTCTTTCAGCCCTGAAACAATTTTGCAAAGAAGTTATCCTACTCCTTTTTGGATATTTCTTCACAGTTTGTCATTAGAAATTGAGTCATATGAGTACTGGTAAGAAATGCTAAATAAGGGAGCAATAGTATTCCAATACTTTGAAATAAGGAAATATGAAGATGAAATAGTTTTCACAGAATTTTAAAATAAAATAAACAGATATGCAACCCCAAAATGTCTGTATTTATCATGTTCATATGGCAGAATTTTTGATCTCTCATTCATTGATTGCAATAATGAGTATAACATTAGAATGCACTAATCTGCATCTCATTATAAAATTTTATATTAGCTCACTTTTAACACGTTAAAATTATGACAGTCTGAATTTCAACCAATTTTGTAGGTAAAACTGGAGAAATCAGACTAATTAGTTTGTAAAACAGGGGCACCTAGAATAGACTGCGGGAACTAGAAAAGACAGGTCTCTCCTGATGCTGAAGTTCTGCTTACATTTCTATATTAAATTAGAACCATGTTTTCCTCCAGTCATCTTTTGTTCTTCCAGAGCTGCGTGGACTTTCTGAGGAAGTAACAAGTAACAAAATACCAGTGCAGAATCGTAGAATAGTTTGAGTTGGAAGGCACCTTTAAAGGTCATCTAGTCCAACCCCACAGCTGACAAGACTTACTGCACAGCTTTTTCTGATTCCTCATTTAACATTTTTCCCTGCAGATATCAGTAAGGATTTAATTGTTTCATTTTATTATTCAAGTAAACATCTGAACAATCTTTTGGTGCGGGGCTCACCCATAACCAGCAAGGGCTCATCTGCGATCTCTAGAGATGGATAGCCCTATAATGGGACAGCAAGAACCTAATTTAAGTGTTCTAAGTCATTATCTGGCGTACTTGTACTCATCCTATGATCAGATACATACTTCCAGGTGTTTCCTTTCACTTGTTAGTCAATTCTCAGATTCAAACAGAAGTATTTATTTGTCTTGTGTGCATAGCAGGGGTCTCTCTTCTAAAATTTAATCCCATTTCAGTTACTTGTGTCCTCAGGTTTTCCCACTTCCTATATGACATCTTATTCCCTCTT
Source organism: Phaethon aethereus (assembly GCF_964289735.1). Classification (NCBI taxonomy): domain Eukaryota; kingdom Metazoa; phylum Chordata; class Aves; order Phaethontiformes; family Phaethontidae; genus Phaethon; species Phaethon aethereus. The sequence goes on along the minus strand of NC_138577.1, from coordinate 54,753,050 downwards.
CACGAGTATCTTTGTGCTCTGCCTCTCCTATTAATTCTTACTGTCTCTCATATGTGGACTGGAGAAGAAATGCTACTAGTACTAGCATGCTCCATTATTCCTAGGGCTAATATCCAGTTTTAGTTTTCATCAAATGTTATGCCAGCAAAAGGTCATTGTACTTGTACTTGCCTTTGGTAACAGCATAAGCTGAAAACAGGAGATAACTTTAGATCGTTTCTTAGTTCTTCTTCCAGATCTCTCAGCTTGGTTTAAAGCGACTTAAGGACTCAGAGAGTCCATCCGTTGAGAAGATACAGCTTACCACCAGCCATCTCTCAAGGATCCAAACACAGAGAAACCTACTAACCTTTGTTCTGTTGTCCTACTTTTGTTGTTTTCCTCAAAGGAGGGAATCACTTCCCTGGGAGATAACCTGAATCTTCTCTTCGTCCATCCTCCACAACATACTTGCACTTGACACATTCTTCCCTAGCAGCAGGCCTTTAACAACGTCATTTGTCAGAAGGCCATTCTGTGTTGCGGTCTCTCTTGAGCCTTTGCCTGCCCAGTTCCTATTTTTTTGAGCCCTAATCTGTGTTTTGTCAAGATTTGCTTCCTTTCTTTTCTCCCTTCATGCATAGTTTTCTGTCAGTTCCTGCTCCTTTCTTAAGGGACCAGTAAACCTGTTTCCCTCCTTTGCTTTTCTTTTATTTTTCTTTGGTTTTGCGATCAGTTTTCTCTCAAAAGTTATTTTCTAGGTTTATTCCTGAATACTGAATCGACAGTTGTCTGCAGATGAGAGGATGTCTGTGTACTTATTTCATAATTTTCTTCATCACATCTTCAAGCCCATGTCCAGTTTACTATTGTCTCCAGCTATATTTGTGGTCACCCTTGAGCCTATGAGTTTCAATACGCTTATGTGGAAAACCAGTTTTATCAGGTACCTGTTTAAGGTTGACGTATGTCCTGCATCCAGTTAACTTCTTTGTCTTGTGTTACCTTAGCAGTCCTTACTGGGGCTGTTGTCCCTAACTCCCAAGAAACAGTGACATTTTCTTTAAAGGCAGTGCTCTTCTGGAAGTACATTTTCAAAATCATACTGAATGAGTCCAAAAGGTATTTTCTTTTATATTGTTACTTTTAATCATAAGGACACTGGGAAAACAGAGAACCTATCCACAGATGTCCAGTGGATAACTTAGCAGAAAAGACACAGCCTTTTTCATCAGAGCGTTACAACTGTACCTTAAAGTCAGCCAGTCAGTCAGTCAGTCAGAGGTTCAGTGATTCACGGTAAGTAGTACACAGCTCTTGTTTAAACGTTTGTGTGAAGCTTGCATGTGTACTATAAAGGACATCGGATCAAAGCACTTCCAAACCAACTTACATCTGAAGAAGCGGCGTAAGACAGTTTCACAATGTAGTGTCTGTGTTTCCTGGTGGGCAAGGACAGCTATGACAGTGATTTATGATGCTGCTCCTCTGAAAACCAACTGAGCCCCAGGACTGCCAAATTAGATTAAGGTGCAAAAAGAAGCTCTCAAAACAAGGTCATGTGGTTTCCCTCTGTGTGAGTCAGAACACCACTTGAGAGCCTCCAGCTACTCAAAAACTTGCCTGCTTTTCTTTCTCAGCAAGCTAAAACAATGCTGCCAACTCCTGCAATTTAATTATGGCTATTTGATGTTTTACTTAAAGCCCGGTTCCTATTGGTATGTGACCATATGAGAACTTCAACTTCCACTTAGAGAAAAATGAAGATTCTAGCCATCAAAATGGGGAAATTAGCAGGCAAGCGGGATCCAAATGCACAGAACCAGCTCACAAAATGGAGGAGGAGGAGAAGAAGCAGCATTCTTTGTTGAACGTTAGACAAACATCTGACAGAATAATTTTGGTGTAATTGGTTTTGCCTTAAGAAAATCTTATGTTGGCTTCAAATTGTGGAACTGAAAAGACATCACTTTCAAGTTTTGTTTGTAATTACAGGAATAGGCTGTGAATGGGACAATGAGATTTGCATCCCTATTTTTATGTTTTAAAGAAGATGTCATGTTGGTATTTTTAGTGAAAAAATATGAAAGCTTTTTTGAGAATTTTTAGAGAAATGCATTTCACTGGAAAATGCAGTATCGGCAGGGTCAAAATTCTCTCCAGGAAACCAAATTCTCCTGAAATAAAAGTAAATTCAGAGACATTTGATTTTTTTTGCATCGTTTTACAGTTTCTCATTATAAATATTTGCCAAAACAGAGTCTCCTTCCCTTCTTACTGAAGAGGCCTTCTATCTGTAACATTTTGCTAAGTTCATGTGCAGAAAAATGAGACACTTCAAGTCTACCAAGAAACCTGCACAGCAGGTTTTTCTGAACTGGAACCGAAAAACAACCAAAGAGAATGTAATAATATGCCCTCTCAATTGTGATAAAGAATTGGGCGAAACTTAAAGATACTAAGTTTAAGGCAAAGAGAAAATATTTTATGAGCAGTTAGAATTCACTGAAATAAAAGACACTTAGGCAAGCGACATAGCAGGGGAAACAGCAGAAATAGGGGGTTTTCCGTCTATTTCTGATATCGACAGCTATTGCAGCCGTGGCGTAGCAAGGTTGTATTTCGTGGTGTGAAAGGGCATCGCCTTGCTAAAAAGCAGCGAGTCTTAGCGCGGGTCGAGTGCAACCAGCGCACGGTAGCTGTACGAGCTCCCTCGGTGCTCCGGCACCGCTGCGAGGTGAGCGGTGGCGTCGGCGCCGCGCAGGCACCCGCATGGCCTCACAAACGGGAGCGCAGCGCTGGCGAGCAGACAGCAGGTTGGTTCCTTGGGAGGATGGCTGCTCTCTGTTGAGCTAGGGTAACTCGAAGAAAATGACTCAGGTGCAGCTGTTTTGCACAGATTCCCTGCTGGTGATGTAGATTAAGAGGGTGCTGAGGTGCCTCTGTTGGCTGGGAGCAGATGCAGCTGTGAGTGGTAAAACCCTGCAGAGGACGGCAGCTTCGTTAATGCCTTCTGATGGGACCTGTGTCAGGCAGCGCTTCTGAGATGGCAGCGCGGGTGGGGTAGCAGGGTGAGACAAGGAGGTCTATGCACACAGATTTTCAGAATGACGGGGCATAGGGAGAAAATGGAAAGGAAGATTAATAGGTTTGTTGTTTTGAAGGAGCAATTGCAAAACCATTGGAGGGATGATGGCAGAGCATGTAGACTGCTCAGAGGAGGGGAGAAGCACTGCCTTTTAATGTGCTTTGGGTCTGGGAGTAGAGGCTCTGATACGTGACCAGGCACAGCTAAGCAAGTTGTGAGTTTTCTTGCTCACACCTTCAAAATGAAGTATTTAAAATAATTTCTGTTATTTGAAAAAAGACTAAATTTGTCAAATAAACTGGCTGACTAGCATTAACAGCAATATTGGCTGCCGAGAGATTCATGCTATTAGCTGCACTGTGTGTAGCCCAATTAAAATTCTCTTTTCAATAAAAAAGCAGAGGTCTCTATTTGAAGTCACATGAGGATTTTTGCGAAATATCTCATTTGTCTTGCTGTTTTCTGGCAGTAAAGGACTGAAATAGAGCTAATGAATCAACATTAACTTTTTTCATCTCCATTGGATATCCCACCAAAACCAGAGCAAAGTTACCTTGATAGGCAATGGGAGCAATATTGTCATACCACTGCAAGCCTGAGAGACAAAAGTTTGCAGGCTCCAATTCTGTTAAGCCAGCTTCTTTCATAAGCTCCACAACTGTTTCAATATTCTTTTGTATCTTAGGTTTAAATGTAATTCATGTTAAGTGTGGTTTTATCATCTGGAAAGCCTTAAGGGCTACAAAGGTCTAATGTCATCAGAAAGCTCTACTGATAAATGCTTGTGCTTTTGAAGACTGTGCTCCTGAAGGCAACGAAACACTCTTTTGATAGTGTTTTCACTGTTCATTGCTGCAAGCTGCAGTTAGAAATCACCTCAGTACCCTTCTCATGCCTGCCTTTAAGAAGACTGCAGTCTGCCTTTTACAAGGCTGAAGGTCAAGATGCTAGAAGTTGGCTTTTGGAATACTATACCATGCAGTGGTTGAGATCAATCAGAACAATTTAAGACTCTTGAAAAGATTTTTAAAATATTGTGGGTATTTTTGCAGCTTTATCCTCTGTAATGAAATCTCCCAGAACAAGACTCCCTCTCTTTTTTCCTTTGTTTTTAATCTTTGACATATCAGATGTATCAAATTAATTAGAGAATCACAAGAATAGCCCAGGAAGGGACCTCAAAAGCTCATCTGGTCCAATCTTTTGTGGGAGAGAGCGCACCGATGAGATGATCCAGCACCCTGTCCAATCACATCTTGAAAATCTCCAGCAATGGGAACTCCACCACATCCCTGGGGAGGTTGCTCCAGTGATTGATTGTTCTCACTGTAAAAAATGTCTTTTTTATTTCAAGATGAAATGGTTTCCATTTCTTATTTAAATAATTTAAGGCTAGAGAACATGAGGAAGACCTTTGAATATTCCTTTTATTTTTCTTTAAATGGATAAAGTAGCATTCTGGGGCTTTAGATTTAGCATATAATTTTAAATTCAAAAACACCACAATCCCATTTTTCGCTCCGCAGGTATGTGATAGAGAAGCCACTTCCCAAGATTCTGGCACTGGAGTTTTCCCTTCAGTTTTGTTACTTGTGACCTTACAGTGAGAATATAAGAAAAATGGGGCCTCTAGGAAAAGGTGAGCTTCCATCTTCTTATTCTCCTGCATGATAGTGGACGTACAGACAGCTCCACCAGGACCAGGGCATTTCACAGCAGTGTGACTGCTGGTTCTGACAGGAGGTACACAAACAGTGTGGAGAAGCGTGGCTATGGATGGCTGGGAGTCTTGCAGTTTGCCCTAGTAATTCTGCTCCTTTACCAAGAAAAAGTCTTCAGTGTATGGCATGATTACAATATGAATACCTTAGTGTATATTTGTGTTTGTATGTATGCACGCATCCTGTTAGCTAGAGTTTTCTTGTGGCTTCTTCCCCAGCATTCTGATACTTAGAATACTGTTGTCCCTTCCTTTCAGTCATTAGACTCTTCTCTTGCTCTCATGTGCGCTTAACTGAAACCATGGTTTTGCATGGCGGAAGGACAGTTGGTTAACTGTCCTTCAGATCTTCTCCCTCTTCAGCCTTCTTTCCTACAGCTTCTCCCTATCTCCTCCTACAGCCTCTTTTCACCTCCCTTCACACATGCAACCTAACTGTGAACTGCTGGAATCACCACAGTCTATCTGTAACCAGCTCCCTTTCATCCTTGATCTATCGTGGTCCTGCTGCATATCTGCTCCTTGAGGTAACCACAGCAGTGGCACACCCATGGATCCTCCCATCTGTTTTATCTCTTCCTTTGTCTGTCTCCAAGGAGAGGTGACTGCATAGTCATTTTCCTCCCCAGCTTAGGATGCAGTTTCAACCTGTGGCTAAGACAATCTAATAATAAGCTGCTGCTGAAAGATGCAGTCCTGCTCCTCTGACTTCAGGTTCCCCCCTCTGTGCCCATCTCTCTTGAGACGCTAACTGATCTGATGAGAACTTTTTTTCTTACCTTCTTTTTTGTATTCCCCAGATGGATTTTCCATACCCAGTTTATGCTGTAGTTGCACAACAGCTCTGTCTGATGCAAAGGGAGAGGTGGCAACCTTCGGGTCTGGAAGATGGGGTGGGGACAAGTTTGCCCCTTTTTGACACTAGCTTACACACTGAGTTTGCTGCAGTGTGAAAAGTCTCTCCTGAAGTGAGAAGTAGGGAGATGAATGGCTGGCTACAGATTTTCCCAGGAGAAAAGGTCATCAGTTACTCGTGCCTGGTGGCTGTGGTGGAAGAAAGCACTAAGTGATATGGGCAACCCGGACCAGACAGTAGGAGGGAGTGGAAAGGAGGAGGGTTAACCTCCTTTCACAGCTGCCTGTCCAAAAGCAGTTACAATAACTTAGATTCCGTTTGTGATTTTGGTAATTTTTCATTACTGCTTCAAAGCAAAAAGGCTGAAAAAATACTGTCATTTGTGTTCATTGCTGATTTTTTAAATACCAGCTTAAACAAAGTCAAGGCTATGTAACCAATCGCTTTTCAAAAGAGGAAGGAATGTAAATAGGTTTTATTGATGTATTAACAGTTATAATATGATTCAAGTTAAAGGTTATGAATTTTTAGGCGTATGTCTATCAGTAAATGACAAATTTATTGACATGAAAAAATGTAGTCGTATGTAGGGAGCCTTTCATGCTTTTGAAGTGTCTTTTTCAATGTACATTTGAGGACCTGGCATACTTTCACTTTGTTTGTTACAGTTCAAGAGCATGCTACCTTTTGTATAGAATGCTTATTTTAATTAAAGTGTTAAGGGTTTTTCATAGCAAACCCATTACATTTGTTACCACCTTTTAAAATAGGATTAAATCAATTGCCCAAATCATGAAAAATGTGAATGTATCTTGAATGTAAATTAACAGCAGTGTTAAATAACTCTATTGTCTGTGTGTTTCTCTTTATGTGGGCTCACATCCTTTTAGCTTTAATTAAGGAGACTAATTTTATTTTTGGAAGATTATAAATTCCACAAGACAGAGCAGTAAGAGGTAGCATTAAAATATGCTAGTTATTATGCTTTTTGGAAAAGAAAATTGCATAACTAATCTTTTGTCACATGAAATCATTACGCTCACATTTGAAATGCATTGTTTTCAGCCTTTGTGCAACTAGTATTCTCTTACATTAAAGAACTGCTTTTATGAACATTTACTTTAATACCTGATATTATATTCTGTTGTTTTCTGATGCAAATACATAACATTTTTGTATAATATTAGATCAAGGACAACATTTAGCGGTGGGGAAAAAAGTTCCATTTTGCCTGTGCCAGTGTGACCTGTTGCGCTGCTGGGTGTGTAAAACATTTATTATGGAATTTCTGTGGTTTCTACTGAAAAAAGCGCTGTCACCTTTGGCATTTCTGGGTTGGCCAGAAGGATGACAATCATGCCTTTAGGGCCTTAATTTAACCAAGATGCTGGATAAGAATCACTTGGGCGTTGCCAGCTTCCTCGGCTGGAATTCTTTAGAACACTGTATAGAAATGTTAACTGTATGGGTTTATTTAAGGGATCTACCTCTTCCTTTCATGACACACTCTTAAAGGATGACATCATTGTGAGAAAGGGCAGCTTTTGTAACGGAAGCAGGATTCTTGAAAGGGAAAAACATACTCATGATCACAAATTGCTCTCAAGGTCAGCAGTTGTATCGCTGGTACACTCAACCTCCCTGCTGAGACAATCCTGTCTCACTTCTCAGCAGTAGCTCTCAGTTCTGCAAAGTTATTGAAAATCAGGACAAAATCAAACAGCAAGAAAGCCAGCATCCTGCTCATTAAACTCCTACACGTCTCTTCATGCTCATTATTCCAAAGCTCTTTATGTTACTCTGAGATGACTTTTAATGCAAGCTAGCTAATGTGGGAATGGGAATGTTAGTTAGAGTTTATAATTTCTTAAACAATAAAATCTGTTCAGTGATGTTACTCTTTTTTTTAATGACATTTAGCCATAAAATGTGCCTTGACTGACATTACTGAACTGCATTATACAAAATCACAATTCCTATATAATTCAGTGATGTCTTTTGGAAGGCAGCCTAATAAAATCTCTTAATCTTCAGCATTATAGTAGTAAAATTACACATTGCTTGTTTAATGACTAATAAGCGTATGGATTAAAAATAGGACTATTTCTTCTATCTTTACATGATATTTTTTATTTTGCTGTGTCCATGCAAGGTATAAGTTTAAATCAATGTTTTTCTGGAGCTGCCAGTCACAAGGTATCTAGTACTTTCTTACGTGCAGACATTATCTGAATTTTGCACAGCTGCCTGCATAAATCAGGTATAGGAAGAGAAGCAGAAGTTTTTACAAACCTTTATGTTTTGGCAGCAGAAGTGCTGTCATGTTATGTTAGGTGTCACATGTAGGTGCATTAAGACAAATTTGGGAAGTAGAGAAAAATGCAAAGAAAGTAAATTAAATTTGAAAACTTGGCTCTTTATGATGAATTATGTGAATTACGTTGAGGATTTTTCTCTTTTTTGGTATTGCTACAGCGCACACTGAAGAATACAAATGAAGGAAAAATAAATCAGTATTAGTGCAATATAATTTGCAAACACAGCTTCTGAGGTACTAAGGAACAACGAGTTAGTGCATTGAATGCCACCTTAAGACGATGGCGTATGACACTTCATAGGTATTGCACTGCACTCAGCTGATCCCCATTCCTGCCAGCCTTCAGTGCCAGTCAGAGGTGAGCGACTCAATTTGCACTTCCAAGCAGTTTGAAGCAGGATGGGGTTTGTCAGCTTTTGTGTCAAAACCATAATGGAGACGCTTAGGAGGAGTCTGAAACAGGGGTCATGGGGCACAGTTGCATAGAAGTAAGACATATGAATAGGAAAGCGAGAGCTTACTTTAAAGCTATCTATATCGTACTGATGCTTTAGATACCTCCAGAGAAGGTGCCGTCACCCCAAAACTTATCCTTGCTCCCTTTTCCCCCTCCCTTCTCCAGATACAGCAGCCCTCCCTGCCCCAAGGTTTGCTATTTTCACCTTGTTCTTAGCCAGATTTTAGAAGTCGCTGTAGATTAGGATCTTGTAAACATAGTTCAACGTTGGCCATCGGAATATTCACAGAATCACTAGGCTGGAAAGGACCTTCAAGATCATCAAGTCCAACCATTAATCCAGCGCCACCATGTCCCCTAAACCATGTCCTGAAGTGCCACATCCACACGTTTTTTGAACACTTCCAGAGATGGCGACTCCATCACCTCCCTGGGCAGCCTGTTCCAATGCCTGACCACCCTCTTGGTGAAGAAATTTTTCCTAATATCCAATCCAAACCTTCCCTGGCGCAACTTGAGGCCATTTCCTCTCGTCCTATCACTAGTTACTTGGGAGAAGAGGCCAACACCCTCATCACCACAACCCCCTTTCATTTAGTTGTAGAGAGCGATAAGGTGTCCCCTCAGCCTCCTCTTCTCCAGACTAAACAACCCCAGTTCCCTCAGCTGCTCCTCATAAGACTTGTGCTCCAGACCCCTCACCAGCTTTGTTGCCCTTCTCTGGACATGCTCCAGCACCTCAACATCCTTCTTGTAGTGAGGGGCCCAAAACTGAACACAGGATTCAAGCTGCGGCCTCACCACTGAATGCAAAACATAATCTCTCATGGCATTCCCTGGCCAAGTCAGGATTCTGGGCTCACCAGATTGTGCTCACCAGTAGATGCAAACATGAGATAACCACTTAGGTTAGGACAGGAGAGCAGGGAAGCAACATAGTGTCCAAAGTAAATCTCAGTTATAATATGACTTTTCCGTCAGACAAATGAATATTTTACCCTCCCCACCATTTTATCCTTCCCACATTGCCTTGGCAATGGCAGATACTTGCTGTCCAGGCTGAGGGACCCTTTAGAAATGCTCCAGGTTTTTATTGTTTTCAGTTTCACTTGGTCCCACAAAAACAGTTTTGACGTGCCAAACCGAACACATATAGGAGAGCTCAAGCGAATGCTGTAGAAAATGCTGGCTAATATTTGCATCACAGAGATGAAACTCCAGCGTAGAAGTGTGCTAAATAGACAAGGCAGGGAAACAGGTTGTGCCATGTCTTCTGAGGTTACAATCGGGGAGCCACTAGTGCTCCAGATAGTTTTACTAATAGGAAGTTAGGAGTCATGTTGCTTGCCTACTGCCCTCAGAAAATGTCTAAACTATGTTGTTGTTTTGAATGATGTATGTTAAGGAGGATATTCATGCATCCTCACGTGCCTGCCAAAGAAAACTTCCCCATGCATGCACAAAACAAGAAAAGCAATGGCATTGCCCTGAACCAGTTACTAGTTGACTCGGAGGGGGCATGCGAGCGGGTTTGCTTTGCAAAATTTCTTTTGTGGTGCAGGTGAGGGAGTGCAAGAGGTAGTGCTGCAGGGCCTGGAAGGAAGAGCCGGGATGGGAACCTCTGTGTTCTCTGACAAATGCCTGATCTGACTCTGCCTGCAGTCAGGACGTTCACGCACCTGCCAGAATTGGCTCGTGCTTCCAGCCAAAGGCACATCACCGGGAACGATGCCTCCAGATGTCGGTGGCAATTAAAGCCACCTGCAAGGTGAAAAAAAGATTCAGTGTGTTAAGCAACTTAACCTGTTGGTTTGACCTGTGGGCCAAACATACCTGGCCTGAGGGAGAAGAAGAAGGTTCTGCTGGTCTCTGAATGCTGCCAAATCAGCCTAAATCTTTCTCCTTTTTGCTTTATCTCTACCACTTGACACAGAAAGTCAGGTCTTGGCATTGGCTATGTTTTTCTGTGGAAAAACATCTGAGAGAGCAGCCTCTGCAGGAAAAAGCAAGTTTGCACGGTCCTTTCCTGTCTGCGTAAGCATGGTGGCTGAGGACCTGCAAGTGGGATACCTGCTACTGAGTATGTGGCACGCCGCTGCTTGTACAATGGGTGGGCTGCAGCATTTCAGGGACCCCACCTTCCTCCCAAGAGTAAGTAACAGATCTGTGAGTAGACAAAAATAGAAGCACACTAAAAAGTTGGCAGGAGTGTTCTCTTGTGTCGCAGTGCATGTCTTGGGGTTGCATTTATGGTTTTTAATCAAAACTTGGTTGTTTCCTGAAAGGCTGCCTTTATCTACACTTTTTGAAAAAGATATAGATTTTGGAACTGAAGCACATCTAAATATTAAAAATATTTATCTTTGAGTCTCCTGTTTCAAAAAGTTGTTAAGAGTAAAACACAGCTTTATAGCAAAACAAGTCAAGGCTATGGAAAATATTTTAATGATATTGGCTGAGAAAAACTTTCTTTGAAGAGTACGAAGGAACTTTCCTACTAAATAGCTGGAGATGCAAATTCATCCTGTTACTAGTGCAGTGGGAAATTACCTGAAATACCAATGTATTTCTGATATTTATTTCAGAATTTTACATTATTTCAATTCAAAAACATATGTGAAGCATACTATTTTCAAATCAAATAGGAATGTAGGAGTTGATGCACTCATTGCAAGTCCTACAAGAATTGACCCTATAGCATCTGTTAAACCTGAAAGTGACACCCAAAAGCTTTTGCTGCCTAAAACAACATTAAGGGGACTATAGGAACCTAACTCTGAAACTGAGATACAAAACACTCCCTGGCTAATAACTGCTTGAACTCACTAGGCTGTCCTCTTCTCTTCCCTCTCTGACCAACGTGGTTACAGACACCCCAGGGATTTTCCACTTAATTCCTGGCTCCTGCTTTAATTTTACTGGGACCAGATCCTAGCAAAAAGCACTGCATATGTCTCCTCTGGGGTCCAACTCACACAATGTGGCAGCAGTTTCCAGCTTTTTTATATGTTACCCAGGTGGCTCCCAGGATTATATCTGACTTTTTTTTTTTTTCATCTAATGGCTACTTAATATAAAATGCATATAGAGTGATAGGAGCAAACCTCCCCTTCTGTGGGAGTTCCCTCATTGCCAGATTATAAATTCTCGGTGTTATGATCTGTCTTCCTGTAAGAAATTAATAATTCCTTCTTTTCTTGCAGACTTGCTTAGTTTTTTGGAGCTGAGAAGATGACAACTTGTATCACAATGAAAATAGTTTAAAGGGAAGTATGTGATGAAGGATTTCTTCATGACCAAGAAGGTACACCCCAGAAAGCACACCAGCTTGCCTGGATCACAGAGCAGTGGTGCTGCAGTAATCTGCTACTGAGTCTGTAAGAGAACTTAAATGCAAATTATAAAGCTTCTGTCTGATGTTATGAAATCCCTATGCCAGAAATCTGCTGGGAATGTAATCGAGCCTCTTTTGTCAAGTCTTGTCATGAATCTCCCAGACAAGGAGGCATTACTAAACTTTGTCAATTATCCTTCCAGAAGTTGCTTGCTATAGCAGTGGGGTGGATCAAATCTAGCTGTGCGGAGTTCAGGTGCAGAAAGTGGAAAATCCCCAAGGAATTAAAAAGGGAAATTACAAGCTGGGTCTTCAAAGTCACAGAAAGAGATGATGATGGGACTAGGGGAAGTGTAGGAAGGGGCCCTCGGACAGCCTTTTTGAAGCTTGTCTGGAGGAATAGATCCTGAGGGATGCGGAGGGTGCAGAGCACAGGGTGAGACTGACCTGTGCCCACGCGTGCAACGAACAAGGAGTTGAAAAATCCTTCCGGAAATGTCTTCCTGCAGAGACAGAGCTATACCCTGATGTGATCATAACGCATTCATACGGCAGACTGCCGCGTGGTTTGTACTGAGGTGTATACTTGTGTAACCGCTCTGCAAAGAAACATGCGACTGAAATAGTCACAGTTGCACAGAATATTTGGGTGTGCCAAGCCTACGTCCCTGCATAGCCCTTGTTACCTGCTTAGCCTGCAAAGGACAAGGTGCTGAGGAAGCCCTGCATGGAAGTTTTTATGTGAGAGCAAGAGGAGGTGCTTTCCTCTTCCTTTATAGTTGTTTAAAGCATGAAAAGCCAGACTGTGAATGGGTTTAAACAGACCACCCCCAGGGTGCGTGGAAATCTCTGGTTGTCTGCATGGGTGTCCACAAAATGACCATCTCTGCGTTGTGGTAATCTCGGTGGCAGCTTTGCATCATCTCTGCAAGCGTATTTTGTCCTATTACATGCACAAAACCATGGTCCCACGCTCCACAGCATTGACCCTGCCAACCACAATGAGGTTGGCAGGGTTAATGTTTTAAAATAAAGGATGCTTCCAAGGGAAATCCTCAAGAGGCAGAGAAAGGAAGATAATTCTTGTGAGCATCAAATCCATTGTCCATACCAGAAAACTGAAGGAAACATGAGGAAAATAATATTCCATATTCTTTTTTTAGTCTACGGAGATATGTGATATCTGAAAACTGAAATTCCCTGTAAGAGATCAAAACAAATGACATTCTGTCACCCTAAAATGATTTGGGGTCTCCGTGTGTGTGTGTGTATGTGTCTGCTTGTTTTTAAGCAGAAACTCTTAGGGGAAAAAACCAAACAAACAAACCCTTACATTTTTTAATCAGCCTATCTGACTGACATTCTAAAACTGACTTCATTTTTCTCATGGGAAAGGAAAACAGGAACCTTCCCTCAGCATGAAAAGCAGCTATATCAAGGGCAGCTTTAATACATGGAAACGAGTACAACTCCCAGGGCAAAAATCCCTAGATGTAAATTCAGAAGTTAAGCAGTAAATGTTACTGACTATATCCTCTCCCATTGCATGGTCTGTTTATTTTCTAAAGAAAGTACACAATTGGTGTTCATATAATCCATTGCATTTTAAAAAGTGTAAGGGATTAATGTATTTGGCTGAAGATCACAAATTGCAATCAATATTCAGACTGACTGATAAAAGGAGTGTTAATTGGTGTTAAAAAGACAGATTACTGACAACAATCAATAGAGGAGAGAAGCACTAGCAGATTATAGGTCTGATTTTGCAAAGGTATGGGAATACCCTGTGGGATTTTTTGGCTGGTTTTTTTGGTACACCTTTCGAATGTTAATGTTCTACTGAAGATGGTTTCAGACAGGCTGCGAGGCGACCAACTGCTGTACTCAGCCAAGCAGAATCCATTGAAGAGTTGCTGAGGCAACTGAAATTACAGCCTCACTTTAAAAAAATGACAGTATTGTCAGCTAATTACTTTTAACACACAAATAGGATCTTCATTCGAGTTTGTAGGGTTTTTTTTGTGTAAAATCCTAAGCCTTCAAAAGGCAGATTTTGAAATTGGGTATGCACCAGTTCCTTGGCAGTCCCTGATCCTTTATGCTTAGAAATACAAGAAGAATGGAAACCAAAGATCCTTGTAACTACCTGTAACTGCTGCAGTGGGAAATGGGTCAAGTTCCTTCTCGACTAGATGAAGGTATTTGTTTCACAAAAATTGATTGTCTAATTTTCTTCATTCATTTTATAAAGTTATAACATTTATATTGCTTATACCTGACTAATATTGTCTATTATGTCTAACATTGTAGGACATTGTAGACTTTAAAGTAACAAAAATTACATTAATGTATACTGATGATATTGTTGTATATTCCCTGTTTACTTTCTTCATGTTTTACTGATGCCAGAAAGGGTACTATAAAATCCATTTCTTGTCATTTTGAGCTGAAAAAAATTTTTGGTAAGGATTTATGACAGTTAAGGCAACAAATTTTCAACTTGCTGATTCATGTAGGATCCAGCCTATAAGGATATTAGCCATGTTATTGACTTGGTTTCACATTTTTTGTTATTTTATTACCACTATACATTTAAGATATTTTCTGTGGAGAAGGGTTGCAAGACTGATGCTTCTGTACGTGTACACTCTCTTTTTAAAGAAGAGTGTATACAGAGGGAAGAAAACAGTCTGTTGGGTGTATATTTCAAGCCATCGCACAGATGATGGTGTAAATATACTGATGTTCCACAGCTTCATACCTTCAGTTCTTCACAAGTAGTATCTCATAAAGCTAGCAATTACTGTAGCAAATGTAGGGAGTGATTCAAGCTTTTAGAATAACTTTGACCTTTTTTGTGTATAAATCATCCTGACAGAGCTTATGTAGAGGAATTCAAAATACTATGTGTGCACATGAACACATTAAAGGTGAGCTTGCATTTTAAATATTCTATGGTGCATTAAAGTGAAGTGCATGATATTGGAGAGAGTCTACAAGAAAAAAGAACAGATCACTTTCTAGCATTGTTTTATTGCTAAAATTAACCCCATCAACTTGCTTTAACAATGTCAATAGCTGAATGGTGCACCAAGGGGCTCCTTTTGCACACAAAGGTCTGTCCTTAAGAGCTGTTGAGAGATGATGAGAGTATGTGCCTGCAGGAGAAGGGCAATGCCAGCTTGATATCAAATTTGTCAGAAGGAAAGGATGAAGTATAGGTGAAAAGGGCATTGTTAATATACCCCTTTAGACTGTGCAGCAAACAGCAGTACAGAATACAGTATGAAGGAACGTAAGACACATTTGGCTACAAAAGAAGGGCACGTGTAATTTAATTTGTTAGCCTGGTGCTTTTTGTAATCAAATTTTGTTTATTTAAGGTAGGTTTAAAATGCCAATCACAGCAACTGAGCTGTGAGTGCATGGAAATATCTTTGCTCAAATAGTTTGTGTACAGATGTTTGAGCCTGAAGAAACTTGCCATGTGTTTTCGTAGCTAAGGAAGTGAGTAATCAGTGAAACTAGTATGGGTGGTATAGGAAAATCATGCACATGGTCTTGGCACAGCTGTGTGCTTGCTACATTCCATGAGATATTTCATAATGGAAAACCAATTGCTCCACTAATATAGGATACCTGCATATCAGGCATACATTTTGAAGCATCCAGTGAAGTCACATAACCTTGCAGATTAGGCCAGTAAATCTCGAGTGAACAAGAAGGGTGAAAGAAAGTCCCTGGGTGTTCACATAAAGGAGAGAAGAAAATATCCTGTTTAATGAGTTTAAATGTCTTGATATTTAATGTCTTGATATTTAATGACTTGATGTGTTTATTGCTTAATTGTAATTTTTACCAATCAAATTTTACAAGGCTAAAAGTGTGAGTGGGCAAGATGGCAATTAAGTCAGCAGAACTGTATAGCTAGCTGCAGTAGCAGGAAATTTGGCCTCGTGTCTAGTTAGCAAGGCTGCAAGCCCCTGTGACTCAAATGGTTTTCTGCTGGTCAGATTCCTCCTTTGAAATTGCTTGTTTGAGAGGCTTTTCTATTTGTTTTATGTGATTTATAGAAAACATTGTGCAATCTGTTAGGAAATAACAATACACAGATGCTGCCACTCTATATGTTTCATTGTTAATGTTTTTAATTAAAATATTTGCTTTACATCCATGCACACATAGATTGTGTATATCACGGATGTCATCCATTCAGTCTGGATGTCTTCAATAGTTTCTTGAGTTACCAGTTCCTCTGTATTTTGAAAGACAAAGGGCCAGCAATCCTAATCTGTGTGTACCTCCGACTATATTGGAAAAATTTATGTCAACTGAAGGTCAGCTTCAGAGCTTATGTGTGTTTCAGAGTATTCATGCTATATTGCAGCTACATGGGTGGGATGATATGCAAGTTTATCAACAGGTGGGATGCAGAAATTGGCAAAACAGGTAAAAGTAAGATTCTACTCGGCAAACTGGGATGTGGTTTCCTACAGTCTCTTTGGCTGTGACTGCTCACCACCACACAAGTCTTTCATGCTAAGAACATAAACACTTGAGCGTTGATACAAAATGCAATTTATGTTGTACATGGCAATAAACAGGGGGCACTTTAAACAACAGAACAAAGCCAAATTTAATTGTAAATATGTTGTTCCTAAAGGTGCAGATCTTAAAGCCATTCTTTCTGTTAGTCCTATTGTTCTCAAAGTGAGAAGCTTTAAACCATGAGCCCTAAGGAAATCCTTTTAATGCACAACAATTTTCAATTAAAGTCAACTTTGAAACAAATGAAATGTTGAAAGCACAGAAAGACCAAAGGTGCTTTGAACAAGTTTAACTCTTTGGAGTCTTGAGAATTTGTATCTTTCATATAAATGTGTAGATAGCTCTATCAACTAATTAATCCAATTGACATTTTTACGTCAAAAACCTTAGTGGCTTAACCAGAAAAGTCACCTTTTGGTGACATTTGACCAGGCCCTATGCTCGTAGTTCAGCTACAGGGCTGCCGGGGGGCACCTCAAACTCTGTGAAGGCTCTTAAGGCTTAGGAAGTGCCAAGGACTAACCTGTCAATTTAATGCCATTAATGATATGCAAGTTTTCCTCTGTTTCTTTATTTCTTTATATATTTAGTATCTTAGACTGCAAGCACCACCTCAGAGAGAGCTATAATTGAACAATCTAATGGATGTATGCACAGTGGCAAGGGGAATTTATAATAACAACCTGATGTGGATAGAGCGATGTGCAACTGTGTAGTAATTAAACAACGGATTAGACACATCTGAAAGGAACCCATGACAGAAAGTAATTGAAGGGGGCACTTCAGCATTCAAAGATCAAGACTAGGCATTTAAGTGAGGGGTAATCTGTTTGTTCTGTCAGTTACTGTTTTATTTGAGTGTGGAAAAAAAAAGAAGTCCGTCTGCACCTAGAAGAATCTTGGTTACATCAACAAATTTTAAAAAATCTTGAGGCTCTTCCACCCATGCTGTAACCCTGGATCAGCTCTTAGTGATTGGAAGAAGCTGAAAAGAAACACATTCAGGATGTGTTGTTATTATTACTATTACCTGGTTTCTACCTGAGCTCTGCTGACACAACAGAAAGTGATGGGCAGGGAAGAAGATGTGGCGTTCAGAGGCTCCCTTACACAGGAGTGTGGAAGCCCACGTTGCTGTAGCCAAGGTGCTTCCAAGCCTCCTTACTTCTGTCTATAGATACACTTAATTAATATCTTTAGCCAGTTATCTTCTCAAGTACCTCTGTGCTTGTATCAGAGGGGATAGTTAAAAACTATTTTGTCACACAGGAGATGGTTAATGATCTCATATAAGTTTTAGCTTGCAGAAGAAGTTGTCCAAAGAGGGCAAGGGATGTGGTTATGCCAGGTATTGTGCCCTTCTGTGGAGACAAACTGCCTTCCCCCAAAAGCTTGCAACCATTCCGTGTAACGAGCACACTCAGAAGACTGTCTGCAAGCCCAAAGCCTGGGAAATACACTCCTTTCAGCTTTGCAATGTGGTCTTAGTATTTTACTGCATATAATCTGTAACATAAAAATTCTGAGTGTGAAAAACTGCTAACTGTAAAATAATCAGACATCTCACCTGTTGCTAAAATCAGTCAATTGAACTTACTGGTATGAAAACGAATAGCTAACTTCTCTCTGTATTATCCCACTTCAGTGCCTACTCTGATCACAAAAGGAAAATAATGAACTGCATTTGCTTATTACTGAGTCACTAATTACTCGTATCTTTCTAAAAACAAGTTTCTTCAAAACTGGAAAAATAAGGTGTACAGAATCATTTGTCTATTCTAAGACAAATATTTAATTGACATTTAAAACCAGCATATCAAAAGTTGATCTTTTCTCCTAGTCCCAGATTTTCTGCGTTTTCTCCTACAGTTGCTAACTGTATTCAGATAATAACTCAAAAAATGTCAGGAAAACCTTTCCTAAAACACTCTGATCTGTGGGAGCAAGCATAGTTACTGCATTTTGTGACAGCAGTTTTAGGAAAGACTGTTAAATGTGCATAATATGTGTATAGCTGAGGGCATATGCTTAAATAACATTAAAAACCACGACATAATGCGCACACTGAAGAGCTTTCTGAAGTCAGAATACCAGAGGTCTTTTAGATGGGGGCAACCCAACCTTCAGCCTTCACTGTAGCATCACTGCCACAGTGATACACTCCGTCTCAGTTTATATGTTTCTTCTTTTTTATAACAAATTTATTTATCACCAGAATTCATTCTTTCCTTCACCAGGTATCACCCCCTCAAAAAAAAGTCTGTCAGATTTGTTAAACTGGTTGTTCCTAAAGTTTTATCTCTCTCTAATAGATCAGCTGGCAGCTGAGACAGTCTTTCAAAAGACTGGAAGTTAACATCTTTCATCTTTCTATCCTTTCCATCATGAATTATATCAGGCGATAACAGTCATGCAGTTCCAATATTTTTGTTTAATATTTGCTCTTGTTTTGTTTAAGGTACAGTTTTTAGAATAATTCTGGCAATATTCTAGTATGACTGTGCTTTCTTCATCCACTTATTAATCCACTGTTAAACTGTTGTTACTGAGGCATGCTTATATATCATTACCAATGCCAGTCCAGTGACGGAGTGCTTATAATCATGTGAAAGTTTCACCTGTGCATGCCACGTACTGCACTGTGTTCTTCTGTTTCTTTTCCTTCCTCTTCCCATTAACCCAACATGTTCAGCTGAGACAGCGTTATCCTTCAACCAGTTTTGAAGCCTTTCTTTTCCCGAGGACACTTTACAGGTAATTTCAGTGGTGCTGATGACCAGAGCTAAGCTGTGTCATCCAGCGGTGCTTCTCTCCGACTGCTAGCAAAATCCAGTGCGCAAGGGAGGAGGAAGTTAACAGCAGGCAGACACCCAAACAGAGAGTCAAGGGAGCAGATGTGCCAGGAAGGTGGTAGCACAGCATATGATCTGCTGTCTGGAAACAGCCAAGTTCAGTCCCAAATCCTGGCGATTCTCTTGATGTGACAGAGCTGGTGACATAAAAAAACATTTTCTTGCTAACTGCTTTTGTAAACCTGATTCCTATTTTAAGTAAGATGAGGAAATGTTTGCCCTTGAGCTAAATTACTACTTGACTTACTTCAGGCTGCCTTCCTAAATCTTCTCTCATTTCAAACACAAATTATTTATGCCTTTCCTTCATAAATGCTGCAGTGTGTTACAGGCACGGAATTGCTGCTGCCTTCCATCGTGTGGCCCTGCACATTTTACTGGCTTGCAGTGAATCCTGGTCCATCTCACCTCAAAACATTCTTGGTCACTGTGTATAAAACCATAACTACATTTGTTTTTCAAACTCCTCTTCCTGCACTTAGGGTAGCGTCAACTGCTGTTCATGTGTCCTGCAGCAAGGCATGCAGTTTGCCATTTCCATGGGCTACCCACTGGAACAGCGTGATTAAACCCCTTGTTTGTCCCCTTGCAGGAAAGAAATGTTCTAACCCCAGTTAAAAATGATATGCTAGGTAGAGAGAGGTTACTGCCAGCTCACGGTCTAGTGACATTTAATATTGGTGTCTGGATTCTGCACTGCTGACAGAATAGTACAGGATTTCTAACAGGTCTCTCATATATGACACAAAGGCAAGCAAACCTGCTGTCAGATTCTCTTCCATCTCATTTTTCTCCATTAGCAGAAAGTTGTATTGGTAAACAAACAAAATATCTATTCACAGTTAACATTGCTTCCCCTTTCCCTACAGATAGCAAAGTGCATCTAAATGGCTTCTACTCTGACCTCAGCAAACTGATGATGAAAAGAGGTCAACTGTGGGATTACTCGTTTCAGCTTCCCTGGATGATGGATGGAGAGATATTCACTGCCACTTTGGTGCCATCTGGGAACATGACACCAAATTCTAGCATGACTCTGGAACAGAAAACAACGTTTGCCTTTGTGATTTTATTATTTATTTTCTTGGGAATCCTCATTGTTCGCTGCTTCCGAATTCTCCTCGACCCCTACCGGAGTATGCCAACCTCAACCTGGGCTGATGGACTTGATGGACTGGAGAAAGGCCAGTTTGACTATGCTCTTGCTTAGAGACTGAGAATTATGGAGGCTTATTTAGCACTCTGGTAAAGAAAGAAAAACCCTGGAATGTCTCTTTATTTTGTTTCTGGTTTACATTTTTTCAAATGTTGTAGTAGTTGCAACATACAAACATGCACAAAATCATCTTGATTTTAATTAAAGACCAAAGCAAGTTAAATTTTTGAAAGTGGATTAGTGAATCTCCTCACTGGGAAAAAGATGAAGGTTGCATTAGCAGAACTTCAGAATGCATTGGAACAATATGTAGTGTATGCGATCTCTTATAACCAGCTAAGAGACGCTAGAGCACGTCTTCCCTTGTGTAGCTTTTTTATTCTTAACAAGAGTCAGTGAAGGAATGTATTTTACAAATGAGGTAAGAATGTATTTTTGTGATCTGTATGTAGTAAATTAACTTTTCAAGCTCCACAAGACTCTTCCTACTCTCTTCTACTATCTCACATGCTCTGAAGACAAGTAAGGAAGTTTCCCGTTCTGTAAGATAAGATTGAAAGAGCTAGAAAACTTCAGGAGAAAAAGATTCCTCCATGTTTTCCCCGGTATTCAATAAGATGCTCTTAGCATTAAGCAGTGATCAAGCTACTTAATACTAAAAAATCACTGCCTGTAATCTTTGTTATAAATAAGGGATGTAATGATTTTGGCCTATCTTTGTCTTTTTGTGCCAAAACTGATTTCTATTAAGATAGGTTTTTTCATTGTTCTTAGAACAGCTTAGGCAAACAGATTTCAGTCTTGCACGTATTTCAAACGCTGCATTTCCAGCGTTCACTTGGTGTGTTTACTTGCTGTGTAGGTCACACTGCCTTGTTTTTGTTTCCTAATTGGGTAACTGAAACATTGGTACTAAGAATCAATAAATAACCACCACCCTCTTCACCTATAAATGTCTTTGAATATATTTGTACAATGAAAACCCATTCCTAGTAGTCAATTTAAACAAAAACCTGTACCTGGATGATTGACCAGGGAAAGAAAGGTTTAAAAGATTGCATAAAATTTAGTAGAACTACTTAGAGTCCAAGTGGATGTTTGCAGGCATTGTTTAGCAGCATTGAAATACTATAGTGGTAACAACATTTGATGTACTGCCAGGAGGGAAAAGGCCACGCTCCTGAACACAGAAGAGTCTTGGAAAAGGTCCTAGTGCTGCTGGGCTTCTTAAACATCTCATGGAGTGGGGAAGGGAAGGTGTATGCTGCCTGTTTTCAGACAAAGCTTTAGATTTAGCTATTTTACTCGTGCTGTAACAATGACAAGCAGCTGGGAAGTTTTCCTTTGTGCTTTGGCTTGCAGCCTGTTAATGGAGAAACAAAGCTAGCCCCGTAGCTGGTACAGCTGGGGCTGTGCTGACTCATCCGAGCTGAGGCTCTGACTCTATCTGTGGCACTCAGAGCTATTTATTTCCCTTTGCTGCTTGTCCTGTCCACCGGGGAAAGGTTGCAGCTATTTGTAGCAGAGGCAGTGGAAGGAGGGGTCCCTCTGCGTGGTGACTATCACAGTTCACAGGAGGGCAACCAGAGCCCCAAACACAGCTCCCTGACGAGTCCACAGAAAGAAGCTGGGATGTGATCTGTCACTACTGCAACTGAAGCACAGCTTGATACAGGGGTGGTAACCTTCAAGATGGAGTGGGCAGAAAGGGACAGGAACACAACTGTGTTCTCCAGAAGCTATGAGGCTTCAGCTACCTACCTATCAGTGCCAGGGCACCTAGATGAAAGCAAACTTGAACTTTCAGGTAATTTCCAAAAGGTAACAACAATGTGGCATACAACAGACATTCCTGTTGCTGCACCAGTGCTTCCTAAAGCAATGTGTTGTCAATATTTATGAAGCAGCAGCAACTGTTTCTCCCTCTGCTCTGGGATTTCTCTCCTGTGTCAAGGTCTGTTTGTTTGAAGACTCTACACACTTTATTTTCTTTTAAAAGAAAAATACTTTTCCTCATAATTTCACCTAAATAGGGAGGTGATAACTCTGGTCAAGGGAATGTAGCACAGTGTTCAAGTGAGAGAACTTGATTCTTGTGTGGAGTTTGGAAGTTGCTAACTGAGGACTATTTTGGAGACTTAGCCGGCCAGAATCTCTGGTATGTTTGGAAGCATTCCAAGGAGATATTTTTGTAAACCACCAGGATAAGTCAGTCTATTAAGGGGAATTTGCTAAGCAGTCACTTTAAGTCAGCCTATCTGTTGATATTACTAAATTGACTATAACAGAGATAGGAAATTCAGTTCCCCAGCGTGGCAGAGACTTTTTTCCTTCGCACTCTCAAAGTCTAACAGAAGTTTTTGGATGACATGCTGGTGATTCAGTTTCGTGATAGCTCACTTTTCCTTTGCCTAGAGAAACAGAGCAGACTTTGAATGGAAAGAGTACTATTCCAGTCCACAAAGTAGCCTCTGGCACATAGCTATGCCTTACAAGAATATGTATTCACTGTGGAATGACCTGAAATACTAAGAAGACTGTAAAGGGAGGGTCTGTGTGCTAATGCAGCTGTGCTCAGGCAGCTCTGCATCACTCCGGTACAGGCTTTTGTTTACTATATCAGTTTCTGTAGAAAATCCTGTGCGATCTTTAAAAACTCTTTCTCAAATGAATATTTCTTTATATAATTTAAGCAACTATACCCTTACATACTGTGGATAAAGAAGGAATGTGTGTAACATTTATGTTAGTTTGTTCAATCTAACTACAAGGAGTTTAAGTCAAAGGGCTACTGGGGAGAGAAAAAGCCAAATAAGGACACAGATAAAACTCTTTTTTGGTAGATACAGGGGAGTAAAGTTGTTTTACTCCAATGAGGATTTCCAGACTTTTACAACTCAGTCATGATCCTTAAATGAAAGTGCTGGCCTAACAGCATGGAGCTGAGATGGGAGTCTGTTCTCAGAGGTGTCGGGGGTGCATGTGTGTGAGAACAGCCCCAATTCTGCTTCTCCACTGCAGGTTTGGGTGCAACGTGTGTCGTCAGGAACTACCTTTAAAGTATCTCAGGTGTTGGGAATGATACAGCCACAGAAACCCAGGGCTCTGTGCAGTCTGCAAGCGCCATGTAGAGGTTACCACTGGACATGTACCTGTGTGTTGGACCTGCAGCGAAATGCATCTGTCATTGCCATGCAAGTAGCAGGATCCGAGCTCTCTTTCAGAGGTAGGTGAAGTTGGGATCCAGCAGTACCGCTGTGCTAGCAGGGAGAGAAAAACAACCTGACTGAAAAAGGCTGATGCAGTTGGCAGCAGGGCAAATTTCTCCCTCACCAGAGATGGTGTTTATAGAATTTAATGGACTTTAAAGTTTCCAAGAAAATAATTTTGTCTAAGTAAGAGGAAATATGAATACAAACTTGTCTTATTTTTACTTTTTGTTCTGCCTGCTATGTACTCGGAGCAAATGTGTAATGCTTGATTTCGACAAAGCAGCCTGTGAAGCACACCTTGATCAGCTTTTACCACATGGCCCCAGAAGAATTCCTGAAGATACCTGATGTGTGGCTATGTGGCCCTGTGAGCCTAATGGGTCTGCTACACAGGGATTTTGCATGTTTGGGGCTCTACACAGAGATACTAGAACTACACATTTGAGATGTGGTCTCACGGGACACTCTCAAGTAGTCTAGCTTAGGAGTTGCAACCTCTGTTCTGATCTGTAGACTACTTGGTAGAAATTTATACTCAATTTGGTGCAAAGATCAACAAACTTGTCCATGTCAATGACCACTGAGAAGCAGCCCACAAACCCCCAAGAACTGCAGGAAAGAAGCCAAAAAAATGGATCTGTGGCCATGACCTCAATTTTCTCCAACACAAAATCTCATTTTTTTCATCCTGGTTTATTGAAATATGCTTAGTCTGTAAAATGTGACCAAGTGTCTATTCACACTGATGTAGTTTGCATGAAAAGAGATCTATTGGTTTCCCACATTTCACATACTGTTTTCAGTCCTTCTGGAGTTCTGCAGCAGAGTTTTGGACTTTTTTTTTAATGCATAGATTTGGTGTAATTTCTGCAGCATTGATATGTGAGGCTGCCATGGCTCCAGTTCTTTTGTCAGCATCATCATAAAAGCAGCTGACGCTATATAAATTTTTCTTACTGCCCCCTTGGCACACTAACTGATCAATTCCCATCATCCCCTTAGATGTCTGCATTGTTAACTTCATGGTCTAGAAGGAGCAGTGAGGAGTGAAAGGCAGAGACAAAGAAGACTTATTATCAGTGCTAAGGCAGGATCTGTGATGCATAGGCTTCTGTCCCATGTTGAAGTCACTGTGCATGAGTCAACAGGGTGGTAGAAAACGCATCCTTCACTTCTGATATAACTGTAAAACACAGAAAGTCCTACTACAGTTTTTTCTGCTTTGTATGAGCTCTGGTGTTGACTGTTGGAGAACCAGTGGTGTAGAAGCTGCACCCAACCTGCTATTTAGACCAGTGCAAGATCTCCAAGGGAACTGGGGGCTTTGGTGCAGTGCTGCAGTCCCAGCAACTTAATAACCGGTGCCTGAACTAGATGGTACTTCCATTTTATGCATTTGATTTTCAGTGAGATTCTCTACCATATTGGTTTAAAATCTTACCTTGCCTTTTAGAATTGGTATTAGAGGTTTAAATACAGATACTGAGAATTACACCTAAATACAGGTAGCAAGAATTACACCTAAGCAGGCAACTGCTTTACACACAAATGAAGCCATGGCAAAAAAAAAATCAGATTTTTGACTGTCTGTTCCATGTGAGGAAAAAATGACAGAGTCAGAACATCTAGGGAATTACACCTTAAAGTATTTTGTAATAACCCCCAGTCTGAGACAAGAGAAAGACTCACACATAATACCAGCCCCTCATCTTTGTAATTCTAAGGCTGATGCTGATCACTTCAGACTACATTGTAAACCAAAGCAGACCTAAAGGTCTTTAGTCTTGTGACATTAGTCACAGTATCTTTGCAACAGAAAAAGAAGCATATTTATGAAGTTTTTGTGGTTGGAGAGTCACATTCTTAAGAGCTGATTCCCCACAGCTTTGGCTTGATGTAATTGACTTCACCTGCATTACTTTAGATTTACATCAGTTTAACTAAGAATCTGGCTCCAAATTTCTAAGCACATACAGCTGCATCAAAGAATTGGTAGTGCTGCACTGATGTTTGATAGAAGTGCAGTCTTTTTTTTTTAATCAACTATTTTTTAGGAGCAACGTTATTGGTTGTTAAGCTTTAACAGGTCCTATAAATGCCATAACATTACTCTAGTGCCAACATGCTTTCTCAGACTTTCTAATGTGATAGTATATACCTTTATTAATGATATTTGACTGCTAATTAAGGGACCAGTCTCATGAAGCAAGTATTAAGTTTACCATTGCTAGGACCATTTCTATTCTATCACTATTTTGGTTAGGCTTTACAACTGGTTGAGATGTTTGTTTGCTTTTTTATTTGTTTACTCTTTGGACAGGTTTTGGCAGAAACTTGAAAATTGTCCTGTTTCCTATAGAAACTTGATTTGAGGTTACTGGAATATTATTACTAGTGCTTTCTAATCAATTTGGATAGATAGAAATATCTAACTTGTGTAAAGTTTAACCAGCTGTTAAAAAAACCCCAAACTTGCTAATACTTTCTGTATTTTATGTTTTATGGTGCACAGCAGAGTGCAAAGAGTTTCATAACCAGATAGAAGTGGCCATAAAACATTACTGTGTATATGGCAGTTGTGTAAAATGAGGTGTCTCCTCTGTTTACCATCTGGATTTCTTGGTGCCAGGAGACTGCGTTACACATAGCTGCTTTTTTTAAAAATGATTGACATAAGATCTTTTTTTTTGTTCCTACCTTGTCATTTCAGAATTTTCTGCCTTAGTTTTTTTCCTGTAGTTCTTCCTTCTGTTTAGGATTCCAAACTCTCATGCCTCTGTCTGCTTGTTGCCAAAGCTTTACAGCTCCCGGAAAGGGTAATTTCCAGGTGTAATCAAGCAAGAAGACACACTGCAGTGGCCAAGGTAACAAAATATACAATGAAAGAATTGCAGCAATCAATCAGAGCTTTAAAACGGTTGAGGAATTGTGATTTTTATCTGTCTTCCATATCCACATGACCTAGCTTACAGACTACTTGGTCAAGAGTATTATTTTTAGTCCTTGTAGCTTTTACCATAAACATGGACTTCCATTAAATATTGTTAACTTCAGAAGACATTGTGACTGGGTTTGTGTACAAAAATGCAGCTTCTTTCCCGGAAGTACTGTAATATGTTGGTCCTCTATATCCCACTAGCAATTATCATAACACGGTGTAAAGTTACCATATGATGCAATGTTTTCAACTTTTCTGGAGCTTCTCTCTAGCCCAGGTAGGAAATGGGTGTTATTAAAGTAGGAGAATGCTTATGTATACAAGAATTAAAATGAAAGTTTTGAGGTGACTACAATGTAGAGTTTTGTGGAATTTGATTGATGGTAGTAAGTACCGGTTGGTCCATGTGTTGCTGGTTACAGCAGCAGACACAGGAAATAATAAAAAAAAAAAAAATCACAATTTGCTAAATGTATCCTGGAGATTAAGACGTAAATGGAGAAAGTTCTTGCCAAAAACAAATGTAATGTAGAAATACCATATAGAATGGACTAGGAAGTCTCTGATGTGTTTAGAAAATAATTATTCACAACAGCTAGCTAGTACATTTAAAAAAATTCTTTATCATCTTGATTATGTAAGTACTCCCTTGACTTCTGTGGGCTGAAATTAGTTTACATGCTTTGAAATGCTTCTTGATCTGTTCAAACTCATATTTATCAAAAGACTCAAATTTTCTGATTGCATAAATACAAGAAAGAATCCAATGCATTTACATAAAGAAAGACATGGTTAATCACATACAACTAAGCATGTGACAATAGTACCTGAAGCAATCACTGCTATGACACAATGTATAGACCAAGTTTTTCTAAGAGAGTGAACAGCATAAAATCCTAATGTAAACAAGCACAATAGCTGCTATCTCAGAATGTCTACTTGAAATCACTTCTCTACCCTTCACTGTGGAATTTGTATCTATGTCTGCATTAGATAGACATATACAGTATGTTTACTTGCAGTTTGTGTAGGAAAACACAACTGGAGTAACAAGCTCAAATATTTTTACTAGCCCAGCCACAGCACTGAGAAACCTGTTTTGGCTCAGCACGGAACAGGTCCTGGATAGGTTCAGCAGCCCTTGCAAAGCTCTTTTTTGACACTTGGTGCTGATAACCAAGATACAGAGTTTACAGTTAAATGGGATAAGCCTCACAAGCATGCCCATCCCTCTGGACTGTAGCACTTGCCATAGTCCATATAACTCTCAGAGTAAAAAATCCCTGTGCCTCCTCTCCATGATAGCTGTATATTTGGATGGCTGTCATGATGCAAAATCAAAAATGAAACCCTGGAAAAGATCAATTCATTCTCTTTAAAGGACAAAACCGGTGTCTGAAAAGTATGGAGTTATGCTACTGTACAGAGGATGCATCCACACCAGAGATCAAGAATGGATTTTTTTTTAATATGCACATTAGTAGCAGCATTAGAGAAGTTGTTGATAAACACAGAGTCACAGAATCACAAAGGTTAAAAAGGACAAAGGGACGTCTGGTTGGATCAGGTTTCTCAGGAATGTTTATAACTGGGTTTTGAATGTCTCCAAAGATTCTCTGGGCAACCTGTTCAAGTACTTCATCATCCTCAGGTTAAAAAAAAAAGTCCTGTTGGAATTTCCCATGCTGAAACTCATGCGCATCACCTCTTATCCTTCCATTGTGCACCTCCGTCTTCTCTGAACCCTCCAGTGGGGTCAGCTGTAGGCAGCAGTAAGGTCTCACCTGAACTTTCCCTCCTCCAGATTGAACAAATTCTGCTCCTTCAGCCCCTCCTCACGCATCAAGTACTCCAGCCCTTCGATCAGCTTGGAGTCTGCTGGACTGGCGCTGGAATAACCGTCCCTGGGGATCCCCAAACTGGACACAGGTCACCAGACGTGATCTCTCTAGTGCAGAGTAGAGAAATATCAGTGCCCTAGACCTGCTGGCTGCACCCTTGCTGATACAGCCCAGCATGTGGCTGGCTGCCTTCACCACAAGGGCACACTGCTGGCTTATGTTTTCTTCACAGCAACACTCCTCAGTAATTCCAAATGCATTTTCTTGCAATCTAAGGGTCACACTGGAAGCTCAACTGCCTGAATTCTGCTGTCAATGGAGGTTATTTTCAGGGGGTTTTGTTTCATGCAGGCAAAATTAAATAACAGGTGGCTTTTTTTGAAATTTTAATCTGTAAGTTTTCTAATTAAAAATCCAGAGAGGCAGTTGTAGGCAATCTAATTTTTCTCATTTTTTCTTTGTGTAGAAATACAGCAGGACTGATCTGATGATTCAGTAATGACAATAGGTAAATAAATCTATTTCCTTTTTGTTTATAGCCCCTTTTGAATCTTCCTTGCAGTCCCTACTCGTTCAAAAAAAACCCCAAAACCCAGCAAGAAATCCAACAACAGAAGAAAGCCCTTTTCTGCACTCAGTTTCAATGGCTACTTGAGCATGCAAGTATAGTTCTCGTCTTAGCATTGGTAGCTGAAAAAGAGAGGAGGACTGGTCTGCAGTTTACTTCCCCTTCATAAAGTTGTTTGGTAAATCCTTTCAAATAACTTCAGTACCTAGCTATATTGCTTACTCTAGTATAGCCTGTTACTTCTTCCTGTAGTCTTCCTAACGTGCTTAGACCATTTTGTCATAAAAAAACATTAAACCTATCACATGCCAGGGTATTATGTAGCAGCTGATGCCAGAACTGATCTTTTCCACTGCAGAATAGGAGAGCCTCCCATCTAATGGTTTTATGAGTGTTGCCCACATACCTTTTCATTTCAGGATCTAGATTTCAAGACAAAGGATTAATGACAAATCATTATTGCTGCTGAAATACAAATCCACCTAGAATTAATCATAAAGCTGTTTTCTCCACCCTGTCAAACACATTTCAGATGCTGGATACACCAGAGATTGTTTGGACAGGTTTTCTGGTTTTATTTTTCTACATACAGGGCTTGGGCTTTCAGCATTTCTACTCTGCTTATACCGTTTAAATGATATGCACCCAGGGAAAGTGCCTTTCTGTCATACATGAAGAAGTACAGCTACCAGATTAATAATAATAACAGATTTACTAGAAAGAAAGATCTGTGCTGAGTGAGGCTAGGTCCACATACCTCAGTTTTAAGAGAATTAATTCTTTTTCCTCTACAGATCTCCAGCATTAATTTTTTTTAAGAGAAAACAAGAAGATACAAAAATATTTTATTTAAATATTTTTGCATTTTCTGATATTTTTCTTTCAAAAATTTGGAATAAGAAGGGAAGAGAAAGAGGTGTATATTTCTCAAATCCTTCTTGAGTTTAAGAATAGGGGTTGATGGGAGATGTCTCAGTTAGGAACCATCTTCTCCCTCATTAGTTGTGAAAATCCATTATTTCTCTGGGAAAGGAATTTTGAATTCTGCAAGCCCTCCACTGAAAAGAAAATGACACAGGAAAATAAATAAGCTAAGCAAATACACTGCAAAGCAGATGCTGCTAAAAGAGGGTGGTATGCTCATTAGCTGTGGACTGCTGATGTAATTTTATTAAGTTTATTGTGTTAATTGTTATTATTGATCTAGACCACTGGACAACTTTCATTGATTTCAAGTTCCAAAATCAAGACAAGTGTGTAAGATCTGTATTTTGACTTTGCTTATTCCAGGACTGCATCTGATTTTCGCTGATACAGTTATATTATGGGTAAAGAAAGTTTACGTAACATCAGTTCCGTGTGGCTAAAGCT
Organism: Phaethon aethereus; assembly: GCF_964289735.1. NCBI lineage: Eukaryota > Metazoa > Chordata > Aves > Phaethontiformes > Phaethontidae > Phaethon > Phaethon aethereus. Next base: position 54,722,813 of record NC_138577.1, on the reverse strand, counting down.
GAATGTCCTCAGCTTCAGGCTGTATCACACTGAATGCAAATTATATTTTTAGAGGTTGAACTCCCATGCGGGAGAGAATGTGTGGAGGTGGGAGCACATAAGTGATTTACCACAAGATAGTTAGCAAACAAAACGCACCTCCTGCCTGCTGACCCCTGCTTGCTATAGATTCAAAGGCAGAGCTGGACATGCTGGGAATTGCAGACCTGGAAGACATAGCACATACAAAACCTAAGAGGGCATCTAAGAGAGTACCATGTTTTTTTCAGATAGGATTGCCTGTCTTCTAAAAAGTGGTCAAGAGTATCTCTTGGTAGTGGCAAAATGTTTATAATGCTTTTGTGTGGCAGGGCTGTCATTGTGCTTTCTGTCAGGGTTATTGTAGAGGTAGGAGCACTGATAGTTTGTTCTATTTGTTCACACATCTGTTCCTTTGAATTATGTACAATAAACCAAAATTGGACTCCACAGATATTGTTCTGTGCCTGATGATATAATCAAGGGCAGTACAAACTGCTGGCCTACAACAACAATTGGGATCTTGATAATTAAAACTAAGGTTTTGTATAAATTGGAAATCATTAAGCATTATTGTTAAGGCAAAAAATTCCCTCTTCAACTTCCAATACTAGATCAAGCAATCTCTTTTGCACCTTGATAACTGTAAAGAATCCATTATCTGATTAATTGTTTTTACCAGCTCTATAGAAATAAACTACGACGTTGTAAATATATCTGCCAGAGTGGGAAATCAATGCAGTACAAACTGCCAACTTAAAGCAGAACATATCAGAAGCAGCATGAATCAGGAAGAAAAATATTCTGTGAGACAAATGAAAACCTCTTCTGACATGTGCATGAACTAGTGAGAAAGACAGAAAGAAATCATAGAATCATAGAATCATAGAATAGTTTGGGTTGGAAGGGACCTTTAAACTTGTCTAGTCTTAACCCCCTGCAATGAGCAGGGACATCTCCAACTAGATGAGGTTGCTCAAAGCAACCCTCCAACCTAACACTGAACACACCCAATGATGGGACATCCACTACTTCTCTGGGCAACTTGTTGCAGTGTCTAACCATTCTCATTGTGAAAAATTTCTTCCTTATAGCCAATCTAAATCTACCCTCTTTCAGTTTAAAACTGTTGCCCCTTGTCCTGTTGCAACAGGCCTTGGTAAAAACTCTGTCTCCACCTTTCTTATAAGCCCCCTTTAAGTACTGAAAGGCTGCAAGAAGGTCTCCCTGGAGCCTTCTCCAGGCTGAACAACCCCAACTCTGTCAGCCTGACCTCATAGGAGAGGTGTTCCATGCCGCTGATCGTTTTTGTGGCCTCCTCTGGACCTGCTCCAACAGGTCCATGTCTTTCCTGTGCTGAGGGCTCCAGAGCTGGACGCAGCACTGCAGGTGGGGTCTCATCAGAGCAGAGCAGACGGGCAGAATCACCTCCCTCGACCTGCTGTCCACGCTGCTTTGGATGCAGCCCTGGATACTGTTGGTCTTCTGGGCTGTGAGCGCACATTGCCACGCAATGCACTGCAGTGCAAATACTGACTCTTGGCCCTACACACAATGCACATTGCAGAGTGCAATACTCTAACTTGGAAAAAGTGAACCATTTTGCTTTTAGCTGACCTCAGGCTGTAGGAACATAGAGTTGCCTTTGACACTTCATTGCAATGCTAAATTTGATAGAACCTGAAGATAAACTATAATTTTAAAAAGCAGCTATTTCTATTTTATTTTAAATTAATGGGATTATTCTACATGTAGGAGAATCTATTTCACCTTTCAGTTTGTCAGCAAAAATCATGCAGAAAAAAGCTCATAATTTGCGGAAATTCTTCCTATTCTTAACATACCATGAGCAATTCAGTTCAGTGTACAGCTTGTTTTTCTTAATGCTATTCTGAAATACCACACTTGTTTTTCATATTTATGGTCTCAAGTTGCACCAGGAGAGGTTTAGACTAGATATTAGGAAAAACTTCTTTACTGAGAGAGTGGTCAAACATTGGAACAGGCTGCCCAGTGAAGTGGTGGAGTCACCATCACTGGAAGTGTTCAAAAGATGTGTGGATGTGGCACTTCAGGACATGGGCATGGTGATGTTGGGTTGATAGTTGGACTTGGTGATCTTAAAGGTCTTTTCCAACCTTAATGATTCTGTGATTCTGTGACATTTGGTTAGGTGTGCTGAAGTGCAGAATACAATTAATTTCAAGGTAAACAATTTATACTGTAATAATTCTGTCAGGAAATTGTATGGGCAAATAAAAAGTATTCTATGCTATCAGGCATAATGAACCACTTCAGGTGGCTCAGATGGGCTAGTCATAGCTTGAACATGAAGGATAGTATTCAGCTAGGCCTGGGGCTTGTGCTGGTGGACTTAGCTGGCAGCAGGAGAATCTCTACCCTTTTGCCATAAAGTGGGCACTACATTAGACGTGTTTATTTGATAAAACAGTTTGTAGAAGACTTTATAGAAGACTTGTCATGAATCTAAAGCTAAATTGGCCAAAGGCAATTTGGGAGAGAAGGGTGCCTAGATGGATGACGGAAAAACTGGACCTTTTTTCACACTGTATCAATAACATTTAATAATATTCCAAAACCAGGTACCTGCACACTATAAGCAAAGGAATATCCACCATATTTTGTGAGTACTTGTATGAACATTGGTTTGATTTCTGCATCTGAGATCTTAAAAACTAAAGTAAAATTGTGGTTACTGAGCCACTTTTTCCCTCACTAAAAAAGTGATTAAATTTGAGTATTACAAGTAATTTGCAGACATACTGCAGTTCTTGAAGTCCTTACTAAAATTTTCCTGTAAGTATTAAACTTTTGCTAACCCCCTTATTAATAGTATTCAGGCAGCTACTTCACGTTATTTTGTATAACCAGTAATTTGCTTTTTCCTACTTTTAAAAAGTTACAAATAATACAGATTTTTTGACGTTGATGATAACTTGGAAAACAAGATGTAAAAATAACAAACCTCCAGTGTATCTAATCAATTTAACTACTTCTCATGTTGATGTCAATTAGTTTATGTGTTTCCCCTCCACATTATAATGATAATATTTCACAGCTGCAACATGTATACTTGGGTGTGCTAGATATACTCATTATGATTAGATAATGTAAAATTGAAACTAAAATGGACAAAGATATCCAGTGTTTTTTTAATGAAATTAATGTCTATCTTTAGAATACTGTGTAAGAACTGGAAAATATAAGCACAAGCCTATAGACTTGGTAAGTTGCCCAACTTTCAACCTTCACAGTGCTGGATTTCAAAAACTGGGTTATGTTTCCAAATTATTCTGATTGTAGGACTATATTTGGGATTGGGACAGACTTTGAAAAACTAACACACACATATATAACAGATGTGAGGCTGCTGCAGCTGTACTCTGAGATCTCCCAGTTGACTTCTGAGGAGCTGCTCACCTCACTTGGTGTAAATGTCAAGGCTGTTCTGTGACCCTGTTATTTCACAACTGACTCCTTTCCTCTTTCCTTGGGAGTTTCTTCCCTGTTCTTGCTAGATATGCAATAAAGTACCTGAGCATGGGATTTTTTAACAACTCTAGATTTATCCTTTGGAACTAGAAATATTTTAAGACATATAATTTGTTCTGTGCTAGCATCTCTTTGCTTTTCTATGACAGTGGTCGGTTAAGCACTCTCCCAGCCCCCAGTTTTGTACATATCACAGTTTGGGCTGGACCCAAGATGGAAAATAGCAGTGATTTAAGACTTTCCTTGCATCTTTCTAATAGTGGGACCAACTGATGTCTCCTTCGGTGCTCAGAAATGCAGTTAGGCTGCCTCAGTTTCTCTGCACCTCTGTATAGCCCCAAGGAACAATTTTGTCTGTCAGAAGTAGCTGGAACAGCATATGCGATGCTGCGTCAGCTGTGCCTCATCGCCAGACACACACCTTCCTCTTGAGGCGGTGAGGAACGTGGCTAGAGCCTGTACACCCGCTTAGTCCTCCCATGCCACGGAGGTGTCACAGCGAATTGGGAACCCAACCTGTCAAGCCTGGGTCAGGCCCAGGAGGCCCACAGCCGCTGTCAGAGCAGTGCTCCTCAGCACGCCCACTGCTAGAGAGAGGACGAGCTTGGAAACATGGCCTGAAGAGTGGGAGGAAGGACCTGCAGGAACAAGTTCGACTTACTCAGGTGACCGCGGAGCCGGGAGGGCTGAGCAGGCACATCGCTCCTGCCGCTGACTTCTGGAGAAAGCAGCACAGCACTGCCACAGAAAACAACTTCTGTGCATTTATTTCCGCAATTTCTCTGAGCATTCGTTTCCTGTAAGCTGAGTTCACGCTGGGCTTTTTATTGTCTTTTTAAGCTTAGTTGAGGATAAGATAAAACCAAATCCTTGAAGGGGAGCCTTGGCCTAAGGGACAAGGCATCAGGCGTCTGCTGCCACAGGTGGGGACATTGTCCAGGGCAGATGCATTGTGTATGTGCTATTATTGGGAGATTTCTCCCTGTGTTCTCCTTGTTTTTCAGCCTCCTCTCATTACGAAATGTAAAACCGATGACGGTACATCTGGACTGTAAGTATGAGACATTTAATGCTCACATTTAGACAAAGGTTCTTTGCCAGTCATTGACATTTATGAGACCAACTAAAGTTCAATCTTTCCTGAGCAGAAGATTCCACATTCAAACCCAAATGGTTACATCAGCAGTACAGTGATTTCAATAAAAACACTACATTTGGCTCAATTTATCATTCAGTTAAAGGTTGCAATAATGAATTAGGGAAAAAAAAAATTAGACATACCAATGTAAACTGGTGCAATTACTTGCTAGTGTAACTATGCCCTAAATTACTCTTGGCAGTAGGCTAGGTGTGGAAGGCATGTAGGAAAAAGTTTTTGGCTCATGCAGATTGGTTTGGCCACCCTTCCTGGCAGTACTAGTCATGCACTGATGGTTAGGGGGTTGAGCTTAATGAGTGAATTAAAGTATTCCCTCCTAAACAATGACGATAATCAGGTTTGTAACACTTCAGAAACATGCATTTCTATTACACAATGAGATGCTGACCAGTTAGGCTCTGGTACAGACGCATGACAGTGTGCAAAACAGATTTCTGTGTGTTGACAGCAGGATGATTAATTTGAAACCATACATTTGCTGGGTGCAAAAGTTAACGAGCAGTGCAATGTTGCCAGGTGACTCCCTGACTGGATGGAGTGTACTGGATCTCCCTGAAGAGGGATAGCCCTTTGTTCAGCGTTGCTTTTAGGAAAAGGGTAAATTTTGTGGCATGGTCCCTTCTGAGGGCAAGTAAATCTTTCATGCAAGGTAAGCTGAACAGAACAAAGAAGGGTTTGTTTTCCCACTCATGATCCACAGAGCAGTGCTAGCAATTCCTGCAATTGTACTAGGAACACGAACATGAACAGGGTGATACACTGGGGTGAGCGAGCTGTCTCTAGCAAGTAAGGACTGCAATGTCTTGGAAAGTGATAAACAGAATCCAAAAAGACCATGTCATTATGGTCAGAAAAAATGCAACAGAAAGACAGGGAAACATAGCCAGATTAAAAGAAAAAAGGAAACAATCAATCCTACACATACACAGAAGTGTGCAACATGACCAAACCTGACATGTACACACATAAAAAAGAGCGAAAGTGGAGTAAAAGAACATATACCTCAACACAAAGAAACCACAGGAAACCATGTGGTTACGCTGAGAGATCACCCCCATCATTGCAAATGATTTACTTTTCATTAATAGAGATCTGCCAGTGCCTCACCAACATTTTAAGCTCCACCCGCTCTTGTAAAATGGAAGCTTAGCATCTGTAGCAGCACTGGCTATTTATGATTTGTTTGCCAAAAACTGCCTGACATTGAAGTGACAGTTACCATGTACTGTTTTCTGTAAAACTGTCCATTTTCAAATGAACAAAGATTGTTTCCTATTTCTTTGAATGTATCCTTTCAGAGGAGGAGTCATTGATTCCTGTTTTTTTTTTTTTTTAATAGAAAAGTTTAAGCAAACCAAACACTCTTTAGAGTATATACCGACTTTTTAAATGCAAATCAGTGAAGCTGCTACATGTTTCTCAAATGATATAGTTATCTGAAATGGATGTTGTGAGGGTTGCCTCTACAGTAGCACCTACTGGAACATCCTGGCTGTTTGCAGTAGGTGATGGTTGAGAATGTGGGAGGCAGGGGGAGATGGACAGAAGTGCCTGTGTTCTGATATCTGTTAAGATGCTTAATAAAAGAGGTCTTTAATAGAGGCTTAATAGTCTCTTTTATTGAAGGTTTATCTTAGGGAAAAGGTCTGGCTTGGGGTTCTCCATAAATGCCACCCAACAATTTTGCTATCACATCAGTAAGGGCATTTTCATCCCTGCTTAACTTTTCATCTGAAATAGCACATCTTGGCAGCAGCTAGTCAGAAAATTGTTGGAAGATATGTCCAGCTGGCATGATGGGTTTCTAATCAGAAATCCTGTTCAGCTTTAGGGTAGGATACACTGTTATGTCGGCTGGGAGGAAGGGGGATAAGAGAGATGTGTGGATCAGAGGGACCAACTGGCTGGTTGTCCTCCTGAGTGAGGTTCCGTGGAGCTCCGAGAGTTGCTATGCAATGGTGAGGGTTTGTAAGGAAACCTGAGAGAAGGGAGTAAGAAGGTGGTATGTAAACTTAGAGGGCATGAGAGTAATGGGGCTCACCTCCACTGCAGCAAGACACCCTGGCTGACCAAAGTCTCTGACTCACAGCCTTGCTGTTTTTCAGATGGGGCAACTGCAGATGTTTCTGATTCTTAGCAGAGCAGTTTTAGCTCTGGTAGAACAGAAGGAAGAACGGGTGACATGGGCTGATACCTGAATGTAAACTAAAATCTCTGGTGTTCTGAGCTACTGTGGTAGTAAAAATAGCCCCTTCAAATCTCTTTGGGGTTGTGAGCTTTGCAACAAGACTGTAACTCTGTGAAGTGAGAGAGACTCCTGTTTGTGCTATATCTTAGCTGTCAAGTCCTCCAGGGGACAGCTGGTGAGTTCTCTGCCCGCTGGGTTTGCAAGGTTAAAGCAGGATGAATGTCTTACTCATCAGGTCAAGTGGCCCACAGACAGGATGGATATGTCACCCCAGAGATGGCACTGACTGCTCTTCTTTTTTTTTTTTCCCTTTTTTCTCCTCCTCCCTCACTCCTACATTGGGAGGCATAACAAGGAAAGAGAAAAGTGCTTATGGACATGAGGTTGCCCATTCAAAGTAGGCAGTTGATGAAAAAAAAACCCTGTTGTTTTTTTTGAGAACAAAAAATGATGTTTTTTTGATTTTTTTTGCATCTGAGAAATGCAGAACTGGTCTAAACTTGTTTGAATTTTTTGGGTTTTTCATACCATCAGTAAAAGAGGTATAGACTCCAGGAGAAATCACAGTCCCAAACTTACTGCAGATTAAGGTTGATGAAGGTCTCAGCAAATGGTGCCTTGTGTTAGAGACTGGTCAAGGTGCAGCTCTTGGAAGAAAAAGGCTGTGGGACCTTGAGGAATGGCAGGATTTGCATAAGATGTATACATCTGTGTGTGCGTGCATATGTGTGTATACCATGTCTATATATACACACACACACTGAGGTCATGCAGTGAAGATCATAGCCTCCTGTCAGAAACTCGTACAAAATGTGTGCTGTGCTTTACCTACAGCTAAGGTTAATGTGCTGACTGCCTGACTGGGACTAGTATTTGCTGCTCCTTTGCCTAATTATTTCAGGTTTGTTTGCCTCCTACTTCTGTGTGCTTCACACTTAATTTACAAGTGGCTAAAAGCCAGTTTCTCTGAGAACTTAGTCCCTTTGCAGACGTTCTCAATTATTTATGCCTTTCTTCAACAGTGAGTCTATTGTTTTTCTGCCTTGTCTGCAATGAATCCTTGTTTCCTCTATGTGAGGAGTATTCTCTGTTATACAAGGATGCTCCATTTTTCGCAATAACTGGTCTCAAATTACCAAAAAACTAGTTGGTTTCGTAGGTGATGATTTAAAGAGATCTTTGTTGGAGCACATAACTACGATGCAGTGGGCAGAGTAACAAACCTCACAGGAAAGAACTTACATGGGGGAAAAGAGTGACTGATTCCCCATTGAGCTGTGAGCATTTGCTAACCAGTTTATTCAGTGAAAATTATCCATAATGTAGCAAGCCATGCAAATCCTAATTTTTTGGGGGGTAGAAATGTGATGTGCATGGGTAGTGCCCCATGCTATTTTCTTCTTTTACCTGTCTGCAGTCCCCCTTTTTGCTTATCCTCATCATTTTCTTCACAAGTGAATAGGTCTCTAGCTTTTAAAATTGGTTTTAATTAACATTTTTCCTTTCTCTTGGCTTGTGACTTTCAAACTTTGTTCAGCACAAAGCTATTCTGGCCATGCTTACTAGCAGGCAATATTGTTATAGATCGTTTATTGTGCTTCTGCTATGACTTTTTCTCAGAAGTGTCTGCTGAGGTTTTTACTTGACCCTGTTCAACATTAGTTTCTACACTCTTCTCTGCTCAAGTTTAAAGGTAGCTGGTGTGTTAGAACTTCTCTCATGTTAATTTTCTCTTTAAATAGTTCTTCTATTCTAACTCCTGTTCTTCAAGCACTGTCTTGTTGCTTGTCTTCAGGCAACTTTCTTCAGCTGCTTATTACATTTTGTTATAATTATGATAAAATTTCCTCTTTTTGTTTAAAACATTTGTGGAAATTTTTGACTCTTTTAACATTGAGTCCTATTCTACCTAAACAATCCTTCCTTCTTCTGTCCTCCTCAAATTGAAAACTCAGAGAGAAGGAATTTAACAAGGCAACTTTTTCACAAGGTTGTTAAAAAAAAAATAGAGATGTCATATGCATGTTCTGCTGGACAATGTTGAAAGTCACCTAAATAGAGCGTTAAGCAAGGAATATTGATAAGGATGGCAGAAGATACAACAGGATGATACAAATGAGCGCAAATAGCAATTTAAAACAAAATGTGTATTTCCCTCCACATACTTAATTTTATTAAATGAACTATTAGTAGCAATTTTCTAACCATTTTTAGCAGTGGACTTTTTATTTGGTGAATTCTGTATGCTGATCAAAGGAATATGCCGTATATGGGCCTTTTGCTGGGTATAACTTCTATCACCACATTGCTACATAAAACTAATGAGACCATCTTTTTCCTGCAGTTTTTAATAAGTTAAGTGAAACTTAAATAGGTAAAGTTGAAGGGGAAAATGATCCTTCTGTCCACAGCCATCAAGAACAGGCAGTATTCTTGGCACATATGTACATGCATATGCTTAATAATAGATATATTTTCTTTCAGCTTGAAAGCAGTACATTTGTCTAACAAACAAAATTGTTTCAATCTTAGTGTGGCTAACTCTCCATCTCGGAGTTCTCAGTTTACTTATTTTGCCATATAGGTGGGCAAAACTGGTGTATGTGAGTGAGGGTATATGTGTGCTAAGTTACTATTGACCTTCCTCTATTCCAAAGCACGAAACTAAAACGAAGAGCCAAAGCACCATGCCAGTAAGCAACTGATCATAAATAATGTTAGGATGCTTCTCTAGAGAGTTTGAATAATTATTTCCAAGGGTGGAGTATGAATGGACAAACATTTTTAAATCCCTGCTCTGTTTCCAAACAATAAGTGCCATTTTTAAATTAGGGGATTTCTGTCTGTATGAGCTAGTCTAAGAGGACACATAATTTCCTAAGCCTTTCAATTTTTTACTTTCTAAAAGCAGCCATGCTTGATTGTAGAACTATTCCTCCTGGGCTCTTTACCGATTGAAATTAGCGAAATTTTGAGGTGATTTTTTTTAACTTTCATGGAGGGTGGTATACTGATTGCCCATCTGTAGGTCTATAGTGGGTTGGTGCTTTGCAAAGGTGTGTTCATCATTTTCATAAATATACTTGTTAGTGAAATGGAAGAGCACTGAATCCCTAGAGCTGTAGCTGAACAATTGTTATACTAGTGCTGTTCAGCAATGAAGATTACTGTACTAAACCTGTGCGACTGCTATCAGTCGTTTGGTGCTTTTTATATTCTTACTTATCTCTGTTCATGTGTAAAACTTCACTCAGTGGTAAAATTCTTCTAAGATTGTAAAGGCACTAATGTTAATGCTTTGAAAGCATGTGATAAATGCCTGCCCATTGCAAAGAAATTGTGAACCTGTCATTGTAGGCTCAGTCTCAGTTTTGCTGCTGTAAGCTGTTGTGTTTTAGCTACTGAAAACCTGATGCTGAAAAGTTTGTAACATGATGAGATAGTTAGAAAAAGAGTAAGGAGGTAAGTGTTGCTTTTGTCCTTAGTAAGTGAAATAACAAGTTTCTGCTTTTGTACCACCAGACTTCAGCAGTTTTACTGCTGTAGTTTCTAGTCATTTAGGAAAATTGGCTATCAAAACAGGCAATTAAATAGCTGTGCCTACAATCTGGATAATCTCTACCTATATTCTGGATAAAAATGCTGATCCTTTTTAGCTAAGTTTGTAGATTTGCTTCAACTGCAGTAAAAAGAAGCCTGCACGCGAGGAACCTTGGGATCCCTGTGTTTTAGGTAGGTCAGGAAGGCAACTTGACTAAAGGAACTGCTGATCCAGACACTAACTGTTCAGATAAATGATATAAATTGCCCAGGTTTCATGCATCTTTTGTTATATAAACCTCTGCTTTAAAAATGAACTTCAGTCTGGTTGCCTTGAAGCTGGAGGGAGAAACTGTTAATAAGGGAGAACAATATAATGGAGCTTAACAATGTATAAGTCAATGAAACATTAATTCCTTAAAATACAAACAAAACCCCTGAAAAGTTAACCAAAAAGGGGTGGGAAAGGGTGGGAAACAAGACAATGTTGTATTCTTAGAATTTGCTATGGAGACATGGAAAAATACCATGCCCAGAACACATACTTGCCAGAAATGTCTCTTTAGACAGAGACACAGAAAAAAAGTTGTCTGTTGAGCTAGCACATTGCTTAATCAAGGTTTCACAACCAGAATTACTCCTTGCCATTTGGAGAGTGATTAAGTTTTGGCTGAACACATCTCACTGTTGTAGAAACCTAAGCTAAGAAACTAAGCTTCTTGCAATTATGTTACCTGTCTCCCTTGATTTTTAAAACCAGCTTCAAATTTTCAATGACGTTCAAAATGTGACCAAAAATCTTGCAGGTAAGTTTCCACAGAAACAGGAGGTAGAAGAGAGAGAAGGTGCTAATTAGGGTATCCCACTTAACGTCACATTAACTTCAGTTCTTTTCTGTGTGGCCAACCAGCAAGCCAACACTAATCACAGGTATGTAGATCAGACATGGACATAGGTCACGTAGATCAACCCTCACTTATTGTCTTTTGCATCTGTAGAAGGGAACTGGGTGGGGAAAAAAAAATGCTGATGGGCAATAGAGGAGCTGTGGTGCAAGTAAAAAAGGAAAAGAAATCAAGGTCCATTTAGTTCTGCTGCCTAAAAGACACATCTGTTGAAGCCAGTCTTCTGCGTGTAACAAGAGAGTTACAGATGGCTTTGCAGGTTTCAGCTCAAACTGAGAAGTGCCTACTAAGGGAACTTTGAACCTGAGTTTGGAGTCACTTTTGGCCTATTTGATCTTAGTAAATTACAAACTACAGCCCGTGAAGTCTCAGCTGGACCCTCCAAACTCCTAAGTGAGAATATAGGAAACAGCGCTGGGAAGGTTTATCTTAGAAAATAGTGAGTTCTGCTCATGACAGAAATCCTAGCAATTGTCCTTTCTATTCTAGGTTCTTTGGGAAAACGTGCACTCTCCCTCTGAATCATAGGGGAGGAAAAACAAGAAAATTAAAGCTTTAGATCAGCCTTATAGCTGTTGTGGGTAGAGCTCAGCAGTTTCTAATACCTTCCTGTACTTGAGAGTATATTGAAATGCTGTTTGCATTCTGGCTGCCAAAAAGAACTCAAGCTGAGTTTCTCTCCATTCCATCTCCTTTTTCAGTTACAGCTGACACAAGGACACAGCAAGGTCTCTTCGTTGGCACATTTGAAGGATAATGCAATTCTGGTTCTCCTGCAAAAGAGAGAAAGCTGCAGAACTCCCAATGTATTCTGGCCCAGAGTTCATGCCTCACTGAATTAGCATGATCACACTTCTGAGTTTACATGTTGTGGCTTCAACACAGATTTTTACATAACCCATAGGTACGTATAGAATAAAGCTGAAGGTCAGAATTACAGCTGAAAACATCACTGACTACAGCAGCATATTGTCCTAAGTTTATAGATGGGCTAGGGACTTGTGACTACCAGCAGTATTGAAGTCCTAGACTATTTCCTAGAGCTTTTTCTCTCTAAGGATGAAAGAGACAGTAGTTCACAACTAACCCATAAGTAGTCCATAATGACTCTTGTTACCAGTGTTCATAATGAAAATCTAGCTATTTCAGGACATGTGCCAAGAAGAAATTTCCAATCTGATGCTCTAGCAACTACTCATTGCTCTGCTTCCTTTGAAAGCAGTTTTGTGCACTCAGTTTCACTTCACTAATCATAAGTAGCAACGAAAATGAGATAGAAAGTTCTTCAGTCCTTATTTCACCTGTAACAGTGCAAACTAAGAGAAAGTCAATAGATGGATTTATTTCATTAATTAGAGCAGTTTAATTCATTTTTCAGAAAAAAGTAAGGGTTTACAGCTCTGAGCAACACATATTGACAGACAAAAATTGGATGAGTATAGCTATTGTTCTTGAGATAGCAGAGTCTGAGATGTAATGACTTCTTTAATGTTCTGGGCATAAAACTACAGAGGTTCAGAACAGATTCACTGGCAGGTCAGCTGTGCTTACCTCTAAGGGTGGCACGTCGTCTTAGAGGAACTGGTCAGACAGCTGCTCATGGTACCTTCCACTAGCATCCGGCCCCAATCCTTTTGACTTCTGTTTCTGCTTTTGGAATCCTTAAAAGTACAACCTCCAGAGAAGACAGTGAGATTACTTACTTCTGCCATACTTACACTCTTTGAATGCTTTTTGGATTTTCCTGTATCATTTTAGATTTGCCTTGTTGAGATAAAATTTTTATGTATTTTGACTTATATTGTAGAGTGTAACTTCAACATGTAAGCAGAATCTGAAAGTTTTCATCCTCTCTCAGCTGTTTCTGAGATAATTCTGTGTTTAGTCAGAGCAAGCAAAATAATCTAGATCTTACAGTATTGCTGTAACTTTGTAGCAGAATTTATTCTAGTGATTCAAACACTGCAAAGTTTGAAATAAATATGTTTATAAGCTGTAATATAATAGGGTTTATGGAGACTTCAGAGATGCTAAAGAGGCTTGAAGGATGTTTCTAGCCTCAAAACGCCATTTATAGTTACAATCTTGGGCTGAGAGTTTACTTCCTTGTCTCGTGTGATCCACAGATGGTGCCAGCATATCACAGATAACCATTCTGTGTCAGAGCTGGGACCATTATTAGTTGTTGTTGGGGGGCTTTCATCCCATCCCTCTGATAAGTGAAAAGGCATATCAGTGTGCTGTTCAAATAGCATTTTCTTAATGGAGACTGATAAAAGGACTGTGAATAGTGGATGTTGCTTTCAGCATTTGGTACCTATCATCTTGGAGCACATGTAGCCAGCATGGTAATCAGCTGAGTGGCAGGTCACTACAGTATTGTAAGAGGTCATTCCTAAAGCAAAATCCGCTCTCTTCCCATATTGTGGAAGTAAAGCAATACTATATCTAAAGATCATTTGGTATGATGGTAAACATACGCCGTTGTGGCCGAAACCCACAGACAACCTTGGAACAACATTATGCAGCATAAAAGGTGCCAAAGGAAAGCAGGTGTAATTAATATTGAAAGCTCTGACAGCTGTAGCTGCTGGTGTGCTGTGAAAATAAGACTAATCTTCTCCACCAAATAAGCCACAAGAACTGGATTCTAGTATGTTGAATTGATGGAAGGTTTCATCGCTACATTCAGTGGGAAGAAAGAATAATATTGCTGCGGGCTTGCAGTCTGTTTCGATATTTCTTTCAAAAGATATTCATTGTTGCTCAGGTGCCATAAGTAGACATGAGAAACATTCTGAGGGAAATCTGAACTTGCAGTCTGAAGTAGAAGAGTTACGACTTGATGGTCTGTAATGTGGTTTTGATAAGTTACTGCCCCACTTCAGCAGAGCATGAGGACAAGCTAAAGTCCTCTATTGCAAGCAGAACAACTAAGTTTATAGTTACATCTCATTGAACAACAAAAAGATTAGCCATTGATTTTGACATATCTGTGGAATATGAGAGATGTTACTGAATTCATGATGAATGAACCCACGTGGATTCTCTGTGGATTTTGAATTCATGTTACTGGATTCATGACCCTCCCATCCTTTCAGAAAACAGAGGCTCTTATGCACTCTATACATTGTTTAACTTCAAAGCTATGAATTTGTCAGTCTGTTTGTTTATCAAATGTCAAAAAGAGCTTTGTCAAATAGTCTTTTAACACCCTGTCACTTCAGATTCTTGACAGAAAATACAGAAGTGTGGGAGGGTAGTTTGTTATGTTGCAATTCACCTTTGTTGGCAATATCAGTGTTGATCCACCATAGAATATTTATTTTGAAACCTGAGGTTTTTGCAAAGTATAACCAATTTCAAGATGTTAGGTACTCAGCACTTCTCTAGAGTGTGAAATCTTACTTGATTTTTCAATAAACTCTACTTTTGGAATTTGGAAGATTGTGATACCACATGAAGAATTTTAAACCAGACAGATCCAGAATGATAGATATCTATACATTTTTGAAAATGCAAGCTTTGAGTTTACAGCTTGTGATCAAGTCTAATTATACAGAAAGACATTCCTTTCCAAATTTGGTTTCCATATAGTCATTGTTCTGTTAAAAGCGGACTGTGAATCTCCAGTCATTTACAGCAAACCATGGCACTGTGCCCTAGTTCTCCATTGCGACACTAATGCTAAATTACTCCTTTTACCAGTTACTTGGGTCACATTTAGCACAGGCAAGGTAGCTAGCTCAGCAGAACTGCTTTGCCCTAGCAGTTTCACCCTCTCCTGAAGCTGCTATGGTACTCAGTAATATGTTTTTTCCCTAAAAGCAACTAATTTTTTTCTTTTCTTGGGGTAGATTATTTGCTTATAATTTGTCACAGAAATGGGGTAATAAGCAACCTAAAGGATAGGTAAGATTTTGGACTACAGTTTTCTTAGACCATCACCACATGATTTTTAAAAATTTGTTCAGGAAACACTGGTTTGAGATACTTACAAATGTTAAGAAAAAATTTTTCAAAGCAAAAAATATACAAAACTACACCTCAGTGCTATACAAAATTAACATGTATCTACATGATTCTTTTGAAGGAGGTGATACATCAGGCTTGTAATGCAAAATTTTCTGTCTTGGAAACAGATATATTGCTTTCTCATTCTAAGATATTTTGGGAATTCATATGCTACAGACCAGTGACTGAATCAAATGGAAAGACACATGGGTCTGATCAGCCAAAATGAGTCTGTACTCATTCAATCTTAAGTACACTGTCCCTGAAAGTAAAATAGTAGAATACTGAAGCTGAATGTCCTCATCAGCTTTGCCATCTATGAGTGAGTGTGGGTTGAGTCATGACAGTTCTTCTCATTGTTATGAAAACTCAGAACACTTTTAAAGAAATACTTTCCTTCATGAAAATTGATGTTCTCTCAGTATCTTCTGTGGGTAAACAATCACTTCTGGCATACTTTTTCCATGGGTCAAATCTTAAATAACATGTTTCGGAGCCAATTTAGCAATTGGCGTCTACCAGGCTTTTGGGGAGCTATATTTCTGATTCATCATGCCTTTCCTTCTAAAGCTTTTCTGCAGGATTCACTCCACAGAGGTATTATGCCTCTTGTAATGCATAGTAGTTTTTGCTCATCTTACTGATTCAGTTACATTAGATAGAACAGAAGTTGTTTTTTATTACCCAGCTAGAATAAAAATACCTTTTCAATTGGCCTAGCTGTTGTTATCTTGTCCTTTGTACTTTATGAGAGATGGAGAAGAGCTGAGACATCTGCTAGTTTGAAAGCCATAGCCTGAGCTGA
This sequence comes from Phaethon aethereus, assembly GCF_964289735.1. Lineage (NCBI taxonomy): Eukaryota > Metazoa > Chordata > Aves > Phaethontiformes > Phaethontidae > Phaethon > Phaethon aethereus. The sequence goes on along the minus strand of NC_138577.1, from coordinate 54,706,671 downwards.
CTCTTTCCTGCTTGTGAACAGATGGGAGGTAGCTCCTGCCCTGACTCCTGGGGCAAAGATTCATGCAAATTGCCTAATATTAGTATGCTTCTTTTAAAATCATAGTCTTATCACCCATTGTGGACAATTTGTGATGAGTGTAAAAATTAGATTATCCTGAGAGAAGTGAAGCAGAACTGTTCACCTCCAAGAGCCACTTTGATTAGGAGAACAAGCAGTAGACATGTAAATATCTTTTTTTTTTTTTTTCTGCAGGAGGTATTAAGGCTACCAGAGCAGTGGAAGACAGTTTTCTTGCTAAATGTTTAATTGTTAAGAGCCTGAACTCTGCTTTGGCTGTGTAACTTTCGCTGGCTTTCCTTAGGTGGCTGTTAGGAGACAAGAAACTATCATATGACTCTAAAATAGCAATGATGTTGAAAGCAAAGGTGGCTTGTTAACCAGACATATCTGGTTGTAGTTGCATGTGACACCCTATGGGATCTGCAGTTCCAGTGGGGACAGGCTTGTAGCTGCAAGGTCACTGTGACACCAATGGCACAGCCACCAAAAGCAAAGCACAGGTCAGAGAGCAGGAGGAGGCGATTACAAAGTGGTTAAAGAGCGGAGCAATGATGCATCACCTCCTGTCATTTGGAGAATGCTTCTCTTAACGTGGCACTCCAAAAAGGCATTGTGCATGTAATACGCTGCTGTCCATAATGTCAGATAGGGAAAATATGGTTATGATATAAAAGGGCATCCTTTAGTTTCTTGTTACAAAAGACCTGAGAGAGAGGGTTATCTTAGACAGCTGTAGTGTGCCCATAACGTATATAAAATCAGTTTCTGTTAAACAGCTGGTGAGCTTTAATTCCACTGGGAATATACATGCTGTGAGGATGTGAGTACTAGTGAAATAATTTTGCAAAGCACCCAGCTGTTTCACATATTCTAAATTATCATTCTAATAAAATAGATATTTTCAATTAATTTTTTGGCTTGCATTTGTGACAATGCCAAAGACTATTGATTTCATTTTATGAAATACTTTGTTTTTCCAGAAACAGGCTATGAGGTTGTTCAGCTAACTGAGGGCTGTATCTAAAACCCATCAAACATGCTATAGTATTTCTCATTTACTTCACTGGGGGAAGGCTTCTGTGGTTTCAACAGTTCTATTCACGGATACAAAAGATTTATTAGTAAAATGTATATGAAGAAAGTAAAATACTCTTTCTAATTATCCCTTCAAAACCTGAAATTACCTCTGTCTCATATTTTACTTTTCTCCTACAGAAAACAAGAAAAAAGTTAATTAAAACAGTTGCTAACTAAAACAGTAGATTCCAATTCATGGATTTGGTAAATTAATTTCAACTGAGAAAGGAAATTACTTTAATTGTGATAGTAAAATACAGAAATAGAAGTAAAAGTATCTATTTCAAATGATACAGAAAAGCATTTTGAGGTAACAAATGAAAAAACAATATGCAGCCTTTCTGGATTAATCATTTCAACTTCTGTTTTATTTTGCTTCGAGTGTTACAGAAGACTTTTTTTTAAATGTGGATATTCTATGGGTGTACTAAGGTGCTATCTCACAGTGTCAATGAGCCACCTACCAATCCCACCTGGATCACTGTGAATCATGTGTTCTTTACAACTACAGATAGATGTTAATTTCAGGCAGAAAATGTAAGATATTTAGGTGTTTGTCTGCAATTCAGTGCTCACTGGTGTAATATCAGGCAACTGTGATGTCATTAAGTGCTGCTTCAGTTTCTTTCAGTCTTTCTGGTTAATTTTGGAATGTGCTATTATCTTATCCTTCTTTCAGTTCATTTATTTTGTAACACGTCAAGTAGCTCCATCTAACTAACTTAAGACTTGCAGTTTGTGTTGCCTTTCTTATGCATGTGAAAGGCTCTGGCCTTGTAGATAAGAAATGAGCCATTTTTCAGAGGATCATTTTCCACCCAAGAGATGCTGCTTTCAGATTTATACCTGTATAAACTGATTGCAACTCTTAAGTCTCTGAAATTTGGGTCAGCAGAGGCAGAGTTATAATGGGTTCCTGATCCTTCGTTTAATAGATGGAGGCTTGTACCAGGGTAAACTCAAGAAACGGCAACTTATTAGGAAAATAACTTTTGGATCAAGAATCTTCATTTAGATTACAGGTTTTGTGGAAAATGGGGATGTATCCATTTCATAAACAATTTTAATTCCATCACTTCTTTTTTTTACTAATGGTCCCAGAATTGACATTCATCAGAAGTTCCTTTTTTTATTTTTGGAAGTAGTTATAAATTCATTACACAGTAATTACACAGCATATCTTGTTTAGAAGCATATTTGAAAAGGTAAATTCTTAGTCTCTTTAAGATTTAATTGCAGTTAGCATGAACAGAAAGGAGAAAAACATGGCAAGGAAGTTTAGAATATCTTTATGTATTTCAGTTTCTTCTGAGAAATTAAATATTTTCTCAGTCACCTCAGTGGACAGCTTCGGTCGTGTTTACACTGGGCACCACCAAATGCAATGTATACATGAGTTGCTGTAGTATTAGCTTAAGGGACAGTTTCTTAATGTGTTTGGATTGGAAAAAACCCAAGGGAATATGTCTGTGTTTGCAAAAGTATATATATTCACACATATAAATTACATTTTAAAAAACATAGCTCAGACTTAGGGGTAAATCCTGCCCTCACTGAATACAATGGAAATTTTTGTATTGATTTCAAAAGACGTAGAACAAAGTCCATCTAAATTAAGATGTCAGCTGTGTAATGAGCAGTTTTTACAATAGAATATGTGGGAGTCTGTAGGGGTAAGCAACACAAAAAGGTTAACCAATTTGGAATGGTAAACAAGTATGATTTTAATTATCAGTTTGTTGAGACTGTGGGTGGATTTTTTGGTCTTGCATTCCTCCTTTTCTGTTCAGGCATTAGCAAAATTTCAAAGAGGCTATTGTTTAAGTTTATTTGTGATACAGTTGCTGACGAAAGGAACACTGTATTTCTCTACTTCTGTGCTTATTTACACTCTGTAAAAGCATATTTTCATTTTAGCTGTGGCAGGCCAGGTCAGTTAAATAGGAATTTCAGGGGCTGCCTGGAGGTGGAAAGAATAATGACCAGTCATCATCCCATGTCCCTTCCACTTGCTCTGGCAGCTAAATAGCACACTTAGTACTGTGCTGTCATCGGCAGCTACAAAGTTAAAACCTCCCTCTCTCCCAAGCAATCCTCCCCCCAACATGGTTTAATTGTTTATTGCTGTTAAAATATTTGCCTGGAACTTCCAGTAAGCTTCCTGAAGTCCAGGTCTTATCCAGTCTCCTTATATGACCTAATGTAGTGACCAAATGGCAGATACCTCTCTTGAAAAATCTTGTAACTTATTTCAGAACCTAAACAAGAAGGGTAAATCTTTAGAAAATGTCTAGTTCCAGGTCTGGAGACTGGTTCTTTTAGAAACTTCAAACGTTGGGCTTTATAGTTATCTAGATTTCAGGGAAAGTATTAGGTGATTTTCTTTAAGCTTGGTCTAAGCTGTAGACCAAGATTCTCTAAGGTTCTGTAGTTCAGTCCCAGATTTATTTTAAGTACAATTCAGGTAACTACATCTTTGTCCATTCTTGCAATTTTTTAATACATTGTATTTATTATGACAGAACGTTGTAAAATTTCACCTCTTTCACCTGAGGGCTTTTTGAAGGGAAGAGAATTATTTTCACTGCATAGGCTACTACAACATCTGCCAAGTCTATTTGAGGAAAAGAAAAGAGATCTGTGTTATGGCTCTAAATAGACCTTGCTATTTATGAGCAAACAGAATCCTGCTCCTGTCCATCCACCTCTCTGTGCAGTGTGTTACCTAGCTAAAAGGAAGCCCTTCATATGCTACGTACCTCCTGGTTTCACAGCAGTAGCTGAAGTAGCTTGCAAGTAATTTTCTTTATAGAAGGCTTTACATAATATATGGTGTACCCTTCTGAGAGAGAAAAACATTTACACACCCTTGGTAGAGGAATTAAATGTCTGCAAGATGTTGCCAAGACCTCACTGCTATCCTGTTTTTGAAAGAGGAAACTGTGGCTAAATCTGACCTGCTATATTCCTGCAGACTGCAAGATATGGATAGTTCCAATACTGGGGATTTACGTTTAGATGAGTGCCTAGAACATTTTGGTTACAAAAGAAGACAGTTTGAGGATTAAGGGATGACTTAGTGTCTTACTTGCATGCAGAGAAGGTTTAGACTAGATATTAAGAAAAATTTCTTCACTGAGAGAGTGGTCAAGCACTGGAACAGGCTGCCTAGGGAGGTGGTGGAGTCACCATCACTGGAAGTGTTCAAAAAACATGTAGATGTGGCGCTTCGGGACATGGTTTAGGGGGCATGGTGGTGTTGGGTTAATGGTTGGACTTGATGATCTTGAAGGTCTTTTTCAACCTTAATGATTCAGCGATTCTGATTCTGTGATCTAACTTCTGCTTTGTTTTCTATTATCCTTCATTTTTCTGAAAATATTATTTCATTTCAACTGTGGTAGATACTCCATGTATAAAGCATATGGATTAATAACTGGAAAAACATCCATACCAGATAACTGCATGTACACATCATAAGGATGTGCGCTTTAAAAAAAAAAAAATCCACACATTTGGAAGAGAGGAGGCATATTCTGCATTGATCACATACAAAAAGTGGAAAAGTTAGCTTTAAATGACTTGCTAATAAACTAACACTGTGTACCTTAAAGGAAATTGTGATTTAATACAGAAGTGAAATCAGAAGGGAAAGTCTGTTGCTATTGTTTTTAGTGTGGAATCTTTGCAAAGTACCTGCTCACCAATTAACTGCACCGAGTCTACCTGAGAAAATGCTTGTCTCCCTTTAGCATTAGTTTGATAGGGTTATAAATTTAGGCAGTGGCTTGCAAACAAACAAATCCCTGTGTCCTACCCAATTCCCTTGTCTCAGACCAGCATAAGAAGTACTCCTAAACTGCTAAGGACCTAATTCCAAAATCTCAAAGAAGTGTGATAACTTGAAACGTACCTTGTAAAAAGTATGTCTCCAGCAAAAATTTCCCACTAATTTCAATTTATCTACAAGCTAAGAATAGTTTAGGTATAATCCTGCTTAGCAGCAGGGATAAAATTAAAAGTCTCTCAATTCTCTATTTTTCCCTGTGATTCTATTATTCAAATTCTCAGTTCAAATTAATTTGAATTCAATCTGCATATTAAGATGCAAACCACCCCAAACTTAAATTGTCATTTTACAGCTGCTCAAACTTTGGGGTGATATTCAGCCAGGTCTTAGAGGAAAATGATACAATGCACTAAAGCAGTTAAAGTATATATTGTGCAGATTCAGGGTTAATAGAGAAATATATTCATTTATTTTAAGAAAATCTGAAAGAAAATATGTTTTGGGTTTTCCATTGGAGCATAATAAAAAATCAGCAAAGCTGTTTTCCCAGAGAAGGCATCATTCTTGCAGTAATTCTTTTGGGGGAAAGAGGTATAAGAGGGTACATATCAGAGGAAAAATTCTGAATAGTCCTAGAATTGAGAAATGCTCAACAAATTTGTCAATGTCTTCTTTAAATTAGCAACACTGTAGAGTCACTACTAAAATAACACAAACAAAAACAAAAACAAAAAGCAGCATCCTAGGACCATGCTGACTTTCTGTGAGCAGTGTGGTGGTTTTGCTCCCTTCTGAACTGATGCTGCATTTAATTTTCTACCACCAAACAAAAAAACAAAACAAAACAAAACAAATCAAAAAGCAGCTTAAGTAAGCCACAAGAAATCTGCAGCAAAGCTTTTGTAAGATTATAGCCTTTAAAAATTCTCAGTCAGGGAGTGCTTCATAAGGATAGAATAAATTAACACAACCAGTATTTATGTAATGATTAGACTACAGATTGATAAGATTTGTGCTTGAAAGACGAAGCAAGTTAAAACATGTAAGTCAGTGCTGGAACAGTAAACTTGCTAACAAACATCCATGTGATGCAGTAATGTGTATGCTTAGAGGGTATTCTGCTAAAGCCGCACAGTCCTTGTACACCCAGAAGACCATGAGAAACAATATTTCATGCACTTATGCCAGTGCCATTCTATTGTCTTCAGATCTTCCCACAGTCCATGAACAGAGGAAAAATCCTTAAAATTTTCAGGATCTTTTTCCCCAGTAGCCCACTCGAGCAGTAAAAAATATCCAAGGAAGACCTCTAAACCTAAGGGCAGAAAAATCTTGGGAATAATTCTGAAATAACTCTTCAAATGTATGGCCTCTCCGAAAACTTCTGCTTTTCTGATTCACTGGACACTGAACAGCTGTACTCTGCAGGATAATTGGACTATAAAGAAATTGTAGAGGCCTCTGCTTTCTGACCCTTTGATTCATTTGGGATATCTTAAGTCTTTTTCTGAGCCAGAAATTTTAGATCTGAGTATTTAATTGACTGAGTCCTTTCACACTGGTTACTGCTTTATGCCCAGGCAAGACAAGTCTAGCTCATGTACACAAATATGAAATATCACCACAGCATGCTATCATTCACCACCTTTTAATTTGGCATATGACCTTTCTAATAATTTGTAGTTAGGAAATAGTATCCTAGATACCTGGAGTGATCAGGCTACTGAACAATGGAAAAAATTTTAGTTGAGACTCTTTCTTTGGTCTGCAAATGCTGCTTATCACATAATGACAATAACTGGCTATACCTCTCATTTGATCTAAATTGAGTCAGCTTGATATTAGCTTGGACAACCAATTTGGAGGAGCGGTGGAGTTGTGCTGTGGAAAGATTCATCCTAATCTGTTGCTTTAACAATTGAGTTCTTCAGGGCTGAAAAGAGACTGGTAGGATTGTTTCAGATTTTGAAAGTGACATTGCATCAAGGTGATGTGTTTTCATAAATTTCAAAAGGGCCTAATCTGAATTTTCCTCTTGAATAGTCAATTTTCTATTGCAGATAAAGGGTAATCTTAAATTTTTATGCTGGTGGGGTTATATGCTAAAACAAAGTGGTAATTTGCTACATTGGTTTGGTACATTGGCACTGGTAATATTTGAAATTTTATAAAGTCATTGAAATTTCAGGGAACAGTATGAATAAATTTTGATAATACAAATTGTGCAAATGTTGCCCAAAAATTTGTTCAAATATAGTTAATTTGCCTAGCACATTGAACTGACTTCTCTTTAAACATAGGGAACTCATGAGGTTGATAAACTGAGATTTGCTGCATTTTTGGGACTCATGCTGTATTCACTAAGATAAGCTTCTAAAGGCAAGTCACTTTGCTTAAAACCGTGTAGTACTGGCATAACATATTTGTCCTTAAGAGTCAGTTTGCCCTTCTCCAACATGGATAATAAGTCAAGGCCGGTGATCATGCTACAGTAGTTAGTGCAAAGGAGACAAAAATAACAGGACATATGTTCAGCAGATGACATCTGAGATTTCTGAAAAGTCACTTGTGTTACTTCACACTTCACAGCCTGTGACTTAGTTAAGAGCTGCCTTGTGGCATGTCTTCTCTGCTTTCTCACAATCTGAAAGTGAACACTCTCTTCTAAGGACAATCATTGCTCACATCCTCCATGTTCCCATCTGAAATAAAGTAATGTTCTGCCTTGTAAACAATCTGCACAAATTAATTGTTCTCATGGGAAAAAGTCAAACTGGACAGCTTTGTGACAACCAGACCACTGGAGGTTATGGGAAATCTAGCTTTTAATATGTTACTGAAGTTTTAGAGCTAGCCCTTTGCTGATGCAGAGCTGACATAGCTCTATTGACTATCAACGAACAGAACTGATGGACATAGCTAAAATTCTTACCTTTAATTTTCCTTAAGAGTGTAATGTCCTTCTTTAATCAGTTTTTGGCCTGTGGTGCATCTTTTAGACCAGTGGAAGAACTTCTGTTACGGTTTTTGCTATGCATAGAATCTGTATGTTTTGAAGACCAGCATTTTCTTATTTCTACTCATTGTAACCCCTACATACTCCTTCACATAGTGTCAAAAAAGGCTACTTGGTGGTTGGAGGTCCTTGTGTGAAATTTGCCCCTTATGGAGAGAGGAAATAAATGTGTGAGTGTAAAATACCTTGGCTTTCATCAAGATTTCTCTTTGCCTTCTGCATTTAAACACTAAACACAGTCAAGTGTCAGGCCCAGCATGCCTGCTATAGGTGCCTTACATAACCCAGGACTGGGCTGGTCTAGAAATCTTGATTGTTTTTTGTTGTCTTGTGAAGTGGCTGGTTTTCAAGGGTTTTGTTTGTTTTACCAGTAGAGATTATAGTAATCAGTTGAGGCACAACATTTCAGAATGGTTTTCAGACTCTTTCCTCCACACTCCTGACTCTCCGCTCCACACTTCTGACTCTCCTAACTTTCTTGTGTGGTTCACTTGTATGGTCTTCTAAAGGTGAAGTGATGACTCTGTTTAATAACAATCATCACTGCATTTTCCATAGTTTTGCTCTATACCATATTGCTTAGCAGAGGAAATACTTGCTTAGAGTGAACTAATGATTTGACAGACTACAAAGGCAGTAAATATCTTTATTAAGGGCAAAATAACTCTGATTCCCATTACCTACCTAAAATGGAATGTAGCGCACCAATAAAGTGCTGTCTAGTTTTATCTAGATTAGAGAATATGTAGTACATCTCACAGTTCACTCCATGGCATCATAATTATATTTGTAATCCTGAACAGGAGAAGATTTCTTTTGGGGAAAAAAGGTGTTTGTATAGCTTTTCTGGGATTTATTCCATTTTCTGTTGCATTAGAAATTTCTCTTCAAGTTCTTTTTACTCACTGGTTTCATTATAACACTTGTGTTTGCAGTTTGGACAGTAAAGTTTACTTTGAAGCCTGAAATTCAAGAAAATTAAAACTCCTGGAGGAAACTAATCTTCAAAGAAATGCACCAGAAAGTTCAGAGATTAGTGCATATACAGTGAATGTTTTATTTATGTAGTTCAGGGTGGCTGTTTGAAGGTTAGTGAAAATGAACACACATGAAAAAGAACGGAGATAAATCTAAATCCTTTTCTAGGGAGAGATACTTGTCTAAAAGTGGCAACAAAAATACCACAGAGTGCTAGTTCATTGCCCCACTTTTCTGGACACCTAAAGATACAAGACTCAATCACTTTCCAGGATTAAAAGGTTGACCTTTCAGGTCAACCATCTCTCATCAGGAAATGGGCGGGGAATTGAAAAAAAATTTATATATCTGGTTGCAAGTTTCAATTTTTTTTTTTTTTTGGTCCATCTTTTCCTTCTATTATTCTTCTTCCTCTTTATATCGTTCTCTGAAAACTACCTTCTTATTCACTGTTGCTTTGAAATCTTGAAGTAAAAAAAAGTTTATGTTGGATATGCCTTATTTCACACTATTCAGTTACTTGAGGAACATTTTTACAGATATGAAGTTCAAAGGTAGCACAAGCTACTGTACAAAAGGAAGAAGCCAACAAATAATTTAACAGTGCAAGTTATGCTTTTATAGTGAAACTCTGGGTATGTCAATATAATATAAACACTGCCTCTGTAAATGATAATAAAGTAACACAATGAATAAATGAAATACTCGTTTCCCCATAAAAATAAGATACTGGAAGTGATCTGATCTTTACTAAAGCTAATTATGAAACTTTGCTATAACTAATTATAAAAATGCCTTTACTATACTATTTCAGGCAACAATGTTAAACTCTAGTGTGTTTTAGAAACTGAAGTCCAGAGTAACAGAGTCACATGAATACAATGGAAATCTAGCTAAATCTAGGAAATCTAAATAAAATAATTTAGTTTCCAACTTAAAAAGGGGTTATAACACCAGTGGAAAAAAACTTCCTTAGATACAGAGGCTAACTACAACAAGGCAACAGAAAAAAACAAACTTCATTTGTCTAGCGGACTAGCAGACTTCATTCAAAGCCAGTAGAAGGTAAATAAAGCATTTCACTGAAATGTATTGGCTTTTGACCAGGTCTGTTATAAACTAATTTTCTTTGACATTCAGTCTGAATGCTGACTTTTTTTATGTACTACTGGAGAATGCAAAATTTTTTGCGGTTGTTCTAAATTCTCTGACACAAATACTCAGAAACATTTTGTGCTCTAATGTTATGCAAGGTCATGTGTTAAATACATGCACGCTACTTAGAATATGTGGGTTCTAAGAGACCTATATTACTGTTCCATCATGCTCAAACATATCAAATGATGGCAGAGCCTCAAGGCTTACAGGGTCACCATGGGTGCATCTTCCTTTCTGTTCTATGTGGTAGAAAAGTAATATTATTTCTTGTGTAGATCTGCCATACAGCCTATACTAGACACCTGCTTAGCTTAAATTTTAGTGAATTGAACTGGTGGGATTACAGTATGAGAGTGCCAAACAAGGCAAATATAGGAAATGAGTCCATTCCTAAATCACTGACTTTCAGCTGCTATAGTATTTGTTCTGTATACAGGGGTTTGCAGACAGATTTTTGACGTTTGAAAGACATTTATTTTGTTGTCCCCGTTGGCATATGGAGAAAGAACAGATGATTTCCATTTTAAAGGAATATCCATCAGTTGTCTATCTTTGCAGTTGACACAGCTATGTACTACAGATGAATTTGAAATCTACTTAATGATATGCTTCCAGTACTTCCAGATCAGGTCAAAGTTCCTCTTCCATAGTTCATACTACTTATCAAAAAATAATCCTACCATATGATTTCTGAAGGTTACAAAGAATCATTGGTTTCTATGAAGAAATGTTAACTTTTAACCCACTGGATTCTGTAAAGACTGATGTATACAACTGACATAAAAATATGGAAAAATGTGTAAGTGGAATAAGTAAGTATAAATCTTCATTATTTCAAATTGCATTAGCTGTTCATTTAGAGTTTAGTTTGCCAGGAATATTTTCTCAGAAAATAATGACTTGACTTTTTAGTTCCAGCCGAACTATTAATCATTTAAGAATAGTAGCAGAGGAAAAAGGGTCTTAGCAAAGAAGACAGCTGTAATTCCATCAGCTGAACAAACATGCAAATTTTTGTTTTCCTCGTGCTTTGGATATGTTTCTATGAGACACTTGAAAGAGGTGGATCTGCTCCAAAAATTAGGTCCTTGTGCCTATTGCTAGACCAAAACATAACCATTCACAAGCACATGACAAAACATGTCCCTCTCATATGGTCCTCTAACTTCCCAATGCATTTGTCCTGATTGTGTTACCTGCTGCCAGCATTTTGGTTATACAATGAAAGGGATGGAAGAATGACACGACTAGGAAAGACAGCAGCAGGGATTAAGACATCAGAAATATTTCTTTGTCCTGATTCTGGCTGGCTGTGAGCATCTGAGTGACCTTTAGAAAGGACAAGTAAGAGGACAGGAAACATGTGTTGCCAGTCTAGAGGTAGGACAGTAGTTGGCTGCTGTCCATCTTATAGCATTTTTTTTACATTTTTGCTTTTAAGTATTTGTCAATACCATAATATTTATGCTAAGATGTCTGATCTACTATTACATGTAGTCTAATATATCATTCATATTAGTCTAAATATGATTTTGCTGATAAAAACATAACAATTTATGATGTGTCTTTAAAAAGGTAGATTAAAAAAAAGCTGGATGTTTGTATAATTTTCTATGGAGATATACTAAAAACGGGCAAAATGAGAAAAGAGCAGAAGGAAAAGATTACATGAAATACATGTCAGAAAATTTAAAGAACTAGATGAGACATTCCAGACTGTTACAGACAACTCAGGGAAGTCAGAGAGAGATTCCAGTGGACTGAAGAAGGACAAACTGTACATTTTGAGAAGAGAGGAATTATCTTGGGAATTACAAGCCAGTCACTTTAGTTATCCAGAAATACACTGGAAAGATATAAATCAGTTTGCAAGCATTTACGGAATAATAAAGACATAAAAGATAGTCAACATGCTTATATCAAACAAAAAATAATATCCAATGTTTTTCCTAGACAGCATATCTACCAAAGCGGATAGAAGAAAATCTGCTTTCATTTCAGTAAGACTTTTAAGAATTCTGTGTGACATTTTCCTGATAAACTAAGGAGATAAAGCTTCATGAAATTACAGTAAGGCAGAACTATACCTGATTGTAAAACACCACTTAAGCAAATCTTTAATGATTTTCTGTCAAACTGAGGGACATCTCAGGTTTATGGAGTATATAGAAGGGGGAGGGACAGTCTGGTCAATTGGAAGACAATCTGGTCTTTTCCAGGTCTTGCTCACATTGTTACTAAATGCTGTAAATGACAGAGGAGTGCATTTATGATCCGTGAGCAGCAATGAGCTACGCAGAGTCACAAGCACAGTGTAAGCAAGCCAGAGACTGACAACAAATTGCTCTAAAATCAGGTAGGTGAAATTCATAAAAGAAGATGAATATACATAATGTATAATATTATAATTAGGAAGCATCCTTGCAAAATGAAAGATAACTGCCCAGGTGGGAGTGCTGTAGGAAAGAATCTGCAGGCTGTAGTGGATTACAAAACAAATACGAGCAAAGATGTAAAGTGTTAGTTAAAAAAGAAGACATTTCCTATGTGTTAATGGTATTGCTACATGGAAGACATGAAGGGTTACAACGTGTTGTTCTGGCAATGCCTTGGGTAGGTAGAATGCCTAGCTTAAGACAATGTATAAAGAGCTTGACATTGAGGAGGTGTTAGAGTGGTTGTGTCCGAAGAGGTATGGAATATGCATTTTTGAAGGAATTGAGTTTTCCTAGACCAGGCAAGAGAAAGCAGATAAAGGGCATAAGTTTCTCTGCGACCTGATGACTGGGGAACTAAAGACATACAATGAAGACACTATAGTTAGCTCTCCATTACCCAGAATAGTTAGGGACACAGACACCTTAAAGAGCAGAAATATCTGGGTAATATGAATACTATGTGATACACACAGAGCACCGCACACTCAGTTCTGTAAGCCCTTTTTGGTTGCTTTAATTCAATCCCCAGAACTCTATCTCTGGTGAGACATACTGGCTCAAATAAAAGGCAATAAAATTGCAGAAGCCATTCAAGTGCAATTCACTACATCATGTTTAATCAGACAGTTGTAAACTAGAGCAGTGGGGAGCACATAAGAGAGATTCCCAAAGCTTCCAGACTTCTTGTTTTGGGTGTTTCTTAAAACTCAGTAAAGTTCTGAGTTGGTTCACTGGGTAGTTTAGCTGTTTTTACATGGCAGGGCTCACAAACTAGTAAATCTCAAAGTGACACTTCATTAGACTGGCTTTGATGTGATTGTCAGCTAAACACCCCAAAGTTGATTGAAAACCTCCCTTATCTACATGCTCTTTGCTCATATTGCCTATCCCAAGCTGCCAGACTATTTGTCCCATGAATCTGTACCATTGCCACTAGAAATAAAATTCTTAGTGTGAACATAATTAGTATGAAAGGAAAAGATTTTTATCTGAATATCTTATTATCAGAGTACCTGTCTGAAAAATAAACACTACCAGTATAAGCATCTTTATAGCACACTTTTCTGCTCTTCTGTTGAGGGTATAATTCAGCATGATGTAACAGCAGTTTATGTCCCTTTTTTCCAAATATATATCCAAATATAGACATTTTCTATTTGGCTGTATGAAGAGAACTGTTGTTTGACAGACAGAGTTTATCAAGAAAAAATCTGCTTTATTTCTGGTAAGAAATTTAGCAACAGTCCCAAGACAATATATGTCTATAATCCTAACAGCAACCCTGTTAATAGTGAATTGTTCTTCATTAACAATGAAGTTATACTAATGAGGTATGTTCCCTCGCTATATTATACAGCACTTGTTATTTTACTAGACTACTTTGTAACATTAAGTTGAACAGCTTTAAGAATTTAAAGTAACAGTATCAAGAGTTTTAAGCATACTCTGTAAACATCCTTGTCAGCCAAACTGTGGACTTTTCAAGCAAACTTGTTTTCTTCTGTTTAAGGACTTGTAGCAGGCAAAACGGCCTCTTACTGCATTGTTGATAATATTAAATATGGTAGACAAAGATAGAAATATGTATAAGCTTTTTTGGGGGTGTAAGGGGCAGGGGGATAAGAGGGACAACAATAGAGAACTCCAGAGAAGAAGAATGATGACCAGTGATACAACAGACTTCTAGTTTATTTGTTGAGGGAGTTAGGGGGGTGTTAATGGAGGAAATTTAAAGATCTCTAACTTTTTGCTTGAAATGAGGGTTCTTACTCCCAATGAAAGTCCTCTTTGCCACAACACAGACAAGGCAGTTCTGGTTCTTCATTTCTGGTTCCTTTCTAGATCTTTTCTTCTGTTCCCAGGTCATCATTTTTACAAATATCTTATGCCTTACAAACGCATATCTTCTGTTTTTTCCTATTTTTTTCTTTCATTTACTCTAATCCAACTCCCCTTCACCATGCCCTACCAAGCATGAGGTATCTCAGTCTCTACAATTTTTTGCATATATGATAATGAGTATTCACTCTGTGATAACATTGAAGTATATTTCTCCATACAGAGTCAACTACCCCAGCTCTGTGTGAAATATGAGTAGGACAACAGTGTTGGGAAAATATTATACCCAACAATTCAATTTGATTCCCATGAATCCTTTGATTTTGTCCATAATCCTGCAAAGAGGCTAAATTTATTCCACTCTGCACATGGCTTCTTCATGGAAACATATAGTTTCTGTGTATATCATTCAAATGCAGCCAAATTTCTTCCACCTCAGCTGATTCCCATGGACATAGTAGCTTTGAAGACGAAGACTTAAAATATTTAATTTTCCTTAAAAAGAAACTGAAGTACTCCAAGCATTAAAGTACAGAACTGAACTGGACTCATTTTTTGAAATTCAACTTGATCGTCTGGTGGACTTTTCCACTTAAAAGATCCTCTTCAGCACCAAAACCGGGAGATAGATGACAAAATCTTGACAGCACGGCTACCAATGTGTGGGGTCAATGACAGCATTTCTGTGTGGTCTTGACATAACAGAATGAAAACTTATTAAGCACCAGATTCTTCTCATGCCCAAACAGAAATGTTACACTTCATACTGAGAAATACTTCTCTCCAAATGATTTTACCTGAGGCCACTAAATGATCTGTAATTTTAGCACTCAACACTTCTTCTCATTATTATTTCAAGGGTTTTTCCAATGCAGACAATTTTTGAAGGCAGAAATTAAAATAACATTATGGTGCTTAAGAGTTTTTTGGCACTTACCCAAAATAAAATGGAATGTTGTTCACAGCTGCTTTTCTTGTCTGTATTTCAGATTCTGCTCCACTAACTGCACTATGAAACAGCAACAAGGAACATAAGCTGCATAAAGCAGAACCTGGAAAAAGTTAAATAAGGATGGATTTAAAGTTTAATCAAATTCTCTCAGTAATCACCCACTGCCGACAGATCTACAGTCAGTGAAAGATCTATTTTATCTTTCTGCTAATGCAGATTAGTCTGTTCTAAGCTCTTTCAAAGCATTTTGATCAGTACTGTTCTCTGGGGCTTTCAGCCTACGCCTCATTTTGCTACTACGGAATAAAACATTGCTGACTCTGAATTTGCTTCAGATTTGTATATCCAAGAGTCCTCTATATTTCATTTAATTCATTCTTTGTTCCAACAGTATGAACCATAGTCATAAAATTGTGAGCACTATACTACACTACTGACCTGTCTAGACCAATTGCTCTAGAGAGAATCAGAAAAGATCTCTCTTTTTGGCATAAGTGCTCTCTTTAATGGACTAAAAAGACTATTTCACTGTTCCAACTTTCAGCTGGCCACTCTGCACAGCACTGACAGTCTTGAAATCCCTTAGTGATGTAAGGTCTATTAGGGAATGTTTTCAATAGTCTTCAAGTTTTCTATGGTTTTGGTTTGGCTTATGTACATCTTTTCAAATACAGCTTTGCTGATTTGAAAAACTCTGGAGTATTACTTCTGTCCAGCACTGACTGAGAAGTATGTCCTATATTTTCTGAATCTATTTTATGAATAAGAGATCTGAATAATTTAGGGTCAGACCTGAACATCTCAAACTTTGGATGTTTCAAACTGAGTGTTAGTGTGGACATATTGCTACCTAGTTGATGAATTTAAACTTAGAAAAATTTATTCTCTGATTTTATCAATAAATACCCTTCAAAAACTGAGGCTATTTATTAATATAAACTCAAAAATTTGTCTGTGAAAACATGAGTCTTTACATTTATCTTAATTTTAAAGAAAAACAAAGTTAATGGATATTATGTGTTCCTATCGAGGGCTGGAACACCTCTGATGAAGAAAGGCTGAGAGAATTGCAGTTGTTCAGCCTGGCAGAGAGAAGGCTCAGGGGAGACCTTATTGCAGCCTTTTGATATATAAAGAGGGCTTATGAGAAAGATGGAGAGGGACTTTTTACCATGGCTTGTAGTGACAAGGGGCAACGGTTTTAAATTTAAAGTGGTAGATTTAGATTGGACATAAGGAAGACATTTTTTATGATGAGGGTTGTGAGATGCTGGAACAGGTTGCCCAGAGAAGTAATGGATGCCCCATCCCTGGAAGCATTCAAAATCAGGTTGGATGGGGCTTTGAGCAACCTGATTTAGTGAAAAATGTCCCTGCCAATGGCAGGGGGGTTGGAACAGATGATCTTTGAAATTTTCTTTCATCCCAAACTGTTCTATAATTCTATGATTCTATCTCCTAGTGAGCTACGAAATTCTCATTTCAAATGTCTACTGCATATTATCAAGTTATTTTTATGCATAACCTTTGCATTTATCTAGATTAAAGAAAATAAAATTTTACACAATAAAGTTACTAATAAAACAGAAAATTATAGAAAATGGTTGCATGTGTTCCCAGAAGACAATTCTGTAATATTTAATGCTACTTCAAAAACTTTCATGTTGTTTATATTCCTTCAGAAACATATTCTGTGAGTATGATATCTTTATTTCTGTGAAAAATCTGTGACGTCATAGACTATATTTATATCCAGGAGGAATTTTGAAGGTTTAAAAAAGCCCAATAGCCAAATCTTTAGTCTCTTTGCAGAAATAAACTTCAGATACTGGCATTTGGCAAGCTAGGGGTTTTTAGGCCAGGTGGTTTTGGCCAAGTGAGTCTCTCTGTCCATGGGTCTGACATCAGTCTTGGCTCGATTCTCTCTAGGATTGATGTCACTCACTGTGAAGTGCCCTATCACTTCCTTGCTAGCAGTGCTGATTTGCTTGCATTTAGCAGATGGAGGGGAGAGAACTAAAGCTAGATGTGGCAGTTCTCCCCAATGGGAATGGAAGAAGAGCCGCTCCTGGCCTTCCTGGAAGCTGGAATTCTATCTGAATATAGTGAGACTCCCAAGTGAGTGACTGGCTGTAAGACCGCCCAAGAGAACTAGAGGAATATTCTCATTTTTCTGTTAAGCTTTTTTAGGTTAGGGTAAGTTTTCAGGAACCTTTCTTTCAAGGTTCTCTTCTCAAAAATAGAGAATAGGAGTCTATCATATATCCTTCAATCTTGCCATTTTTACCTTTTCGTCATATAGATTTTGGTCATCCTCTTGCTTTTGAAAGCAGTATGTTATTAAGATATGAGAAATCCCAATGTACTGAGCCAGTGTGAGGATGACAATTTTGATGTTAACTTCAGAGAAGAGATTTGCTGGGTTGGACATGGATGCTTTCCAGCAGCCTTAGCCAGAACTGCTGGCATCAGTTTATTTACACTGACAGGAGATTACGAATTTTAGACTGTGAGTGAATTTCATTTTGTTTGCTTCTTAATCAGATTGTAGTAATTGGGGTCAACAGCACTGCTTTCTTAGAGTCTGTCAGCACAATTGCCTAGCATTTGGTATTCTGAACAGTGGAGTAACAGACATTGTGCATATTTGTAGTACTGTGTAAGTAAAAACCAGGTCTTATAAGACTGTGATTGCAAATATGTATGTGACATAGCACTTCGTACACAAATCTGATATTTTCGTTATGTGCTACTGTTTAGAAAGCAAGCCTGACATTTCATATAAACAAAGTCTTCCTGAACTAACATGCATGCTCTGTCTGTGCTGCAGAACATAACAACACTCGGCATATGAGGCAGAAAATGTTACAACGGTTTAACAGTTTAGAAAGGTTTACTTTGCTTACTAACGTGTAATCAAAACAACAAAAACCACATCTCATGTCAAGTTCATATAATTTTGCCAAAGAAATCAGATAAAACTTAGATCTACTAATTTGCTGCTGGTCTACTCATTCAGTGAGGACTTATCCAATGGAGCCCAACAATTTTCAAAGAAGGGTCTCTAACAAATAGCAGCTTAACCTCCCTGTTTGAAAATGCTGGAATATTGAAAGACTGTCTTGGTGGTAAATCAACTACAAACCCTCATTCAAAAAAAATTAATCAAATGTTTTATAATACTAACTTTGTAAAAGAAAAGAAAGAAAAATATGCAATAGTGTGCTACCCCTTTTCCTAAAGGAAGTCTCCCCTCTGAATTCTTGATCGTGCAGCTACTTGGACAGCTGTCTGCTCCCCTCCTCCTCTTCTAGAAATGCTCCAGTTACAAAATGTGAGTATCAAATCCCAGGACTCCATTATCTATCTTGCTGGATGGCAAAGGATCAAACAAGCTGCATCTGACCCAGTGCTATGGGCTGTCATGTGTCCAGCCCAGGCAGCTGCTTCTCTTGTTCCATCATATTGGTCTTATGAAATGAATCCCGAGGCTGCAATATACTGGTGAAGCTAAGTACTATTCTCCCTGACAGAGTAGTTAGTTTGCCCAAACTTTACTCACTATTTCAACAATATAATCTTCTCCATGTTATCACCTACACTTTTTTTAAACAAAGGGCTGCACCTATGACAGAATATAAAATTAAAATTAAATATTATCTACATTTGCTTCTTGATTTTTTTAGTTACAACTTGCTTTCTCTCAACCAAGGGCCAAAAATTTTTTTCTGACTTTCCATCAATCTAGATCTTCCTGCTCCAGGACTTCTCATTTCTTTCAGACCTCAGGCCCCACTCTTCTCCTGCAGCCCTGAAAAGCATGTTCAAGCATGACAGGACTGCCTTAGAATTCTTGAGGTCTTTATAGCATTTTTATGGGACATCCATATGTTAAAAAATGAAACAAAGTCTGAGAATCTTCTGAGACATTAGCTCTGAACTGTCCATCCAGATAAATTTCTGTAATGACCTCTGGTATAGCTGTGGCCTGAGCCACTTCACTCTCTTTAATAATTCCTGTTTGACCTTCAGGAATGAACAAGAGCTATGGATCATTCCAAAGGAGTGCTTTGCTTGCAGCCCCTGTTTTTTGGAGACTAAAGCATTTAACAGTATGTAGAAGCCTTCCTTTGTCAATTTGTTTTAGCATCATATAACAACCCTGGCTACAATAATAGTATAATAGTATAGATGCAGCATGAATGTAATGACCATGTAGCCAAAAATATAGACAACCCAGTACCTCCTGCAGTACACGAGGTAAAAGCAGTAAGAAACTAGATAACATTCAAGAGAAGTTTGGCTTGGATACAGTAGCTGAGACCAAAGAACAATCTGCAGCATTTTCTAAGTGACACTTTGAGTTGAATAATTAATAACCTGGAGTACGGATCAGTGCCAAAGAGTCAAAAGAATCACACTTTTACAAGAAGCTGCATCCTTTTTTTAAACAACTCTTTGCAAAACTGTGAAGTTTAGGGGGGGGAAGGGGGGAAGCAGAAATGGAAGTTGCATTTTTGCAGATTCAGTGAGAACATGTTCACCACATTTCTTATAACAACATAAAAGATAAAGGCTAACTACCTGAACTTAAATATTCAACTTGTATTAATTTTTAACATTTCATTAGGACAGAGATTCTTTAACAGTTGCAGAAATGGCATTACCACTAATCAGAGTCACCCTAAGCATTTTACATGAAGTGATTTTTTTTTTCCTAAAGTGCAATTAATTTGGTTGTTTATTTCCTTTAAAATCAACATTATAATTACATTATAATTACAAAAGCTACCTTCTACTATATAAATTATAGCATGTACCTGTATGTATACTGCTGTATAATAGATACATAGATGTCTATATATTCTTTGTGTAGACTGTACTATATGTATTATATTAAATACATATATTAAATATATTAAACTATATTATATTATATAAACTATATTGTATATGCTAAATATATTATATGGGGGCATCAGCTCAAAAAGCTAAGGAGAAAGTTTTTCAGGAGAACATATTTTGAAAAGAAAAAGCAAATCACCACTGGGTGCCACTGTTCTTCCTTACCAGCTATCTTGTCTATCACTGCAGAATGATTTTTGCAGTAAGGACATGATCCAGAGCCCATTCAGTCAGTGGCAAAGCTCACAAAGGCTTCAACAGCACATGATGAAAATCTAAAAGAACATGGCCCTTCAACAGAGATGTGCCTGTTGCATAACTATTATCAAATATGGTAGTTGCTTGTGCAACAAAAATCTCTGGCATTTTATTCCACTGCTGTACATGGTTTTTGGAAGTAGCAGCTTCTAAGTGATAAATTGGCAAGCGACTGGTATACAAAAAAATTCATGCACTGGTCCTGAACTCCTGAGAAGGTAATGATAAATCTTCTGTTCACTTCAGCAGAATCAGGGGCAGACACTTAGAAACCAGTTCTTCATATGTGTAGTGAAGCAACAGAGTCTTCTTTCATCCAGGGAGATGTACATTTCAGAACCTCCACAGGAAGCTGTAATGCTGTTTTCTATTCCTTCTAAGCTGCATTATTTGCCATGCAATAACACTACCCACCCCTACAAGGAGAATGCGGAGTGGCTGCAATTTAGTGATGCTGGCATTATTTTTCTCTTGGCCTCATTCTCCAATGGTAATACTGTTGATTTATGAAAGACTCAGAGTACTTAGATAAGCTATTTCCTGGCTCTGTGCCTTCCCTTTCTCTGTCTCCATAGAGCCTCAGGTCATGAAAGGGAAAGGGAGAGCATTGTCCTACGTTTTGGAAATCAGGTTAATGCTAAATGCCTTTGGCATTTAAGAGATCTTTTCTGGATCCATATGTTATATAAGCATCTGTGACAGACACAGGAAGGAGTCTTCACCTTAAAATGATGTTCAAGAAGTCAATAAAACCGAGTGGAAGGTTTCTTAAATTCAGCTTTGGGAAATACTGATAAAAGCTCTCAGCTCTCAAAAGTAGGTGGATGCCTCAACCCGCTCAAGAATATCTGTTTATAAAAAACAAGGTGTTATTCTTCTAAAACAAGTGTTCCTATTGTTGGGCAACATTCCAGCACCTAACTGAATTTGGTCTCATTTGCATAAAAGGATTTTAATTGAAAAATAGTTCTTCCATATTCTCCTGTATGTTGTCTCTCTTCCTTACTAAGCCAACAATCTGGTGACATTGGATGTTTGGGAAATTTTGCATATTCCTGCCAGAAACACAGGGACACTAGAGTTAAAAGGCAAGTGTTAGGGATTTCAAAGTAAGTTCTCAATGGCATCATAATGTTGGATATAGCTATTCCATTCTTAAAATCTAAGATACTTTTTGAATCTAGACTTCCATATACAAAATACAGTTTAGGTTTTCAACGATTAGATTAAAAAAAACATTTTGGTGTGTAACTCCTATTGAAACCTGTGTCTGGAGAGTGTTTGGTGATTGGAGTCTATATGTTTCATTATTTTTTGCATAACGGAGTGCACTTTGGCATTTCTGAAAATATCATCTATGTACTTGCTCCTGTCTTTCCCAGGACATATTGTCTCCTTAGTATTGCTTACATGTCAATGGTTTAGATAGTTTCAAATACAATTCAGATATAATTCGCCTGCATTTCATTGCCCCCTTCTTGTTATTCTTCATTTACTCCATTGTGAACTGTATCGGAACCAGGTTACTCCTCGCACTATAACACTAGCTAAAGGCTTAGCTGTATTAATTTCAAGTTAGCCGGATACCATTTAGAAGAGTCCCCAGCTCTGCTCTTGAACAGAGTAATAGATGCAGTTATGCAAAACTGATTCACTTAAAATATGGGGAGAAAGCAGCAATTGTAAGGCAAAAAAGAAAGGATTGTTTATAGAATAAAAAATTCTGATGAAACTATACATAATAGGGCTCATGTAAATAAGGTTAAATATTTTATAGACTGTTTATTTTGTAAGACTAAACTATACTAGTGAGACGGGAACAAAAAAGATGAGTATTTCAAACAGCAGAACAAAACTCCATGTAAAAATTATACTTCTTCACTTAAAATTTCCAAGTGGCACAGGAACAAAGTAAGTATTTTTGTAATTTTATCGTAATAAATAACCTCATTTCAGATACTCAGATCAGTCAGTTAAATATTTTTTTAAAAAACAGCTATTGTGCCTGATTTTCATAATAAAACATTCCTTTGTTTAGGTGTATAGACTCCCTTTTAGTTAGGCACAGTTGTTTGGGTGGTTTTTAATTAAAAAAAAATCTATGAGTTATTTAATCTGAAGTTATATTCGTTGAGTATTAATGTATTCAAATATACAGCGTTTCCAGTTGGAGCCAGAGAGAACCAATTGTCTTGGCCTTGCAACCCTTGGTGTCACTTGAACTGCTCATGTGACAACATTCTAATATGAAAACAGACAATAGGCATTGTTGGCGTTGAATATTAATAAATAAGAGCCAGTGTGTGCAAACAAAGGCTGCTTCCTGGAACATTGTGTCACAAGATTCCCAGGGTCAATTCTGATGGCTTTACTCTGTTGAGAAGTTCTGTTGAAATCAATGAGCTCGATTCTCCTCACATTAATTTTACACCACTGTAGCGACATCACTACTACACAGTCCCAATTCTGGTTTCAGTTTTATTGGTGTTATTCAGATCAGAAATGACGTACTGATCTGAGAGTTACATCCGGTGTTGCCCTTGGGCTCTCTAAAAAGGTTCATGTGAGCCGGGGAAAATGGGCCCAGCTGCCATGAGGCATCTTTGCAGAGCTGTAATTAGATAGTAAAATCTGTGTGATTCACCACAGAAGTGGTGAGAGAAGAGCTTTTGAGGATTTTAAGCAAGTGTCTTGTTTTTTCACTGAGCAGGGAATGAATGGAAAGAATAAGTACTATGTGACTGTGTCTGTGGGGCTTACAATCCCTGTGCTTTTTCTCTAAACTGAGACTTAAATTAAGCTAAAGAAGAGTATTTTGCTTTCTTGTTTGTGTGCTTTTGAGTGCCCTTCTTGCCAGAAGGGCTCACTTACTTACTTTTTGGATTGCCAAGTAATAAAAGATAAAAGGCTGTCATACAGAAGACAGACAATTCTCTTAGAAACAACAGGCAATCTGAGGTTAATACCCTTAACTGATACTTGTTACTTTCTAAACATTTCTAATATTTATTTTCTAGACTGCTAATATACACACCTAAGTGATATTCTTCAAAAAATTTGTTAAAATTTTTTAACGGCATGTTAAAAACATGTATGTCTGTTACCTAGGAAAACCTACTAGAATCTGCATAACCACTTTTTGTTCATGATGAGGGGGTTAGGCTAGATGATCTTTGAAGGTCTCTTCCAATGCAAACCATTCTCAAATTGGGGGGGTTGTGTGTGTGTATGATACTATATTGAAAACAGCTTTTTAACCCCTCTGTGTTATTCTTCTCTCCATTACTCATCCATACAGCTTGACTCCCTGTTACAGCGTCACCCCATAACTTCCTTACATTATTTGAGTATGACTCTAGTACAGAGTGCAGCATGGTATCATGAGATATTTCCCACTTAAAAGCAATTTGGTGACAAGAGTTAAGTGAGCCCTAATCTTGACGGACAACCTGAGGAGAAAAACAAAGGGAATATCTCTTTGGGAATACATTTTACCAGGAAGGAGGAAGCCTGGAGTAAACCAAGTCCTAGTCCTGAAATCATTCTGGGATTTTATACTCATAAAATTCTGCTAGATATGTAGTAGAGATTGTAACTAAAATACATCATGCTGTTGTAGACAGCTGGTACTGACTGACCAGTACTTGTTAATTAAAGGATCTGCAGTCTGTTCACTCTTAGTTAACATTACAGTTTATGAGAATGTCTGGACAATCAAATTAGAAGTTTGGGTTTTTTTTAAATATGTCACTAATAATTCACCACTAGTTGGGGCAAGAGAATAAAAAGAATAAGAGGAATGAGTTCTTACCAAGATTCTTATCTTACTTCAGAATGACTAAATACCATGGGTTTCTGTCATCTACTTTGTCTCCAGCCTATGTCTCTAATAGATCTGAGCAGACTGTTCAAGTTCCAAGAAATTCTGTTGCTCTTGAGAGCCTCAGAAAGTACATCCAAGAAGGTTTGTTTCCTTTTAGTCTTTGACTACTGTCAAACAGACAAGATGAATGCTAAGAAAAGTAGCAATGGAATCTTCCTTAAGTCTAATTTTACCATGAATTTGGACCTGCCTGTGTATGCATCAGACTCCTGAAGACAGCCAAGGCCCTGGTACAAGGTAATAGATACACTGCGGTAATATCTACATGTGTGAATATCTGTAATTCATTTAATGTTATTGTTATGCCCACATACAGATATATTATCAGTACAATAACTATAACCCATGTTTATCTAGTTCTGTCTGTCTACAGTGTCTTTTTCAACACAAGACTATAGCCTTGGAAAAGTTTCAGTTTATTGCTAATACAAATTAATACAAGCCCAAAGAAAATGAGAAAACTGTGTATCCACTAGTAACTTGAGAACTGCCTGTTTTATGAGTTGTTCAATTGATTTTTCCTCTGGATTATGTTGACACTCTCTGTGTCAGTACAAACAATGATGAAGTTCAAGGTCAAGTCCACATTAACGTTTGAGTACTATCACTCCTCTCCCTTTTGCTGACCTGAATTAATGACATAATTTTAGTTTTTAAGAAAATAAAGATAACTATAACAATGACAAGTTTATCTCCACATTTCAGGCAGACTATCTTTCACAAACACTAGCAAATCTAGCTCTCTGTCACAGATCTTTCCAGGTGATTATGGAATCTATACAAATAGAGACCAACCAGATTTTTAGTTAAATGCTGAAAGCCTAACACATTGTGCCATATTCCTACCCTGCTGAACTAACCCTGACTAGGGAGATTACTGAGAATACCTTGTACACTTCATCAATTTGTGTAATGGCTCCAGAACACTAGACATAAACAAAGTTTTGTGCTTGACTGTGGCAGTACCCTATTTAGGCCAGTGTCCACTTAGCCTGTTTTCCCTCTATTTCTTTGTGAGTTCAGGTCTATAAAAGCAATACGGTATTTCAACGGGTGCATTTCTAGGGGATTATCGTACTTGACGGGTGGTTAAACATCATTTGATGCATGCAATGATTGCCCAAATATGCACTGCCTATTGTGTTTTACTGTTTAAATAGAACACTGGATCTAATGAGGATATTTTTTTGAAGTAAGGTGGTCTTAGCAGCAGTGTTTTTATGTGAAAGTGCATAAACATTATTATTTCTATAGAGCCAAAAGTGAAATTCCTTCTCTACAGCTAGTTCTGCCTGAACACGTGCTTAAGTTTTGTGTCATACCCAGATGATCACAGGATCACAAAATCATAATTATTAGTGACAGAGAAACCTATTAGGTAAGTCCCGTGGGGACCAGCACAGCATCACTGACACAGTAATCTCTCATAATAAACGTGGTCATACAGCTAATGTAAGTAATTGGAACTTTCTATCTCTCTATCCAGTTAATTCTGCCTGAACGCAGGCTTAAGTTTTTTATTACACCGTGATGATCAGAGAATCCCAAAATCAGAATTATTAGTGATAGAAAAACCTGTTATGTAAGTCTCCCAGGGAGAAACATGACATCGCTGACACAATAATCTCTCATGATAAATGCAGTTTTACAGCTAATTTTGGCAACTGGGACTTTCTTCAAACAAATATGTTACTTCTGAGACCATTTGTATCTGATGTCAGTACAAGAGAATTGTTCTGCAGCACGACTTCAGCTTTGTTAGTGAGGAAGGAACACGAACACTGGTACAGCAGTGCTGTATTTGGAGCAGCATATTGGCTTAAAGAGAATGGCAAAGATATAACAAATCAGCTTTTGTTCTTGTTTTTCCAGGCAGGATGTTTGCCTCTGCTAACTAATTACATAACCGATGGCTTTGCTTAGTCTTAAATGTCATGCTCTCGGTGGTGTGAATGGTGCACACAGATATGCTTGTGCCTTCAATACACAATATAGTTTCTGTTACTTTCTCTTTTCCTGTGGATTTTCAGGCTTGGACAAATAATTTATATTGTCTTCCGTCTGAAACTTTTCCAAGAGCTGCGTGGCTGTATCTTCATTGGAAACTAATCATAGGTAAAATGACTGCCAGTTAGTCCTATATGTAGCAATTCAACATGTAGCAGTAGAACCACACATAAATATAAGTACGTTGGTGTGATGCCATGTAAATATTGGCCTGTCTTTGGCTATAATCAGTAGAACAAGCAGCTTATCTCAGGATTTCTAAAACAGTAAATCATTGTATTATTCCACACATTTCTGCAGAAGATGATGGACTAGCCTGCCTGCCAAATCAAGAGATTAAAGAAACAAATGCTCTAGAGCAGAATGGCTCTGCTTTCAACAGCCAAAGGTATCTGAAATCCCACTGTGGAATGACAGTTCCCCATGGCCCAGGTCAGTTTAGCTGGGAATGACAAGAGCAATAGGGTCTTGCTTCTCTCAGTACTGAGGGTGACAACACATAGATACAGGAAGGCATGCTACCTGCCTAAACAGCTGTTTTCCTTCTGTTCTTGCTGAAAGGTGCCTGGCTGAAGACAATTAAAAAAGAGGCTAAAGCTGCCCCTCAGGCAGTATTTTGACTGACTGAGTCTAGACCCTGAAAATCTGGTGTGACCATGTTCTGTTTAATGCTTACCATGGGGATCTGTTCTTCCCTAAACAACTGACAGCTCTTAAACTTCTAGTCAGCAATTATCTGATTGTGCCCCTGCCAAATGGCTGCTATTAACAGAGTTGTACCTGCTTGGCCTTTCAGGTAGACTGTGGAAGAGATCCTTGGGTTACAAGGACAGGCAAGAGACCTCCTTCTCTTGACTGGCTATGTATGGCAAACCTTTGAAGGTGTCCATACTGACAAGTATTTCAGGAAAAGGCAGATCTGTATGGTGGCATCTTACTGTTATCCTTGGCCTGTTCATCACCACTCTGCACTGCCAGCTGCAGTGCTTGATTCTGTTTTGCTGGTTTTGGCTGGGATAGAGTTAATTTTCTTCAGAGTAGCTAGTATGGGGCTATGTTTTGGATTTGTGCCAAAAACAGTGCTGATAATACAGGGATGTTTTAGTTATTGTTGGGAAGTGCTTACACAGACTCAAGGCCTTTTCTGCTTCTCACCCCACCCCACCAGCAAGTAGGCTGGGGGGGCACAAGAAGTTGGGAGAGGATGTAGCTGGGACAGCTGACCCCAGCGAACCAAATGGGGTCATGACATCCATTCCATATGATGTCAAGCTCAGCATATAAAGCTGGGGGAAGAAGAAGGGAGGGGAGGACATTCAGAGTTATGGTGTTTGTCTTCCCAAGTAACCATTATATGTGATAGAGCCCCGCTTTCCTGGAGATGGCTGAACACCTGCCTGCTGATGGGAAGAAGTGAATGAATTCCTTGTTTTCGTCTGCTTCTGTGCGTGGCTTTTGCTATACTTATTAGAAACACAGACTCATAGAATAATTTAGGTTGGAAAAGACCTTTATGATCATCAAGTCCAACCATCAACCCAACACCACCATGCCCATTAAACCATGGCCCTAAGCATCACGTCTACCCATCTTTTAAATACCTCCAGGGATGGTGACTCAACCACTTCCCTGGGCAGCTTGTTCCAATGCTTGACAACCCTTTAAGTGAAGAAATTTTTCCTAATACCCAGTCTAAACCTCCCCTGGCACAACTTGAGATCATTTCCACTTCTCCTATTGCTTGTTACCTGGGAAAAGATACCAACACCCAGCTCGCTACAACCTCCTTCATAGCTATGAAGCTTCCCCACAGCCTCCTTTTCTCCAGGCTAAACTCTCCCAGTTCCCTCAGCTGCTCCTCAGAAGACTGGTGCTCTAGACTCTTCACCAGCTTTATTGTCCTTCTTTGGACATGCTCCAGCAACTCAGTGTCTTTCCTGTAGTGAGGGGCCAAAAACTGAACATGGTTTTCAAGGTGCGGCCTCACCAGTGCCAAGTACAGGTGGACAATCACTTCCCTACTCCTGCTGGCCACACTATTTCTGATACAAGCCAGGATGCTATTGGCCTTCTTGGCACCTGGGCACGCTGCTGGCTCATATTCATCCGGATGTCAACCACCATGCCCAGGTCCTTTTCCACCAGGCAGCTCTCCAGCCACTCTTCCCCAAGCCTGTAGCGTTGCATTGGGTTGTTGTGACCAAAGTGCAGGACCCAGCACTTCGCCTTGCTGAACCTCACATTTTTGGCCTCAGCTCATCATTCCAGCCTGTCCAGATCCCTCTGTATGGTCTTCCTATCCTCAAGCAGATCAACAGTCCCATCCAACTTGGTGTCACCTGCAAACTGACTGACAGTGCACTTGAGCCCTTTGTCCAGATCAACGATAAAGACTTTAAACCAAACTGGCCCCAATACTGAACCCTGGGGAACACCACTTGTGACTGGCTGCCAACTGGGTTTATGTCCATTCACCACACCTCTTTAGGCCTGGCCGTCCAGCCATTTTTTTACTCAGCAAAGAGTACACCCATCCAAGCCATGAGTAGCCAATTTCTTCAGGAGAATACTGTGGAAAATGGTGTCAAAGGCTTTACTAAAGTCTAGGTAGACAAAATCCACAGCCTTTCCCTCATCCACTAAGCAGGTCACCTTGTCATAGAAGGCGATCAGGCTGGGCAATCAGGACTTGCCTTTTATAAACCCATGCTGACTGAGCCTCTGATCATCTGGTTGTCTTGTACGTGCCATGTAGTGGCAGTCAAGGTGATCTGCTCCACAACCTTCCCTGGCACTGAGGTCAGACCGACAGGCCTGTAGTTCCTCAGATCCTCCTTGCAGCCTTTCTTTTAGATGGGCATCACATTTGCTAACTTCCAGTCAACTGGGACCATCCTGGTTAGCCAGGACTGCTGATAAATGATGGAAAGTGGCATGGTGAGCACTTCTGCCAGCTCCCTCAGTACTCTTGGGTGGATCCCATCCAGCCCTGGAAACGTGTATGTCGTGTAGCAGGTCGCTAACCATTTCCCCTTGCATTATGGGGGCTTCATTCTGCTCCCTATCCCCATCTTCCAGCTGAGGGGGGTGGGTTCCTGGACAACAACCAGTCTTAGTATTAAAGACTGAGGCAAAGAAGGCATTAAGTACCTCAACCTTTTCGTCATCCTCTGTCACTATGTTTCCCCCCGCATCCAATAAAGGATGGAGATTCTCTATTAAACTGTCTTTATCTCAACCCACGAGTTTTCTCACTTTTACTCTTCTGATTCTCTCCCCCATCCCCAGGAAGGAGTGGGTGAGCAACTGTATGGTGCTTAGTTGCCGGCTGGGGTTAAACCACGACATCCTGTTACCAGTTCTTGCTACTCTGAAACAACTGTACAGTTTAGAGTTTCTCTGCGAGACATTAAAGCCCTCATATCAGGCCAATGCTGAACCAAAATGCTGACACAATTCTCCTTTAGATGTGAAAAAACAGATTTGTCACTTTCTTATTGAGGCTGAAGCATGTGTTCTGTTTTACTTAATACCAAACAGAAGACTGCAAGCAAAGAAACTGACAGCTGGAGATGGGACTGGAAATGGTAAAGTCCCATGTAAAGTTTAGGTCTCTGTTAGCAAGGCGGGGCCAGTTACAACACAGCAAGAGGGGAGGAACATACGTTTGAGATCACGTACGTGGAGAAGCTTATGGAAGGGCTAGAAGGAAAATCAGGTATCAGGTTTTGTGATTGTAGCGTCTGCACATTTTCACAGTGATTATCTTTCGTTATCAGTGTTCAGGAATGGTAATTTGAAGTCTGCCCTAGACCTCAAGGCATGGTGGCTAGGTTGACACAGATCATTTTGAGGTAAAAGTCTGCAGTAAAAAGACCAGGTAAAAGGCAGCAGGTAAAAGGCAGCATCATAAAAGTAGGAAACCATCCTCATAACATCTGCAAGAATTAAATGTCACTTCACTATGTGCAGTGAGCTGTTGCCTAAACTCAGTGTCATGTATGCTACACAATAGCAACTGAAATATGCTGATAGAATTTGTAGGGGATTTCAGCATATAGAATGAGGTAGACTGAAGCCAGAACAACAGGATTTACGTACACATATCTTACAGTGCTGAAAAATACAACAGTAGGACATGAAATTCTACAAATAATAAAGGACCTTAGTTTTTTTTGTTGGTCTGAAAGATGACGTAGAGCGTAACAACCTATAATGTTTAATAAATAGTGATTTAGCATTCATTTCAGAATAATACCACGTTTTTGCTTGGACTAACCAACTGCCATCATACACAAGTGTTTTTAAGGTATCACACTCCAGGTGTGTTAACACAGACACACATGGCCTAAATCTGGACTAAAATGGAAGCCACAGACCTGTGAATCATAGAACGGAATGACAAAACAAAAAATCTATCAGACATCTACCTGATCCCTACAGCTGAGTTTTAGTTAATAAGTCTAAATACATTTAGTAGTCTATAAAAAAAAGCTCTTTATATAAAACAAGGTTTATTAATTTTAAGAAAAGAAGAAATCTGAATACAGTTTTTCTAGATTAAAAAATTAACGAATCCACTGGGGCACAAATTAATACAATCTCATTTAACTTTAGCTGCCTGAAAGGTAGATATTAGAGTTTATATTATCTATGTAGGCTCCATCTCCAGTCAATAGAAAGATACATATTGAACCAGAGGTCCCTTCATCTTATTCTGCTTTCAGTGTCTAAGAACTCTCTTTGCTGATTATAGAGACAGAATTTTATTTTTAAACTAGGTAGCAACTGCTCATATGGCTCAAGTTAAGTGAGAAGATTTCTGTGCTCAGATTCTAAAACTGGGGTGATAGCAGAAGGCAGACAGTGGTAGTTTTAATTCCTACAATAAGAAGCTACAGGATGAGGTGATCTAGTACTTTATTACCTGCAAAAAAGACGCATACAACATTTCAGGCAGAGTATTCAGGTTCATAGAGTAAGCAGCTACACGCTGGAAGAATGTTTCTCTATGGGTTGGCTAACGTAGAGTAAAACATAACATAATGTGTGATAGGGATCTGTACCATTGAATCTTCTTGTACTAGCAATATTAACAATTGAGCACTGGCATCTTGTGGGTTAGTGCAAATTTAGGAAGGGATGTGTTTAGTTCCCAAGGTAAGACATGGCCTTGTTTCCATGTGTGTGAATTAGTGCCCTTCAGGTAGATCTAACACAGAGACACAGTATATCATGCAAATCTGCCACAGCCACTGTCAAAAATACTTGCCAAAAATTTTTGTCGTAATGAGAACCCTATAGAGATTTCCATCCATAAAAGATAATATTTAAAGCATGGAAGTGAGGACCATGGAAGAAGAACACATAGCAAAGAGGGCGATGGGAGGGAGAGAGAAAATGGAAAGTTAACAGGCTGTCAAAGCCTTTTATTTAATGTAATATAAATAACATATACTGTGTCATGGTTTAACCCCAGCCAGCAACTAAGCATCACACAGTTGCTTGCTCACTCCCCGCCGGTGGGATGGAGGAGAGAATCAGAAGAGTAAAAATGAGAAAAATTGTGGGTTGAGATAAAGACATTTTAATAGGTAAAGCAAAAGTCGCATACACAAGCAGAGCAAAACAAGGAATTCATTCACTTCATTCACGACAGTCACTTCATTCATTCATGTCATTCACATCAGCAGGCAGGTGTTCAGCCTTCGTCAGCAAAGCAAGGCTCTATCACACATAGTGGTTACTTGGGAAGACATATGCCATAATTCTGAACGTCCTCCCCTCCCTTCTTCTTCCCCCAGCTTTGTATATGCTGAGCTTGACATCATATGGAATGGATGTCATGACCCCATTTGGTTCGCTGGGGTCAGCTGTCCCAGCTGTATGCCCCCCCCAACTTCTTGTGCCCCCCCAGCCTACTTGCTGGTGGGGTGGGGTGAGAAGCAGAAAAGGCCTTGAGTCTGTGTAAGCACTTCCCAACAATAACTAAAACATCCCTGTATTATCAGCACTGTTTTCAGCACAAATCCAAAACATAGCCCCATACTAGCTACTCTGAAGAAAATTAACTCTAGCCTAGCCAAAACCAGCAAAACTATAAAAAAAAAGCCTTTTACTTGAAAATATTTGTAGTGAAGAAGTATATACAGAAGATTTTGTCCTGACCACATCGGCTTCTAGATCCTGATGTTGGGATTCCTGATGCGGACATCCACTTGGAATGTTTAAAAGTTTTATTATGCCTCTCAGAAATGTATCTCAAAGGTTAGAAGCTACTAAAGTTATTTCCACAACGATTCTCTTGCCTTTTCAGGCCCCAGACAAAACATGGCCAATATTCAGCTATCAATGGATTTAATGGAAACTGTGTAGCATGACAGATTTTTATTAGATTGTACTTTGCCTTTTTACTTTGAAGCATTTTAATCTAAAACCTATAGGAAATTAAAAGCAGCTTGCTGAGGAAAGAAAGTGGGGAGTGAGACAAAGTGCAGGGAGAGAAAGGAATTACTTTTTGCTGTTTTCCTAAATTAGACATAACACCTAACCTAGTTTGACCAACTCTACATACTTCTGTGTCTGGAAATACCTGTTCTATGCAGGGGTTCAGCCAGTATTTTAAAAATTCTTTTATTAGTTACACTGCCAGCAGCACGGGTAGTTACTAGTGTAACTCAACCCTGGATGAGATCTGTGAACTCTGTATGGTTTAGCTGAGACTTGTATTTGTCTCAAGATTCATCCACTCCCTCCCTGTGGTGTAATATCTTGCAGACTTGCCTGGAGCCTTCTTTTTATCTGATTTTGAAGACAGTACAGATCACATTTTTGGCTGCCCACAAGTGCAGAATATTATCAAAAATTGTTTATGAAATAAAAGGAACTTGATACATAAATGTTCTTCTTTGTTCTTTAATGATTTGGGCCTTCTTCAGTACCTGAGGACATACAGACTCACACCACTGTGCAGATCACTGGTGCTATAAATATTAAACAACTTATCCCATTAAGCTATAGTAACGTCTCCAAAATTAAAGGAAAAATGCAACTATGAGAAAGTATACTTTGTCTCTCATTTCTGAGCAACTTAATGTTTCACAGGCTAAGAAATGCAATCTTATTTATTCACTTATCTATCACTTTCCAGGTCAATTATTCCAATTATTGTCCATTCAAAAACTTTTTGAACAGAGATTACATTGATGTTTGTCTTACTGTAGCACAAAGATTTGTTTTAAGTTTAAGGAAACATGGAAATTGAATCCAAAATGGTGGCTGAGACTTTGTGAATTAAAGCTCAATTCCAGGAGGCAAATACACTCTTTAAGTCATAAACTTTATTAAATGTTGCCAAAATCCTCTTCCAGCAAGGGCAGCTTAATTTTCTTAGCTTTTAAGTAGTCCTAAAACAAGAGCTACTTGTTTTGTCTCACTAGCAGACAAGTGAAAATTCCTGTACAAGTCCCCTCTGAAGGTTGTTTTGTCCAGAAATGTTTCAAAAAATAAAAATAAAAATAAAAAAGACAATTAAAAAAGTAAATGGACTATTATAACTTACAATTAGATAACACCAAATTGAGGTCACCAGTCAAAATATTCAAGGGCAGAGCTGCCACCTAGAGAGACCTAAACAAACTGGAGGAACAGGCTGACAGGAACCTCATGAAATTCAACAAGAATAGATGCAAAGTCCTGACCTGGGATTGAATAACCCTTTGCAGTGATATTGGCTGGGGACTGCTAGGCTGGGGAGCAGCTCTGATGAAAAGGTTCTGGGGGTCCAGGCGGACAATAAGCTGAGTATGAGACAGCAGTGTGCTCTGGCAGGTAGAAAGGCCAAATGCGTCTTTGGTTGTATGAACAGGAACATGGCCAATCAATTAATGGAGGAGACTGCTCATCTATTCAGCCCTCATTAGACCACACTTGAGATATTGTGTCCTGTTTTAGGTCCCCAGTATGGGAAAGACATAAACTGCAGCAAGTTTGGCAGAAGACCACTGAGATGGTTGGGGCTAGAGCACTTGTCCTGTGAACAGAGGCTGAGGGAACCAGGGCTGATTCAGCCTGGAGAAGGGCTGGCTCAGGGGGCACATAACAGCAGCCGTCAGTGCCTGTGAGGGGTAACTGGGGAGATGAAGCTGGGCATTTCTTAGTGGGGCATGGTGGGAGAGTGAGGGACAAGAAAGGTGATGACTGGTTTTAAGAATGCCCTTCCACTAGAAGGCTAGGGAAGCAGCAGCACAGGCTGCCCAGCAGGATCGTGCAGGCTCCATCCTTCCTTAGAACATTGCGCATCCCAGCTGGATGAAGCCCTGAGCAACCTGGTCTGACCATGGCTGTGAGCAGCACATTGGACCAGAGACCTCTGAAGATCCCTCTCAGCCTGAATTATCCAATTAGCCTTTTATCCTGTGGCACTATGATGATTTTACTTCTAAAACACTTATGTGTTTTAGAATATATTATTTAGTATATAGAATATATTATTTAGTATATTCCTAAATAATCAAAATGTCTAAATATGTTTTATCATTATATCTCTCTTTTTTTAATATCTCACAAGCCTTGTAGTAGAATATCCTAATTATAAGTCACATGTGACCTAGTTTTCCTTGTTGATTATGCTTAATATCCCAGTTCACTTATCTTGAGTGATACATGAAAGTAGCTTGGCACTGGCTGTGCAGGTTAAGAAACCCAAGGTTGTGCTCTTGTTTTCTCTCCCTATGTCTCCTCTGATGTGAAGATTTTATTAACTGCCTGACGTGTTGCCATTAATTAATATACACTGAAACAGTTTTGATCACAAGCCCCATGTAAAAGGAAAATCGCATTCACTGCAGCTTTTCCTGGTTCATCAGTCAAATCTGAGCCAAAGGAGCACGTTGCCTTTTCTGGCCCTGCTGTGTTCACTGACACTGGGCTGCCATTAATCAAACCAGGCTGTCAGAACAAACTTATAACTTCAGAGAAAACCAGTCTCGTGGCTGACAACAGCCTGACCACGTGCCTTACTAGGAAGCTGTTAATGGACTACGGGAAACTGTTAATAAAAAGGTGAAGAATTTGAAGCAGATACTGAATGGTTATGCAGGCAGTCACACCACCAGTGGCGAGCTAAGCTGCCAAGCCTGAAACTCACTAGTACAAACCAGTTTTCATTTAATTTTCAGTTTTCATGTAAACAAGGTGTATCATGTCTGCATGCTGCTCAGGCGAACAGGAAGCTATTGCAACATCTATCTTACAGCAAAATCAGTGAACAAAACCAGCTACTCATCTCAGGACTTGAGCTGCAACCCCAAAAAGCTCCCAAAGGAACAAATAACTCCTTGCAAATAGTGGAAATTTTTAAAAAGCCAAATGAGCATGTGCAAGATGTCTCTCAAACCTGCCCTCTCTGCAGGCGATGCGGAGGGCTTTTCCCCTGCCGGAGGGCACAGGCGGGGCACAAGGTTGTGTGTGGCTGTGTGAAAGACACTGTTGGTGGCAGCACGCTTGCCCTGGGCTCAGGTCTCCTACCGGGAGGCCCAGCTGGCCCCCACCTGAGATGCAGGAAAAGGCCCTGCTCAGCAGGAGGCCGGTGAGCCTGGGCAGTCTTCTGAATCTCACAAAGATGCTCTGACAGATTTGCCAGGCAGCTGATGCCGAAGGCAGCTGAAGTCGCTGTAGCACTCTCAGAGACAGACATCTTAGTGCCCAGACGTGCCTTCCTCCCCACAGCTCCTTGCTAGTCAGCATCATGGAGCCACCACCGCCTGCCATGGCAGTGGGGCCAGCAGGTGAGGCCTGGGGATATTGGCACCTCCCTCACCTCACCGTTGCTAACCGCTCCCTCGGTGCTGCAGTTTCCACAGGAGTTACCAGCTGTGAAAGACTGTACCCATTTTTTGTTTGTTTGCTCTTTATTACATGCAGACTGTTGCGTTCCTATACAAGGGTGCAGCTTGGCAGCAGAGGAGGCCACGGGCTTGGCTTGTCCTTGCTGGGAAGGATGGGAGTCTCCTGACAGAGCCAGGCCTGAGCCTTCCCCAGGGAAACCTTCTGGAAGGTGCTGGCAGGTGGCGGGGAGCGGTGTGAGGCAATGACCAAGTGAGGAGTGAGCCCTCGGGGACAGCAAACCTTGCCAACCCATTGGAAAGAGGAGGAAGCAGGTACGCAGCCAGGTACCTAAGAGGGGAGAGGAGACGGCCATGAGCACCTGGCTGTGGCAGCACTGAACATGCTGCAACCCATCCAGCCCTGAGCTCCTGGGCTGGAACCAGCCAGGAGGAAAGGACGTGACCTGAAAGGCATTATGAGAGAATCTGTTTACAGTCCTTTTACTTCTGTTTCCTCTTTGTTCAACAGCTTGTGTGCAGCTGGGGGGTACTCAACCTACAGGTGACGTGGGGCACTCCACCATAAGGCCAGGCCTTGGTGCCCTCCTCCTCAGTTTGGCCTTGACTACAAACAGCGTCATCCCAAGGTATGAAAGGCTGTAGGAAAAGCCAATGTCCTCTAATCAACACTACAGCCACCATCAGTGAGACAGAGAGCAGGAGGTGTATCTCCAGCAGGTTATGCGTACAGCATGTTTTCATTTAAACAAAGAAGCTCATATTTAGGAATTGTGTGGAGCTGCCATCCCACAACAAATGGTGAAAATTTGCATGAATGCCCAAGACCAAATTTACAAAGTTTCACACCTTCGTGTGAGGAGTATGGGTGAGAAGCAGCAGCCTGCTGGTCTCCAACAGCAGCATCTCTAGGACAAAATCTGTATGGGATGATACGAATAAAAATTAACAAACACAAAATCAAGCCTAAGCTTAAATGTAAAAAGTAGCATACGGGAATCCTAAAAAGGGAGGCTTAATATAGGGGAAATTATAGTTGCTTGTAGTTGTTTTGTTCAGGAGGATCCACAGACAGCAGAGCACCAGAAGCGAATCCTTCTGCAGCTGGGCAAACTCTCAACCCTGCAGATGAGCCGAGGGATCTGTGCTTATACCTCAGATGACAGCACATTTTGTGGAGTAATGGAGAGCTGCTTTTACAACCCACTAATTCTAGGCAAAAACAATTGTTGCCATATTTAACTTCAAACAGATGCCCAGTAACAGTCTACATAGGTGCAAGCAATTAGCATATTCTCTGCATGGTGTGAATTGCTCCTGTCACCAATGGCTGTTAGAACTGAGTGTTAAAGAGAGCTTACTTGAAAATCAGGTTTTTATGGGATGCATAATAGAATTCATGGGAGAAAAAAACCCTTAAGTGTTTAGCAGTTGAAATAAACATTAATTTTTAATGAAGATGTATGTAAGGAAAGAGGGTGACAATTATATCACTTCCTTTGTGCAGAAC
The DNA here is from genome assembly GCF_964289735.1 of Phaethon aethereus. Classification (NCBI taxonomy): domain Eukaryota; kingdom Metazoa; phylum Chordata; class Aves; order Phaethontiformes; family Phaethontidae; genus Phaethon; species Phaethon aethereus. The sequence goes on along the minus strand of NC_138577.1, from coordinate 54,668,952 downwards.
AGCCTCTTTTCCATTTTGGATTAATGGGAAGTGATTTCAACAGGTTTTAAAAGAAAATAAGTACCCTGAATACAGTTGTCATTTTTTTTCTTTCCTTTTAAAAAATGCTTTGCAAAAAATTAAAATATCAATTATATTTTTAGCTTGCCAGCTCTAAGACAGCACTGTAAGACCAAGTGTCACAAAAAGTATTTTGAAATAGCTACCATTAAAGCAGAATCTTTGAAACAGTAATATATGCCAGATACTAGATATGTTCCACGATAGCTTAAAAGAACCAAGATCTCAAGTTTTAAAGACCTCAAGAACTGTGAACAGACCTCATCTATGATAGCTAAACTAAAATAGAGATTTGTGCCAAATCCTTTTTGCCTAAGCTACATGTAGTCATTTAAAGACAGTATTGCAAAAACTAAATATTTGTCTTCCTTGAGACTAGCTATGTCATATTTCCTGCAGAACATTTGCACAAAGAATCTAAAGATCCAGAATTAGCTGGAAAATGATCTGACATTAATCCAACACATGTAGCTTTTTCACTCAAGAAAATTCTTTTAGAATGTTAAAGTAATATTTCTTAGCTGGAGATGCAACTATTTACTAAAGTTCCAAGGAAGACTAAATTAAACACCAAAAAAAAAAGAAACTGCTTTTTAACCTGGGGAAAATCAGCAGGACATATTTGAGAACAGATTAATTTAGCCTTAGCTAATTACCCCATAAGGTTCAACTGAGCTGCCAGCACTACTAACAGTCAAGACATATCACAATGGATTGTTCTGTCTGTTTGATAAACTCATTCACTGAACATGTTGATTTCTGGCTGTACAATAAAATCTAGCCAGTCAATAGTACTACTACTCATCTCATTCAGATAATTTTCTGCCTTTTTGTTATGGCTTATTATTTTCAACCTACTTTTTGCATAATTCTTTCTAGTTTGAGGAGCAGTCTGGTAGTCAAGACCAGTATGTTCTAGTTCTTGCTCTGCTGATTGTTATTCGTATAGTTTTAGCAGCTCTGACTTCAATCTGCCCATCTGTAAAACTGGAATAGTATTTAAAAATCTCTGGGGATCTTTTAAAGTATAAAGTAGTTCTCACAGCGAAACCTACACACAGTGAAAAGGGAGAAAAAAATGTAACCTTCAAGAAATACACTGTATTCATTTAATTGTAAGGTGCTGCAGCAAGCATACAGTTTAATTTTTATCTGAAATTTGTACAGGCATAAAAGTTATCATTCAGCAAGAAGTCAAAATGTGCTTCTCACTGTGAGCAAACAAAGAACTACTGTTCGTTATATTACAGCAAAAGGAAACTTTAGAAAACTGTCTTAATCATGTAATCATGGCTGTTGGGAGAGTCCGAGAAGAGGCACTGGAACATGACTTCCATTAACTAAAACACACGCACATGAAAAAGAGTTTGAGAGAGAGAGAGAGGTTTGTTTACTTCAGCAACCTTTGACTGTAAAGGGAGAGATAGAAAAATTTTCCACATTATTAAAAGCACTTCAGCAGTTACAAAAGAATTTCCTCCACCACTTCCTCCTTTCTTCATTACCTTTTTTTTAAACAAAAGTTTCTCATAGATAAAAATGTAGTACGACATGGAGTTGGAAGAGATCTCAAGAGATATTACATTATTGTCATTAAGTTTCTGGCCTATTGTCACTTCAACCAATACAAGTTTAATACATCATGAAGACGTGATATTTAATCTGACAGATTTGCCAGGCATGTCATATTGAAAAATTATAATACCACAGGTTTCATAGATCATGTACTTCTCCAAAACTGGCATAAAAGAATTGGGGAAAAAATTGTGTATTCAACTGACTGCATTCCCTGGAATATGACATTTAAAGAAAATAATTACTGTGAGGTGAAGTCTGCTCAGGCTACATCAGTTTAAGCTTGGAAGAATGCCACAGAAATCAGCCTAATAACTCGAGAGTCATATGGTGTAGAAAAGAGCAGAATTTGGTATAGCAGTCTCTCTTTTTTTTTTTCTTTTTTTTTCTGCAGGGACACCTATGTATAGCCCCATTTTCATCCAGCAATCCTGGGTATCATTTAGTCATCAATACCATTCAGTAAACATATTTCCCCTGAGCAATCCAGCATTGTCTCCAGAGCTGAAAACATGAAGAAATACACAGACAAAATAGCTAGGTCTTTCTGTGGCTTTTTAAAAAATTTTCTGAGTTTTATGCATGGGGAATTGGCAGTTCAGGAAGAAAAAAATACACAAAAACCCCACAAAACCAAACTCTGCGTTCCTTGTCTGTAAGTATAGAAAAAGCCTCAGGAAGCAAAGTGGCTTTTCATAACTACATTGAGTTTAAAAAACAAAGACAAACAGACAAACAAACAAACAAAAAACAAACAAACAAAAAAAACCACCAAAAAACCCCCAAACCAAAAAAAACCCAACCAAAAGCCAAGAAACAGATACATCATATAGGCTATAGAATAAACTCCTTCCTCACCACATAGATCACCTAGAAGTTCTGGAAAAATTCAGAACAAGGAAGATGGTGTACAATAAAATGGTGACAAGAATCATACTACATGCTGTTACTCCCTTTTCGGTCTGAAAACAACCTTAACAGCTGCCATCTGAAAGTGCATACCCCTGAGTGTTGAAGATACTTCTGAAACTATAGGCTGAGGCTATTGGACTCCTTACATCATAGCAATTTCACAATAGTTTTCATTATTTGCATATGTATTATTATCTTTACTTTGTACAGAGAAAATATTACACCCAAAATCTTGGTGATAGGAGGGTTTAGGTTGCCAAACTAGCAGGGCAAGTGCTGCTTTTAGAGGATGATCTTCTTAGTTTTGTCCAAGCATATTCTACAAACATTAAAAAAGTCAGACAATCAGACTTGTGCACTTTCTCCTCCCTGCCAGCATTTGTATTGTTGTGTCACTCTCTCCAAATACAGTTGTTCTATAGTTTACACAGCCGCATGACCTGTGTAATTCAGTGTGTTTTTTCAGCTTCCCCACTGACAAAATATACACTGAAAGTGGCTGGATTTTAAAAATAGTCTTCATACAAATTTACTTTCCTTGAAATATTGTTTACTCTGGAAATTTTAATTGCTTTGTAGCTGTTCTAACGATAAGAGCACATGTATACTTCTTATTTTCCTGCTTTGACAGCATTTGTTACATATGTAACTTGAAACTAATGAACTGCCCTCCTCTTAACAGGTGGATTTGCAGTCATACTTTCTTTGTTTGTTTTTTTATTTACTATCTTCAAACAATCATTAGGCAGTTTTATATGATAGGTTCCAAAGCACTATCACTTTTTTCTTTTGTTCCATATGTTGCAGTAGCTGTTCATATGGGAACTAAAGAAAAAAATCTTAACTGTCATTCATTCCTGTCAGATCCTTATTTCCATTTCCTGACACACTCTTGAATCAATGATCAAATACCTCCATTAGACAATACTTATCCTGGTCAATACTTAATATGGTGAAGTCTTCCATCTGTAATATGTAGTAGAATATCTGATTATAGATATACAGTTGTTAAGAATAATGTATTTTTATGTTTTGACTTTTTAATCCATATAAATGTGAAAAAGTATGTTCTAAATTAAATTCATTAGTGTCAGAAAACTGAAACTGTAAAGCAGTGCAATTCTTTAACTGTTTATCCCTATGCAGTATGGGGAAAAAACATGATGAGTTAGAGATCTACAGGCAGTTGCAGGGCTATGTTGGGATTGTGGAGACATGTTGGGATGGATGCCATGACTGGAGTATTGCAATGGAGGGATACAGGCTCTTTAAGAAGGGCAGGAATGGAAGAGGAGGGAGATTTGCCCTTTATGTGAGTATACACCTGGAATGTACAGAGCTCTGCCTGGGGCTGGAAAGAAGCTGATGGAGAGTTTATGTGTTAGGATTAAAGAGAAGACAAGCAGAGGCGACAGTATAGTGGGTGTCTGCTATAGGCCACCCAACAAGAAAGAACAAGTGGATGTGGCCCTCCACAGAGAGATAGTAACAACCCCACATTCACAGGGGGGGCCCTGGTCCTCATGGGGACTTCAGCCACTCCCATATCTGCTGGAGGGACAATACAGAAGGACATAAGAAAACCAGGAGCTTCCTGGAGTGAATTGATGATAACTTCCTCCTCCAAGTGATTGAAGAACCAACAAAGAGAGGTGCTCTGCTGGACCTCATACCTGCCAACAAGGAGGGGCATGTTGGGGATGTGAAGATCAAAGGCAGCCTTGGCTGCAGTGAGATGGTGGAGTTTAGGACCTGGAGAGGAGGGAGTGAGCAGGGCAAAAAGCAGGATCACAACCCTGGACTTCAGGAGAGCAGACTTTCGCCTCTTCAGAGATCTGCTTGGAAGAGTCCTGTGAGGTAAGGCCCTAGAGGGAAGAATAGCCCAAGAATGCTGGTTAATATTTAAGGATCATGCCCTCCAAACTCAAGAGAACTCCATCCCAACAAATAAGAAGTCAGGCAAAAAAGCGAGGAGTCCTGTGAGGATGAACAAGTAGCTCCTGAATAAACTCAAACACAAAAAGGGGAAGTCATGCTTGACCAACTTGATAAAGTATATGATGAAGCGACTGGCCTGATAGGTGAGGTGAGAGGACTTCATTAAAGCCTTTAACATTGTCCCTTATAAAATCCGCATAGACAAGCTGTTGATGTAAAACCTGGATGAGCACACATTGAGATGGATGGAAAGCTGGCTGAATGGCCAGATCTAGAGGGTGGTTACCAGCAGTGCAAAGTCTAGTTGGATGCCAGTAAGTAGCACTGTACCCCATGAGTCAATACTAGGTCCAGACTTGTTTGGCATCTTCATTAATGAGCTGGATGATGGGGCAGAGCATACCCTTAGCAAGTTCGCAGACAACACCAAACTAGAAGAAGTGGCTGATAAGCCAGAGGGTCATTCTTCCGTCCAGGAGGACCTTGACAGGATGGAGAAAGGAGCCAACAGGAACCTCAGGAACTTCAACAGAGAGAAGTGCAAAGTCCTGCACCTGGGGAATTAAAACTGCCATACAACAATGTATACTGGGGGCACCCAGCTGGAAAGTAGCTTGGCAGAAAAGGGCCTGGAGTCCTGGTGGACAAGAGCCAGCAATGTGCCACAGCTGCAAAGAAGAATTGCATTCTTGGCTGCATCAGACAAAGTGTTGCAGCAGGTTGAAGGTTGATCCTTCCCTTTTATTCAGCTCTAGTGAGGCCACACCTGGAGGGCTGTGTCCAGTTCTTGGGTCCCCAACACAAGAGAGACATCAAGAGAGCTCAACAAAGGGTCACAAAGATAATTAACAGACAGGAGCACCTTACATGTGAGGAAAGGCTGAGCAAGCTGAGGCTGTGTAGCCTGGAGAAGAGAAGGCTCAGGGGATTCTTATTAATGTATATAAATACCTGAAGGGAGGGTGCAAAGGAGACAGAGCCACTTTCATTCCAGTGGTGCTCAGTGGCAGGACCAGGGGCAATGGGCACCAACTGAAACACAGGAGGTTCCATATGAACATCAGGAAACACTTTTTCACTGTGAGGTTGACCGAGGACTGGAATGGGTTGCCCAGGGAGGTGGTGGAGTCTTCATTCTTAGAGATCTTCAATAGCCATCTAGATACAGTCCTGGGCAAGAGGCTCTAGGTGGCCTTACAGGAGCAGGGGTGCTGGAAAAGGAGACCTTCAGAAATCCCTTCCAACATCAAAAATTCTCTGATTCTGTGATACTTAACCAATACAATTCCTCAACTGCTTTTAATGAGCAGTTAAAAAAAATCTTTGTATTGCAGGCTGTACCCTCACTGTTGCTTGATAGTCTCTAGTGTTGTTGTAATACGACTCAGATACATCAGAGTTGTAACTGGGATTAAAAGCCACTGGTTTGGCTCAAATTGTGGTGAGAGTCTTTTGTGACATTTCAGAACACATTGTGTACAGTTCTTGCCTTTATGTTGCTGGAGGCTAGCGTTAGCTGTTTTGATATTTTCTTAAGAGCAGAATAGCATTGTTTCATGGCATTACGGAACAATAATTGCATTTAGTTATCCTCTGGAACCTTCATCCGTTCTGTTGACATTATCTTTTAGCTACCTATAATTGAGTTTAAATCAAACAACAGTGTTATATAACATGCACTTTATAACATTACTGTCTTGTCATTAAAGTTCTCAGCTGACCTTGTATGTGTAAGCAGTTACTTTATAGCTGGTCTAGAGAGAGATATCAGATGAAGCTTTCATCACATTCTCAGGGGCTATGTCTGCTCGATTAATTCAGCTGATCTCCCCCTGAGCTTGGACATCTGTGGTCTGCCACGTTGCAACACTGTATGGAAGCCACTGTATCCTCAAGTGGCATTGTCATCACTCTGTTAGGACAAAAAATGGCTGCACTCTAGCATACCACAGGTTCATCTAGCCCAGTGTCCTATGCTCAGTAGTCACAACTGGAGATACTTGGGAAAAGTATAACAGCATATTGTAGCTATACTTCTCTAGTATTTCCTATCTACCCGTAACAGCCTGTTCAGGTGTCATTTGTTCAGATGCACCGTAAAAGATGGTATCTTTTCATTTAATAGTCCTTGAGAGATATTTCTTGTCTTTTTGTCTAACCTCTTTTAGATGTATTTTTTTGGGGGGGGGCATGCACAGCATCCTGTGGCAATGAGTTTCAGAGCTTAACTGCATGCTGGGAAAACAACCCACCTACTTCTTTTTGACTAAGTACTTCATAATTGCATTTAATGTACATTCACTCTTGTGTTAGGAAAGACATTAAATAATCATCCTCTACTTGCTTTTTCTGTTTAATGCATGTCTTTATAGTCCTTTACTTATATCCCTTTTCAGTCATTTGTTTTCCAAGCTGAGATATCTACACAGGAAAACTATTCCATATTTTTGGTCATTCTTTTGCCTATTTCTCCATAATCTTTGGCTCCACTACATCCTTTTAAGATGGCTAACATCTTAAAATCACAAGAAATGCACCCAATATTCAAAATGTAGGTATTGTAATACTTCATTACATATGGTAAAACAGTGAGATTTTCTGTTCTGTTCCCTGCTTTGTTTTTCTATTATCAAGAACTGATGTACTTTTTTTCACAGAACTAGATAAACTATCATAAACTTAAAATCCCAGTCCTGATTGTTATTACTCAACTTACAGTTGCTCACTGTGCATGTAAATTTAGGATTACTTTTTTCCGGTGCCTCATTTTGCTTTTATCTACACCGCATATCCTCTGCTATTTTATTGCTCAGTCACCCTTTTCCTACTCTACTTCCTTATAGTTTGTTTTTACTGTCCTGAATAACCATAAAGAGAAAACTTTATCACTTCAGTATCACTGTTTTTCTCAGGTAACTTATTAACATGCTGTACACTCTGTCCCATGTCATTATGACATATTCCTTTTCTTCATGGGAATATGAACTATCTGTAACTCTTTACCATTTTATTGTGGGATATTTCTCTGTTGTCATGAGCTCTCGGCCCGGGAAGATACTGGAAGTCTCTCAGCATTGAGCAATTTACATGGCAACATCATTGCAAATCAAGTGGTTACCAAACCGAGTGAAAGTTGCACCTGGTCCCAGACTGACATTTCTTCTTGGTTTAAACACTCCCTGTAATGCCCCTGAATTATAAAGGAAGACCTACACAAGCTGAGGTCTCATCTAGCCACCATAATCTGTCATATTATCAGTATAATGACTCCGGGAATCAGCTCTGCCTATAAAAGACTGCCATACTTCAAACAAACAGTCTCAAGCGTTAAAGTGTTTGGTACAAACACATTTTGAAGTTTAATCATGACCATAAACACTTACTGCTTTCCCTACTGTATGTGCTCAAAGATCACGTATTGTGTATGCAGTGCAATGGCACTGTGTGAAAGGACTGGAAAGTTTTTTCGTCATCTATGTCCTGCAGAGATTTTCTGTCTTAATAGGGTATACTTACTTATTTTTTACTGCCATAGTCTTTAAAAGTGGAAAGCTACTTTGTCATCTAGAAATCTTAGTGATGTTGGAAATGAAAAGCATAACAGGAGAATCATGGAAGAAGTAGTCACTTTACAATAGTTAGCTAAATGCTTTTAAAATTTTTTAAACTTTTAAGTAGTCCAAATAAATTGTAATCACATCAATAATGAATGTTTGCACCACTGAATAATAATTTTTAAAGTTTTCTTTCAAAATTGCATTGGACTAATGCTGAAAATAGTGATTTAAACTCAACTCAGGGTGTATGACAGAAAAAGCTGTTTTCTGTCTTACACCCTGATGTAACCTTTTACAAATTAGGAGTCTTTAAAGGTGATGTATACAGTGGAATTAGATTTTCAACTTGAACTAAGCATTCAAATTCTTTTTACCATTTATTCAGCTCTGGTGTGGTAAATAACTGGACGATTTCTAAAACACACAAGCAGAAGAAATATTCAAACTCTGTAAGCTTTTAGTAAGCCTAAAGAGAAGAAAATGAATTACCCGCTCACAGCACTTATACTTACTTATCTTTACAAAGAGGAGACCTAGTTCAGGGCTCAGATTTGCAAGATGGGAAGACAGGATGCTTACAGACCTGTAAAGGGTGTGTAAAAACTAGCACATGAGGCTAGAGAGGGGCTGAAGTCACTTTGGCTTCAGCAACATACTGATTTCCCCAGTCATGTTATAATCTTGACAAGGTATGTCTTTATTTCTCTCACCTATATTTGGCAATCCCTAGGTAGAAAAGTAGAAATACTTCAAACTTAGTCTTCCCTCCTTCAAAAAAATGGGAGAATTTTCACACTGACTTTCACAGAATCAAAGTTGACTGACTCCTGAAATATTTTTAAGAGCATACCTTTGGACCTGGTTCTGATCTTGCTAATAAAAGATAGAAGCAAACCCATTAAAATCAAATGGTAGCTTTAAATATATGAATTTGAATTAAAATTACTTAAAGTACACTTAAAATTACAGCGTATATTTTGGCCCCAAACAATAGATTTTAATTCTTCATTCAAGGCACCCAAATGTGAAAATCTAGCTCTTATTCTCCCATGTGAATGCCTTATATCTTAGCTTCTGCATTTTGATAATAATTTTGAGTTTCTATTTTTTGCTTTAGAGTGTAGAATTATGCATATCTGTAGTTATTATATTATCATAACAGTAATAAAAGTCTAGCTATTTTTTTTAATATACAAGAAGTTAGAATTCGTAAATGGAATTATTTTGCACGTTTGTGATCTACAATTACAATGCTGTTTGTTAGTTAAAATTCAACTGAGGGCAAACTGACTATATGACTGCATACCAGCTCAAAGTAATGAATTTTTATTTCTATTATATTCCATATTCTGAAATTTCTACTTCTGTGCAGTTGTACACACACTTAGCTGTTCTATAATGTGCATAACTAATGAAATCATCAAACACTACAGAAATTTTAAACTAAACTTAGTGGATGATAAGTCCAAGCCATCAAATGCATTGGTATAATATGATGGTAGCACACATCTTTTAAATTCTATTGTATAGAAACTCCTAAATGAAAAGCATCAAAGTCTGGATGGCAGGGCTTTTTTATACAAACTATAAAGGTCTTCTCTGTTGTCCTCCTGAAAGGCAGGTAGCTACTTCCTTTCATTTCCATGGGGTATTCATCCAGAAGATAAATGAAAGTATGCTATTCTGACATATAAGGTAAGATGTTTTTTATAGAATTTCTCACTTCAGAGAGAGAAAGATGTTCTGATTGGGAAGAATGACATTTTGATATGCTTGTGGATTGTACCTGCATGGTCTTTTGTCACATCTAAAATTCCTTTGAGGTCCTGGGGGCAAATTCCTTTTCTCTCTTAGAAGGAAATGAACATCACATTTTTCACTGAATGTTCAATAAGAAAAACTGTAATAGGACTCCCAGAGTTGTGCAGGTCTTGGAGCACAAATGACTGGGTTTACATCAGAATGGTATCAAAACTGTTTTTTGAAAAATCCCCCAAACATGTGGCTATTGCTCCCATGCTACAATGCAATGCATTTTTGGCTTAAATATCATTGTATGCCACAGTACATTATAGAAAAGACAGGTCAGAAATATTACCCATAAAAGAGAAGAATAGGAAAATACAGAATTTGAACTACTTTTTTTTTGCCAGAAGCACTGTAGAAACTCATGCAGAGACAGAATAATGTCAAACTGAAAAAAGCATGTTTGTTTCAGCAAACTTCCAGATTAGCAAATATGACTTTTATCAGTGTCAAAAAGCCCCAAAGTCCAGTATTGCTGCTGCTCCATCACTTCCACCCTGTCAGGTGGAAAGCTTAGGCTTCAGAGAAACAAGTCGTCTTTGCATCCAGAAGTCTTTCTCGCTTTTCTATATGATCTCTACAGACCTAGATACTGTTTCAATGCTCTATAAATAAGAATCTGTTTTACTTGCATTAAATTTATTAGCAATGTATGTGACAATATATATGCTAATAATATGCACATCTCAGGTTCTTAGCAACCTGCTTTCCCAACTCCTCTTCTATGAAGGTTGAGTTTCTCTGCTGTGCTTCTCTATATTTCTTGTGTGTGTGATTGGTGTGAAGGAAGGGAACGTTTAGCCACTAATTCGAGTAGCAGTATGTCAAATCATTGCCATTTGGTTTAGTTTCAAAAATTAAAAAGGGCTTACAAATCCATCCTTCTGCTTCCTTTAGCACATATATGTACAATAGATTTTAGCTTTGTTTTCATACTGTAATGCTTTGCATAAACAGTGTTTATGCCATGCATTGCTCTTTTTTAAAGTGTGGCTACTGCAAGTAACCCACTGCTGATCTTGTAACTTTGTAGAGTGGACAAGGTTTTTAACACAAAACGCTGGAAGCCCTGATGGATGGAATTGTCCGTCTCATTGATATCTAAAGGGGAAAGCTCCAGAACATCTAGAAATGTCCTGAAATTTTGGGCATTCATTTATAAACTGGATTCAGTGGCAGCCAAAGGAAACCTGCCCAGCAGGAAGTAAAAATTGTGCAGTGGACCAGTTGGGAAAAAGCGGAATGTTTTTTTTAGAACAGAGGGCTATTGACACTGTGCCAATTATAAGGCTGGCTTTTGCATTATTTTGTGTGCCTTAGTAATGGTATGAGTTTGGAGGGTGCTGAATGCAGGATTGTATGTAAAGAATGCAAATAAAGACTTTTCTCAGATAAAAACTACTTTAGGTTGGACCAGACACCCTGAAAAAAGCTTTTTGTCCATGGATGAAGTCTAATTTAAGTGGGCAGTAGTAAGTGATTTTGATTCTGCATTTTTGTGGTACCATAGCCATAGTCAGGGTTAAGAATTATTACTTCAACATGCTATAACAGTAATAAGAATAAAGACCAGTGTGGCTATACAAACTGGGTTTTCAAACTGCTCTAGTTATTAGCCTGCTCTGATCAGGAACACTGAAAGGGAGGCAGTCAGAGCTGTTGCTTGACTTTCAAAAGCCATCTTTGAGGGAGCAAAAGCTTGATACCCACTTCGTGCTTTTGTTACTTCACTTTAAGCACATTTAGAACAAAAGGAAAACAAACTAACTACTTCCAAAACACAGATCAGATAAGGTAGGGAATGAATTCATCCTGCAAACAAGTTTATATGTGTGGGATTATCCTTCCACTCCACCACTTCCTGTCATGCATTAAGCATCTATAAAATTAAAACAAACAAGAAAAATACAAAGAAAAACGCTGGTATATTCTTTGGCAAAAGATCCAGACAATTATCTTCCATACCAAAAAGCTCTTCAATCTTTTTTTGTCCAAATTGCTTTGGCCTACAGTGCAGCTCTGTAGCTTTCTCACCATCTATTTGTTTTTATCACTAGGCCATGCTGGGAGAGACCTAGGAATCCATTTTCTCTTAAATGATCTCTGCAAAGGGCTCTCGCACAACTAAAGTGAGCCTCACATTTCCTACTGCTTGATGAGGTTTACTAATGTGCAATTAGTAAATCAGTGTTTATTTCTGGTTCTTTGCTCATTTCTCCAGGCAAGTTATTCTTTTTTTTTTAATTATTGGAGTCTTCTGATTTAATTCATAGAGTGTTAATACCACTGTCTTGCTAGAACAACAGTCACACAGAAGTGATCAGGAAATTATTTAATTAAACATGTGGAGTGCTACATGTAATTAATACTCTTCTATTGTCACTGGTCATTAAGCAAGTATATGAGACAGAGAGACATATATAGTGCACTAGGCCACTTTATGTCTGGATTGACACTATATGTAAATAATTCCAAAATATACAATCCTTTCTTGATTCCAAAATACACATGTTGCTAGTGGAAGGGAAGTAATTGATCAGTAATGTGTTTAAAGAATTTTTTAATGATGATGTAATTTACATGAATTACTAAAATCCACTAGGATTCTTCTGGAGACAAGGTACTGTCACTTTTACCGTGATGTAACTAGGTAATTTCAACATTATATCCAACACAATATAGATAATTGTTTTTCAACATAACAATCTTGAACTGGCCTACCTATGTTGTGCCAAAAACTACAGCCTTATCTCCGGAATCTTTTTACAGAGGATAGCTCATGTATCAGTCTTCCTGCCATAAGAAATGCCTCTTGGGGAGGAAAAGCAAAGTTTCAACTTGTAGTAAACTTATAGGAGAAGCAAGTATAGAATATAATTTAGTGCTAGCGTTTCTGATTTCAGGTTTTGGATGTGCACTTCTTTTGTGTCTCACACACACCCTTTTATGCTAGAAAACTCTGTTTTTTTCAGATGTGGAACTGTACTCCATGACTTGTTAAATATAAAGAGCTATGATGCTGTAACAAGGAAATTCCAAAGAGTTTGATTTGGCTGTCAGGGTGTTGCCAAGCCATTTCTATGTTACTTGAAGATAGAGGCATGCTATTGTAAACCACTCATATTATACATACTTGTAGCACTGCTGAGATTTGATTTAAAACAACACCTTTGTTAGAGTGTGGAGGGGCTGTGTAGCCCACAGCTGTCCCCAGCCCTCAGCCCTTCATCATTTGACAGAGAGAGTATTGCAAATGCAACTTAATCACTGCAATAAATATGCACCTGTCTACTAGTGGGTGCTTGAGGCACTGGACTGTGAACATCTGAAAGCTTCAGAGTTACTCCAGGCAGATTCTACTCAGAAAATTTTGCATATCTGTAAATTACACAAAAGACAAACCTGAGTTATCAGATTATATGGTTTCCTCTAGTGCATGTATGTCACTATGACGTCTGGAGAATATGGTATAGATATCCATGCTTTAGTAAGATGATTCTTTTATGATTCTTTTGCAAATATTGATCAGAGAAGATTTTTGCTATGTTGAAGAGAGGGAAACTGTGGGAAGGCATTGAAAATCTGTTGATCTGAATTACCTATCCTGAATCTTTTCTGCACATTTGGCTGAGTTAAAGCAGCCTTACTACTGTATTACACAGCCAGTGAGACCCGTTAGCCCAGTTTGCAGTGCCACTTCAGCTGGATATGAGATTTTTATTTGACAGTGGAAATACAATAGGTCAGGATCTCTGAGAGTATCAACGGAATGAAAAAATCACTCCCATAGACTCTCATTGAGAGACTTTATTTATCTCTCATAGACAGATTAAAATGACTACATTTTGTTAACCAGACCACAGCTCAGCAAACAGTGAGGAAAGTGAATAGTAAGAAATTTTTATCAAGCAACAACTTTAACCACTGTTTGGTTAGTGCAAGGAAGGAAGATGGTAGAAGAGAACAGTTGGCTACCTACAGCTGCCACAGATTTTGAGATAAAATTAATCTCTATGCAGATATAGTGATGCCTGCAGTATTAAGCCCACTTCTCTGGGACTGCATATAGTATATATATTGATTTATGTAAATGTGGGAACTTCACTTATAGCAGAGGCAAGCCCCACTTTACAATGAAAAGCTAGAACTAAATGGCATATGACGGAGAGGAGACTGCAGAACAGGATGGTGAAGTACTTGTGACCTTTACAGGCTCTTGCTTTTGAATAGCCCACTTGATCTATTTTTATAAACAAAACCAAAAGAAATCAAACAATCAAGCCAACTAAATTTAACTACTCACTGTAAAGTTAGCTAAAAAGTATATTTATATCAGTAAACATAAGGAGATTCTGAGTTTTCAAAGTAAATTTGTGAGTGCAGGTGATTATTCCAAACTGTAGCAAGGAAAGTCATAGTTAACACCTCATTTAAGTGAGTTAATATGCATGATATGTGTGGGGGCAGCTGCTTCCTGGCGGTAGCAAGGATGCTTTGCTGGGTAATCCTACATCTCAGTCAGGTTTTTACAGTGTTGCTACAATATCTGGCTTTCACCCCTTCTTCCTAAAGTCTGACTCCAGCATTGCTTTTTCTGTGAAGTTTCTCCTTGGCAGATATGCAATATCATTGACAGAATCTCTGGAACAAATTAACAGAAACACAATCATAGGAGCCAGTTTGAACTGATGAAGTTGTGTAACAGCACATATAAAAAAACTATAAGATCCTAGGAAAGAGCTTGGTCCAGTTCCCTTTGAAACCGTTAAGGCTTTTCTGCTGATTTCACTGGGAGATTATTTGCCACCATGAAGAGATCATTAGCAATTGGGTTTTTTTGAAAGTTGCCCAATTACTGAATCATGAACACTAGGAATCTCCTCCCCACTTATCCTCCCATTTTTCCTTAGAGAACTTAGTTCTCTAAGTCCTATTGTATAATTACTATATACTGGACCTTTTCTATTGTCCTTTTTCAGCATAGAAGACCATAACTTCGGGGATTATTTACTTAAACATTCTTGTTTTCTATTCCCAACAAACAAGGATTCAGTAGACTTTGAACATGACTTTGTATCACAGTTAAAAGTGTATGGGAGCTTGAGTAGGGATTTTAAGTTTTATAATATTAAATATTAAATAAATACTTAAAAATAGTTAAGATAGTACTTGGATTGAGACCTTGTATTGCAAGCAAAAATACATCTATTCAACTTATAAATATCTTTTGATATGTAGTTTAAGCACAACACTGCCGTGACTTTTCCATTGCTGACTAAAGTGCGAGGCTAGAATTTTTACTATTTGAGACAGTCATAACTTTTCCCTTTTTGTCAACATGGCAAATAACCATCATCATCTTTACTCCAGCAAAGTGCTTATGCATTTATGCTATCTGAAGAATGCAAGTTCCCTCAAATTAAACTCTTTATGTTCTTAAAGTGCTACACATGTTAAAGTGCTTTACTGGATTGTGCTCTGGTAATTACTTCTGGTGTCTGTTAACTTAAAGGAAGATGGAAAATCTCTATGCTTCATCAATTTCAGAAAAGTATCCAATAAACTACTACCACTTTTGCTTTTGAACCTCTTTCTATTTGCTGCTATTCCTCTGTCAGAAACAAGAAGTTCTTTAGTCTCAAATAAAGCAGGAATAAATCAGATCAAAGCCCTTCTTGTCTTGTGATATCAGACTTAAACTCTGCCACTGTCACAAATTATTACATGTTCTCATCTGCAGCAGTACTTACTATAGGCAAAAGATTGCATTCAAACTTTTGGGAATAGTCATTATTACAGGAATCGGCAATAGAATTGTGACAAAAATGGGTACAATGGTAGTTTCTGTACCCTTCTGCTCAATTCACTGTAACACAGCCTGATTAAAGACAGACTTAAATGCAGAGACAGTAGTGCCTTTATGAAAGCTTTGGGGGAAGTTGTTCTATACTTACATGCTCAAGGAGTTTGTTAAATAAGATTGGTAATGCTTTATGTTTTCCTACTAACCCAAGACCATTATAAAATGGTTCTTTGCTGCAGTAGAACATTACAATCCTCCCACTACTCTATATACTGTAGAATAAGACCCCCCCCCCAAATGGCAAATTACATTATTGTTTTTAATTAGCCATATTAATGGTAAAGCCTGGGTGTCACAGACAGGCTACGTTAGACGTGACTTCAGCACAATAGTTTAGTTTGCATTTATCATTCTTATGAGGGACTGGACTTAAATTCTTTGGGACTTAACAAATTTTAAAATGTCATGTAGATGGGAAAGGGTTACAAAGACAGTTGATATATAACCCTTCTGCTCCTAAAAATTTAATCACTGTGAAAGAATTAGGTGAGGCTAGAAGAACTTGTTTGGCTGCAAAATATCATCAACACTGCCTGACTTGTTACTTTCCATGCTGGACCCAGACAAGCAGAGGTAGATCAGATCTTTCATTAGTACAGGAATGTACACAATTATGCAACAACCTTTGTCAGTGACCTGACCTTTTCAGGTTAGTTTCTCTCTTCAGCTGAAAAGGCACTAGATATTTTTAACTTATATATTAATTTAGTCAGGCTATTTTATACTCATAGAAGGCACGTATACTTCATGTCCTTTACTGTTTGGCTAATTAATATGGTGTCCTAGCAATGGCCTGTGACTATGGGGCAGTTTGAGTGAAACAGAAAAACAAACCCCAACTCTGAGGCTGGTCACAGTTTATTATAAATGGAGGAGACAAATTTCTAGTAATTTCCTTTCCTTCTTACTGCTACAAGAAACATATAAACAAAGTGTGAACTCTAACAATAATTATAGATTAAACCATATGTAAATTGGTTCTGTTTTCTTCCCCCTAACTCTTACCATTCACTGAATTATTTGGTAACATTTTGTTCAGCAAGAGTTCAATGGTTCTTTGTTGTCTAAGGAAAACAGATTCAGCCCGAGTCCCAAACAGGTTGTAGGTACCTCATGGAGATTTGTCTTTCTATCCTAACAGTTGGAGTTTTTGACATGACAGTCCCTCTAACAGGGTGTCAGTTAACTTTTGCTAGATTCATATCCCTCAGATAGTACAAAGAATGCTACCCAAGCAATTATGAGGCTACTGATGAAGGACTGTATTTCTTGGAAAGAAACACTAACCCCCTCATCAGCATGAGAGCCCTTAAAAGTGAAACTTGCTCATGATGCCACAGTTATGACTTGAACAATTGACTTACGTGTAAGATGCTTTAAAATAACATCCAAAAGATTTTGCTAAGGTCAGAAAAATGGATTCTTTGTTCTCTGTAGGCTCAAACTCTGTTTAAATCACAGAAGGAAAGAAGACTCAAGTTAAATGCTAACACTATCAAGGCCTTGATTCTTATTCATTACCTTTTGTGGCACGTATAATTCCACAATGAATTCAGTAGGAATTTTCCTCTTTGTAAAGAGTTGTAGAATTGGCCCAAATGTGTTATCATTGCAACACCATAGACAAATTGTCAGAAACAGAAGAAATCTTAACTGTACTAGTATTTGCAAAGGTACATTGGTATTTCCATATTGGATATTATCTGGTTTTGTACAAATTTTGCTGTCAGTTACATTCCCACCCAGTATTATTCTTTATTACAACAACTTCTGTTTACATTGTCATTTAATGAACTACTAGCTTTATTGCTGCTTAATGACTGTTTTGCTAGTGCCTAATGGTTGCCCAGACAAATTGTGGTTTCTCCAAAAGTGTATAGTTTCTTCACTGTGAGACCTCTAAAGCTCATGACAAGTTCAACATGCTGCATGGTTCAGCTTTTACTTTGCCTCCTCATTCTCTCTCACTCTTCACTCCTGCAAACAAAACATCTGTCCTAAGACAGCATTAAATTAACCTGATTTCTTCCTGCAAGGACTTCCTGTGGAAACAGCTTTTTGTTTTATATCAGTAAAGTGGGAAAACCAGATACATTTCTGAGAAAACCCATACTTCTAAGTGCCACTGGCCAAAGAGACCTCTAACCCTTGCAACACAAATGTCTTCGTCTATATTGTGTTCCAGCCTTAAGCAAGATGCCCACTGAAGGACCTTCTAGCATTATTTAGGGAAGACCTTTGGTCTGAGTAGGTGGTCTGGCAAAGCACTCAAAGAATCATCCAACCTAGACACTGCTGAACTGGCAAGAAGTTCTTGGGAAGGACAGTTGGCAGAATTTCCAATTCAAGGTAAAGACGCAGTTCATGTTGAAGTAGCTTCATTTTGCATAATGAGAGAAGGTCATGCAGATGTCTTCCAGGTGACCAGTACTAAAACTGTTTTTTTTGATATATCTTGATTCAACCGCGTATGCATATTGTGCTGGGCTTGGCTGAAATAGAGTTAATTTCCTTCATAGTAACTGGTATGAGGCTATGTTTTGCTGTTGGTAATACAGGGATGTTTTCATATTGTTGGGCAGTGCTTACACAGACTCCAGGTCTTTTCTGCTTCTCACCCCACCCCACCAGAAAGTAGGTTGAGGGTGCACAAGAAGTTGGGACAGATGATCCTAACCGACTAAACGGATATTACATACCATATGATGTCATGCTTAGCAATAAAACTAAGGGGGAGGTTGGTGGGGCAGCTGCTGCTCGGAGGCTGGCTGGGCATCAGTTCATTCATTGGTGGTGAGCAACAGTTAAACTGATTTCCACCTCTTGTCTTTCTTGGGTTTTATTTTTCTGTCTCTGCTTTTGTGATCCCTCTCCCTTTCCTTACAATTTTTTATCATTGTTGTTATTATTATTTATTTATTAATTATTAAACTGTTCTTATTTCAACTCATGAGTTTTCTCATTTTTTTCTACCCTTCCAATTCTCTTCCCCATCCCACTGGGGATGGGGGAGTGAGTGAGTCATTGCATGGTGCTTTGTTGCCAGCTGGGATGTTTACCCACGACACACATTTAAGTGTGCTCTCATGCATTTCAGGAGGCTACAAATCTGCCTAAAATTGTACATGCATTAATTAAGCACAAGCAATTCAGTTTAATAAACTGCTGATTTCAAGTTTTGGCCATACATAAGAATTTAAAAGAACACACATATTTCTATAACTAGTCCCCTTTTGACGGGCTTATGCAGACCTGAACACATTGACAGATTTCTGGGTTATTTGTCTTCCAAGCAAAAGTGAAGATGGCCGTCATAACGCCCCCAAAGAATGTATCATAGATGCTGTGGTTTTACCTTATGGAATATCATGTGCTGTTTGATTTTCATGCTGTAGGGGTGCTTTTGCTTCAGAAATACCACATTTTCCTTGTTTTTACTGAAGAGCTGGAAAACTTGCATTATTATTATAATGGGCTGAAACTGGAGCTGCATACTTGCTGAGGATTCTCTCACAGACTTTTCCCCAGTACACAGGGTCTGTCCCACGGCTAAGTATTGAGTTTCCCATGTGGGTGTGATGACTGAAACAGGTTTCAAAACAATAAACATGACTTGTTTAAACTAGGTCTTTCCAGCTAACTGTGCATCCACCTAATTCCTACTCCACTTAAGAGCTGCTTGCCTTTTTAATGCTGCTACTCAATTTATTATCCTAAGCTAATAGCCTACTTTTTTGGTAGTTCTGAAGCCTCCAAACCAAGTCATCAATCCCATTTAGTGTTTCTACTGTAGCTAGGCCAGACAGCTCCTGTGATGCTTTAAATCTCAATAGTGTTGCACACAAAGAGATTTCTGAACAGATAGTTCTTCTGCTGTAATTACTGTACTGAATGGCAGTTCCCCCAACAAGCTTCTGATTTCATATGCAAGAAATTAAAGTCATGACTTTGTGTCACTGTTGTGGAAGAGAAAATTAATAGACTCTCACTTTGAGAAAGGGGGGATGGGAAAGAATCTTTCGAAGTCTTCATGTATCATAAAATCTTCAACAGTGACATATGTATATTTATTTTGCATGGTTCATGTTTAAGCTGAAAAGTGTGTGCCTGTGAGAAAGAAAAAATGGTCTTGTTTTAGTGAGATGAGCTCTTGCAAGGTGCATACAAAATTGCTGCTCTTTGTGTATTGAATGTGTTGGGCAGCCAGCAGCCAAGCCAGTGTTCCCATGTATTTGTTTTCTTTATTGTTTTGTACAATGTTGTGCCAGCAGTGATTCTGGAGGCTGACTGAGTCAGCAGGTGCTACAAATACAAAGTAATGGTGGAAAAGAGAAGAAAGGGCTCAAGAGTTCCCAGGCACGATGCTATCTTTTTACACTCCTTGGGATAGACATGATATCTTTCTTTCCCCTGCTTATCACAGCATCTTTTGTTTTTGCTAGATATACTTTCAAAAGCCTCAGAAAAGATTTTTTCCAAAGTGGAACATTGACTTTGGAAAGAAGCAATGGGAGTATCCATCAAAAATCCTTGCAGTTTGCAGCTATATTTATGTTTCTTACTGTGCTAATTTCTTATACAATAAAATATTTATGCAAATATAGTGTACCCAAACATACTGATGAATCAAACTGTGTAAGTAAATATACAGTGCTGCTCTTCATTATTACTTACTTTTGCTTACCTTACTTACACTGGAATTTAACCCAACTCTTCAGATAACTTTTGAGGACAAGACAAATACAAAGCAGAGTACATGCTTTAGGTTTTATGTTTTGGTTTTACCTGAAAAAGTTAATTACTGTTGAGCTAAAATGATACTAAAATGTTTTTACCTTTGCCACGTTAGATTAATAGCAGACATTTTGAATTCAAGTTTATTTGAATAATTTCTTAAGTACTCTGAAGCACTTAAAAATTAACAATGAAAAAATTAAAACAAGAGAGTCAATGCAGGAATTTGAATGGACTAAACATTTCCCATTCAGTTCCCATATGTTCCACTTTAATTGTTTACTTACGATGTAACTAACATGGATTGCAATTCTCAGTGAAGAGGAAAACATTTAATGAAGACACTTAATTGTTTTTAATGTGACACTTTAACATGTATGACTTTTCTGCTTATGTCATTTCTTCTTCAACTGACATATTTATATAAAGGTTACCTCAACTAAACAACCCACTAATTAATGCCCTATGTTAATTAGATGTTAATTGAAATAGTCATTCGGATTCATCTTTAGAATGTTAATAGTAACGGTTTTTCTTTTTTCTTTTACTTCTTTTCACAAAAAGTCCTGCAAGGTCAATATGCCGTTACGGGTTCTGGAAATGCTTATATTCTACCATCATTTTTCTAGTGCATCAGTAAACAATACTGCTGTCACAGAAGTTACAATGAGTGAGGTGGAATAGTAAAAAAGACAGTTGGGAAATTTCTTGAAAAAATAACTAAAATAACTATAATAACGGTGAACCATTCTATAGGTTTTTCTCATTGTAGCAAACCTCTCTGAGAGACAAGAACAGAAGAAGCCAAGACAATTTCTTCCCTGGCAGAAAAAAATGACCTCACAGTAATTCTGTAGTTGGGAGAAAGAACAAGCTCTCAGTTCTCTTTCGTATGCACACCCTCTACAAGTAAGATCTTACTCATTCTGATCAATTTGATCAATGTGATGTTGATTTACTGCAGAAACTTCAATAAGGATTTGATGCACCCAGTTTTCAGTAAATTGCATGTTTATTTCAGTGACAGCTTATATTTTGGTGAAACCTTGTACAGTTTAAGAGTATCAACATTTTCAACTAGACTTTAAGATGTTAAAAGGGACATGTACATAGTTTATTCTCATTATTTTTTAAAATGGACTAATCTAACTTTAAAGTTTGTAGTACTTTAAGACTCCTTTTTAACAAATGAGAGGAAGCCTCCTTATCAGTCATTGTTCATCAGGCTAAGAATCTAGGGATTATTTTTTGGCCTCATTTTCTTGATATCCATTCTTAAACAGTGCTGGCCCACTGAGAATACTCTACAAAAACACTTAATTTGTCAGAAACTGTGTTTGAATATTGAAGTATGTAATAATTAGTTTTGGTGGTTTGGTCCACAAAGGAAGACAAATAATACTTTTCTTAGCTTCAATTTTTTCAGAATGCTTAATAAGATATGATAGGTCTTGATAGCCAAGTGGAAATAAACCTTATTTAAATAAAAAACAAAAGAGAGAAAAGAGAAAAAAAACCCCTGTGTGTTTCTGTGAATGAAATTTAAGCTGATATTGGAAAGCATTCTACTGCACTTGTGCTGTTTGCTTTGGCTACTATTACAGAAAATATTCCAGTGGTGAAATCAAAGGTTAAATGCAACTGGCAGGGAGTTATAAAGGTGAATTGTGTAAGATGTTGCTGAATAACAGGAGTTTACAACTCCAGATATTGTTTCTGTTCAGAGTGCTTTGATGTGTCGTACAACAGTAGTAAGTAAAAGATGGATTTTAGAGTTTAGTGTGTTAAGTTTTTCAGGTTTAAATGAACATATTTACAGGAGTAAGTTTCATTTAGAAGTACAAATGAAGGCATTTAATCAGTTTGAACTATAGGGTATTATATGTTACTTTTTCTAGACTAGCATTTCTTTTGAGTTCCTCATGTTAAAGCAGTCTGGAAAATAACTTCATAGTCTTCTGTCCAAATCAGTACAGAGTTTAGTCAACATTATTTTAACTATTGAATTGTTGAAATATGAAAAATGCTATGAATATATTCTGAATCTTTGTTTTTATTATCTAATGTGAGTACAGATAGGAGGCTTTTCTTCCACCATGGGCAACCCATATGCAGAGTACCTACTGAGATAAGACACTTGATATTTAATATGTATCCTTGTTAAGATTTTCCAAACCAAGTGCACGCAGTTAAATTTCTTTTTTTTTTTTTTTTTTTGACATGAGACATGCCACATTCAGAATTGTGGCCCAAAGCATAGGAAGAGGAAAGGCACAGGGATAATCAGATCACAAAACTCTGGAAAGGGCTAAGGGGCCATTTCAAGAATGAACCCTCACTGTATAGCTCACCTTTAACTGCAATATAGAGTAGTGCTGTTTTGTGACGTGGCTGCTCCATGTAACGCCACTCAGAGTTGGCTAGTGGATCGCTGATCAGGCCACATTGCATGTAGCTCTGTTGAAAGGAGGCCATCACTTATTTCTGGAGATGACTGAGCTGGCAGATGAGCAGCTGAAAAGCCGCCTGTGTGAGTCTCACTCTCAGTGTGTGAGGTATATTAAGTTTTCATGACAACGTAATTTTAAAAATAAATGACATCCAGAGGTCACACTTTTAAGAGCAATGCCTTTCTATGCTATTAAATGCAAAGTTGCACCTTGTATGACAGTTATTTAACAGCTTAGAAGTGTAAGGGCTGATTTTCACTGAAACTGGTAGAAGGAATTCTAATACGCAACTTCAACTAATTTACTAGTCATCTGTAAAAAAAATAAAGAAACAAATAAACAAACAATCACATTGTACTAGTCACTACTAACAGTAAGGATGTGATTTTAACTCTCTAACAGATCTTAGCATTTGGTTTAATTCCATCTATCATAGGCAGCTTTTCTCCATTGTATTTAACATCTTTTTAGCACTAATATTTTTCAGATCTTCCAGCAAGAGTGAGACAACTCTTCTTAGTATGGTAGGTCACACTGAGGTAGTATTGAGATAAAGTAGGTGTAGCCATGCAAATATTACATTTCCAACAGCATTTTTCTTTCAGATTCCAGGTCTATTGGGTTTTCTACTTTGCCAAGAGACTAAAATGGACTCTGTGATTATATTACAGCCATTTTATAATAAGCAAGCCAAGGAAAATTTTTAAAAGTCCATACAGAAGTAATTGTAAAGAGCTACAATAAAAACAGTCAAGACATGGTTGTCTCTCAAATGTTAGTTCAAGTGCATCATAATTGTAAGCATCCTTTGATGCATTTCTTTATATAAATTTCACATGGGCTGAATGAAATTCTTGTCAGTTCCAGTGATGATATTAGCATAGCTACACTGACAGGAATTTCAATTTCATTCAGCAAGCTCAGATTCCAGACAGGACATTTCATTTAGAAATTACATACTGGACACAATTTCATTTAGAATACCACATTTGCCTCCTGATAGGATTATTTCCTAATAATTTCTTTAAAAAAAAAACCAAACCAAAACAAGAAACAAAAAACCCACAACAGTTGTGAATTGTTGCACAGGATTTAAACACATACCTTACTGTATCAAAGCATGACTGACTGGAGACTGAGTACTGAAAGAAGGTCTGTAACACCAGGCATTTTGTAATTAAAGAAATATACAATGAAATAATTCTCAAGAGTCAGTCATTGCCCATTTTTTTCCAGCTTACATATTCTATATGTGCAATTCATTAAGCTAAATATACTCAGCTTTGTTCAGAACTGGCTTTGTCAACAGTCACTAACTAAGAGAGTTGGTTATTAGTATTTGCTGTAAAGCACTTTGCTTACATAGCAAAGTGTGGCATATGAAAACATAATTTAGCTAGTCAATCAAAATTGGTATTTATCATACTATATGTTTGGTATACAAATCATATAGAAAATATTTTTATTGCGTATTATAGTTACAAAGTTTTGTTCTCTGTTGTGATTTATTCCATTACTAACCAACCACTGTCTTTTAGTTTTTTGTAAAATAATAGAACACTTTTTAAAGGTGAAGCTGTGAAACTACACATTTTCTTCATTTAGCTCCCTGGGCAGTGTCAGAAAGAATAGCTTTCAAGCTGTTTATTAAATAGTGTCTGCTTATTGCTAATTCTAATTTGGACGACAGCAACACAGAGAATTAGTCTCAGGCAGCACTTAGCAACATAGTGTTTACAGCTACTAACTAAATTCCTCCTATGTTTACAAGAAGAGTTAAAAAAAAGAACTGCAAATGAACTTTAAGTGTGCACTATTTGTGCTACTTTCGACTTCAGACTTTTGATCAGTACACGAGTTTATCAAACAGAGATTCTGCATGGCTGTGTCCCTATTTTTTACTACTTTATATACCGTTAACTGTAGAGAAGTTGTAATCATGGGTTTGCATTTCAAATCATCTGTCAACTGGACATTCTACAATTGAATCTCCTTGAACCTATGTAAATCTCCAATTTTGAGGGTTTTTTTTTTTCTTGATTGCTCCAATGCATTACAAGATCTAAACAGAATTACTTCTTCTGGAGTCCTTTTCAGATCAGGAAATCTCATTTGTACTTACAAACTAACCCTGTTTCTTTGGAGCTAGGCTATTGCAGAGCAGTTCTCTAACAGAGGTTCCCAAACTTGACAGCATCAGGAAGATTCTTGTAGGAGCCCCACTGTTTCTGGGAATGGAACAGCAGCTCTTTTTCTTAAAAAATAACATCCACTCCATTCATAGGATGATTTGGGGAAAATGTGGCAGAATTTGCTTCTTCAGGCATCAATTGCTCTAAGATATTCTACCAAAAAGTTGCACAGGATTTGAGTTTGTTTTGGTAACTGATAATGGAAAAGGATGATTCTGAATGATTCTGAATTTCAAAGGCTATACTTAAATACTGGATGATGGTAGCTGCACAGGAACATTGGTGTTCAATGAAGTAAAGATGAAATGATAATTCACATAGAGGTACTGGCTTGTATAGAATTGCTTGTGCTTTGCTTGCCTGCTATCAGTGAGTCTGTTGCAGTGAAAAAAGATAAGAAATTGCCAGCCGTGCAGGTCTGGGGCCTGAATCATCCCAAATTCAGTACAAAACAATTCAAGACAGAGGACCAGCCAGAGGACTCGGGCAGGGGAGGAAAAGGCTGTGAAAATACAGACCTGGGATAGGTGTCCCCAAATGAAATTTTAGAGGAAAATTGATCAGTATACAAAGTCTACATAGGACTGAAGGAAAAAGAAGCAAAACTAAAACCAGCATTAAAGGAATCTGAAGAGGAGGACCAGGCATTTGAATTTGATGAGCAAAATGAGACATGTCCAGTACTTGACTGGAATTCAGCGTTCCTCTCCAGGTGTAATGTTCTCTGATATTATTGCCTGAGGCTGTCCTACATGGGATTTATAAAACAGCTAAGAATTGTATCATACTACCATAGTAAGTTCAAATTTAACTGACAGCTAAGAATCACCTGCTTGTTGTGTTTCTGCCCTTTATTTAATCTTTCCTAGTTTAAAACTCACTTTTAAAAAATGTTATTTTTATATACTACATTTAGTCATGTTGATGGTTTTCCACAGTGGAATTCCTCTTCAATTCAGATGAAGAATATAGGATTTCCCATTTTCCACCTACGGATTTCCTGATTATCTGGTGATTCCTGATGTACAAGTAAAAGCAGAAATTGGGAGTGTTTTATTTTGGGCATGAAGCCAGTGTGCTTTTCCAAATTTAGACAGTATCTTTTTGGCCTCTGTTCTGTTATGATTATAGCTGGGGCACTAGTGGTAAGAGTCATGAATGTTGCCTAACTACATGCATCATAACAGTGAGACTTAGATTCAATGAGAGTTAGAATTCATAAAGGTTTTGCAGAACTTATTTCTGATTTGTCAGAAGTGATGATGGCTTGAAAATTGTTTTTCACTCATGAGAAATAGTTTTGGTGAGTTGTTGTGATTTCACTGCTCATTTGGACAGTTATGAAGTAGAGCATACTGGTGAAGAGATTATATATACGTCCATGTTAAAAACGCATCTCTATGCAATCCTGTAATTAAAGACTGTCTCAGTACATTTCCACGTAGTAGGAAACCTTCACTTCTACATTTACTGACCTATAGTGTTTAAATGAAATCTTATTGCTGTGGTGTTAATGTTACGGACTTTTTCCTAGGAAAACTTACGCTGCTGAGTGGCACTAAGACCACCATATTTTTGTTGAATACATTTGTTGTTGATGTACACTACTAGTCAATGTTATATATATGCCAAAAGTCCTTTTAGAAAGATTTGTATTGTCAGAATGCAGCATTTTGATATAGAGAATCGACTTCATAGCTCAGAAGCAAGATCTGCGTCACTGAAAGCCACCAGTTTGTCTTCATATATGACAAATGCACATCTTTGACAAAAGGTGAATTGTCACTGAAAACTGTCCAAGCACTTCTTCCTAAAAAATTTATTAATGATTCTCAGAAGGAACAAAGGTCTATGGAACCAAAAATAGTGGTAATCTTATGAATATAGCAGAGTGAATGTGAGCTACAATGAAAAGGTTTAAGAATAGCATTGCTCTTATTATACTTATAAGCATTGCATTTGGCAGAATTTGAAAGTGCACCAACTCTGCCCAAGGCTTTCTTCATCTCTGAAGTGTTGTATCTCACCTGATGCACTACAAACATGGATGTGTATGCTTTTCTGGTTTGTTGCTTTAGTGTTCATTTCATGTCTTTCTTACTCTTTAAAGAAACGACAATGTGCAAAAAAATTGAGAATATAGTTCCACTGGCACAACTCAAGCAGGAAACTGACCTCACCATTCTGTAGCTAAAGAAACCAAAGGCTCTATGATGGAAAGCAAGCCCCTAGAGGTCAGTATAATCATAGTAACATTAGCACAGAGAAATCTAAGTTTAAGTGACATTAAGAATAAAATATACCAACTATAGAAAGGAGCTTACACTTAGATTATGATCTGTCCTTAAGTGACCCTTCTAAAGCCATGTTGAATGTTACTAATAATTCTTAGTAGTACAAGCCATCATTGTACATCAGGACACAATGTCAAAAGGTTACCAAGGTAGAATTGGAGCTCTGAGAGTTGGTCATCTTTGTAGCCATGAAACAGGAATGGGATGAATTAATCAACTTGCAGGTGGAGTGCCTCCAAGGATAGGCTAGGTGGTGCAGTGAGTAATGAAGATCATGCCAGCCCTTGTAAGGTAAGAAGGATAATATGGAGGGAGTCAGCAGCTGAGGTGAAAGCAAGCTGGTTATGGGCAAGGAAACTAACCAGAAAATAGGCTAAGAAAATCCTGTTTGTCACAGTGACTTGGACAAGATGACAAAGTTTGCTAAACATAATGGACCTGCTACCCATATTAAATGGCTGAAGCCTTTATATTAATGACAGCTACAGAACAGACACTGTGCTTTGTCTATGTATTGCAAACACTGCCTCAAAAGAAGCTTTCTCATGCACTAAATGAAAACAGATTACTTGGAAACTCTCTCATTCTGAAAGAGTAGGGCACAATGCACTCCTAATATTAATAACAAACGCTATGGCAAGAGTAAAGGAAGCATTGGATGATCCATCTAGAACAAAAAGTATATTTCATAGCATAAACTGAATTGTTCAGAATATTTCACTTTAATTTATAAACATTCTATGCTACATATGGTTAGGAAGCCGTTTATGA
Source organism: Phaethon aethereus (assembly GCF_964289735.1). Taxonomy (NCBI): domain Eukaryota; kingdom Metazoa; phylum Chordata; class Aves; order Phaethontiformes; family Phaethontidae; genus Phaethon; species Phaethon aethereus. Next base: position 54,640,800 of record NC_138577.1, on the reverse strand, counting down.
TATGGCTGTGCTCTGATCTTGCACATGTTGATGGAACCAAAGCCTGTAATACCTACATTCAGTAATTGTATTAAAACCCAGATGAATTCGCTACCAACCAATTCACCATGACATAAAACAGGAGCAACTTTGCAAATGCCACAGGGTCTGTATCTAATTATGCAGCAGATAATTTGGACTTCTGGCTTTTACATGGTTCACTAAGGTTCCACAACATGGTTGTATTTGTCCCTATAGGAATGTGCTAGCAATTTTTGCCAGCAAAGTTTGCCAGCAAAATTTGCCAGCAAAGAGAACAAAGCATGTGGCATAAAGGTGCTGGGACTTCACTGTTCTCATACTCATGCTTTGCAGACTATGTAAAATTCATATTGAACAGATTTTACAAAATACTTGTAAAGCATTTAATAGGTGTGTCCTTTATTGACAAAGTGTAAAACTAATTTTTTGTGGCAATGACTGACAGAATACACAGACACTTAGGGCTTGATTCAATTGCCTCAGCAAAACGCTCTCATGTCATTTCAGACACTGGAGAGTTTGCACAGGCCTGTCAGATACGATACCCCAAGAAAATAAGGAAGACTTATGCTTTTTTGGATTTGCATATGAACGCCATGTGGGAAATCCTAGGGCATCTCAAATGTCACTAGCTGCCTGTGTTTAGGCAACTGAATCAAACTTCCACTGTTCATATATTCCCTTAACACTGATGCTCACTGGCAGCATATGAAATAATTCATTTTTATTCCTTTTGTTGGTATGGACACAGTCTTGCCTCATTACAGTAGTTCTTTGTGTTACTTTCATTGAGTTTTCAAGACTACTTTTGAAAACAAGGAAAATTCCAAAACAAATTGTATAAGAGCTTAGATAACAATGGCTTCAAAAGAGAGCATTAATCAGGACCTAGCCCCTGGTGCCTGAATAACTTTCAAAAGGAGACAAACAGTGTTTGTTTTGCTTTTGTATCTCAGCTCAGACTGTCCAAACTGAACCTAAGCCTGGGGCAAAGTGAGCTTAAAAAAAAAATTGAAGCTGAGTTTAAAAAAGGAAAAAAAAAAAAAAAAAGGAAAGAAACACAGTCAAAAAGAGTAAGAAGGCCCACACCAGATCTCATCCTAGCTTTACAATGGTGTAATGACATTGACTTCTAGAGGACTGTGTCGATGCAATTGAGAGCAGAACCAGCCTAGTGTGTGATACTGGAAAAGCCACTGAATTTACTTCAGAGAGGTTTTTAAAACATAAAATTTTAAGATAACCTGATGTATATTGTTGGAAATATATTTGAAAGGAAACTTCTAGTATTTAGAAACTTATTGTCCTCTTTCTCATTTTTGTGACTGAAGTAAGTAATCTTCCGTTTATGTCATGACGGTTGTTTTGACAGCACCTCACTATGATGTCACTAAGAGATGATCATCATCTGAACTAAAGAATAAACAGCTAGAAAGCAGGGAATAAAAATTTATTAGACTGAAATATTATTTAGTATATGTAGAGTTATATTTTTGGAGAACAGATATTATCAATGAGACTGTAAAAAACTTTAATTATTCAATAAATTTCTGAACCAATTTGTTTTTTACTATGCAAACGGATGTTTGTCCTGAGTAATACAAAAACCATTTGATTGAAAGTGTTGTTTATTTTCCTTTCCTACACAAAGAGTTACAGGTGTCAGCAGGACTTCTGCATATTCATGTGGCAAAAAATAATGTGCTGTAACAGCATGCTATACACAATAACTCAACAATAGAGTAATTCACTTTTTTTGCCAACAGAGGCTACTTTCTATATACAGGGAAACAGTGATTATTGGTTCAGATTCTTTAACTGGGTTGCTTGGTAAAATGGAATGAAAGACAGACTTTGATTAAAAATTTAAATTCATCATTCAGATTCTGAGTTATCAGAGAGTCCAGAATATCTTTGTAAATGTCTGCCAGTAAATTGGTGCTATAGATTATTAGTTAATATACTATAGGGTGCACTCTGAGAATTTATATGTACAAAATAAAAATACATATAATATTTTGACACTATATTACACATATTTTGAAAGAATCTTAAATTTTTCACTGATACTTATAAATCATAGAGTTCTCTCTCTACCAGAAACACAAAACCATTTTTTTCTGAGAGCTAACATTATATTGGCTCACCTTCTTTATTTTTCCTGATAACTATTACTGTATATAATAATTTTGATATATATTTAATTATTATTGTCCCTTTCTATTGGGAGAGGATTTAGAGTAAAGCATGCAACTACGATGGCAACAGAAAGGGATTCCAATGTACCACAAACTTCAATTTATATGTACTTCTGCATGCAGAAGCCAACCTGCTCATGATGTGGCAACACAAGAAACTGTGCCCCAGACAGCAGAATCTGTGTCCCCGTTATTTAGGTTCTGACTTTTCCCAGGTGATTTGCTCTTTACATGAAGCCCATCTTCTTAGCAAGTGTCTGCTTATAGCAATTTAGGTATGATCTGATTGCACAGATAAGGAGAAAAAGCAGGCAGACAACTTCTCCGTCACATTTGTTCATGAGTAGCCTGCAAGTTGACAGCTGAGACCCATTTGTAATTGTCTACTTTCCCAGCTAGCTTCAGAATGCACACTTTTTTTTTACAGAGTTATGTGAATAGTTTTACATATATGAGATTCTTCTAGAAATCCCTTTCTCCTGTGTCCATCTCTCACATGTTTTGCATTTATTATTTCAGAAAAGGTTTGCCCTCAAGAGAATTAGACTGACTGAAAACAGACCAGCTGAAAACAGATGTATGAAAACTCAGTTTGTTGCTTGCCCCCGTGAAGGTCAGTGACAATCATCGTGCCTGGGAGAGTAGATTCCCAGGCAAGCCATTGGGTGACATTTTTTCTGTATGCCTCTTTCCCACAGTTTATAGACCTGATTCAAAGCTCATGGAACCACTGGGAATATTGCAGTTATCTCCTCTGTGTCTTAGGTCAAGCCCTCCAAGTCTCAAAAGAAAACCATTTCTGGCTGGTACAGGTTATTTCATTACAACACTTGTGTCTCTTATGAACTGGGAGAGCAGTTTTATTGATTCATACAGCATGATCCAGCAAACATGTGACAGTGGCAATGCACCAGGAGGATTTTCAGAAGCACCTGCTGCTCCTGCCAGTTCTCACGAGCTTGTGACCTCAGCTGCGGCAAGGAGACAGCTGAGTGCCTCCTGCTCTCTTTATCCCTACCATTTCTTCTGCCTTATTTTTAGTTAGATAAGGTGCAAACTGTGAAGACTTCATCATTTAGAATCTGCATTTGTTGTGGGTTTCCTGTAATATTTGCAGTGCTGCTCTAGCATCTGTAGAGCATCAGCCATATTGGGTAGGCTGTCATTTTTTTTGCTATTTGTCTGGACCTACACTGTGGAAGCTTGGCAAATCTGATGGGTACAGTATCAGTGGTCCACAGACACTTTTCTCTGCCTCGTCTCAGCACTGATGCTGCTGCTTAGACAGAAACAGGAGAATTTCCGAAAATGCCCACTGGGCGTATTTCATGTCACTTTACGGTAGCCACAGATACTGAGGGGAGAAAAAGGAAGAAATCAAGGCAGGAGAATTTTCTATTTACCCTCAAATACAGATGTGTTTAATGCAAGTGCATGTTCATGTTAGTTTGCACTAGCTGCTTTTTCTTCTTTAGAGAGGAAAGATGGAACTCTCCCTTGAGCACAAATGAAATTATTGGTTTGAATAACGTCTATTTAGTAATACAGCTATTGTAGCCATTGTGGTATAAAAATACAAATCGGGGCAAAATTTCTAGGTAAGACGGTATCTTTTATTAGACCAGCTAGTTAGTACAGTTAGAAAAAGTAGTCAAACTTGTAGGCACAAAAGCATTTCTCCAGGTTTGAAACTGCAGTCTTGAGTTCTTTTCTGTGTGCAGTATCTAGGAACTGCCCTTTAGCCACACTGATGTAGTCCTTGATTTTTAGATTATTTATATGTCCCCTACCTCTGCTGTTTAATTGCTATTCAGTGACTGGTTCTGAAGGACTATATAGGTTTCCTTTCTGAAAGACAGAATTTATTATGTTATATAGTAAAAATAAAGCCCAGAAATGGCATTATATCCACTTGAAGATGCGTAGTCCAATTTTTGTTTACTGAATTTCTTCTTGGGACTTCTACAGAGTTGAATGCTGTTACAAATGGCTTCCTCTCAGGTGTAGGGTGTTATTTTAATAGGTTCAGGGGGAAAATTCTCAACTCTTCATTTTTTAATATATTACCCAGATATTTATCTGGACAGAAAATTCAGGTTTTTGAAAAGGACAGACTGTTCATCTCCAAATGGTGGGCTGTTTAGATAGACTAATAATACAGGTGAGCAGAATGGTTCCTTCAGTCCCTGAACTAAACTGCTGGATGTGATTTTTTGTGTCCCCTGATAGTTTGCTTTTTGTTGAGGTAATCTATTTTGTCTTGTACTTGTTTCAAGTCAGAAGTTCTCTGCACTGGCTCAGAATTTCAAAAGAAATAGTTATGCTGTTACAATGACTGCTATCCACTCAGCTCTCCTCAGGAGAGAGGACAGGTGAGGGTGCATGACATACAAAATTCTTGAGCTTGCTCTTCCTTAGATTTTCTTAGACTAGAAGAAATGTTATAGCTCTGCTTTTTTTTTTTTTTAATGGAAAATTAATGGCTTGTACTTGTGTTTCCAATTTTTGTAGGAACTCTCCCAGGAGAAAAGCGTGGGTTGTATCAAACTCCATCTGCCCCAGTTGTGATAACCGTCTCGCAGACACTCATGGCACAGAACAAGAGTTAGGGACTAAGACCTCAGGGAATACACTTGAAATGCTGCCAATTCAGCCAGTTGACTCCTATTCCTGAATTAAGATGCAATCTTGTCAATCAAGGAGCTGGATAGTGCAGCAGCGCAGTAAACTGTGATCCAGAAAGGAAGTCTTACCATGGTAAGAAACTGATGAACCTACATTAAAGTATCTGCTTTGCATAGGGCAGCAATTCTTTTCGCTTACTTTATAGAGATTCTTTTACATAGAAAGAGAGGGACTCATGACAGCTTTTAGGTCTTCTGATCTAGTCCTCCAAAATAATAATTCTCAAACCCTGGAGATAAGTTCAGTGCTTTCAGTAAATGCACTGAAGTCCAAGGTGTGGGAATTGGTTCCCACCAGAGGGTGGGATGGGTAGTAGGGAAAAGAGCTGTTCTTTTGAGCTGGAAAATCAGTTCTGAATGCTGAAGGCAGAAGACATAAGCATCCTCCTTGCAAAAATTTATTTTCTTTAAAAAAATAAAAAAAGCCCCAAAAAACTCTCTTCATACTCACTACTGAAATAATGTTTCAAAAATTCAGAAAGTGTCCAAGTGCCTATTACTTTGGGCTCTGGGGAAGTAAAGTGGGGCTTTAAAATACTCCTTTTCAAGAACTCCAAAATTATTACAAAAGTTTTCGCTGCCTCTATTTTCTGATGCTGAAAAGGAACTAGAATGTAGCTGCTTCACAGAAGTTTTGAGTTTGGGAAGGCATTGCAGAGATTTGGAGCATTAGTTGACATATATTAAAAAATTTGAGAGCTGAGTTAGAGACGTTACAAAGATAGAAGTTTGTAAGGTTTTCAGGATTTCCTATGTTCAGATGAAGCAGGGAAGAATTTTTTTCACGTCTGTTCCCATTTTTCCAAAGAGAATAGGAAGCAAAGTTACTTTTCTCTGAGTTTTAAATTAGCTGTATCCTTTGAACTAGTTCTTGTTCAGATTGGCTTTCATTTCAAAAGATCTATTATTCCTCTGCAAATTCAATTCAAATCAGAAAATATTCTAATTTATGTAAGTATATAATAAGAAAAATGTTCATCTTCACTAGGAATATACCAGCACCTGAAACAGAATTATCTTTTAGAGAAGAAAAAGAAAGGAAAATAATAATGCCTGCTTTTATTTGTTATGAAATAAACTATTGCAAGGTAATGAAACACTCCTTATAATGTAAGATAATGTGAGTATAAAATTGGCACAAGAGGAAATTGATAGAAATCCTCAGTTCTATTTATCACCTAAGAAGAGAATAACAAATATTTCTGTTACATCATTTTAGACCTAGAAGTGCCATGTGAAATTCTTAATATTTTCATTTATTTTAATGGAAGAACTGTAGGATTTTGGATGTGATTTAGGTGTCTGGGTATCCTCCTGCTTACTTTGTTGAAGAAAAAATAGAAAGGCAGACGTAGTTCCTTTAAGCTAAACCACATTGTAACTGAAGTAGGTGAAGTTGCACCTGTATACAACAATGTGGTTCTTGGCCTGTGATAACCATACCAGATAATAAGGGGAAAGCTGATAGAATCATGCATATTTATCTTTGGTATCTGGTAAATGCCAAGAACAATTCATAAAAATACCTCTATAAGATTGCTGGAGGTAGTCAAGCTAAATGATTTTCTTTATTCCATGAAAAAAACAAGCTTCTTTTGTAAAAGAAATAAGGTGATTATGAGGAAAACTATTATCTAAATAGACTGAAAGAATTGTCTATCCAAGTTTCAACATCTCAGCACTAAACAGACAATGAAATAAACATGACTTGTACTGTTTTTTTCAACAGAACAGGCATCTAACTAAAGAAGACTCAATATAGGCTTCTATTTTGTTATGGCAATGGGCTAAAAAGAATTACAGCATGACTGCATAAGAAGTGTGAGCTTTAAACTTATATTTGTGGATGGTAATCAAACAATATGAACTCAGAAATCTTACATCGCAAGTCCTGGGCTTACTGTGGTATATAGGACCACCTTAAAGGAAGCTGTGAAATGCAAACACTAGAGGAGAGGTGATCATATTATCCATGCTATAAGTTTTCAGTTCATATCTGAAATTCAGTTCTTATTTTGAGTTGGCAAAAATCTTTCAGTGATTAGCTGATCCAGTCACCAGTTTTGAGGCATTGGCCATGGTGAGAAATGTTTAAATGTGTCCTCCTGTCTAACAAAGATTGATGATGCCTCACCCAGTCCAAATATAAGGACGATACGAATAGAAGAAGTGAGAAGAAGAAACTTAGTGTGGTTCGAGCAGGCCTGAGACAAGACTTCTAGGTGCATTTAGGTCTGGCAAATGTTAACAGGTTGTCAAACAAAGACAAGCTTCAGGAAAGGGCGAAGTGTTGACTGTAAGATAGTCACTACGGGTGTGACTTATGAAGACATATACTTATTTCCCACTGATTTTAGTGGCATTTAAACAGGTGGTTAGATGTTTTCTTTAATAGTGTTTGGTTTTGTAAATGTTTTCTTTCACTTTTCCTTTAATTTCCATTTTTGATGGAAAACATTAGCTTATAAGAAAACAAAAAGCAGACTTTCTTCTGATGTTGACTGAACGGCTTAAATACCCATTTTATTAATATTTGCTCCAGAAGTCCTGGATTGTATTTTTTTAAGGTTACCTTGGCCGTGAGAAGCAGTAACGTTTGCTGGAGTTATGACTGAGTTGTTTGTGCTCAGAAGCATTAAGGAAACTTGAGTTCTGACCAACTTGGTTCTACCCAACAGGCACAATGGCAGTCAACGGAAAAGTTTATAGAGCAAGAGTGAGTCTGAGGTGAGTAGATGGCACAGGGATAGTCTGCTCATACCAAAGAACATAACCAAAGCATGGAAACATAACTTTAATCAAACTTCTGCATTAACAGGCAAAAATATTTTTCTTAAGAAAAACATCTTTCTGTTGAATACTTCTTTTAGTTAGTTGGTCAAAAATCTTAGGGCAAGCCTGATTACTGCTGAATGTGATAAAGAAATACTGCTTGCTGCTGTGAAAGTAAAGAGTTAATAAGCTCTTGGAAATTTCTGTCTCATGAACCTGCTGAGTCAACTTGCATGTACTGCAGATATATTTATTCACAGATTCACAGAATCATTAAGGTTGGAAAAGACCTTTAAAATCATCAAGTCCAACCATCAACCCAACACCACCACACCCACTAAACCATGTCTCAAAGTGCCACATCCACACGTTTTTTGTATACTTCGAGTGATGGTGACTCTGCCACCTCCCTGGGCAGCCTGTTCCAATGCTTGACCACTCTGCCAGTAAACAAATGTTTCCTAATATTTAGTCTAAACATCCCCTGGCACAACTTGAGGCCATTTCCTCTCGTTCTATCGCTAGTTACTTGAGAGAAGAGACCAACACCCACCTCACCATAACCCCCTTTCAGGTAGTTGTAGAAGGCAATTAGGTCTCCCCTCAGCCTCCTCTTTTCCAGACTTAACAACTGGATCCAGTTCCCTTAGCTGCTCCTTGTAAGACTTGTTCTCCAGAATCCCTCACCAGCTTCATTGCCCTTCTCTGGACACACTCCAGCACCTCAAGTGTCTTTCTTGTAGTGAGGGGCCCAAAACTGGACACAGTATTCGAGGTTGCAGCCTCACCAGTGCTGAGTACAGGAGGGTGATCACTTCCCTACTCCTGCTGGCCACACCATTTCTGATCCAGGTCAGGATGCTGTTGGCCTTCTTGGCCACCTGGGCACACTGCCGGCTCATATTCAGCCACCTGTCGACCAGCACCCTCAGGTCCTTTTCTGCTGGGCAGCTCTCCAGCCACTCCTCCGCAAGCCTGTAGCGTTGCATGGGGTTGTTGTGAGCAAAGTGCAGGACCCAGCACTTGGTCTTGTTAAATCTCATACAGTTGACCTCAGTCCATTGATCCAGCCTGTCCAGATCCCTCTGCAGAGCCTTCCTGCCCTCAAACAGATCAACACTCCCACCCAACTGGGTGTCATATGCACACTTACTGAGGGAGCACTTGATCCCCTCATCCAGATCATCGATAAAGATATTGAACATGACCAGACCCAGAACCAAGTCCTGGGGAACACTGCATGTGACTGACCGCCAACTGGATTTAACTCCATTCTCCAGAAATGATATTGTATCTGAGGTGTCCAGCTCAAGACTAGACATAGGAAAAATAACAGTCTCATCAGCAAAAATGCTTATTGGTTAGGGTAAAATTATCAAAACAGCAGGGCGATAACTAATGATTGTTTGTCCAAATGCTCCTGGGAACTGCTTTTTATATGTGAATGAAAAAATCAGATGGCAGCAGTAAACAAACACAAATGTTCTCAAAACATAGAGGGAAATTATATTTTTCCATATGATGATTGGAAGTGTCCAAACAGCACTAGTGCTTATGCTAAAATGATGCCCTTGGTAAATGTGACAAAGTATTAATATTTTTAATCAATCTTCATATTACCAAATTACATTTTTAAATTAAAATGTTTATACAAAATTATTCAGGTTAACAACATCAAAACGAGATCTACACTGGTCAAAACAGCTAGGCTAAAAGAGGATATCACAGGCAAATTCTCATGTTGGTTACAGACAGATTCCAGGAAGAGCTCAATTACAAAAGAAGATGGTGATTGTAGACTTTTTTTTCCTTCTCAGTTGTTGGAGATGGAGGACTAAGGACCACTGACCTAACATTAAGGTTATTAAATAGCAGTTGCTTCCTTTTAGAAGGAAAGAGGAGGCTGAAAAAAAGGCCAAACATAAGTAGTTAAAATTAAATTTCAAAAATATAAGGGAAAATTGTTTCTTTATACACATGGAAAAAAATCTGTATTGTGGTAGCTAATAACATATGAATCAGTGATTTCTAAAGCTTTGACATTTGAACAAAAAGATGATCCTATTTTGAAGAGTCAGATCCTGAATTCTTTACTCAGTTTTCCCTAGAAATAAATATGCATTGATGCCTTGGCATGCCAAAGGGGTATAAAGTGGGGGAGGAAGGGGAGAGAGGGAAAGGGAGAAGGAGAAAGAGAAAAGGGGGTAGAAGGAGGAAAGAGAGATACAGATTTGAGGTGAAATTGCATAGGTCTGTGACTGACCTGTTACAGAATAGCAAATCTCATTCACTTTGGTTGGCCAGTAAAGGTATTGAGTACAATGATGAACAATTAAATGAAACTACTCGTTAAGTGCTTTTAAAGAACAGACAGAAGTCATCAGTCTTTGCTTTACTTCAGTGTGATTTCCCAAATAGGCACAAGAGCCTATGTGAGTGGAATAACAATTGGTAATTTCTAAAGAATACTAACTTTCTGTAAAAAAAAGAAAAAGAGAGAGCAAGATAGAGAGGAAGTTTCAATCTCCAGTGATTTACAGAAAACATAATAGAGGGAAATGCAAAGCCTACGTCCTTGGATCTGGATCTTGATAAATATGATATGAAGATTTAAAAAAAAAAAAAACCCACAACAAATTATTTTCCACTTCCTTAAACAGTGTTTATGAAGTCCTCTTTCTTCTGTTTACATGGACGCACCCTGTTAGACTTCAATCTCCAACAACTCACCCCCTGAATTTATGAAATTTTATACTCTCAAAACACTCATCATATTTGGCCATGAGAGCTGCAAATGTTGTACCAGGTGCATGACACATGGTTACGCTATCAAACTTCATAGCATAACTTTTGTATATATGAAAACCCTTTATCTTAGAAAGGAAAAGGTGATAAGATTAAATGTCCTTCACAGAGGTCTAGGAAATGTGTGTTTTCTGAGCTTATGCAGTATTCCAGGACTTGGCCCTTATGGCCTTACATATTCAGACAGTAGTAATTTGCCTTTGGTTTAACTATGTAACATAAAAGTTCTAGAAAATAATTGAACAAAACTATTTAGTTCTTGCATTCCCTAGCAGTTGTGCAGTGAACCATCAATATCAGAGTTCACAGAAAAGGTCTAAGGACCTTATCACTAATACAGATCATTGATCAATGGCATGGTAGATACTGATGTGATTCATAACACACAATACTTGCTCACTAAATGACAGAAGCGCACAGGGTATGTTCATGCAGTTTTTTAGGGAAGTTATCTCAAGATGTATTGTTTCAAAGAGTATTGACTTTAAAAGGAAAAGAATATCTTGTTTCATAGTAAAACAGTGTTATTCTTCTGGTTGTTTTTCTATATGCCTGAAGGATATTGTGGCATCGTTACTCTTGCCACGGAGATGGGCTGTCTATTCTGTGGACTCTAGATTTTAATCTTAAAAACAATGGAAGCTATGCCTAGAATTTTACTTTAGAAATTATTGTTCACATCACTCAAACTTTAATTACAATGTACATTGTACGACTGTGGTTGCAAAAGATACGTATATGGATTATACAGATGTTTTATATAAATGTGTAGGTATACATATACCTAAACACACAGGTATATACATGTAAAGATACAATGCTTAAAGCATCCATAGTTCTAATATTCAAGGTGTTATTGAATCACTAAATGCAGCAAATACAGGACCACCAATACAAACTGGCAGACTGGATATATGGAGGGTGTTTTCTTCAGAAATTCTTGTATAGTAAAAAGGTTTATGAATGTCATTCAAAGACTTTCTGCAATAGATTGTGCATAGTTGTGAAAATTTAAGTTTCTTTATCATTATTTCAACTTTACCTGTAGTTATACCTCCATTTCCCTTTTTTGCACATCCTTGACTAAGACTGATACGGGCAAAAATGCAGTCTGCATGACAATGCAGTCATGGTGCTACTTAAGAAACTTTCACAAAAATTTTAAGTGCTCTCCCCTCCTTGTATGTTGTTGGCAGCCTTTTAGAAATTGAACGCATTCATGAGCACAACTTCTCCCCATCCTGAGAAACGGCTGTCCTTTGTTTACTGTGCAGAATGATGCAACTGATTGAAAATTTTCCTATTCCAGGTTTATATAGGCTGACTACGTTATTCACTTTGTTCTTTAAAAATAATGCATTATTCATCATGATGCTTTCAAATCTGGTTTAATCTGCATTTATGTCTTGAAGTATATGCAGCTGTGAACAATCTTTCATTTAGCTTCAAAATAATCCCACATTAAGCAATAGTTTACAAAGGTTTCTTAACACAAGTTACAGATGATTTTGATCAAGATAATCTCTGTTAACAGCTAGTCTGTTTATTACGCAGTATTTTTTCCTCCCGTAGTATGTTGTTTTCTTCTTTCTTTGCACCAGGTGCAGTAAATTGAATAGAGGGCACTTGCATGTGCTATAAATACAAAAAAACCCCGCTTGCCTTTCCTTATTATTGTCATCTTCCCTAGCCAGCACAACCTTATTTAAACACATGTATGATCTAGCTACAACCTTCCACTGTGACCTTTGCAGGATGGATTGTCTATATTGCTTATCCATGTAATGGTAGTGCAATGTGAGACTAATTCACGACTGAACACTCTTGGTGTAACTATACGTTAGAATTCAAGGGGGTTTTGTCTGGTGTTTTTTTGAACAATAGTGGGATGACTAAGCCAACACCCCATTAATTTCAAATATTCCTTGGTTCTGAGAAAACGTCTGAGCTCCAGGGAGAATGTTATTAGATTTTTATTTTTAAAAATACATGAATATACAGAAGACTACTAGTGATCAGTATGTTACGGTGAAATCAAAGGTTTTCATCTGAAGGAGGAGAAATCCTTTAAAGGCTAAAATCACTTAACAAGATGATGCTCCACCCTATTGAACATTATAGTATTTGATAACTCTCTGATTATGATCTTCTTTCCCCAAATCTGAGTGCATATTAGAAATGATGGATTTTATGGCTTTATCCATGCATGAATGCATGGACATGCATGAAAAACATTTTAACCATTCATGATGTTCAGGAGACATGCATTCAGAGCATGCTTTTTGAGGAAATATCTCAGATTCCCCTCTCTCCTCCTAACCCCTTGCTGAGACTGAACTTTTTGTGCTATGTTTCCAGTGAAAATAATGCTATAAGATTTTCCTTGCCAAAAACCTAGAATAACACCCTTGTCTTCAGCATTTTAACTTCATTTCTACGGCTACTTTGAAAAGCGAACATTCTCATTTGACTGGACTGATACTTGCATGTATCGTATGCTTACTTTTTGCCAGTAACATTCTTTTTATTATGACTGGATGAAAGTCTTCTATGAATTGTCCACGAATTCTCAGTGGAAAATGATCAGGCATTTGTTTTTGGAAGTTTCTGCTGCCTGTGAAAACATCCCAGTATCAAACTGGAAAAGTTCATGCAGGGAAATGCATGGCTAGTGCCTGAGTTGTAGCTTAGGTAACCTTGCTGACTTTTCTAGGAGTTGGTCTTCCCAACCTGACTTCACTGACACCTGGTGGCCCTGAGCCCACCAGAAGCTTTGCTCCTAGAAGGAAGACTGCTGTGAAGACTTGTAGATTAAATCCAAGTCATCTTTAGGAAAAAAGTGGGAATGTTCAACCTCTGAACTACAAATGCTATGTAGAACACCATAAGGCTTCCAAAATGAAAAATACTGCTTTGGAGTTTTCCACCCAAACTGCAGATTTTCGCAGAGGAGAAACAGGGAAGGAGAGAGGCACACCCTGCCCTGCCCTTGCCAAATCAGCTCAAAGATAATATTATCATATTTTATTTCCAGCAGCACTGCTAAACCAGGGCAGTTTTGGAAGAATGAGTGAAAGTCTCTTAAGTTTGGTCCATCACCTCCGGAACAGTCTGATAATTCCTATTAGCTGCATTCTGTACCATCACTGTAAACGTTAGTCCCATGTCTTTGAGACTTGGGAGAACATGCCAATCCCTGTTCCACTGCTGAGCCTACTTGAGAAGAGAGATATTTAGCTGTCCTCTCAAGGGTTAAACAGAGTAAAGTATGGGCAGATGAAAGGTACTGGAGAGACCAAACAAACTTTTGATTCATAAACTAACCCTATGTGAGATAAGGTGAAGAGAAATAATGCAGACAGAAATCCCAAGCCTACTTTTTCAGAGACTTTTCAAAGCAGAACTTAGTGGTGAACACTACCAAGTCATATCCTCTGTTTCTATGACAAGGACTTAATCATGACATCAAAGCTATATTAGATCTCTAATCTGTGTACACAGATGTGCCTGGTTTGAACAGTCATGTATGGTTTCTGCCCTTCCCATACCTCATAAATGCATATGAGGAAGAGCCAGGAACTCTGCCTTAAGTTCCTTGAATTTTTGGCTTTGGGGATCTTCACAAGGGCTAGGGCTCATTTCAGTTCTGAGCTGGAGGTGAATTGCTCTTCAGCTATTCTATGGCTGAGTAAAGGAAATTATGGTACCATGCTTTCTTTCCTCCAACATAGGTTAGTAGAGCCATTCGGACAGCTATAGATGGACTGGCCGCATGGCACTCAGGCATGACGCAGCCTGCATTAATCTGTAAGCATGCAAATGAAAGAGCAATTCTTGCCTGTGAGATCTAGTTGCTCCAGATTGCTCATTCTTGATTAGTTTTGCTCAGCTCTGCTTTCACCGTCACAGCTGGATTTGTAATTCACATCAGCTGACTCAAGCAAACATTACAGTTGTGTTCCCCCTACACACACCCGTGAAGCTGGAGTGAAAAACATGGGGGTTACTAGCACAGATCCAGATTACATCTAGGCATTTGTGTTTAGAATGTTATTGCCTTCTTCAGCATTTTCGAGAGATTCATCACTGTTGCTTTCTGAGGGACCTGATACAGTCAATTTCCAATATACTCAGTAGTGATTCCATTGGAAAGCCCTACTGCATGACAGATAATTAGAGTAAGGCTTGTGTTTTTCAAGTGCCCGGTTTTGTCCCACTGAGTGCATTTTTCATTCTTTTTTTTCTTTGTATTTTCAGCTAGCAAGTTTTCTCCCATTTAATGGGAGACAAAGTTCCTAGTAAAGTACTACCTCTTGTTCTGTGTGCAACAATTTTATCTGATCTTCTAACCTATGCTTCATGAGCAATAGTGAGTAAAGTATCGCATTTCTTTACAACTCTGTCTGGACCATGGTGATAATGATCTCTTCTTGTGAAGATATCTATTGCAAGGCAGCTGCTCCCTTTCACTGTGAAATCTGCTGTGCACTCCTCTCCAACTACAACCACTGTATGATTAATAATATTTGGTGCCTGGTCAAAATGTCCTACATTTTGGACATATACCCTTCTTACCATCTTTCTTTGCTTTAACATATCTTGGATAGTACTAGCTAAAATCTTAGTTTCCTTTTTTACAATCTCTTGTGCTTACCTTAGAATCTGTTTATAATATACCAATTCCTTTTCCTTACTTTTTTAGATTGCCCATGAGCTTCTTTTCTCTCTTTCCTTCTTTATACCACCTATCTGCTGGACTTAGGGTCAGGAAGAGAATACACTTGATTTGGTTTTGGAACTTGCTTTCATTTCCAGTCAGTGCTTTATGTACCTTAAGTAATATTTTTACTTTTATCATTATATAACCCATCCTTTTGATGGCTGTTAGCCCAGTCAGTTTTCCTTTTCAGTGACTGTTCTATCAAAAGAAATGAATATACAGTGGAAGTCCAGTACAGCCATTATCATACAGCAGCAGACAGTTGCTACTGAGGGCTTAAAACCTGCCCATTATTGCTTTACATTCAATGTTTTCACTAAAGTTCCCATTCTCTGGGGTTAAATGCCAAATGCAAATGTAAACTTTCATCTGATGTATGTTCATAGTTATAAAAGAGAAGTTTGAAACATGACATGTTACTGTAGAAGCAGAGAAATTAGAAAAGAAGTATAAAGGATTTCAAGTTTTTTTAATATCTTTATTTTTGGAGAACTTATGATTGAAGGTAACTGACAATATTGTGTCCTTGACAGAGGTTTCTGGAGGTCAGTTAGCAACAGAGCACAGCAAATGACTGTCTGTGACCATTCCTGATGCTGGTGCCTGTGAACTTCAAAGAATAAAATATCAAGGTATGTAAATAAATCATAGGAGCCAAAGGTCTAGATTAAAAAAAAAAAAAAAAGCAAACATAAAAGTAAAGCCTTTCTCTTAAGAGTGACAGGGCCCTTTCACACTTCATCCTGCTGAATGCTTGGTTAAAAGAGCAGCTGGGCCTCAGGAACATATCATGTACTTTCCTTCCTTTCCCTTGTTCTTTATTAATAAAAATATTTGGACAAAAAGGGATCCTTGTTCCCCGACAGTTTATCCGCCTCTCCTGTTTATTCTCTACCTGGTGTCATAGTCCTTTGAGTTTTGGCAGTGTAATAATTTCCATAGCAGTCCTGCTGTGATGTCACAAACAGAGGATTAGGATTTCAGATTTTTAATAAGTAGAAAAAGAAAGATGAATACTTAAACAAAGACTCTGTCTTCAAGTAAGGCAGGACAATAAGGAAAGAAAAATAGAGGAAATCTCTAATACCTAGACAGAACTGTAAAAGAACAGTACAGCTTTTTCAAACTTTTCCGCACACTCCCAGATGGACTTCAGGAATGTCATTGCCTTTTGTCTTTATCCTTTGTTAGGAAACTGGTTGTGTATTTTTTGGGCAGAAGAAAGCTTTTGGCAAAGTTTCAGACTTGAACGAATTAGATTTTAATGACCTTTTTGTAATGCTAAATGGCAGGATCCCACCTTAAATATAGGGCTGGATTCCCAAAATAAATAGTGCAGACAGAATTTCTCTCAGTTAGAAGCAGAGCGAGGTGGGTATGAGGTGAACTGGGGAGAGCCAGACAGTGCTGCTACTCAGCATGTTTAGGGCTTGGGGCTGTGAAAAAACATCAGATGTGGCTCTAAGGAGGACATCAATTACAGTAGTCTTTAAGGTTATTCTAACCTGCATTGTGGATCACACATTTCTCTAAAACACATACGTGGGTTAGGCAAATTGGGTGGGTTAGTCAAGCACATAAATAATTGAGCTTGTAAGATTTTAATTAAAAGCACTGTGAAGCCTATGAAGCAATTAAGAGTTTGAAACCATGAATACAAACCTCCAGGTGTAGCTTACATACCTCTCATGCAAGTTAAAAAAAATCACTAGGGGCCAGATTGTGCCATCAGTATTCCCAAGGGGTAGTTGTTTATTCTGCAAGCCCTTTGAAACTGAGCATGTTTCAAACAGCAAAATCTGTTCTAAATAGCTACCGGCAACTGACCAGGTGGCAAATAAGAACCCTCTGAAAAATTATCCTTCCACATTTTTCTCATAACTGTGTTACAACTAAAATAAGGCTTCAAGTGAGGTGTGTTTTTACTATTACCAGAATAATATTTCAGTGTTAGCTATCCAAGTCATAGTATTTCATATGACTTCATAAATAGGATGGTACAACTATAGCCCTCGGGAAATCTGCATTTGTTCCTGACTGAAGTTGTAACTTGCCTGAGACAAAAACATGCTGAAAGAAGAAGCTAAACATGGTCCAGCTTTAAGTCCTGCAAACAATAATGTTTTCCATGGAACATGAACAATAACAAGTTCCACTGCACTTTTACAGATACGGTAGGAACAGAACTTTTAAGCTTTGATGAAAGGAAGCGGTACACAGTTTTAAAAGACTGGTATTTTACATAGCGTACTTGATTTTCCAACAGTGATCATGTCTTATGTGAAACAGTTCTCACCACAGCATTGAATGGCTCACTCCAGATGTACACTTGAGATGTTCTGAGACTGATTATTTTCCTACTTACATTGGACTAAAAGAAATATACCAAGCATCTGCTCTAAGGGAAAACTAGGTCCATGGTACTCAGTATCTTGCTGTGAGTATGCATTCTCTTATACAAGTTTAGTAGTCAGAGCAAGGTATAAGGTCAATCTACTCTGTTACTATGACTACCCTCCATAATTCTAGTCAGTCTTGTACCAGAAACAGATTAGTAGCATGCTGTGTTGCAGTATGTTGCTCGATGCAAGAGCTTCCAGGAACTCCTTCTTGTATTCATCTGCATCACTGGGCCAAAGTTGTCTGCCTTCCTGTATGGTTTCTTTCTTATTTCGATTTTAGAATACAAGATGTACACACCAGATAACCTATCTGCTGTTAAGGAAATTAGTCCTAATTTTCTGAAAATAAAGTACAAAAATAAAAGGTAGCACTTGAGCAGACTGGATAAATAGTCTGCTACCATCTAGTTCAAGCAGGTTTTCATGACTGCACTTGCATTTTGTGTATGTATTACATGGACAAAGTAGTAATACCGTGATGTGTTTACTTATGCATGCCTGTAGGAAGTTACTGTGTAATTTGCCCATACAGTAGTTTCATCTGCATATACAATCATTACAATTATATTTGCAAATTAAGTATGTATTCATGTACACGTGTGGGATAACTGTATACACATTTTTTTTACTACTATTTGGACTATAAACTTTTTTCAAGTGAACATCTATCTTATTCCTATATGCACCCAATTTGCATAAGTCTTCCTTCTGGGTGAGAGCTATTGTAGCCTGCAAATTACTTTGGTCTTATCTACACCAGAAAATATGTTTGCTGGCTTTTGTACAGCTCTATCCATACACCAAGTTGTATAACCTGGTAATGTCAGAATACTCATACCTTCTCTTCATTACACTTTCTGTTCCTGATGGTTAGAGTGCAAAGACCTCCTCAGCTGAGATATTCCCTTTAGCAGTTTAGCTGTAGCAACATAGTCTAAATCAACCAAGCTTTTCTGCAGCTTTTGGGGTAGTTTTCTATTTTACATTGAATTCTGTGTTACTGTACGTGAATTCACGAGGGTTAACATTACTAGTTCAAAGCTAGCCCTTTTTTCCCTACTCCATGCTAATCACGATCCTGTAGGCATATGCAAATACAACCAGGGAAGTAAAAAAAGGGAGAATTTAATGCCACTGGGTGCATTTGAGGACTTGGGGTATTTGGGGGAGTTTCTTTTTTCTTCTTCTTTTATGTGACATTAATTTCTTGGTATAAGGTGCTGTGTCAAAGGCAAGGAGAGAAGGGTAAAAATTATTACCTGAGGTGAATGTTGAAGTAACGTTAAACTGTTTTCTCTGCAGTGTCAGCGTGGAGGAATCTGTTACTTGCAGATCCATTCCATAGTGGCAAGTGGCGGCAGGTTGCAACTGCCGGTGTGTAGCCTTAAACCGTGCGGTAAACCCTGTGTACGGGCACCCGCTGTTGATGAGTCGTGTGCCACCACAGCTCCCGTTCCCCTTGCAAGCTACTCTTAATACATAAGCAGTCTCACCACGTAAGTTTTCTGCTCGGGCAGCCAGAGCAGACCAAGACAGGATTTAGTAGGGAGCACAAGCTCGGCAGAAAGGGAAAAGCTATTGAGGTATTTGTGTAGCAAGTAGATGACTGAGGGATGCGAGACACATCCCAGGCTGGGTGAAGCCACAAAGGGACAAGAGGTTGAGAGTATAAGAGGAGAATGATGATGAGTGGGCATGGCATTGGAGTGGGGAGATGGAGGTCGTATGAAAAATGGATACAAGAAAAGAAAATTAACGTATATGCCTTTCTGTACACTTGCGATACTAGTGTACTTTCAGGGATTGCAGGTGCACAACCACCACTCATAGTATAAAATCAAAGCATCTGTGGAAGCCTTGGTATAATATTCCTTGAAGTTCTTTAATTGAAGGAAATTTGGTAAACAACTTGGGAATTATTTGTTCACAGTAACCAAATTATTAGACAGCAAAAAATACTCCAAAGCCCCCAGCCGCTCAGAATCAGACTTGGGAAACAGGATATGGGATTTAGCATGCTGAGTAGGGTGAGACACTAATTTATTTAGACAACATGAAAAATAACAGGAAAACAAATTTCTCATAGTGCCAAGAATCCCTAAGGATTTAAAACAGCGATTGTCTTTCTGCAACACATCTGCAGGTGCAGGTGGAAAGATCTTTGAGTAGCAGTCACAGAGGAGATTTTTCTTAACTATGGACAATGCACGAATATGTATTTTAAAAGTCAGAGGGGCTGCTATATGGTTTTCGGGTAGTCCTGGTTTGGGTTAGATTGGGTAGGCTGCTACCATCAATTCCTATTTTAGCAGGATTCATTTAAGTGTTTATTCCTGAAACGTTGGACTTCTGAACTACTACTTCTGTCTCACGTAGGGCTGAGGCACTATGTGGAGCACAAAATCAGCTTAGCTTACCTTTGTAGATGTGTCCTGCTATGTTGGCAGGTCGGTGTGCTAATGATGTCTAAGCAGGGGAGGCGGCTGCTGCAAGCTGCGCTTCAAGCCTGAAGCTGCACAGGGCCATTATGGGAATCCGTGCTCCCCAAACAGGGCATGCATACGGTTTCACCACCTCACCTTTTGCTGTGGAAAGAGGGGTGCCATAGAAACTGCTCTGTCATTGCTGCTGTTTTATGTTGGTTCTTTATCTGAGCTTCAGAACAACAATGTTCGAAGGAAAAGCTAGGGTTTATCCCGATGTAATTCCAAAAACTTGTTATGTATAGTGCCTCCCAAAAATATTAGATATTGAGGATGTCCCTGTTCACACTGGCATTCACAGATTTCAGAGGACTTCTCTGAAGAGGGAGGTTTTCTTTTGAACCCTTGCCATAAAATTGCCTCCTATGCATTACTGCCACTGATTCCCAAAGTAGTTGCGTTACAGTGGTCCTGTTTGCAAAATTTTAAAACTCTTTGGGGATAAAATAGCTACACCAATATTAAAATACATCTATTTAAAAAATCTGGAAATCCTACAGCTTTGTAATGGTAATAGAACCATTAAACTGGACTTTGTCTGCAGCTTCCACTGAGGAAGCAAGCTGAGAAGTGCACAGTCTTTCAGAAAGCAGGAGTCTTCTCTGGAAGGCAGAATGAAGCTGTGACATTTGGCAAGGTTGGAGGTTCTTTACTTACTGACCGAAGAGTTAATGCTTAGAAGTGAGTGAGGCTTAGAAGACCAGAGGAGCGGGATTTAAGTTATGCACTCCTATAACAGCCTGTCCGACAGCTTGTTCTGGAACATTGTCTTACGCTTTTTTAACTAACAAGGATTAATGAGAAAAAACAAACCCAGAGTAACAGTATCTGAGGATACAGACATTACAGGATCTGAAAGAAGAGAATTTATCAGGTGAGGAGATGGCGATGCTGTGGGTTTCTGACATTGTTGTATTTTTTCATCAGGCAGCTCCCCTTTCTCTCCTGCCTTCATGAAGTCATATATTGGGACTGTCTTAGAAATACAGTCCCTGTTCTGTAATGGTTGGCTTGCTTTCATGTCTTCCTTGTCTTTCATTACTCTTCTCTTTCATGAATCACTATTACCGTAACTTTGTTCTGAGCGTAACTGTGTGGGGCAAAAAAGTATTTGGGTGTAAAAATCAGAAGACTGCGAAGTCGTATGGTGCCAGGTTTACTCTTTTTTTATTTTAAGAGGAAAAACTTTATTTGGAATTAGATGAATGAGGAAATCAGGGATCTTACATTTTTAGAAGTTGCTGAGGGCCTTTCACAAACAGCATGTTAGTTTCTAGGAGACACAAGTTTTTTCAAGTATTTTCAAGTTGTTATCAAGTGTGTTGCAACTAATCATCCAATTTATTGTGTTTATCATAGGAAATAAATAGCCCTTCATTTGCAGCTTCAAGCTTTCCTGAAAAGGTATTGTTTGGATGAACTCTAGATCAATACAGAATCACTGTGAGCTGTTTGAGGAAATATTTTCATTGGTTTCACTGAAAGTTTAAGTGAGGCACTAAGGTCAATTCCTGAAAAGTTCTTTGCACGACTTCTGTCTGATTTTATTTCAATTTCAGAGTGCTTGCAGAACCTAAACCAATTTGGACTGTAACTTATGGTCCTGATCATAATAAGAGTAAAATATATTATTGCCTCTTAGTTTGCAACATTATGTTTTGAGGCATTTTTAGAAAAGTGATACAGCTATGTATGTCTCTGTAGTCTCACCAGGCAGAGGAGTCTTTAAGCCACTGTGTAGCCTCCTTAAGCCTCTTGTAGCATCAAATTCTGAGAGAGCAAGAGCTGGCAAAGAAACGTATTTCTAAACATATGTTAATTTCAATGAGGCCAAGATATTTAATGTATCTTAACATATCTAATATATCAAATATGGCGATATTATAAAACCATTACATGCTGTCCTAACTGTGGAAATAGTAGTGATTATAAATGTTTTTCTTTAGGTTTTCATTTTAAAAGTTTGCTTTCACAAATTAGCACTCTACTTTTTTTTTTTTTTTGAGAGAGAGAGAGAGAACTGCATGAATCGGGGAGTTGCATGTTAGTTTTCTAGCAGTTTGATGCTATAGGAGTACTGCTATCAGAAATTTGTCTCTGAAAGTTCAGTTTCATATTTAATTATCCTGTAAGCTATATCTGTTTGGGGTTTTTTTTAATGACATCAGGTAAAATTGTAGTCACTTTAGTATATTTTCTATTAAAATCAAAGATAAATAGAAATATGTGAGATAGATAAATATTTTTATGAAAATATTTTCTGGTACTTGCTTTAGTGCAGATAATATAATTTTTCAGCATTATCCTGAAGAATAAGAATTAGAAAACAAAATGAAATTGTCTGTTTTCATAGGTCAAGATGAAAGGAAAGTTAAATCACATAGATTTAGATAACAAAACCATCATACTATAGAAATAACTGTTCAATTTGCCATATATGTTTTCTTTTTAATTACTAATTGTGGAAGACATGATAGCTTTTTAAGGGCTTATGAAAAGGGTGTTCTTCTGCAGACAGTCTCCTGAGTATACTTGCTAAAATTAAGGTATTAAGTCATGGTTAAAACTGGTAAATCTTTTACTGAGTAACGTTAGAAACTTCACTTACACGTTCAATTAATTTGATTATTTTTACTATTATTTAATTGACTAACCATTCCAAACTCTGTCAAGTGCTGTGCAGTCACAGAGCTGAACATGATTCCGGTCCTTCAGAACTTGCAGTTTTACAAAGATACAAATTCAACAGTTGAGACACAATACGATGCATCCAGGTCCAGATCTCACCTGGTGAGCCCAGGGGTAATATTTTGTTTAGTAGGAATAAAATCTGATGGCACTGAGAAGAGAGACATTTTGTTGAAAGTAATTCTGCTATGCTCAGGCATTGCAGCTGAACTGAAACTTCTCTCATTGGATCTCTGGCTAGTGGAGAAACGTACATAAGATACAGTGCTACAAGGTCAGATGCTGTGAGGGGAATATTAAAGATACTAGAAAACTTGGAGCTCAGAATTTTCTTGGGTTTTTTTTTATTTGTGTAGCTGATAGGTCTGCTATTTTTATGTATTGTAATTCTTTAATTATTCCCCTGCATTATTATGCATTTGTACAACTGCAATAAAAGACAATTATGAAATGTGTAACATGTAAAAAATTATTCAAATATGTGCACCGATTCATAACATACAACTGACTCTTACACATAGCAGAGAAAAAAGAATATTAAAAAAAGCCAAAAATCCTCATTCATGTTCCATTGTTTCTCTTTCCTGTAGAAAGATTTATATGCATCTGTTCAGACTGAGGCATTCTAAGGAACTGGATTGTTTTGCTTTTATAGGTAAGCAAAATGAAATGTATTAAGAATTGCATTTATGACTAGAATGTTAGTGCACTTTGGTGAGTTATCCATACATCCAAATAGCATACAGTTAAGTGGTTCACAATGTGATCAGCACGAAAAAAGTAATACCTTCAGTGACAAGAAATTTTGCACTATGGAAATGAGTCATTTTATCAAAAGGAACCAGCAGGAATACTAGACCTCTAAGGCTAGTCTTATTTTTAAGTGGTGAAGAGTGTATATCAGTAATTTACCAGAGCTGCCTACAGAAATTAAATTTTTAAAGTGTTTATTATAAATTTGATGTGGAGAGACTGCAAAGGTTAGGCATGAATTAATCTAGAAGAAATGCAAATGGTCTCTGTGTGCACCCTAAGTGGCCTTATTGAGCAAGCTCTGATTGAGACTTAACACTTGCTTAACACTCTCAGCAACCTAAATGAAACATCACATGTTGCTTTATCATCAACAGCAGATGTACAAGGGTTTTTCTCATACTGCTGTATTTCTCTAGTACAAAAGCTGTAGGACGTCACCTACTTTCAAATCCAGTATATACAGTAATACCCTCAGAAAAACACTGATGTGGCTCCACTGCAAAAGGAAAAAAGGCTAAAGCAGTGGAAGCAAGACTGCTTAAGTGTTTGAGCAGTGTGGATGCCAGTTTTTCAAGTTTCTTGGCAGTGTCCAAGGCAAGCTACTGAGAAATATAGAGCCCAGCAGTAATGACTACATGGTCTCATGTATGAGGACTTGTTTTAAACATTAGGCAGAAATATTTTTCATAGTGCTCAATCTGCAGTTTTCACTGCTTGATGTGTCACAAAGAAAGATTCCTACCTTACATGATTGCCATCTTCATCTATAATTTCCAGACTGATTCTATAAGAGAACAAATAATGATTCTATAACACCCATGAAGAACAAGATACCAAATCCACCACAGCATCAGGAAAAGAATTCTTTATATAGCCCTTAATTTGGACTCTGAACTCTTTTTACTGATGTTTGCACGCTGACATCCTCATTGAAACTTTAATATCTTGGAACTCCTAGATGCTCTAATAGTGCAAGTAACCATATGATGAAGGAATATCCAAAGTAAAAATTCTCTAATTTTCCTCTAAAAAGAGGGAAAGAACTCAAAGGCTATTAAACAGCCTTAGCAGACAAAACCACTTTTCTGTATGCAACTGAAATATTTTGTCTCTTTTTAATCCTAAATAGTACTTGTTTGTTAGTGATCATATTCATATTTCTCTTAATAGGGAGGGTTATCCATATTAAAGAACAATATGGGATGTCAAAGGCACTCTAGATGTAGGAAGACTTGAGGTTACTGATAGATGAAAAATTGGACATGTGCCAGCAGTGTCCACTTGCAGCACAGAAAGCAAAACATATTTGGGCTGCATCCAAAGAAGCGTGGCCAGCAGGTTGAGGGAGGTGATTTTGCTCCTCTACTCCACTCTGGTGAGACCTCATCTGCAGTACTGCGTCCAGCTCTGGACTCCTCAGCACAGGAAAGACATGGACCTGTGGGAGCAGGTCCAGAGGAGGGCCACAGAAATGATGAGAGGGATGGAACACCTTTCCTATGAGGACAGGCTGAGAGGGTTGGGATTGTTCAGCCTGGAGAAGAGAAGGCTCCAGAGAGACCTTCCTACAGCCTACCTATATATAAAGGGGGCTTATAAGAAAGATGGGGACAGACTTTTTACCAAAGCTTGTTGCAGTAGGACAAGGGCCAATAATTTTAAACTGAAAGAGGGTAGATTCAGACCGTCTACAAGGAAGAAATTTTTTACAATGAGAGTGGTTAGACAGTGGAACAGGTGACCCAGAGAAGTTGTGGATACCCCATCATAGGGTGTGTTCAATGTTAGGTTGGAGGGGCCTTTGAGCAACTTGATTTAGTGAAAGAATTCCCTGCCCATGGTAGTAGGGTTGGACTAAATAATCTCTAAAGGTCCCTTCTAATCCAAGCCATTCAATAATTCTGTTCTATTATAGTTGTCTGCTTCTCCCTTCACAAGATTGCAACTTGCTTCAGTTGTGATTTCCTGTTTGTTCCCCTATAACTTTGGCCTGGGAAATTGATTTGACCTGAGAAGTATCAGATGAGTTACTGCTGCTCAGTAACAAGATGACTTGCCAGACTATGCTCCATAACGGTGCTTTCCTTATTTAATTCATTAATCATCTGAATAATGAGAAGGTTGAAACAATCAACTCTTTACCAAGCAGCATTGAACAATATGACTATTGAGTACATGTTTTCAATGTAAAATATCACCTGAAGATTCCTTGCCTTTTTAACAAAACTGACCACAAATCTCAAAGCAAAAGAAAATGTTTATTGACCTTTTTTTCTTGACCTCAGAGAATGTTGAATTGCACAGTTGAAATAAAACATGGATTTTGCTTTGTGTTTGAGATTTTACTGAAATATGATATTACTCCAAGCTTCTGCTTTTGCACTTGCTGCTCGGGTGAGAAATGGCAGGCAAAAAAGAAAATTTCTAGAAGAGTTTACTACTAGATATGCAAACAGGAAATGTTTTCCACATAGGGGCAGCGGTATGTTTACCATAAAGGTTCAGTGCATACGGTGGGAAGGACACAGATTTGCAACATGGAGAAATCCAGCTTCTTCCGGCAGGGTCTGAAGCTTTCTAGGTGGAGACTTTATATCATTGACCTTTATTTATGGAAAGCTTGTTGTCTTGTATACTGTGTGGTGAAATGTTCAGCATTTCTTATATGAAGCTCTGCTTCAAATACTATGTTAGAAGGAATACTTTACGTAAACAGAAAAATTGCACAAGCAATGTGGATTTTATTAAGCTTCGGTTTCCCACTGAAGTTGATTTCAAGTGTAACTGTAGAGGTTTTTTCATTTAGTATTAACAAAATCAAAGCATTAGTGAACCACCTTGTTAAATGGTAAACTGAAGCTTACCATAATTGAATTGTAGACGTAACTGCATGTGGAAATATAAGAGGAAAATACCTGGTACACTGAGGGAACTGTACTTCTGCAGAATGTCCTTGAAGACACTGTCCCTTATTTCCATGTGACTGTCCTAGTAGTTTGTGAATTCAAAAGGAGTAGTAATTTGGATTTTGTTTTCTTCTTGTTGTTGGGATTTCCTGCTTTTAGCCTCCCTGAGCATTTGCATTTCTGCTATAGCTGAGTGAAAGCTGTGCTTACACCAGATGTATTAACAGTCTTGTGGACTGTTCAGTCCTGTTCTGACCAACATAAACTGTAGTTTCACATTTATTTGGGGGTTCATAGGACACGTACATGTAGCACTAACTAGTTCCACCAGCTTCACAGCATTCTTGTACCCAGATACCAACATGAGGCTGCTCTAAAGAGCCATAGAATCACAACTGGTTTCTTCACTTTTCTTCAGGTAAGGAATAAAATGAAGTTGTTTTAAAATAAGCAGAGAAGTACAGTATAAACTTCAGATATCCCAAATCCCAGTGAACAAAAAAACTCACAAAACTTGCTATGATAACCTAAGGGACCATTTTTCAAGGGGATTCCGATGTTTCAGGACAGGGAGGTATTGGTTTAGGTGTTTAAATCCCTTTAAAAATCTAGCCTTAGCTATCAGAACATTTGTAGCTATTTTTTTTCCTCCAGTTCTTAAGGATATATAGTTGCTGTGTATCCTGTACTTACCACATTTCACATGCTTTCCTTCCCGCTGTCTTCCTCCTTTTGTTTTATGTCATTTTCAGGAACTGGGGAAAGGTGTGATTTTCAACAGGATAGAAAAAGTTGGATACTGGATTTGAAGATTTTAGCATTTGTCATTGCTTAAGAAGCTAACAAATCATCAGATGTTCAAACTCATTCTACAGTAAGCCCCAGAGATTCTTCAAGCTCTATTCCAAATTCCTCTCTGTCAGTGTCATCATAGTTGTTAGCTGTTTGCAGTAGCAATAGCAATCTGTCTTCACATACTTGGTATCAAAATATTCAGTGGTAAAAATTCAAATAGAAGGGAATTAGAACTCCTCAGATACAGCTGGTGTAGGTTTAACTTCAGAAGATTTCCAGAAGGAACCTACACTTGTCAGCATTGGTTGCAGCTCTTTAACCTGTTTTTTATTTTTCTACGAATATGAGTAACAAAGTGAGTAGAGGACAAGGAAATTTCTCACCTATGCCAAGTTAAACTAAAATTGAACAGACCTTTCTTTAAAGTTTATTTTAAAGGCAAGCATGACAGAGGAGCTCTGTAGAGATCTCAGACCAGTTGGGGAGAGAGACAGTAGGCTTTGTTTGATTCTAGTGTCATCTACTCAAGTTTCACTGTAGCATGAGAAGATAAAGCAACTGGAACAAACTTCCGAGCAAAGTGAAAAAAAGATGCAGCAGCTGGTAGCAGATTTTAAGTCCAAGGCTATTCTGTTTGCTAAAATCTCTTAAAAGTATTTATCAAAAGTACTAAATGTCAATAATGTCAGGATAAATCTCATGGGAACTTCTGAGAACTGGAACTTTCTCGATTGAAATTACTGAGTTTACAATGTGATGTCAAATCAGCTAATGTTCACACAGTTCTCAGAAGCAAAAGGTACAATAGTATGTTTCCCAGCAATAAATAGAACTTCTTCCTGCTTCATCATATCATTTAGAAATAGAAAACCAACAAATTTCAAAGCCAAATCAGAAAACGGAGCCTTCATGATAAGTCTAATCTTATAATTAGCAAGGTATGAACAACCTTGGATGAGGGAGACATGGTATCGGTTAAACTGGAAAGAATGCGGCAGTCACGCTCATTAGAGAAAGCACTGAAAAATAAACAGAAATGCTAGAGTTCAAAGTTACTAAGCAACTGCATTTAAAGGAAGAAATGCCAAGCTACGCATTTCTCTTTGTGAGTCCTACTTATTGAACTGGCTGCAAAATTATTGCTAAGCATTGCTATAAGCAATAAATGAGCCTGGGGAGTTTCTTTAGATATTCTCTCAATTGTGTTGATATTGCCTTTTATTTTTGTCTGGAAAACATTTCGTTAACACTTAGTAAATGTTTGTAACACGAAAAAAGACAATCTAGGCAAACTGTGGTGGGATAATTCCAGTCAAATAGGTAAATTCCTTAAGGATATTAAGACTACAAAACTACGTGAGAAAACACAGGATCTGTACTTTTCTCTCATGTCTGTAGTTGACTAAAAAAGCAAATGGAAACACCAATTAATGTTCCACCTTGCTCAGGCAGCATTGTGGGGGTAATCCTTGGGGAAAGAAGATTTTTTAAAAGGGAAAGAGACATTTCAATAAATCTAGAACCACATTGTGTCTGACCCTTGTACAGAATGCCGATGAGCTGACCAACAGCCTTACGAATGTTATGGGTTGGTCAGAGTTGCAGTCTAAGCACTTTCCTTCTTCTTCCTCGGATTATTAAATCCCACAGGCTGGGCAGAGGTATGGTCCTGACCACAGCTGATCAGTAGCTCAACATGGAGGAAAGGGGAGGCATGTTACTCCTTGCAAAGCAAGGTCTTTTTGTATATGCCAGTGGGGTCAGCTCAGGGAAGACTTTTGATTTTTATATGATCTATTGTTTAGTGGCACAGTATACAACATACTAAAATATGAAATCATATTCATCCTCTGCAATCTGTAAGGATAGCTTATATCTTCACACCTAGCAATCCTTTTTCACAACAGTTTAAATGTAAACTTTCTGCTATAAAGATTCCAGTTGATATGGAGTCTCTCCTACAGTCTCTCCTAGAGACTGATGCACAGTCTCTCCTAACTGCCACTCATGATTATATTTAAGTCTTTTTTCCAGGTCTATACCTTCTTTAAGAACCATAACTCATTGTATTTAATGAACCATTTAATCACAGCATGATGAAGAATGTTTAGGTAGACTTTGTATCATTGTAGGGCATAGAAAGTGAGCTGCATGAAGAAGGACATTAAGAGATATGAAACTGCTGAATGGATCCCATTCATGTGACAGTTTAATTTTGTCACATGCCATGAGATGATATATAACACCCAGTGGCCCCTCTAGACTTTGAGGCTGATGATACTGTATAGAATCAAACTCAAGGTGGGCAGAAAAAATACATGATCGATTTTCCACTAGAGAAATCTGCTGTGACAGAAACTTCTTTGTTAAACAAATCATAGCAGTTTTGATCTAATATTTTCTGTAAAAATAAAAATAAAATTGGAAAATATTTTTAAAATATCCAAAGCCCATTTTCATATTTAAAATTTAAGTTTTACTAATAATTGCAAAACATTACTTGCTTTTGAAATTTCTTGCAGTGTTTCAAAGGGATTTGAAGTCCAAATGAAATGTTTCCTATTTATTAAAGTAAAACACTTATGTTGATCCAGTTTGATCTTTCTAGATGTGTGAAATCACTTATGAGCTGGAAAACCAACTTTCTGACAAGCCATAACTAAGCTTGTGATAGAAAATATGAATTCATAAACTTTAATAATTAGCAGGATTTATAATCTTGCATAAAGCAGTGAGTAACTTCAGTTAGTCACAGAACAAACACCCTGTAGTCATTTAAAAATTCAAGGAAAGTAAAAGCTATTACAGAGTCAGCAAGTCTCCTTCTGGAGTGATAAAGCATTATTTTCAAAACCACTGTGATGAAGTTATATGCATGTGCTCATACTAATGAAAGGCTATAACCTGGCACTGCGTTTGATGGATCTTACACTGATTTCACTGCGATTCTTCAATAACTATGACCCAAAGCAAGTGAAATGTACAGAGCAAACAGATCTTTAAATTTCTACGTGCTTTACAAAGGCAAGCAAGCATTAAGATTCTTATTTGGCAGATACAAATGATTATGACTTCAGTAATACAGTTACACAGGCAGACAGGCAGTTATGAAGCTGGGGAAAGAGCTGCGTTCTAACATGCTCTGAAAGCCCTGTCTTCCACGTTCCCCATCAGAAATTATCCAGCTGTAGGAGAGTTGAGGAACTCTTCAGAACAACTTCTGTCTGCTTTTTGTACAGCACACCTATAAAAATCCCGAAATGCAATATTTTAAGTTTTTACAACAACTGGATTATTGCTAGTTATTACCTAGGTCCTGATGAAGCAAAGAGCTTAAGCATCATTGTTAAACCCTTTGACTTCAATGAGCTTTGAGTCAGTTGCTTTTTTGTATGCATACCCTTTATTGTAAGTGTTTTCTGATGCAAAACAGAGTCGAAGCTGGTTGCATTGCCTACTTGCATACAAATTCTGTAGTTGTTTTTTCTTTATGGTTAGTTACGAAATCCAGAAGGATGGGACTTGTTCAAAGTATCCAAAGCAGCATCATATCATGCTGCTTATTAGCTAGCATGCCATGTACACAATAGAAGATATGTGACTGTGAGGAATTTGGTACCCTTAAACATCACTCCTTCTTTGGAGCTAAAGACGTTGAAATCTCTTTGGAGAAGTTATGTGAAAAAAAACTCATCCTGCTTAAATGCAAAAATGTTTGCTTTGTTAAAGTTCTTCCTGTGATTTAGAAAAAAATGTATGAGTTTATGATTGTAATTTTTTCTGCAATAGAGTCTAGTGTAATATTTGTTTTATTTAAGAAAATATCAGCAGGGCAAGTAAACTAAAAATGTATTTAACATATACAGTTAAAAAAACCCACTAAGTAAACCCCTCCATTTGTACAGTTCCTATAGAAAACACAAACTTCAACCAAGGACATTTAGAAAATATCTTTTAAAAGTATGCACAAGGATCTCAGTTTAAAAGTTAAGATGAGCACATCTGCAATTCTACTACTATTTTATTTCACAGGCACGTGATATGAAGTTTTCTCTACTTAGGATAAACAATCATTCTGATTGCATTCTACTCTTAAACATTTAGTTCCTTTTTAATATCTCTTTGCCTCAGAAATGTTTAGTATAAGATGAGATCATCCCATACGTACAGGCATGCTAATGACTAGTTTCAATACTCAAAGAAAGAAAATCTCAAATGAAAATATTGCATAAACAGAAAAGGCTTTGGTAGTAGGTCTTAACTACAGCAATGTATCTATGAATATATTTTGGGGGGATAAAATGCTTTTCATCAATACTTGGCTTATGATTGGAATGTTTTTCACATTAATTTCATTCCAAGTTTTTTACAAGGGAGTAAGAGCGAGAGTGAGAGAATGAGAGTGTTTTATCAGTGACCTGGGAAATAAATTAGATTACTCATGACAACTATTTCTCTTTAATTAAACATAACAAAAAAGCACCATTTCCCAAAGATGTAACCAAATGAATGGTATGTGGAGGACATATATGGGAAAGGCAGTTGAGACACACAAGCACGTAAAAGAAACAGGGATGGTCTATGACTTCCCGAAACTTAGAAGCTGTTGTCTGAGTTGAAAAATGAGTATTGTCATTAACATTAAAGTTGTAAAACAGGTTGTCAGATATGTGTGAGGACTATGGAGAAAGTAAATGATTAAGCTTTTCCTAAGCCTTGAATAAAACAATTGTTCACTTTTAAAGAATATGTGACTGAAAGGATATGTTTGTACAAGGATGCAAATAGCTTTGCACTTTACTATATTTTGGTTTCTTCTAAACAAAAGTATAATGAATATATATCAGTTGTGAGAAAACAGAACAAAAACAACACAGGAGGGAAGAAGAGATCTAACAATTGCTTTGACATGTAAAAAGAAGTGTTTGTATACAAAACACCAAGTTCATATTGGTGGATTTTGGCTCAACACTGATGGTATGGCTTATTTTACTACGTTATTTATTTTTATTTCTGTATTCACGTTACAAGAAATGAGGCCTGATCCTGGGACTTTTGAAACTAATGCAAAGTTTTCCCTTTTTATTTTGCATTCACTGGATCCACCTCATGGAGGATAGAAGAGCAAATATTTGTATACATGGGATATAGTAACAATTATTGTGAGGGAGGATTCTATGTCTTTTTTTGGAGTTGGTGGCATTCAGTTTGCTGTACAAATGACATGGCACTTCAGAAGGAATTCTCATAAACCTGTCTATAACAAAGGACCTTGAAATCTTAATTGTCCTGACCAGCCTCAACTCTGCATCCATTGGCCTAGGAGCTCCATTTAAATTCAGGCCTAGGTGTCCTACTCCTTACTTGACCTATGCTCAGGTCTTTCCTGGACTCACAGACCACCAGGTTGATGTTGCCTTGCAGGTGTGTGATGATTGCTAGATTCTTGGTGGTCTGTGTTGCTGTCATGATCTCACCCTGCTCACCTTGCTCAGGTATGGTCAGACTGCATCTTTTTTGGGTGGACATCTGTGGTTCCCATCTCACCATCTATTCTGAACAAGTCATGTTGTTCCCTGACAGGAAAGTCAGTCTGTAAATCTAGGGTGCAGGACAGTTGGCTACAAATCTTTATATCATACCTTACAGAGAAAAAGTAGTTATGAACATAGTAACAGCATCATCAATTTGGCAGCTGTTGTTATCTAACTTGTAATGCTTTATTCCTGTGCCTTTAGAAGTCTATGACAGGGAAAAGGAGAGTGCAATCAGAAGACTTCTTCACCAGAAGGAGTGGCATGAAAGGTCAGGAGTCAGCCTTTGTGCCCATGTATACCTGTATGGTATACATGGCATACGGGAGCTCCCTCAGAAGAAGTAAGGCAGAAAAGTCTCATGGGAAATGATGATCTAGCTTGGAAATTGCATGGAAAAAAGGACATATTTTTAAGGTGTCTTAATTTTCCTTGGTTAAGAGGGATCGATCTTAAATCTTTAGGTTTCCTTTGAAGTTATGGATCATGAGAGGACTACAGAAGTAGGTAGTAGCCATCTTAGATAACAGAAACAAGATAGGCTTTATCTCAAAGGAGGGAAATTTTAGATTAGTCTAAGAAAAAGATAAAGAAACAGAGTTGCTAAAAGAGAAGGAAGTGCAGAACAGCATTTTTAAAGGAGGATGTTGTTTTCTTCAATACTTGCCTGTCATTAAAGTTCACTGAGAAGTGTGACACAAGAGCTATCATCTCATTTCCACAGGCAAGCTGGAAATAAAAAACAGCCATACTGAGGCCTCTAATACAACCTGCCTTGATGTAACTGAAATATAGAAGAGCAGATCTTCATACAAATTGCAGGGACTTGTTTGACCAAGCTGGAGAGAAAAAAGGTGATACAGACCCTCTCCCAGTCCATTCCGAACTTGTTTTAGGGGCTTGCATCCTCTTCTGGATGCAAGTGTTTGCAACATTACTTTATGCAATTAATTATTACTTAATTCTGTACATGTAGTCTCCTCACTGTTGTATGTACAAAATGTAGGCATCTCTTGTGGAACTGCCAATGGAATAGCCAATGCAGCAACTTAAAACACCATACTTTAGCCAGCTTTATTGCTGTTTTTCCTTCAAGGCAATTATCACCTAAGGATGTTACAGTTTTGTTTTTAAGTCACTGAAATAACTCAATATGTGGATAGAAGCCTCAGTGGGACTTTCAAAAGTTGACATCCACCTTTAAATTAATTAGATGTGCAGAGTTTTTTGCAAGTTCTGCATACGCATGTAATTTTTAGATACCTTAATACCTTTAAATACCAGCACCTTCACAAATATCAACACAGGCTTTCAGGGACATCTTTCCAGTAAGTAGTAAGCCCTCTGTGCAGAACAAAATTAATTTCTGCTGTTTCTTTCGTTGCACATGCTTACTAATTTAAACAACAAATGGGTCATTTCAAGCTCTAGATTGAGGAAAACAAAGACTTTGGTACGAGTGCTACAGCCTCTGGCAGCTTATGTAGAAAATAAAACATGTATGTTTCAGAGGTGGTTTAACATCTAAGTATTTAAGCATTGCTATCAAATGCAAGTGATTGAAATGTGTACACTGTCATTTCTTCAAATTAAAACAATGTGGCAATATATGGAGAATATATAGAATGACATTTAAGTTTTATTTTTTAACTCTTGCAAGAAAAAATCCTCAGACTGACACTTTTGCTAAATATTTTTTATAACTGTAGGGTAGAATTCTAACAAACAGCTCCCATCAAGTGAAAACTTTATTCCCATTTGTCGTCTTTGTGGGTCTGCAATAATCTTGCAATTCACAGGACATCTTGTCTCTCTGTAAATTTCTCCCCACATGAAGTTCAAAAAGTTATGGTTTTACTATAATTTGGTTTTTAAACCTGCAAGTACTACTGGAATATTAACAGCACTTGGGATGAATGATCATTTGCCAGTTTACCCCTGATACACTCGAAATTATTTTCACTTCAGTCACCAGTGTCACGCAGTTCGATCACACACAGCACTCAGTAAAGACACTCCCCACTTGGCTACATGTCTTACAAGGCAATAGGTCCCTTTTCCTTCTTTTCCTTCTTTGCCCAAAACACGGGAATTTCCACGCAGCTTCCATTCTCAGGAGACCACCCTCTCCCAAGTGCTGACAACAGTTACTACATACTTGCTGTGCATTTCCCAATAAGGAATGAAGCCAAATTCTTTGACCTTTCATTTAGCTTTCACAGTAGTTTTGTTCCACTGACAATGCATAGTCCTGCCTAGCTAGGTTCTGCAAGACTGCCTGTAAAACCAGTTTTAAGGGCAAACGTTTCCAAGTGGAATTGCTTACTCACTCATTAACCTCTCAAACAGTCAGAATCCAGGAATTGAGTATCGTAGCTGTGAGTTTAAAAATAAACAATTGGGATTATTACCCTGCTCCCCCCGCCCAGCTCCCCTCTGCCCTCTGCTTTCATGGAAAGCATCGTGGTGGCACGGTGCGAAGCCAGCAGCTGCCACACGCTGAATTCTGTACGTAGCTCTGCATTGAAACCCTCAATATGTGCGTATTGAAAAGCAGTAGGACAAGAAAAGGTTCACGTAACCCAAGCAAAGCAGATGATGCACGAGCAGGAGCGACATGGAGGCAGGAACACATGCACTGGAGCTCCTCGCTTTGGAAAAGGCTGAAAGGGACCCAGACACAGGTCCATAAAAATCATGAGGGACAGGAAAAAGGCAAGTAGGCAGTGACTGTTGATTGCCTCTTCAAATACAAGAATTAGGAAGCATCTTACAAAACTACGGTCTGGCAGGTTCAGCCAAAACAAAAGGAGGGGAAGTTAGGTGACTTCTTGCCACAGGAAGCGGGGAAAGATGAAAATTTTCATGTATTCAAAAAGTGGCCATGCAAACTTAATGGAAGAAAAATCCAGCAAGGCCTATTAAATATACTGGAGGGGTCCTTGGAGTGGCTGTTACTAGAGGTTGTGATTTTTCTGGAAAGTATTTTTACTAGGTGATGTTAGTGTCCTCTGTTCTTATTTTAGGTACCCAATGTTGATGGCCATTTCCTGCACACCTTCACGACTCTAATCGTTTTTGTGCTTCTCTGCAGATTTTGAGAAGGCAACACTGACACTGCTTGTTGTTGTGATTTTTATTTAGTTTCCACAAGCATCACTGCATCTGTCATGCTGACTGCAGAGCTCTGTCACTGAAGGTATACTAAATAACACACTCTTTTCCAAACAGGATGGATTCCCAACAGTGCAGGTTTAATTCACTCTAGCCTTTTGGCAATAGCCATCCTTATCCCTCAGGATAATTGTGAAGGTCCCATTTCCCTCCTCCATTTTGCTATACTGCAGTGATACTCTAAATTTGACTGCTTTATGGTTATCTAGCAAAATCAGTGAGGCAAGCCTTGCAGACAAGATCTGTCAGTTACATAATAGCTTCCCTTCACCATAAATCAAGCTACATTTCTCTAGCATATTTATTCTTACGCATTTTAGGGATTATTTAAAAGATTCCATGCAAGTAGCCATTTCTTTGTAGGTATTACATAGTGGGTTTTCTCCTGTTCGCAGGACTTGGCTCCTTGCTTCTTGCTGGCAGCTTCCTCTCCTCACAGACTGGAGGACCGCAGTTTGAGAGGCTACCATGCAATTCAATCCAATTAAACTTAGTATTTATTGTGACCCTACTAAGTTATTCTGCCAAGAAGGTTAAGTGAGCAGCTTTACAATGAGCTAGGAGGAGGGATGTGTGACAGGGCAACTATAAGTAGAAAATTCTGCCTATTGCTGGTAGTGACTTACATGCTGAGTGCTTACATGGAGCTCTGAATCCAATGGAAAGAGGAATACCCCAAGAGTTGGATTAAACAGGGTGGCAGCTGCCAAAATAAGCCAGTCGGGTAGCTTACATGGTGGAGCCTTCAGCACTTCCCATAAATACACATCAAAAACTAGTGGGTGTAAAGCCACAGAGGAGACACACAGATTCCTTCTGAGCTTCCCTGCAAAAGGCCAAGGGAAGGTTTCTGAAACTGTGTCCGAGGTGACTGGAGAGGGTCTAGGTATTTCAAGCACAACATGTGCATGCCAGCATCTGTGCTAACCTGTGGTGTAAGCAGTATTGTAGCTTAACTATATATCAACCTGAAAATTTTCTTGCCTGAAGATCAGTTTTGGAAAGATCCAAAAGATCAGCTTTGATCTTCTGGAACAGAAGTGAACCCTACATTTAATGTTATGTAACTTTTGTGCAACTCCTCAGTTGCTACTTTCCCATTTTTCAAATTTTCTTTGCCATCTATGAACATGGTAATCAAGCTGATCACATCATATTTGTGCTTTTTGCATCTCTTGAGGCTATGAGGGAAAAATGCGCCAGCTAACTCACTTAAAAGAGTGAGCCATTCACTTCACCTGCCGGGGTGAAAGTCAGAAAAGCCTCCTCAAGCTTTTTTTGGTTTTGAAAGGGGTGAATTATTTTTTCTACGTTCATGTAAGTAGAGAACAGTAGCACTCCTCTTATACATTTAATGAAAGGGGCACAAAGAAATTTCCAAAAGTCAAACTGAGAATAAGCTCCAGAGTTTTGACTTTGACTTGACAACTGTGCTCTAACTAACAGGAAACACTGAAAAACCTTCTTACATAAAGATTATTCTGTTTCTTTGATAAATATAAATATAAGTATAAATATACATATAAGTATAAATATAAATATTAACACTTCACCACCATTCATAAGTGTAGTTTTATGATTCCAAAAGTAGCTGCAAGAAGAGCCTCTAAAGCAGGCACACTCCCTACAGGACTGCAGCAAATTCCCTGTGGTGTGATCACAAATTATCTTCTGTCTCAGAGTAACCTCCTTTACTGCGGAACTATTTTTTTCAGCCTTGCTCCGTTGTTGAGACACCCAGTCATGGGAAACGGCAGTTAAAACCCTCCTCCTAACACATTGTGGGAAGAGTTCTTTGAGTTGCTACCATGGCTACGAGATATAAGCCAAGGTCATTGTTTGTTATGATTGTAGCTGTGCTGAGCCTGGTTTTTGTTGTTTTTTTTTTTTTTAAGTCAACAGCTGTTGTATATCAGTGAAATTAATTCATGTTTGAGGAAGATACAAAGTGTAGGATTTTTCTAATTCAGGTGAGTCATTTCCATCTTCTCTGTGGTCCAATCTCTGATCTTCATTATCACCATACTTTAAATACAGAGTAACTCCTCTAATTGTCCTGCACCATTGAAAAGGATATCAGAATGTGTAACCTCACATGGATAATTTGAAATAAACTGGTAATTACAGAAATTAGTTAAGTCTGCATGCTTGTAAACTTTACCATGTTTTAGAGATGCATTTTCTAAAACTAATGACATTGCTGGCAATCTGTATTTTGTGCTTTATTTAAGCCATATTATCCTCTGAATTAATCAGATTTATCGGATTTATTCTGGGTGAATTTGGTATCAGTCATTCACAAGCAATTTCCAAAATAAGACCAAGAAAGAAATGTGATGTCAAAAATAGGGACCTTTCTCTTTTAAACTGTGAGATTGATATGGCTATGCTTGTTGATATTTCTAATTTAAAGAAGTTTCTTTTAAGTATCTGGGCTGTAAGAAAACCTGTCATGTATTTTAAATAAGGCCTCTACTCTAAGGACCGTAACGTAGAATGCAAGGACCTCGTCCAATTCTACCTTCTTGTTTTTCAGCCACATTCAGGCAACAACAGATGTAAACCCAATTCCTAGGGTAAATTAAAGCAGATCCAGCATTGCTTTATTCTATACGAACTGGGATTATTTCTTCAAGTAGCTCTCAAGTGACTTAATGCTTAATTTGCTTAATATTGCTGCAGCAGTCTAGTAAGAGTTTTGATACAGAGCGGAAGTCAAGGCAGTAAATGTGATATGGTGTAATACTGGACAAAACACTAACTTCTTTGGGGTAGTTTTTCCTAAATATAACACAAAGAACTAAAACATTAAAAGCAGAGCCAGGTAATATTTCACATTTTATTTACCTTTTATTTCTAAAAGCTGCTTTTCATGTATAACTTTCCAAAATACATGACAGTTCTGACAGGTACTTAAAACAAAAGAGAAATATTGCCAACATGTGTATCCCTCTGCTGACAATTTTCCATACTTCCGCATTCCTCTTTAAAAATGGTTTAAAACAACATACTTGGCATCTCTGGATCAAATACGATTAGTGTCTAAACATCCAAGTCCTTTAAAAAAAAAAAAAATATACACACATATAATCAAAACTGTGCTTATCTTCCATTTCATGTGAACAGTCATGTAATATGTGTTCTTAAATGCATCCATGACCTTAGTTAAACCTTACAGTGCAGGCTCTTATTTTCCATTGTTTCCTTTCTGACAGCATTGACAATAAGCCAAGTGAACAGAGAGAATCCCTATCTTGATATATACTGAAAGGTTCATTAAGTACATCACTTTTCCAGAACTGAATTATTCAGTGTCAGAAGAGCATATAAAATATAATAGTTCAGAAAGCATCCCTAAATATTATCTCTTTACTCTCAAGCCTTAGCATATTGCCGTATTTCTGAATATAAACAGACTGTTAGTAGGGAGAATACTGGATGACAAATTCTTGTGTAAAATTATTTACAGGAAGATAGGAAATGAGTCAGGAATCTCAGGAAAAAATAGCTATCTTAGAGGCATCTGAAAAAAATGTCTAAAACTTTTTTTTTCTTCAGATGGAGAAAGGAAGGGGAAATATATCAATAGGAGTTACAAATCACAAATTCCTAACTTCCTTCTTAGCTGCATACCGGCTTTGTCTTAAACTTCTAGTGCTAGGCACCAATGGGTAAAACAGGCAAAGCACAGAAATTGTTTGGCTTTATTCTGTATATTAAAGACTCCTTGATGCAGACACTGAATAGAACTTGAATAAGTAATTTGCTCTGCTTCTGAAATTCTTTGGAAATATCAATAGCACTGCACAGAAAAGGTTTCTGAAAGCTGCTTCAGGAGCCTTTCATAGGCTATGCAGAATGCATTTTCATATGCTAAGCAGAATAACAGAACAGTTGGTATGTAGTGACTACAGTTTTACATGCTAGGAGGAATCCAAATGTTTCATGAAAAGAATATTTACTTATTTCTAGGATTTATCTTAGTAAATAAAATGTAGAAAATAAGGACAGTTAAAAGTGTAGGAACAAGTTTGAAGGCTAGAAAAAAGACAGCCTTATAC
Source organism: Phaethon aethereus (assembly GCF_964289735.1). NCBI lineage: Eukaryota > Metazoa > Chordata > Aves > Phaethontiformes > Phaethontidae > Phaethon > Phaethon aethereus. The sequence goes on along the minus strand of NC_138577.1, from coordinate 54,600,801 downwards.
TCTTCCATTTGCTCTAAAGAAGGTATCAGGGCACACAATCACTAAATAACATTGTTTAAACTTAGATATTTCAAAGAAATCACTTTCTAGTTGAGGGAAAGAAAATTTCAATAGCATCATCCGGTATATCCTTTTGGGATGACTTGCCATTCACATGTGGCAGTCCATGAGATGGATGTCTTCCTGCGTTCTCAACTCTCTTCCTCTCCTTGGTATCCAAGAGATAATAAAGAGTCTGTGAGACTCTTGTTAAGATCAAATGGGAGAAGTTGCTTTCTAGTCAGAAATTTCAGGTGGATGAAGGACGGGGGAATACTGAGGATGCCTTTCAAGATGCATTTTTTTTTTCTAAACAAGTGAGAGGAACTCTTAGTTGTGAGGCATAAATTTGCAGATGACACCAAGCTGGGCAGGAATGTTGATCTGCTTGAGGGTAGGAAGGCTCTGCAGCGAGATCTGGACAGGCTGGATCAATGAACTGAGGTCAGCTGTATGAGGTTCAGCAAGGCGAAGTGCCGAGTCCTGCACTTGGGTCACAACAACCCCATGCAACAGGCTTGGGAAAGAGTGGCTGGAGAGCTGCTCAGCAGAAAAGGACCTGGGGGTGCTGGTCAACAGCCAGCTGAATATGAGCCAGGTGGCCAAGAAGGCCAACAGCATCCTGGCCTGTATCAGAAATAGTATGGCCAGCAGAAGTAGGGAAGTGATCGTGCCCCTGCACTTGGCACTGGTTAGGTCGCACCTCAAATACTGTGTTCAGTTTTTTTGGCCCCTCACTACAAGAAGGACATTGAGGTGCTGGCATGGGTCCAAAGAAGGGCAATGAAGCTGGTGAAGGGTCTAGAGCACAAGTCTTCTCAGGAACAGCTGAGGGAACAGGCTGCCCAGGGAGGTGGTGGAGTCACCATCTCTGGAAGTATTCAAAAAACGTGTGGATGTGGCGCCTTGGGACGTGGTTTAGGGGGCATGGTGGCATTGGGTTAATGGTTGGACTTGATGATATTGAAGGTCCCTTCCAAGTTTAATGATTCTGTGATTCTGTGATTCTGTGAACTGGGTCTGTTTAGCCTGGAGTAGAGGAGGCTGAGGGGAGACCTAATCGCTCTCTACAACTACCTGACAGGGCATTGTGGTGAGGTGGGTGTTGGTCTCTTCTCCCAAGTAATGAGTGACAGAACAGGAGGAAATGGCCTCAGGTTGTGCCAGGGGAGGTTTAGATTGCATATTACCAAAAATTTCTTCACCAAAAGGGTTGTCAAGCACTGGAACAGGCTGCTCAGGGAAGTGGTTGAATCACCACCCTGCAGGTATTTAAAAGACGTGTACACATGATGCCTAGGGACATGGTTTATTGGTAGACTTGGCAGTGCTAGGCTTACGGTTGGACTCGATGATCTTAAGGGTCTTTTCCAACCTAAGTGATTCTGTGATTCTATGATTCTGTGAACGTGAACACAGAGAGAAAGGGTCTGTTTTTCCAGATAGCATAATTAAGAAAAAAACCCAAACCCAACACATTTGTTCACACGGGCAAGTTTTAATGGCATAGTGGCAGTAGAGTTGTTACTGCCCTACAGAAAAGTTGGTCAGCTCCTCCATGTAGAGTAGCTTCCATGCTGCAGAGAGCAGCTGCTTCTGAGACCTTTTCCCAGATTTGGAAGCTAGAAGGGCATACATATTTTTCAATTAAACTACTGTAATTAGCTTTAAAAATCAGCCCTTTAACAGTCTGATATCGTTATTTCCATTTTAGGTCAGTCCACAAATCTCTTCAACTAAATCAATCCCTTTCTCTTACCCCCAAGAGAGTACCTACATCTATAGCTCTAAACCTTTATTCTCGACAAAGCAAGCTCATTGAAAACGTGGTGATTCCCTGACCACTCCATTATTAGGAGAAATGCAGGAACACAGCCTGACTGTAAGATGATTCACACAGATTGAGAATGGATTGAGAAATATTTGGAAAAAGAAGCAAATGTTGATCAAATCTCGCTTATAGAGGCCCTTTCCTCCATAGTACCTATAACTTATTTTTATTGTAATCCTCAGGTATAGATATGTCAGCAGTAAAAAAGCCAACCCTAACAGCAGTCCAAGCTTTAAAGAACAATACGTGCCTCTATACTAAGAGAAAGCATACACAGATGAGTAATGAAGTTTAGGGTTTTTTTAACACAGGCCTGCTTAGGTTAAATTACTAAGATTATATTTGCTGCAGAACCCCAAAAGCAGCATCAGTAATTGAGTTACATGAATATTTAAATCCAGAGCTGCTCTTGCCTAAAAATACCTGCAGCTTTGACTGTGACAGAATAACTACCTTCCATTGTGCGATGGTCCCAGATTGTGATTTGGCAAAACAAGCAGAAAATTACCTAATTGATTCTCTGTACATTTCTTATTTTATTTCAGTCTTTCCAAAACTGCAGAAAAGTATTTTAGTTATGTAACCTATACTTTAGCTAGTCTGTGTTCCCTTAGAATTATTATTAATTTAAAATAAGTACTTAGAGTATTTTCATATCAGAACAGCTCAACCCCTTCTTTTATGGTTCCCAGAATGAGTCATGATCACAAAATGAATAGCCAGACAGTATTGTTATGCTATCATGTGGTGTGACACCTTGTGCATTATTTACTGCCCATCACTGAAATTATATAGTACATATGGAAAGATTAATTCCCTCCTAGATTTTCCTCTAGTAGTTTCATGATTTTAGGACTTCTTTTAACGTGATTTAATCACCTTCCAAGGTCCCATGTTCATTTTCTCTTGCAAGTTTTTAATATGACTATTTCATCTTTGGGTACTTATTACCATTAATGACCGGCCTCTTGGTTGTTTATAAATATTGCTTAATGACACCCTGTGAAGTTAGTTGGTAGTTTTCCCAACTGGGGAGGGGGTAGAAGGGTAGGAAAATATTAAATTTAAAATTAATTCAGAATTGACAGTTTTATAACATTTAACAGGTATTTTTTTTCAGAATGTTTAGCATGTAACAGATCACTGAAAAGTCAAACTTGACTTTAACTGCAACAGTCATTGCTCAAGCCTACTGCAGATGAGATCCTATCTGTTTTAAGTTTACCTCCCATAATGCAAGGAATGCATAGCATCTGGGAAAATGTGACTTGGTCAGCATTGCACAACATCTTATTCAAGGTGACATTCAAGTGCCATGAATATGAAACTATTTTTTTTTTCCCTGTCATTTTTGTTGGTTGATTTGTTACCCACCTTCGATTACATGCAGTAAGTTACACAACAAAACTCCAGTTTTTTTATAGCTTTAAAGACTAACACAAGTATGTGATACTAGCAATGTAATGTATGTATTAAGTATTCTGGTACAGGTTTACTGTTTGTTGAATAAACATTTCAGATGTTGGACTTCTTAGCTTTGGATAAAAATTATAAATTAGTTCTGCTATTAGGCTAGTTATTCATTATTGGAGTGCATTTGAAAACTTTGACAATCCAGTGACTGCCTATGGATTACTAGCAATGCATATTATTTTGATAATTGAGTTTGAATAGACTTACATAAGCTTGCACCTCTAATTCTGTGATGTATTACTCCTAAATACTGAAAATGGTTTAACGTACATTTGTATGTATATCTGGAGGCAAATTAAATTGTATAGAACCAAAGTCCTGGTCTCTGAAATATCTGTTTAAGCTAAGTATTTCACAAACACTCCTTGTAAAATTAATGTTATGGATTATGCTGTTCTTTCAGCCATGTAGCTGAAACAATAGTAGGCCTCATTAATTAATTAAAGAGAAAGAAAAGAAAGAAAAGAATCAGCTTATCAACAAATACATTCAAGACTTTAGTCATAATAAGGTGCTCTTACCACCATGTGAACTTTCAGGATACAGGATTGAGCAAAATGGGATAAGCTTTCATTTTAAAGGTCAGATACTGTTGAAATTTCTCTTCCACAGAGAACAGAATTTATTTTACCCTCTAAATTCTCACCAGGCTGAAACTTGTCGGCCAAATCAGTTCAAACCTCTGATTTTCAGGTACCATTTGTCCAATATATATGCCTTTTTAGCTGTTGATTGGTGAGAATCTACAGTTCTAGAATAATTTCTTTAAAGCTCCTTTGAAATTGGATGATTTTCATGTGTAATTATATTTCAGTCTTAATTGCTATAGGTGCCAGGCTTCTCTTTCCACCTTTGAATCAAGAGCATGTTCCATTTTACCAGTTTAATTTAAAAGCCAGAAAGCAGTTTAAGACAGCTGATCATCCCAACTATTGTAAACAGCTTAAAGGTCGTGGTGAGGAGGGAAGAGCTATATTGTAGTTTTAGTTATATATGTAAGCACTAGTACAGTATCTTGATTCATGTTGGCTTATAGTGGTGTTTGTTTAATATTATAGCAGTATTTGAGGACTTCAAGAAGGACAGAGTTCCTATTCTGTTACATGTTGTGCAAACATAGTAAGAAACAATCTGTCCACCGAAAAACCTCTGGTCTAACCTGAGACAACAGTAGAATCATGAAGAGGAGATAAAAGGTCGTATCAAAAATGTGATAACTATATAGCCAGCTGTTGATTATCTTAATGTATGATTAGCTTAATTTTTATTTAGTGCACCTTTCTGTTGATATATCACTGTGTCTGTGTGGACTTTGCCAATACGATAACACACACACAAGCCCTGACTGCATCTTCTATATTACAGAGCTGTTACAGACCTTCTCTTGTCAGCAACGACTGTCAAAGAAACTAAGCTGTTTCACAGATAACTGATTAAAAGATGTTTATCCATGCTTGTTACAAAAAAAGCCTGAAAACATTGAGGGCAGGTTTAAAAGCTTATATCAGTAAGAGTAGTACTTAGCTTATATTAGCAGTAAAGCTTATATTAGTGAGAGTTCTGCAACATGCATCAACATTTAACTCTCATATTACTGCAGCAGGTTGGCTGGAGCATGACAGTTTAATTTCTCATACAAGGTAAACCAGGCAAATCTGTGCAGCTGGTAAAAAAGATAAAAAATAGAAGTGAAAATCCCCTAGGTTCTCTTTGGCCTTCTGTCCATTTAAAGAGAAAGTAAGTGTGGCAACATGAATTTTCCACAAAATTAAGAGAGCAAAATAAAGAGAATCTATGATTTACAAAAGATGTAGCTTCATGTTTTATTATGTTTTCATTTTCCCTCAGCACTACAAGGCATTGTGCTTCTGGAATTAAGGTACTCTTGACTCAAAAAAAGAAAATGCAATATTCTTCTTGACCACCTGCACAGGAAGTTATTAGAACAGTATTTGTTTTCAGTGACTAAGCACTGCGTTAACCATGCCCCAGATTAGCAGAGCAAATCATCTGTTCTGGTTGAAAGTGTTTGGCTTTAGCCTGTAAATAACCAAGCACATTTTCAACACACAAGAATCTTGAATTACACTAATTAATTCATGAGACATCGCAGTTGAAGAAAATGTGTCCTGTTGATTAAGTTCTTGGATGGGACTCAATGGCTTCATTGCTTGGATGTATTAACTTTCTAAATATCATCACTGTGGGTTTCATTACAGAGAACACAATAGATTGCACATGGCTGAGTGAGATATATCCAGGAAGCCAGTCACTTAGAATTAACATACAGTCCTCCATGAATCAAGCTGTCCTGCTAGTGTTCTGCAGAAAGGGATTGAAGGACATTCTTGAAGACCCTGATTCACAGCTTGACATTCAGTCTGACACTTCTTTCACGTAGCATGAAATGAATATGACAGGCTGGGTGTTTGTTTGGTTTTAGAATATATGTTACTGTGATAAATTGACAGACAAGGTGATCAACCCAGGGGAGGAAATAAGGGGGTGTGGTTTGGGTAGTTTTAGGGAAATCAGGTGGTTTGACAAATACTTTTCTCACTGACAAATGGGACATATTTGAAACTTAACTAGAACTGAGTTGTCAGATATATTTTCCTTCTCTCTTTTCTTCTTTCTGCCTCATCTCATTATTCTTTTTCCCCAATGAAAACAATGTAATAAGTATTTAGGGCTTTTTTTCTCCTATTTCCATTTGAATCTTTTTCAAAGTGAGGCAAGGTTGATAAAAGAAAAAGAGATTACTTGTAACTTTTCCTTAAATTTTCATATTTTTATACCTTGGAAGTTACCTGTACTGCCACACTTGGTTGCAAAAGAGAAAGCAAAGACGAGAAAATGTAAATTGCATTAAAATAATCATAGCGTTATGGAATGAAAATCGGAAAATATTTTACAAAAAACTCTTCTCTTTTTTTTTTTTTTAACCACTTCAGTTATAGGAGGTGTGAAGTTTCTAGAATATAATGTAAGCATGAACTATGCAAAATCTTGAGACGCTCGACTCAAACTAAATCTTGCCTTCATTTACAAGGAGCGGGGCCCTTCAGTGATGTCCCTAAGCATGGTTATAACACTGATAGAGGTGCCTGTCAAGTGGGTTTTTATTGTGGAATTGCAGTGTGCTTGGGGTGCTCCAAAGCTACAGTATGTTAGCATACCACACTATTTTGTTTTGTTTTAATAAGTTTCTTGGTTTTGCTTTCCTTTTCCTACACCTTCTGTATCAAAAATTTATTTGCCTCACATTTTTATTCGTGTTTTCAATGCTTTTCTTCTAAATTTTTATTCTGTAAGGAGAAAAATGAATCTTTCTGAAATAAAGATTAAATTTGTCGATAGTTGCTATTTGGGAAATACCTCTTTCACTGTACAAATCACCTATGTAGCGGCTACTGCCATCCTATTTGGCACAAACCCAGCGATAGAAATACTATGTAGTTTATTCTGGCAATGGCTTCAAATGACCATGCAGGGGTCTGCAGGCTCCTGAAGTATTCTCCAGAATGTCCCCTCTTGGTGCAGCAGTGGGTTAAAATACAGGCTCCCTTGAACTGAGCAACAGACTACCTCCAGTAGATCTTCCTTCACCCCATAGTGGGTACAGTACGCAGCAGACCCCAAGCACTAGCACAACCTTAAAAATGTAAGCACTGCAGGCAGCCTCTTTCCTCAGACACTCTGCAAGTCGAGTGTACCTTTTTTACTTTTTGACTGTGTTTTTGTGTCAAGAGTAAAAATTAGGAGAGCAAAGATAACATTATATGTTTCCTAATGTATTTAAAATTCCTCTCCAAAGACTGCCATTTCTATAACATCCTACACAGTTTTCCATTTCCAGAGATTGAAACAGTTCTTTCACTTGACATTATTTGGTAGCTTGAATGGACACATGTTTAAAAATATTTTTTCTCTGACTGTTGGGGAGCTGGATTCCTGATGTTCAGAACGTGCAGAGTGTTGAAAAGATAAATAGCACTGCTCTATTAACATCTTAATGAACTTACTGAAAAGCCCATCTGATGTCTTAAATTCACATTTTCACATGTGCTGAACAGTTTTATGTTTCTTCTACATTCCTTTGAAGTCTTTACATGCAAAGGATCATCACAGAATTTTTTTTTAATCTTAAATATTAAGAGCATGTTTGCATGTTTGACTCAAGGCATGTTACTGACTGCTGATATATGGCATACCAGAGAAAAAAAAAGTACCAGGCCTTCATCATAAACGCCACTTGTTTCAGAAACTGTCAGTCACCAACCTTTTGAACTTCTCATTTTATTACAGACATGACATTGAGAAGGAGGAAAGGGAGCTGGGGAAGGACAGAAAAATTTCAAGGCAAAACCTCCAAAAACAAACTGCAGTTTCCTTCCAGCCCCAGGAATACACCAGAAATGTCCTTGCCTGAAACAAAGTGGAAGGAGGAAGGGTGAGGTTGAATTTCATGTTTTAAAGTCTATCTCAATTCCACATGAGTGTTTATCATAGAACAGGCCTGAAACGTAGTTTTTTCTGCATCAGAACAGATGAGACCAACTTGTTTCAACATTTGCTTCATAAAATAGTTTTTCTGTTTCATAGGTACACCCTTCGATGGACCACTTCCATGGTCCATTTAATCTGTGACGATTAGGAAGGAACCCAATTTTCAATTTCTGTGACAGGGATTTTGGTAATACCTTAAAATACTGAGTGGGAATTGAGTATTTAACTCAAATTTTCAAAAATTCTGGCCTTACATTGTAATTCCAAACTCCGTAACTCCATCAGACTCACTGTTTAATAAAGTAAGATGAAGGCATTTAATTTCTCATGGTCATTTTTTAGAAAGGGTAATTATCTGTAAGATGATGTTAAAGAAATAGCTCCTCTGTGATGTTAGTGTTTATATCATGGTGTAGGAAGTTAAGAACATTTTAAGGAAATTTTATCTCATAACACCAAGTTATGGATCCTGAAAATATTAATACTGCTGACTGACATTTTTGTTCACAGAACTTCCCATGGGTCAAGCTTGAGAGCCATAAGCAATATTGTTACTCTTGATTTTTTCTGGAGTCATTTAAGTAGTGTACATGGGTTGGAACACTTCTCAGATGTTTTGCCCTCTCATTCTGGTTATATGGATGGAAAGGCATTTACTGAAGTGTTTTTTTTAAAAAGGTCCTTATGAGCTGAGCAATCTATGCACCCTCAGAAAGCTCAATGAACTGGGGTGCCAAGATTGCAGGATGAGAAATACGATTGACTTAGACATGTAGTGATAGGATGAGGAGTAATGGTTTTAAACTGAAAGAGGGCAAATTTAGATTAGATATAAGGAAGAAACTCTTCCTTATAAGGTAGGGGGGACAGTGGAACAGGTTACCCAGAGAAGTTGTGGATGTCCCATCCCTGGAAGTGTTCAAGGCTGGGTTGGATGGGGCTTTGAGCAAACTGGTCTAGTGGAAGGTGTCCCTTCCCGTGGCAGGACGTTGGGACTAGATGATCTTTAAGGTTCCTTCCCACCCAAAGCATTCTATGTTTCTACGATTTAATTGCTTGCATTGCTGTTGTCAATGTGCAAAAAAGGTTTTGGACTGAAGATTGTCCTATCAGTAAGCTGTTTAATAAAATAAAGAGCTAGTATCTTAAGGACACTTGTGCTGCTTAAGGGAAAGTAAGTGGTGTAAGGCACATCAGAGACCTTAAAAAGCAGCATTGGCTTGTTATGATTGTAATTCATATTTACGTCACTTCAGTTGTCACAGACTCAGAAAAGCCAGACCAACTGAGTCATCCTGGATAATATCCAAAACCTCCCACATGCAACCTGGAAAAAACTTCACATATTAACTGAAATTAATAGGAAATCACTGCTATTCTGGTCCATGGTGCATTACTCACACATTTCAATAGACTGGAATTCAACTTCTGATATGAGCCCTAGGTGAATATGAATGAAATATTCTGAAAGTAGTTAATACATCCCAGAACTGCCACTGAGATACAACTGGACCTGCTTGGAAATTTCCCATCAGTAACTCCCCATGAAAAGAGGAGACAATTGCACAGAATCAAGCTGAACTCTGAGAACCCTACAGACATTCAGTATAAATGACCCGCCGCTATAGCAGATGTTGAATCATACCAAAAAAGCATAATTTATTTTTTTGGATAAAAGCTGGAGAATCCAGCTCTGCTACATCTTTACTGTTCTTGGGAATGTAGCTTTAGTCAATTTTTGTAGAATCAGGAATAGATGCTTTATTTGTATGTTTCTCCTGTGCATATCGTGGATGATAAATTATCTGATAGTTAGCTGGCCTGTATAGTACCTAAGAGGGTGAGCTTTATAACTAGATCACTTATTGCTCCCTCATTGGGTATTGCCAGTCTTGGCAGCTTGTCACCAAAGGAATTTAAGTTGTTTAAATACCATGATGTTTGGATTTGTTTTGTTGATAGTCAGAGGCTATAATGTGTTCAAATTAAAAACTTGGACCTTGGTAAAATTGTCACATCTAACTTTATTACCACTGCACCAATTTTCACATGTTGTTTCTGGTTCTGAACTCTGAATAAAAGGTGCTTTTACAGTATCTAACAGACAATGGAGCCTCACAGCAGCTTATGAACTGTGGGATGCTTTTAAAAATTATGCTGGCAAATATTAAATAAAATAATTAAATAAAAGTATGGAAAGTGGCCTTTTTAGAAACTTGTTTGCTCGCCTACTAGATTCTCATAATCTCTCTTTTAATTGCTGTATATTTATTGGATTCTGAGAGAAAGTTGCAAAACATGCCCCTGATGATTGCATACATTCAAACACATTTAGATAGCACTTGCCTTAAGCAATCAGTGCTGTGAAAGCAATCCTTATGTAAAAGAGGCGAAAAACCCCTGTAAACTAAAAAAGAGACAATGTTCTGTCATCTTCAAAAACACACAGTCAAACACTAATGCCAAGCATGCTAAACCAGTGGAAAAACCCCAAGCATTATACGTCAGCATTCCGGTATCTTTCACAAATGGTTCTTGCAGCTTTGGACTCATGCGACAAGCAGACACAAGACATCAATCTTCTCCCTAACTGTAACAATAAAATCATTTGCCACTTGGAACATGAAATTTATTTTCTCTGTATTATATCCAGTATAAATGTTTCCTCATGCATTAAAAAGCTCTGAAATATATGTGGAGCAGTGCTGTGTCAGTGAAAAACATTATTGGACTGGTATCCTAATCATACTGGTCTAAAGACAAGTGAGAATTAAGGTGTGCAAAGATAGGTTTCTCTTTTATATTTTATTCAGCCAGCTGGAAAAAAGATTTGCACTGACTGTTCTATCATCTAAACAGTTGACTTGATTCGCTTAACAGGTCATCATTTCCTTTTTTCTACAAGATCATCAGCATTCACTTATTACCTTGCCATAATAATTAGCATTGGCACCTGGTTCCCTCTTATTTTAACAGTAGAAGGCGTGAAAGAGGTGCCAGTTATGCCAAGAGGAAAAGATAGAGGGGAAGGAGTATAACACAAATTATAATTTTAGGGAAAAGTGGAAGGAAGTCACTAATATAACTGAAACAAGGAACTCCTTAACAAAAGAAAGTTCAGTGACCTATTTCTATCATAAGCATTAATTATGACACTGGTGTGTCTCAAGCAGACCACTTCCAAGGCACAGCAGATTCTGCTTGCCAGATCCATTAAATAACAGTATGAGAAATCGTGTGGCTGGCTACCCCATAATTTGAACACGTGTGCTTTCTCTCCACATGCTGGCACTGCCTCTTGCTCAAATTTAGTAATGCAGAAGATTAAAGCTGTCAGTTTCATATAAGGGTTAAGGACTCCAAAAGGATTTATGATCTCTGTGCAGTCTCCAGGGAGAATAAGCAGACTGGTCCCTGCCAAAACACTCCTAAGCTGCCCTGCAGTGAGGAGCATTACAGGAAAAGTACCAGAGTCAGACAGTGGGAGGGGGAAAAGCGAAGGAATAGGGAAATGCAGCTGTCAGCATCTTACCTGCTATGTCTATTCTCAATTCTTACTTCAGTGCACTTCCTCTTTTCTTTCAATTGTAAAATTGACTTAAATTTAATGTAAAGTTGACTTAATTCAAGTTAGAGAGTATCAATGTATCTTGTGCTGCATATTGAAACTTCCTTTGAATAATGAACTTCAAGAACTTAGAAATAATGAACTACTAAGAACAGTGAATTACTAACGAAGTTTGCTCCTCTCTCAAGTTGCATGTTCTTTGCCAAGAATCTAGCCTGATCTCATAGTCATAGTTTACTCTGATGGCTGAGACAATTTTTTGCTTTGTTGCTCTAGTGCTCTCCTGGAGAACAGTGCCTATGAGACTGTAATTAAAGATTACAGTCTTTCAGTGTCTGCAAACCCGAGAATACAATTTGGTTTCAGCGCCTATAATTTAGATATTAACTAAAGGAGAACTCTGGATTTATCACGGTCCAGTCTCTTGTCAAAACATAATCATATCATCTGCCTCCCTCCCCGCCCCAGTAACTTCTGCACAAATTTACCAGTCAGCAGAGGTCTTTCAATCGCTAATTTCTCAAAGGCTTTGCGAATGGCTTGTTGAGAGGACAGAAACTCCAGCTGAGGAAAAAAAACTGTGATTTGACTACAGATCTGCTTATGTGCAGCAGCTGTGTGAAGCCTCCAGCTGGAAGAATACGTATCTTTTTAAACATCAAAATCAAGCACCAGCCATAGTTCATTTATCCTACTGCTTGCTGAGCAGTTTGCTTTTCTACAGCTGCATTCAGACTGTGGCAGAGGTGAGGGTGATGATAAAGGTTTACAAGAGCTTAAGCTAACCCATATGCTTATTCGTGCGACTCACGTCATTAAAAACTGTCCAGTTGGCATCAAATCTGCTGCATAAGAGTACGTTCAGTAGGGGTCAACTCAACCTTGAACGTGAAAAGGGTGTTGTTTTTCATTGCACAGCTCTTCCCCATTAGTGATGAAGACGCAGTGTTTTGTCAGCCCCAGAAAGGGAGGAAAACAAGCCAAAGGGAGGGTTTCACTACCTGGCGCAGGGAAGGGCCATGACGACTTCACCTGAATAGCCTTTTCAAGCATAACGTTGCGTGTCCTCACTTGTGTAGCAATTTATATCTTGTTTGCATAAGGTGTGTGAATGAGATGCATCTTTCCTGTGAAACAGGAGCATTTCTGAACAGTTATGTAATAAAGGTATTGGTGTGCCTGTCTGCGTGCATAACGCCGAAGGAAAAGGAGAATTGTCTCTGAAACTGGTGGAAACATGGGAAAGTTTAAAACTCCTCTATAACCCCAAATTCAATTTCAGTGCATCTTTGGTCAATACCATTCCACATTATAAAACACTGGCAACAGAAAAAACAGTCTGGTGCAGGTTATGCACAAGGAACCTGGCTGTGACTGTCAATATGCTGTGCAGCTCTGAGTACTGCTAAAACTGGGGAAGCAGGGAAAGAAGTCGATACCTCTGTATATCATATTAGCTCCAAAACACACATTAATATATCTGTAAAGTAATTTTCTTGTAGTATCTTTGGGTGTTTTAAGCAAATCAGCATCCATGTGTAACATGGATGTTAATTCATGTTTAATGCATAAACAGGGAAAAAGAAAAATGACCACAGATTATCTAGAGATTCAGCTCTGCCTGAACTCTGTGATTTGGCACAGTTTGGGTTAAAGTGGCTGTCCAAATGACTCATTGAACCTGGATCATTACATTGGAAAAGAACTGTTCTGGAAGGAAATTAATGAGTTGAAGGTACAATCTAGCAAGACCCAGGATGCCGATACCGGTTCCAAGCAAATAGGCGGTTTCTTTATGGAACACATGTATTTTTGGATAGCACTAAGACAGTGCCATAAGGAACTGTAGGAGGATAGCAGATTACAAGCCAGGATCTCAGAGAAAGTCAGAGGCAGGAAACAAGCAAAAGAAGTCATGGGGAGTGTGCCCAGATCCAAAAGCCTCTTTGGAATGCCTCTGAAGTTAGGAACAGAGAAGATATAGAATAAGAAAGACAATCTAATATATTTTCAAATTTTATGATGTTTTTATTGTTACCCCCATCCTTTCTGTGTCAGAGGTAACAGCTTCATAAATTTTATTACTGTTTTTGTCAGGAAATGAACTGAAGCAGTACTGCAGCCTCCCATTTTTCTTTCAGTTCCAGTGCTGAGCCCCAGTGTCAGTCCTGTCGCCCTTCAACACCTGACTTGGCTCCTCTTCCAGGCAATGCAGGATTTTTTAGCCTTGTCGGAGTCCCTTTCCAGCATAGTTCCTCTTCCATGTGGGCCAGAAGTCCAAGGCAGATGGCTGATAGCAGTTGACTGCATTGTGTCTCTAGCCACTGACTGAATATGCATACAATTAAGTATAAATAGATGAAATACAGCAAAGCAATCACGACACTATGATGAATACAGTTCCTCCCAGCACTTCAATGTTAGACACTGAAATCAGGGTATTTATTAAAGAAAGCTGGAGAAGAATATTAATATTTCTTCTTTCCTCAAGGATAGTCTCAGGATTTGATTTTTAATTTATTGCTTTAATTTATTGCTTTAATTTGTAGTCTCATAATCAGGTGACAGTAATTTCCCTGTATTCCCTGCTAAATTCTTCTCTGGTTTTCCTGTTCTGGAGTATATCGTTTCTTGAGATTTCTTTCGACTAATTCTACCTGCTTGAAAGACAGATGTCTTGTGTAAATTCACCTTCCTAGGTGACTTCTCTAATGGAAAGACAGGCACTTCCCATCTATCTTAGTTTTCTATCTTAGAGTGGCATGAATCATGCACTGGAGGTGCTTATCTCTCTCCATTAGCGTAGTGTGAGAATTGACAAGTAATTTAAACTTGATGTTTAAATTTAGATGGCTAAAGTTAGGGGTGATAAACCCCATCCTTAGAGACTTTAGCAGCAGCTTAAGTTACACTTCTCTCTCTCTTATTTCTGAATGAGAACAGTTTAGGAGTATTTCTAATTGCTGATGCCACACAGTTCTTGCAGATAATATCAAAGCAATCAGATATGAAACTAGTGTGTAAACATTTGTTGAAAATAGCAAAAGCAAGCCAAATTTTTTTGTTCCCTGGAAGATTTTAGTGGCACTCATGGACAGAAGAGAAATTTGTTACTGATTTGGGGCAATTTCCTGTAACACAGGAAGATACATTAATTTTCATCAGCATTGTTTTGTAGACTGAATCTCTTAACAACATTTATCATACCTGATTGCTGTGTTACAGAAGAGGCCGTGTTTTCAAGCTGCAGATACTAAATCTCTAGAAGCTTAGGGTTCAAGAAGTTTGTGGTTAGAGCTTTGGTTAGAACGCAGTTTTGCGGAAGTTAATTATGTGAGGGTGAGCCTAATTCATAAGCATATTATAATATTGTATTATCAGCAATTCAAATAAATCTGTAAGTAATTTACAAAAGTGAATAGCTTTTGTGACCCCTCAAAAAAACAGTGTCCAAACACTGTTTCTTAAAGGTATTTATAATTAATAACATTAATGTCCAGAAGATGTTCAGAATACACTAGCTGACTTGACAATTTTTTTTTCTGGTCAATATTAGGACCATTCTGCCTGTATCAGCAACAGTAAGAAAGGGGAATATAACAATTATTTAATTAAAGCGCTCTTTAATGGTAGTGTTCAGTTTGAGATGCATGTCATTTAATTTTCCTATGCTGAGGGATATTATATTTGATAATGTTGATATTCCTACTGAAGTGCACAGAAGCCTCAATTATTACAGGAAAATAATTTCCTAGCTATCTTTAATTGACTTTGCCAGATCAGGGAATGATTTTCAAAGCTCTGATATGAATGATTATTCGAGGTTACCCTCAAAGACAGAAGCAAATCTAGAAACAAAGCCTACTTATTCTCAGTCTGCTATTTCAGATTTTTTTTTTCTGGTTTCTAGGATTAGCTTTCTACCACAAAATTGGAATGATTATAATTACAAAATACCAAATCTTGTGCCTTAAATGCAGTGTGTATTCAAGGAAGTCCTGGATGCATAGGTGAAATTCCCAGAGACATACGCAAATCAGTGTAATACTTGGTTTTGTTTACCTCCATAGTTCACACATTTTCTTTTTTTTGTAAATCATTAACTGAAAGAATTAATTTCTTACCAATAATGAAAAAAAGCAAACATTATTTGATCATGACTTTGACTCATGACCTTGCTCAGGCAACAAGGCGAAAGCTGAGGGCTACATAAATAAAACATGTACATAGATTCAAAGAAAAGAAACCTCCCCCGAGATATCATGTCTCTTTAGAAAGTGGCTGGCAGATAAAATGAATAAGGAAGAGCCTCAGCAGTGAGTCCTGCAGTATGGCCTTTCAGTCTATCACAAAGCACATGCTTGACACAGGTTTCCCCATTTTTTCATACGGCAAGAGCAAGAGAAAGGCTGATTCCTTGAGCTTAGCTGATCCAGTGAGTGCAGCAACAGTTTTCTTCTTGCGGTTGGGAGAATGCTACCATCACCTGATCCCTAAAAGTGTATTTAGTAAGAAGCACTGTAATATTTAGGAAATGTCTGTCTTTCCGAGTTTTTATTGTTTGTATTACTTCAGAGTTATCTGCCATCTTGCTAAAAAGTGACTTCATCTGAGAAACGTGCATCAAGTTACAGCCAAGTGTCAAAGAAAGCAAACAAAAAGACAGAGAGTGTAGAAGTTTAATATTTACTTAGTGTTTTAAAATAGAACATCTATTACAACATAAGTAGGGTTATAGATGCGTTGGAGAAGACAGAGCACTCATCTGAGGATCAGTGCACTATGCAGCTATTCTTACCCTTCTGCTTTTCAGCTTTAATGAGATTTCAGAGGCAATTGTGTTTTCAGATTAATTTACATACTGCCTTACACTTGTCAGAGTAATTTTTTTGTCTGGAATGTTATTGAGAGGAGAGATAACTGGGGGATATGTATAACATCAAACACTTGCAGATTTGTAAAAAGTTAAATAGTTTCTTGTTTATGTTTCCCATGACTTACAGAATTTGGAAAAGGGCCCAAATCAATACAGTTAAATACATGCATTGTGTAAATATGGCCACATCCCAAAGAGCAGCATTAAGTGGGAGAGCATTGGACACTAGATAGGTTTTTGCTGGTGTTTCATACATCCGTACAACCTGTAAAAAGGAAACAAAATTATATATGTGGGTACTTTTATGGCCTGTTTTTCATAAATTAGAATACTAACAGCAAGTGGGTTTCTAGTTAATCTAGTTGTGTGCAGGTTTAGGCCTTTGCCTTAGTCTTTTGTTATCCAAAATCTTGGCCACAGATATTCAGACGTTGTTTTCTAAATCCATGCCTTTGTGTTCCAGGCTCCAGTTCAGAGTAAGGATAGCCCAAGCCTGCACCACAAACTCCAGGCAGTCGTGCAGTCAGTGACGTTTCAGCATTTCACTAGGAGCTGAGGTTCCTACATGCTACTTGGGAGAGCTAGTTCTCAAAGGAATGGCCTTTCAGACGATAATGTGTGCACGAGGTTGAAAGAAAAGCTCAGGGGGGGAGCTTATGACTAATATGATTCCGCCAGCTGATAGGCATGTCTCTTTCCCAAGATAATCAGCCTTCAATCCTTTCCTAGTGGTAGTAATCATTCAAGAAGCTTAGTCTGGACCTGCTAAACCCCTGTACCTATCATTCACTCATGCTGGCTTCTTCCCATGTATTCCTTAAATTCCAAGTGTTTTCTGCACGAGTCCTCTGCTGTCTCTCACGTATTAGGGACTCATCTTCTCTCATGATACTGTTAAGTAGTAGTTATCAGGCATGTTGTAAGAGTGCCAATGAAAAGAATGGGGGGTTCACGTGGTGAATAGTTCAACTGTAGCACCCATAATAGTCTATCATCTCACATGACCATATATGCTAGACTGAAAGCTCCTGGGTAGTCCTAATCCTCAGATGTGCCAGGAACTAGGTTATCATGAGACTCAGCTGCACAGCCAGCCACATCCAGTCCAGCCAATATCCAAACTAAATCCATTGGAAGCTCCTGTCATCCGCCTTTAAACTCCCAGAGCTCTTTACTTTTGGCCCCTCCATGTATGTTCTGGGGTCCAACTTTTGTTGACGGATAGTTCCTAACATCAGGCTTAAGGAATTGTACATTTTCAGCCTAACTAAATAATCCACTTCAGGGGCCTTGGGACTTTTTGAAATTGGGTTCTGCATAATGTTTTAGCCCTGGGGAGGCACACAGTAGTTTCTAAATCCGGTAAGGTAGAAAAACAAATGGTAGCAGACAGTCATCTGAGTAATTCTGAGGTTTTGCGCTGGATTAAGATGGGAACAAAACCTGAAATTGCTATTATAACCTGCATGTCAGCCTCTCTTCATCTTTTTATTAATTGTGTATGTTCCAGTAGTGACTAAAGAGTAAACATGAACAGGGCCTCACTTATCATTGTACAAAGTTAAATATGTAGAAATGTATATTGTTGCTTTTTTAGTGCTTTTTGGAGACTCTCTGAGGTACATGTTGTCCTGCATGCAGCTGCACAGTCAGTAAGACAAGCATTCTGTGCTGTGCAAGACTTCTATTCTGGTAACATTGCACTTCCTAAACACTAGGCTGAAAGCAAGTTACCAGTGTACAAACCTGCGTATCCTCAAATAAGAAAGATCTTGTTAATGTGGAAGCAAAACGATATGAAGACTGGGACAAAATCTAAATTATTAGAATCATTCTATTTAACACAGGTCAGCATAATCCAAGTAAACTTAACGTTTAAAAATGCTCAGCAACACCTTCTGTGATGTGATTCTCCAGATCCACCTTGCTCATATTAGTACTTGATTGATCCTCCTGGGAAGGGTCTCTGTAACAGGAATAAAAAAACCGCCCACTCTCTCAGGCAAATTTTCAGAATACTTGCTTCTACTTCTGCTTCACCTATTAGTTTGTACAGATATTGTAAGCATTTGGGTGGCCCTGTCCATGTGCACGTAGTGAGAATGGACTCATGGTGCTTGAAAAGCAAAGACAATTACACAGGTACAGAAATATTGATACTAGCTGCAAGGGAACCATTTGTACAAGGGTGCAAGGCTCTAAGACCATTTTATTGTCAATACAACTACAAAAATATGAGTGTTGTTTCCAACTCCCCCACTACGGGACCTCTTCTGAATAGTTTAGTACCCTCAATATTACTACGCGTACAACTTCAAAAGATCTCAGCCTAAAGTACATTCTTTTGTCTCCCTCTGTAAATGTTTAATTACTGGCTCACAGCATAACGTCCAGTTGACACAAGCATGCACACATCCTGGTGTCTACATTTCCATTACCTTATAGTCACATAATATTTTATGAATGATGTGTTAGAAGACTTTTAAACATTTTGTATCACAGGAAAATCACTGTGCAGCATATTGGGTATTTTCACAAAGATATGTAAAAATCCACAGAATTATCACAATCTTTTTGTGTCTCATAATTAAAATGCAATTTAATAATACTATAAATATATTGATATGCATAAGAAAAGTATAAAAAATTAAACTCTTGAAATTCAGTGATCCGCTTCATAGAAACTGAACATACAGAAACTCTGTATGATGTATATAAGATTTTATCAAGATATGTCAAGTAAATTGTTTATATTTGGATCACAGCAATACAGCAAATCTAACTCAATAGTCAAAACACATCAGAATGCATGTAAAATCTTAACAACTCTGCCTGACAGATGCTGCAAGTGGTTTGTTTGGATGTGTAATAGCTTGTTCCATTTTTAACATTTTTAGTAGAGAGCAAATAAACTCAGCACTCCAGAGATGAAAAGAAATGTGAAAGTGCTTATCAGTTTATGAACATGTGGAAAAGATGGCACTGTCTCAGGCTTCGTTTTTACTAAAATCAGTGTTTCTATAGAAAGTCACTTAGTCTCCTGTGCAACAAAGCACAATAGTATATTCCAACATTTTAGCACCAACCAATTCTATTTCTGACCACTGAAACATCTAGTCAGTTTTAACATAATTTAAATATGTATAAAAATTCTGAGTTTAAATATTTTGCTCAAAAGAACTCTGCTTCTGACACAGAATTTTACCTTACCTGAATGGAAATGCCATAAATTAACCAGAAGCAGATGACTTCTTTCACTCGGGGAATTTGTTTGATAGATCACTTTTAAATTAACTTTACTCATACAGCACTTAGTTTGATGTTGCCCTACTGAAATTAATCAGTTTTGCTATCAGTTAGTCATGAGGGTTAGAGTTATATTCTAAAGTAAAAAAAAAAAAAAAAAATCATATTTCAGTCCACAATAAGTGTTTTTTCTACACTAGAAAAAACAGGTTTTGTCTGATGCAGATTCCTAATGTTTAACAATGTAGATGATAATGTTTTAATCTAATTTCCACCAAAACTTAATAAGCAACACATTTCAAACTCCGAGGAAAATCTTGTATTCCCCAAAGTGCAAGTTATTGGAGTTCTTCATAGCCCTAACAATAGGCTTCTGGCACTAACAACCTAAAACGCAAATGACATCCGATAGCTATTTGTTAATTACATTTTTGAATTGCTTATGGCTACACTAGAGGATATATTCCAGGCTCTGATTTCTATTAATAGATGCCTGCTTTGAAAACCATAAAAAACCCTCTGTCCTACCCAGCCTCTTTTTATCTAAGACAGCAAATCCCCTTCTATTAGATCATCTACCCTCCATAAAATACAACAAACTGCTGCACTCCCGTAATACATATGGAATATCCATGTGAATGCACAAAGTGCAGTCCTCAAACATTTGTGAAACCATTTGTGAGCATTCAAGAAATGTGGAAGACTAATTAATTTGAGACAGCAGTTGTATTTAATGCTTTCATAAACTTCAGTGTTCTGTTATCCTTCAGAAATAGGTTACGTTCAGTTCAAAGGGACGTTTATCGTAGCTATGTAAATGTCTTGAGATTAGACTAGACTGTAAATAACATAAAGTGAGCTTTCTTAGTAGGCATCTATTAATTTCTCTTTTGATAGTCAGAAACAATTCAACTGCAATCAGAGTCTGAGCCAAAACCTGGAACTGTGGAGCTATATCGTTTACACAATGTTTTGATAACGACTATTGAATTTCAGAAAGTTCTGAGAAAATCTCAGGCCTGCTTTTGTTTTACCTCTTCAGCTTTACTGAACTGAATCAACAGACAGGCCATAGGTATCTTAGCTTTTCTCCCCAGTTTTAGGACCATTAAGAATGTAACAGCTAGTCCATATTACAGGAACCCAAATATTCTGTCCCACCATCACTGTTAAGTCCCCATGTCTTTCTACACCCAGGAGGAGGAAGAGAGATGATGACTACTTCTCCATGAGTGTTTCCAATAGAAAATGTAAGATATATTTTGAAAAGTAAGAAGATGTAAATGAGAGCAACAATGATTTAATCCTGAAAATGCTGTGGAATGATCTCTTCAGGAGATGGAATACAAGAAAACCAGATATTTTAAAAATTACAGTACTTATTCATAAACTATTATAGTTTATGGTGTAAGTAATGCTATTAATTTGATTGTCCTTATTGCGTAACCAGGAGATAGCCTCTTGAGAAGTCTTATCCTGTTTTTCCAAAAATGTCCTTGAAAAGTATATACTCACTGCAGACACAAACATTTACATGTTGCAACTCGTGGTACAGATAAAAAATATTCCTTAAAAACATATTACGTACATATTGACAAGTTGGATAAGAATGTAAAGACCAATCCAGGAACATGTATCTGCTACTTTTGGCACGGAATAAGCCCGACATTACACCTGCCCTGGCTAGGTGAAAGATTGTCTAGATATGAAAAGGCAGAACAAACACTAACAATGAAGCTTTCATGTGAGGAGCTGGAGAACTATGTGGTGTGAGGGTAGGGCAGATAGAAACGTCTGCTCAAATGAGCTCTCCAAGGGCAGAGCATCAAAGCTAGTTAAACACCAGGAGAGAGAGAGACGGTGGGAAGTCTACCGCTGCAGGTTTTATTAGCAGGTTAGACAAACATGTATCATGAATGTCATTGGTGCAGTGGATTTGTCTTGCCCCAAAGCAACAATTACACACCTTCTGCAAATCTGTTTTCCTTCCCACCCTGCCCATTATTGTTCTCATGATCTTAGTCCACTGCATTTTTTTCTTGTTCAAATTTGCCTCCCTAGGTCATCTTCATCCGTTGGAACTCAGGGCTGTAATAACACTACTACTTCCTTTCAAGAGAGAAAAAGAAGCAAGAAGAAACCTGGGCACACTGAATCCAGGGGCAAAGGCTTTAGTCTCAAGTGGTAGAATGCTGTGTAAAACAGCTCTCTTCTCACAAAACAGGTGACAAAACTCTGCCTGCTCCTATCCTTGCCTGACAGTCTCTGCAGTCCCGAGTCTTGATGCAAGAACTAACATACGTCTTGGGTTTCTGTGCCAGCTACCTAATTTTACAAACTTTAAGAACTTTGCTGGCCTAGCTGCTCTCCATAGCTAGTAGAAGGAGTTAGGACATTCCAGGGGGTGGTTAGACGTCAGCTAGGCCAAGTGCCTTCTAGAAGTGCTCTCCCCACCAATTTCAGGCTGACTCTGGGAAGACGAGGCACCTCAGCTGAATGAATTTATTCCCGTCATGCGAATTGAGGCTTCTGTACAGTAAAAGAAACTTAATTTCCTCAGAGAACAGGATTGCAAAACTAAAGGGCTCTTGGAGTTAACATTTAACTTGAATGGCTAATCCAGTGTTTTGTATACTGAGGATAGACAAGTTGCTAGTGTTCCAATAAGAAGAGGAGGAGAAGGTGCTTTGGCACAGTCAGGATGTAGGATGTTGGCACTGGGAGTTCAGATGGGAGCTCTGTAAGAGGCTGTTCTGTGGCTGTCTTTGGGCAATTCCCGCTTGGACTCGTGCTGCAATGCAGGCTACCCACAAAGAAAAATGAGGAATAAAAGCAGTAAATTTATATACAGAGAATGGCTCTTTGCCTGCTAAAAGTTACGTGTATGCCGATGGCTTTGTCAGCCTGGTGGTGGGGAGCAAAAGGAAGACCTGACTCTCACTGACTGTGGGGAGGGAGAGAGAGGAAGCAAAGGAAGAAAAGGCACAGCCTTATCCCAGCAGGAAAAGAGTGCGGAGAGGGATGGCAAAGAATTTTCCCTTCATCTTTTCCCAAGTCAGAACACCACTGAGGAGCATCTGTTTGATTTAGTTCTCAGAAGGTCGCTTGCACCCTGGAATCTTTGGCAATAACTTGACATACAAGGTAGTTACACCTGTATTTACCAGGCTTGAAAAAACAAAGTACAGAAGATAAAAAATGACAGAGATCCAATTAGCCACATGGCTTATAACATTTTGGGCAAATACAGGGGTGTACACATGTAATTTTCTAATACTGTACTGCCTAAATCAGACTAACTGTCATACTTAATTCATACGTTACTGAAGAATCCCTACTTTCATGCAAAATAAATAAATAATTGGTTTTTTTCAGTTTGCCTTTCCAGCAAAGTTTTAATGCAAAAGTCCTGATGCTTTATCTTCCTTATTTATTCATAGCACTTATGAATTACCGGGATACTTTTCTGTTTGTGTTGATGAACCTCTACAGCTATTTCTGAAAAATCACTAATTTGAAGAAATTCTAGTTCATATTTAGAAAATAAATCTTAGGAAAATGAAGCTGGCATAAAGATACCAACTTACAGGCCCACTAACCAGATTCAGAACAAGGCAGAAGGGTATCTGCTACCAAACCAGTCTCCAAACCTGCCAAGAATTCTCCAACAGAGAAGGAAGGACTAAAATAAACTGCTTGATAATAAATTTTGACCTTGGGTTTTGTTTTTTTTTAAATAGTAAATTAGCCAAGGATTTCAGCATTATTCAAATTTTATCAATTAAAAGAAAGCAGCAGAACATAAATGTAAGTTAGAACCGAAACAATCTCACTACAGAATAATGGAAAAATTAGTCAGCTGAATCTATGTTTTACCTCAGCACTGTGTTTTTCCCAATATCTGCAGAATGACTTTACTCATAAAAAATAGTTCTGAAATTTGACCGATGTCCAAGTCAGAATGCAGGTGAAGAAATCAAGAGTGCCTTCAGTTGTGTGTGTGAAATGCTTAATGTTCAATATGACATTACCCAGATTAAAAACATGAATTTTGGTACATCTGGATAGTACAGAAAGAGGGACGCCAACAGCTGCAAAAATTTAAAATGTATGATTTACAGTAACTTTTTGTCCTGGATTTCTAAACTTTCTGCCTTTGGCCCTGACCTTTCCTTCCTGTGCATAATGGATAAACAAAAAACTAAATTTGTACAGCAGAACTCTCAGTGAATCATATTTGTATTTATAAGCCTGTTACCTTAAAGGAATCTTCATTCATCAACCAAAAGAATATTATTTATCAAAAGAGTAATTTTTTTCCAGAAATGTAAGGACTACATTATGCAAAGTATTCATAGCTAACACAACAGTTTTAATGTAAAGTTGTTTCCTAATTTCATTGTCCTCAGTGGTAAAATCATTACATTATATAATGTTTTAAACTCATTCTGGTTTCTTTGAGAAAAGTCATCCCCTTTCTTTGGGAACAAATTGTTATATTAGGGATTTTTGACTGAAAAAAGCCCTAATGAAATATTATCAGAAATCTGGTTGAAGAGAAAGATGTTAATGCGTGCAAAATTATTAGATCATGAAATCGAAGTTGCAGTTTTCACAGAGCACAGCTAAGTACAAGTTTTCAGATAATCTTATTAGGGAAGGCCTTTCTAGTGTCTTCCATATATTTAATAATACCTACAATTTAATACCAAGATACTATATCATCTTTCATAAATTGACAAGACCATTTATTCATACATAGTTGCCAAATGCCTGAGATGTCTACATTTCATCAACCTATTGACAGGGAATCAAGGAATGAGTGGAGCTACAAGCACTGCCCTCCAAAATGCCATATTAGGCATTTACCTATTTGATTTGGTACAACAAGAAAACACCTGCTCTCCTTTTGGAACACAAGAATTGCTACATTAATATTCTACCTAAACAGAAGTAATTGTCAAATTAGCAAAGTAATGGTGGCATCCATGTTCTAACAGAAGTAGGAATTTTGGAAAAAAAAAAAATTGTCTAATATTATATTTCTGAAATGTATATTCCCCTTCACACAAAATATGCTGTGTGTTACTTCCTGCAATAGCTGTAATCACAATTTAAAATTTACCAAGACTTTTCCTCAAATTATATGCAGAATATTTCCTTATATTTAATACAAGAACAAGCTACAATGCCTATGGATGGACAGTTCTGTTGCACATGACAGTGTATGTTCATCTAAGGCATAGGAGTTGTAGGGTCAAATAGTAAAACCCTGTAAGAATCTTAAAAGAATCTTTTATGGAGTTCACTGTCTGGCTCACAACTAGGCTCAGTTGCTAGAAGAATAAATCCAGGGAAATTAAATGTAAATGTCATTACTTAAATCTATTTCCAGTTTCTATTAAATACGTTTCCGTACAAAAAAGAGCAACTAAATAAATAACCTCAGTGAAAACATTTAAACATGTCTGGTGAGAGGTAAAATATTTCAATCCAGAACTCTAAACCTCTTCATTAGCTTCCATTTTTTTAACCTTTTTTCCCGTGTGCCAAACTGCAAAATAACGTTTAATAAGGGATTTCTTATAGCAATCTACCTCTGTTTGGCATGGCTCTTAAACAAACTGCTTGACCTTAGTGGACCTGGGCAAGTTTAATGCTAAACACTCATCAGTAGCTTGCTGAATAGCAAAGGAGATAAACACATGCTTACATCATTTGCTAAGTTGGGTGTCTAGCTATATTATACATCAATTTATTTCAATACAGTACAGGTCATTAAGCAGTTTTTAAAATTCAGTGGCCTAGAGGAGTACTGAAAACTACAATCTGGGATCTGATACCTTTTAGCCTGCTAAGACCCAAGCTGCATTACTGGACAAAGGCCAAAAGGAAAGACAGAAGCAAAACAAGGTAAGAAATATAAAACAGAATACTAGCAATAGCTTTAGCCGAAGCAATCAGACAGGAATTCAAAATTTCACTTGTAAATGAGACAAGACAGTGACAGAATGGAGGCAAATGCTTTTCTAAGGTATGTCTTTGCTATGGGAGGTAGGTGGCCACACAAAGAACAACCTTGTGAAGTTTGTCACTATGGGCCCAACTAGGAGGATGAAAGTAATGAAGAAGTAATTACCACTTCCATTACAAAACAAATAAAAAATATTGTTTTAAGAGATCAGGCCATCCTCCATAGGAGGAAAAAATACTGCTTACTGACAGAGGAAAGAGATAACAAGAAATACTGAGCAATGCAAAGAGACAAATTTAGATATTTCTGCATTTTGATGTTCCAGTCAAGAAGGATAACCAGATCTCACAATTAGAGGATGTGCAGAGACAGCTGCAGGAAAGTATTTCTACTGCATTTCCTTCCAGCCCATTCTGAAAGATTAAGGAGTGCCTATGATATTAATTCCCTTTGACATAAATGGGTAATGACAATAGACTGCAATGTGTGGGGGTGATGCTTGCCATATGTTTTTTGACACAGTTGAAGTAGCTATTTTTGAAACTGGATAACACAAATTTTACAACATGACATGTGGGATAGAAATGAGCTATAGTTACAGAAGAAGTACTCCCTCTTGGTCTAAGCGAACTGTTTACAGGATGTTTTGAAAATATGAACCAGTTAACCCATCAAAGCAGGAGCAAGTTGGTATCTGTTTTGCTGGAGTTTTATGTACCTTTCATCAAGGGTGAAGAAAACCAAAAGAGTAGATTCTCTTTTGAACATTTCTCCCAGAATTTGCATCAGATTTTTTCCCACCAGTGTAGCTTTCCAGAATTTGTAAAAGTACCTGATGTCCACCTTTGCCATCAGCTGCCTCTGAATAGGGGTGTTCTCCTAGGAGCAAAAGCACTATATGAAGTGAGATAATGCAAACATCACCTGGAAATGCAGTCTCTAACAGTGACCAGTGCCAGGATAGAGCATGAGGGAATTCAGAGTAGGAATTAATACACTGATTTGAAGAGAAAGTATTTCTAATCCTTGTTAGAGTTCACTTATACTTTGACGGAAACAGATTGAGATCTTCAGAATTTTATTCTGCCTGAAAACTGCTGATGCTTTTATTAGTCATTTGAATGGCGAGTCCTTTCTTCCCACCTGCTGAAGTCTATGGCATCTGCATCAACAAGTTAATTATGTTGTTATGTCACTACTTTTTAACTTAAATTGACTGTCCCATTCCAGTAGAAAGGTAGACTGTAGCTCCCTATTTCCTCTCTTTCATCGCCTTCCAGATTTTGCACACATTTACTAAGCCTATTTCTATTTGACCTTTCTAAAGAACCAGAGGCTTTTCAGTCTCTCATTTCCCCACTTCTATTGCTTTATTGCTTCACTTTTTTTACTCTAAAACTGGAAACCTTTGTCTATTGCTGTTTGTTTTACAGAGGCTAATCAATCAGAACTGTCTGTATGATTTCAAATGGAGATGGGTGACTGACTGAATATTATTGTAACAATTTACCGTGGTTTTATCTCTTTTTTAACTGCTGCTGCACCATGATAGGGGTTTTCATTAAGCTATGTTAACACAGTATAGATTTTTTTCCTTTGAATCATTCATGTTTACTTAGAAGTACCATGCTATCTTTTCAAGTGAATTTTCATTAACATTATATTTCCTTAGCTCTCCCAGGGACCATTCATTCAGGTTACCCTGAACCTATCCAAGGAAAAAAAGTCCAAAAATATTTTTAAGGACAAGAAGAAAAATGTTTGGATTCTACCCTATATAAAGACATGGGATTACATTTTTTTTACAAAATGTTGGTATAATGATTTTCAGAGGTTAGTGATGAACTCTTTGAAAGGATGCAGGTGAGTCACTATCTAAGCATTTAAAGACTTCAAGAGCATGTACAAAAATACCCCAACAAAAAAGAACACTTGACCACAATTTTTAGCATTGTTCAGGAATACAATAAATTATACAGCAACTTATCCTGCCAACATATCTTAAAAAGCTACACAAAGGATCTACAACTAATATCTGTAATGCAATCTGTAGTTCTAAGATAAGTTCTAAGAATGAAAGCAAGGGAAAAACAAGTGCATTACTACAAACCTGTGTTTTTAGCTCCCACTACTTACAAGATTATGATGGATTTGACTGCCTTTGGTATTAGTAATTTCCCCAATGAATCTGTGGGTGGAGCAAAAACGTGGAAATGAAAACTGAGCGGGTATTGTGTGTTCAAAATATCCACCTCCACTCACACACAGTAGATCCGATTCAAGCGGTCATCTTTCCATGCCCCAGTTTTCCCATTTGTAAAATGGTTGAAGTCAGAATACGTTCTTTTACGACTATTAATCTTCTTCTCCCACCTTAGTTCCCTTGTGTTCCCACATTCGTTTCCTCATCTGAAGATGAAAGGAAAGAAATCATTATTAAAACTTGCTTATGAGCAAGCTAACTTGATACCCTCCCAATGGCTGTGCTCCTAGGTGCCATCACTCTGAAGGTTGTATACACGCTGGGACACGAGTCCCCTATGCAGCCATCCTCAGCAATGCAGTAAAGGTCTATCTTCCTTGACTGGTCACCCAGGATCTTATCCTCTGATGCCTACCAAACATCGTAAGCATCAAAATTGCATACCATACCTCCCCAAGTATTTAATATGAATTAATGTTAAACAAGTAAGAGAACATATTGGTGACATATCATAGAAGTAGTGTAATCTTCCTTTCCCATAACCTAAACGTCCTGAACGTGTAAACTCTTTAAACTCATAAAACAAGACGAAAAAAGTATGAGTTGATAAATATTTTATGCTGCTGGCATACAGGAGACTTTAGTTTGCCATATCAGAGGAGGGTATAAAGATTTCCATTCAAACAATTAGACTTCTCCCTCCAGTCTCAACAACTCAGTTTTAAGCGGTTATTTTACTCTACTTTGTCAAATACCTTTATGGCACCTACCAGTGAGAGCCTGAAGCACAATTCTGCTTAGATTTCTAACCATCTTAAATAGCATCGTAGAATTAATTAGTATCCATCTTCCTGGCATAAACTCGGTAGCAGAAAGGAATGAAAAATTTTTGCATTGCAGGAACATGTAGCACACATGAACGTCTTTGGCAGTGCCTACTAAAGTTCCCACTCTCGTTAAAATGCATGTTAGAACTTCTGTTGATGAGCGGTAGATCTCAAATCTAACTCAATTTGACTTAACTTCTATAAGGTTGGCATACAAGACTTGGCAAGTTTAAGCTGCTGGAGTGCTACATATAAGGAGTCCACTGATTCCACATGAATACAATGCAGAGACAGTATCATTGAGATATGACTGGGATCAAGTAACATCAGGCAGTAACCATGAAAAACTCCTTAAGAAACACTCAAGCTAGTAGTTACACTTTACAGGCAAATCAAGACAGTCGGGAAACTAAAAGGGAGTAAAATAATTTGAACAGCTATGGTCAAAAAACAGCAAAACAAATCTACACAAAACCCATCAGCATCACTTGGACTACACAGGTTGTGAATGCAAAATGTCATCCTATTGATTTCTGTACTTTCCATTAGTTCTTGATTATTATTTACAAGTATAACCTTACCTTGAAATACTGGGATTTTCTTGTTTTCATTTTTTTGAGAAAACAGTGTTATAATCATCCAGATGTACAACAGTTGATCAACATTTAAATCAGTTATGTGTCTCATTTTGATCTGACAACATAAAAATTAAATCATTTTGAACTGAGGCAGGCTGCTGCCCAGGGCTGGGGGACACGCTATGGGTGCAGGGGAAGAGCCGCTTGGGATCCCACAGGACTTGTGGGATGTTTCGAACCAAAGGTGTGAGAAGGGGGTTGAGGTGATCTGGGGAGGACCATGAGTGGGAAAATGAGGGACAAGGGGGCAAAAAGGGCTGGTGGCAGGTAAGTAGTTGGCTGGTGGGTACGCTTGTCGGCCGTGCCCTGTGCCTGGCCAGCGCAGCCTGTCCCGGCTGCTCGCCGCAGTCCTTCCTGCCTTTGTCCTGGGCGATAACTCTCCAGTCTGTGTACATGTGCAAGTCTGTCATAGCAGCTGGTGTGGGGCTGCAGCCTCAGAGGTTGTATGTCCCAATGCCAGCAACTGGGGAGACGGGGATTGTAGGGCTGCTGCTGAGCAGGCTGAGGGTCTGAGCTGGCTGCCAGAGGGACCCACCTCATTCATTCATGTGTGCATGTTGTCACTCATGGACCTCCATCCTGCTGTACTGGAGAGGGGAGCAGGATGAGGAGCTCGGTGCTGCCTGTGTCTGTGCGAGTGCAATGGGTGTCTGTCTGATCTGTGTGTCCAGACACGTGTATGGATACGTACGTGTGCATCTGCCGGCCAGGAACGTGTCTCCAGCCTCGCTGCTGGTTGGACCCAGGGACATGGAGCTGAGCAGCCTCGCCTCCCACAGGCTCTTGGATCTGGCAGGATATGTTTGTTTACATACTTATTTTCCTACACTTTTTTAAACTTCTATCACTTCACCAACCAGTTGCTGAATAGTTAAATATAAACAGTGCGGGATATTTCTTGGAAATATTAGGTGGTTTCTCATAAGAAAAACTCAGGGAAAAAAAATCTAAAATAACATATTATAGTAAGGCAGAACAAAACCTAATCGTTTTCCAAACACTGAATAAAGTAGGCAAGGTGAAAAAAACACACAAAAGGATGACTGCAGCATAAATGATTGGTAACTTCCATTCAGTTTTGATAACAAGGGTTTATAGAACATGAAAGAAAAAAAAATTAATGGATTTACTGTCATAATACAAGCAGAATTAAAAGAAAAGGACTGAAAATTAATTGTATGAGTAGAATGTGGTTAGCTGGCTGGAGCTTCTGGAAATAGAGACATCTTGTCTGTGGGCACTGGTGGGCTGCCAGCCAACCCACTTCCTTAGGCTTCTTTATATAGTGGATGTCTACTCCAAAGGACATCCATTTCACAAGCTAATGAATGGGATACAAAGATGTGGAAGTTATTTCAAGAAACATGATTAAGTAACCGAACAAAAAAAATACCACTTTGAAAAGGAAAAATGAGAAACAGAAATCGCTTAGCTACAGCCCTGAAGGGTAAAGCAGTTCCTCATACCTGTATTCTGGCTATCTTATGTCTATATATGGAGAACAACCTCCATAATTTTAATGTTTGAGACAACTACCTTGCACATAGTTCTAGAGAGCAAAGAGAAGAACTGAAGAATGAACCAAATCATGCAAGTTCACACAGAGGTGTCAGGAACTAAGTATCAGTACAGGTTCCTACCTCATGGATA
Source organism: Phaethon aethereus (assembly GCF_964289735.1). Classification (NCBI taxonomy): domain Eukaryota; kingdom Metazoa; phylum Chordata; class Aves; order Phaethontiformes; family Phaethontidae; genus Phaethon; species Phaethon aethereus. Next base: position 54,569,967 of record NC_138577.1, on the reverse strand, counting down.
AATGAAATAGGAGGATGTCTGGTGAGAGAGACTGTGTGAGCTCTGTCCTGAGCTACTTGGCTGCAAACTGCATGCAAGGTTTGGAATCAAAATCAGTACTCTGTAGTCTGGACTGAACAGTTACTGAGCATTTGGGCTGTCTACTTTACATTTCAGCAGCGCTTCAGTGCTACCTTGCAGCTTTGTCTACTACAAAATTCCTTAAAGACTGAGAAATGTAACAAAAAAAAATGATTATGAGTATCATTTTGCATTGAAGATATATTGGACTACGCAAAAAGCCTGTTTGTTTGTTTGCTTATTTATTTACATTTCCAGAATTGTTGCAATATGTTCATCTATATTCTCAAGTTATTCTTCATGCAACTGCATACAACCAGAGTAGTTTAGGATAACAAACTCCTTCTCTCCTTTGAATAATTTCTTCTTCTTCCTAATGCATATACATGCACACTGCAATTTTCAAATTCTGGGCAAAAAAAAAAGGAATGAGTCAGACATTAAGTTCTCTGGATGATATGTGATAATTAAAGTCCATAATTATAAGGTCTTCACATTTAATCTCGCTTTGTCACATGTAGACCTTGGCAATGGTTTCTAGAGCCTGTGGGGCTTCGCTGGTCTTGACTGGACTGATACGGGCACAGGATGAAAGGCATGTCTTGGACACCAAGTCAGCCAGAACTTTAAAGATAAACCAGCACCCTAAAACTAGACATGGAAACTCACAAACTCAGGGCAGGGAGCAGGTGCTGAAAGTCCTTTCCCTAGCTACCAAAAAAGCACAGCATCTTGCAAAAATTTCAATTTTTGGGTGCATATGAGATATACCCTCCACTTCACTCCTAAGTAAATACATTACTAACACAGTATTAAAAATTGAAGTCCTTTGAAGAAGCTATCCAAAACCTATCTTGCATGTCAGTCTTCAAAATGAGAATGTTAGAAATACTCAAATATTAGAAATAACTACAGTCATTATGGAGATACTCTCATTACCACTGGGTCAATAAAAACAGGGCGGTGTTGCGTTAGGGCAATGGAATATTGAAGACACACACAGACACATCAAAAGCATGGTCGGAACAAGAAAGGCCCTGAAACAGATTGTTCCACCACCACATCTGGTTGCCAGCAAACAGGTTTCATTTCTGAGTGTCTTAATCATAGGATTTATCTGGCAGCCTTTCAGAAGTGTTCCTGCAATTACCTTTTTTTCTTGTAAGCTAGGATTAGTATAATACAAATACAGGTAAGTTGCCACATGACAATACAGTATTTGTTCAGACTTCATCCAGATTTCTGGGAAAAGAAAGAGAGTATTACTTAAACACTGATTTGGATGAACACCTGTAATAATTATAAAGGACACAAATAAACAGCACAGTAGTAGAATACAAATATTAACTGTGCCTCTATTTGTTATGGAACAGGAAGAAAAAAAAGGAAAGAACGAATATAAAAGAAGAAACGAAGGAAAAGAAGGAAAGAGGATCTGGCCGTGTGCTGCCTGGGAAAATGTGACATGGGACCACGATGCAGAAACAACGTTTTTAGATGCTAACAATGACTGTATCAAGGAGCAACTAGGTAGGTGATATACAAGAGGGGAAATAACCATTGTTATAGTTCAAGCAGTGCACAAACAGGACCTGTTCCAAAATTTTAGCACTGAAGAACTGCATTGCAACAGTGACAGTAGCTTGCCCTGCAGAAACAAAAAGTGTGCAACACCCCAAAATCCACCAGACCTATGGAGAGACAGAGCAAGTTTATACCACCAATCGAGAATGACTTGAGAAAGGTTGAAAGGAACAACTAAACAGCAGGAATAAGGCAAGTTACTAGAAGAAAGAAGTGATCTTTTGAAAAGCTGAAGTTGCATCCAAACGTATTAAACCCAAACCAAAACAGATCATAAGCATGAGATGACTGCCCAAATAGAATATGCAGAAAAAAATTAAAAATTAGTAATAAATCATTCCTTACATGTATCTGGAACAGCAAGCCTGTCCAGAGAGTAAGGCCAATGGATGACGAAGATACAAAAAGAGCACTCAGAGAAGGTAAGGCCCTATCAGGCAGACAAAATGAGTTCTTGTCATCAGCCTGCACTGTGGAAGAGGCAGGAGATGTTACTCCATGGGAGCCCTTCTTTGCAAGACATGAATAGGAGGGATCTGCCTGAATAGTAACAAGGCAGCAGGTCCAAATGGCACTGAGCCCTAAGGTCTAGAGGAACTCAAGGACTAAAATGCTGAATTATTAACTCTGATGCACAGCATCTTAAAACCAGCTTTGTGCCTGAAGACATGAACTTTGGAAATGAGATATCTATTTCTAATGATTTCAGGGGACATCTGTGGATCTACAGGCTTTTAAGTCTGGTGCCTGTCATCAGACAAATCATGAGAAACTGTAACAAAGCATAGAATCAGTGGACACATGGCCAAATATGATTATGGAAGGGCCAGCACAGTTCTTGTACGTTGGGAGTATATCAGGGTTTTCTGAAGGCATTCACAAGCAATTAGGTAAGATTCAGTTGAAACCATTTACATGGTTTCCTGAAACACTTTTGACAAGATCTCTTGCCAAAGGCTGTTAAGGAAACTAAGGATCAATGAAAATAAGAGGGAAGGCCTGTGTTTTGATAAATAGTTGATTTATAGTTGATTTAAACACAGGAAGAAGAACAGGACTTAGTGGTCTGTTCACACACTAAAACAAGATTCACAGCGCAGTCACAAGCTAAACACTGTGTGACATCTCAGAAAGGATCTGGTAGAACCAGAGAGGAGGAAGGATGTGTGGAACAGTGTCCACAGGAGCAAGGACTTTAAATTAGAGTTCTGCTTGGAAAAGAGGCAAATGGTAGAGAGATCTAGTCAAGGTTTAAATGGCCACGATAGTCATAATGTCGTAAAGTGGCTACATTTCCCAGTGTTTCATATTGGGTATCAAATGAGCACTACAGAGTATCTGGTGGAGCTGGCAAACACCAAGTTCAAAGTCAAAAAAGGAGGCAGTTCCTCGCACTATGTTTACATGAGGAAGTCCCTTCCCCAGACGTTGGGGAAGCTGCATAAAATCAGGGGAAAAACAGGCAAGTTCATGAAAGAGGAAGTCCCTTTGGCTTGCTTAGCCATGCCCTAGCTGCAACGTGTTGGAGGCTGGGAAAGCACCTGTAAGACCTGTGCTTGCCCTGTTCTTAGGCAGTCTTTCCTTGGTGGCCACTGCTGCAGGCTGGTTACTGGACTAAACAAACTCTTTGTCTGGCCCAGAACAGCTGTTCTGTTCTTATTTTCTTAAGTGGAGGTTCGTATGGATGTTAAACTCCTTTTACCAGTGCTGACAGCCATTCTCACAGACCCTTCTGATGCTCTCCAGTGCCAAAAGGGTGTGTCTGGTAACAAAAGGTACCTCTGATAACGGTAAGCCATTGAGCCAACTGCATCTGATATTTTCTACAGTAAGTATATGTATTATACACATATAAATAAATATTAATCCAATGTTCCAAAATTTTTAAATTACTAAGTTTGGAATTTTCAGTAGTGCTTTTGCATCTTTGACAAGACACTGAAACCCTCCACAGCTCCTCCCTCCACACTTCATAAAGAAAAAAAATTTTGTTAACGTTCTGTGGTAAAAAACCTTATCTAGAATTAGAGTAATTCATTGCTTGTTTTTATTTAATGTGTTATGCTTTTGTTTTGTTTGCCAGTGACACCCAGACTCTACCCATTAACTCCAGTTAATGTTTTAAGTTAAGAGCATAAAGTGAATATTCTTTTTTTTTGGTCTTCAAAGTGTATTTTCAATGGCATCTTACTTGGCAGTCAGTGGGAATCTGTGTGCCTTTTACTCTCCTTTACTGTTACAGATTCTCTCACCCTTTTCACAGGCCACATGAAGTCCCAGGACCTTTATGAAAACTGGGTCCATTTTCTTCTTACTCTTGTCAGTTTCCGATACAGTGGTATTTCTCAATCTCCTTGATACTTTGGGTTCTGAGAGGCCTGCATTTTCCTCACCCATCTTCTTCTTATTCTTGGGTCCTCTATTTCCTTGCCTTTCATGGGGACTGTGGTAGCATCCATAGGATGCTACACATTGCAGGACAGGTTAAATGTTTGAGCATTGCATTGCAGTAATATAAACAAAGACAAAAGAGGAACTGACATCAGGCAGGCTGTGGGCCTTGCAGCTGTAGCAAATACATATCTAGCCACACATACGGAATGCTGTTTGATTTAAAATAGCTCAACATCCTAATACAATCCCATCATCACCAACTGTATCATGAGTATGGGATTTCACAAGCTGCTGCTCTCTTCTTTCCTGTTATTACTTACTTAGATCAGAAACTGATGCAAATAATCATTTCCAAATCTAAATTGCTTCCAAACACCTTACCATACGACATTCTGTGCAGGTGTTGATCATGCAGTGTTTATGTCTGCTTATGCAAAATATACAGTGGAGGATTTCCTGTGCGCATCATCTGCTGTTCTAGTGCTGTTTGCTTTCAATTCTGAACCAAAATCCTTTACTCTGACTTGTTCTCTTCATCACTCATTGTTTTTCAAGCCCTTGCTCCCTGACAAAAGAAAAATTTTACAACTTTATTAATCTTTTATCTTCCAATTCACTCACAGATTTTTGTTTGTTCTTTACACTTTAAAAATTTGCAGAATCCTGTTTTATTTAATCTGTTACTTTTGGGAGTTTTGGAGTCCATCAAGGAATTTCTCAAACAATTTTTAAGTACATGATTTTTGTTCTTTTTCTAGACCAGTGTTTGAATAGGAAAGGATCAGTGTACCCATCTTTTCAATCTACTGAAGTGTCCTCAGCTCTTTTATGCATGTACACATCCCTAAAATTGAAATACTTCTCTAAGTAACTGTTAAGAAAAAGCGAGCTTTGTTTTACAACTCCAGTCCTTTTCTGTTGGATTATGTCACCAAGTTTGTTGTTAATTTAAATAAAACAGTAGGGATGTGGTGAGCTAGAAAACGGATGTTGGCACTCAGAGTTTGCCAGACAGAGGGGAAAAATATACAAAACCACACATCACTAGGAAAAAAGATTTGAAACCAAGAAGTATCAACCAAAATGTTTTTGAAATAAGGAGGTGGCATTCCTTGGGAGGTCTAACTTAAAGTGAATGTTTGCTTGACGATTTTCAGCAACTAACATAAAGCAATATTATTTTGGTTAACTGTTGCCCAACTCGCCTGCTGTTCTGTGAGCTACTACCTCCAAGTATAAAGACAATAAAAATACATGATGAAAAATTGTTGATGGATCGCTCTCTAATTTCTTACTATGGAACCAGAAGGATTTTAGTTACGCGTGAGGTTTCTTTTTCACAGCCTCAGAACTAACCTCCCGTGCTTTAATGGGTTATCCAGACACGCTCCGCTACGACAGGGGAGGAAGAATTCTTGCAATTTCCAAATTAAAGAAGTAACCGTGTATACTTTTGGAGAAAGAATACAATTTAAGAGAATAGGGGCAAAGAGTTGCAACACAGGAGACAGATGAAGACTCATTACTGACATGAGATCTATTATGCGAGGGGGAAATTATTTTTACAGCACGCTGAGAAGAGATCTGGAGGCTGGAAGGTGAAAACAGCGCTCAAACGACCACCTACTTTTGCTCTCCTCGTCTAGCCCTCCTTCAACGTACCCACGGGCACACGTTGCTCTCTCCATCCCCAGCATCTACCGGTCCACGCTAACCCGCAGGCACACATCTCATCTTTGCGCCGATTCCTCCATGCCGTACCTACATCCGGATCCTTTACACCCGGACGACGAGAAGAGGCAGTTCGGCGCCGTGCGGCAAAGAGCCAGATGAGGCGCCTCAAAGCGGGACTGGGGGTTGTGTGAGCCGGCGAGGGGCCAGCGGGCGGGACAGAGCCAGCACCAGTGCTCCCCGGGCGGCCCCGGAGCCCCGCGGACCGCCCCCTCCCCGAAGCGGTTCGGGCAGCGACCGTGCAGCCACCGCTCCCCCTGCCCCCAGGGGGTGGGGGTGCCGAGCAGGACAGGGGGCCGCGCAAGCGTCCTCGCAGCCCGCGTAGCCGGCGCAGCCCCCGCATCCCCCGCCGCCGGCGCTCGTCTCGCGAGATGTGGCGGCGCCCGGCGGGCTAGCAGGCATTGACAGGCGGGCGAGCGCCGGGGCGCCGCGGCCCCCCGCCCCGGGGCCAGGCGCTGTACGCCCCCCGCCCCGCCCCGGGGCGGATGCGGCGGCGGCCATACTTTGGGCCGGGAGGAGCTGCCGCCGCCCTCCCCGCGAGCGCCGCTGGCGGGGCGCTCCCGCCGCCGCAGCCGGGAGCGGGCGGAGCCTGGGGAGCAGGCGGTGCCGGCGGCCCCCCGCATCTCGCCTCCGCCCGAGCGGGGAAGGGAGCGGGCGCGGCGGGGCGGCGCTGGCCGGTTCGCGTCAAAGTTCCTGCCTCCGCCGAGCGGGGATCAGGTGGAGCGGCCGGAGGGTGGCGGCGGGCACTGGGGGCCGTTTCCTTCCCGTCTCCGCCGCCCCACGCCGGCCGCGGGGCCCGGCGCCACTCCCTCCTGCTGCAGCGTCGGTGGGCTCGCCCGGCGCGGCTGCTCCTCCCCGCGTGGCGCTGTCAGAGCGGCGGGCGGCGCCTCCGCGTAGCGGGCGCGCTCGGGGGAAGGCGGGCGGGGGCAGGGTGCCGGCCGGTGCGGGACGAGAGGGCGGCGGCGGCGGCGGCGGGGCCGGCTCCCGCTGAGGGGGGGCGTACGCGCGGAGGGGGGCGTCGGGGGAGGGGGCGCGGCGACCGCACCGGCGGCATCATCACCTGGCGCTGCGGCGGGGGGGCGGGGCTGGGCGGGGCGCGCGCGACGCCCGGCGTTGTCTGCGGCGCGCTGCAGCCGCGGGCGCTGGTTGGCGGTTTAAAGCAGCGGAGCCGCCGCCGCGAGGGGCGTTCAGAGCAGTCGGGACCGTCAGCGCGCGCAGTGCTCGGTCAGCGAGGGGCAGGCATGGAGGGCAAGCAGCAGCAGCTGCCGCCGGCGCCCGGCCCCACCGTGCCGGGGGCCGCGGGCGAGGAGCGGCGCGAGGAGGAGGGCAAGGATGCGGAGGGCGGCGGTGCGCTGGCTAGACCGCTGGGTCCCACGCCGAGCCAGAGCCGCTTCCAGGTGGACCTGGTGGCCGAAGGCGCCGGCCGCCCGGTCGAGGAGCCCCGCAGGGCGAGCGGGGAAGGCGGCGCGGCGGGGAAGGGCAGCGAGGAAGCCAAGGGCAGGTTTCGGGTGAACTTCGTGGACCCGTCGGCCGGCGACGAGAGCCCCGGCGAGCCGGGGGGCGGCAGCTCGGAGGGCGGTAACGTCAGCTTCCAGAACGGCGGCGACACGGTGCTGAGCGAGGGCAGCCTCCACTCAGGCGGGCACCACCACTACTACTACGACACCCACACTAACACCTATTACCTGCGCACCTTCGGCCACAACACCATGGACGCCGTGCCCCGCATCGACCACTACCGCCACACGGCCGCCGACCTGGGCGAAAAGCTCCTGCGGCCCAGTCTGGCCGAGCTGCACGATGAGCTGGACAAGGTGAGCGGCGGCCGCGTATACCGCACCCCCCCCCCCCCCCCCATGACCCCGTCCCCGGGGGCCGCCTTTGCGCCGGGCGGGCAGCGGCCCCGGCCTCCGCCGGGCCGTGCGGTGCTCGGTGCGTGTCGGCAGAGGTGGAGGGAAAAAAGCTAAAAGCGCGCTGAGCCTCGAGGAGGCGCAAACAGCGCGAATGCATCGGGGCGCTTGCGTCTGTCTGGTGGTTTTTTCTTTTTTTTTTTTTTTTCCCTTTCCCTGCCTCCATGACGCAGTGGGTTCCCCCCCCCCCCATATTTTTTGGGGAGATGGTCCCTATGGTGAGAGGTAGTTACAGCTGTAGGTCTGCGGGGCGAATATTTTCTCCATAACCGAGGGAGGATCTGTTACGGACGCAGCGGTGTTCCACTTCTGGTCCCTGCCGCCTTCAACAGATGGGGAATTCGGGGTCTGCGAGAGCATGGGTCTGGGAAAGGGGAATGAAACGTTGAAAAGACGTGCTAAAAAAAAAAAAAAAGAAAGAAAGAAGGATGCGCCCGCTGTTAGCAATGACAAAAGGTTTGCCTCCTAACCAGCTGGAAGCGCACGCCTCTGCCTGCGCGGTGCCGAACCGAGCGGCCTTCTGGCATGATGCTGAAGGGCTGCGCAGCGACTGCCGAGGCTCCTTCGCTGCGAGGAGCCTTTTCAGTCGTGCTGAGTAGCCCTGCGTGTGAGGGCGTCGTGATCAAGGCTTCAAAAATTTTGAAGCTATGCTTGTCAAGCTTTTTCTATTTTGGACTAGTCGGTATGTTGTTGGAGACAAGTTAGAGCGAAAGCTTATTTGCATTGTAGGCTGTCTTTATTAAAAGGCGAGCTTTAGCTGAACATGGAATTAATTCCATGTATTTTTTTTTAGATCATAATTTAACTATTAAACTGTCATGACTAAACTAAAGCCGGATGAAACTATTGCAATGCTGTTTTTTCTCAGTCTGAACATTGCCTCTTGGTATCTGGCTATGCTCTAAGTCCATGTTCTAGCGGATTTTTCTGCTGGGTTTAGCGAAAGAAGGGATCATGTGGGCCATATGCTAATCAAGCTAAGAATAGTCTGTTTCCAGAACTCTTTTTGTCCTACCTTTCACTTTTTATAGGTGGAATTCCATGAGAAAATGTATGTTCTTTTGAGACTGTCCTGTTTCACACCATTATTAGGCAGCTCAGTGCATCTGTACTGATTTGTGGGTTTTTTGGGAGGTGGGGTAATTTTTTGTGTGTGCAGTGGTTTTTGTTTTGTGTTTTTTTTTTTTTTTGAAACTGACACCCCATCTGTTCTGATAGAAATAGTTGTGTGGTGTGCTGTAGAGATACTTCCTTGCAATGTGTAAGATTAGATATCAGAATAATTACTAACTGTAACAGCAAATTACTCTTGCCTTTCAAGTCCCCTCCTGATGGGAGTTAAATGATGTTCTGTAGTCTGATTCTAAGTTAGAATAGAATGGAAGTTGGCAATTACTGTCCTGTGCATGGAGTTAGATACACTATAAATAAACCATGTAATATATGTGAAAACACAAAACACACCTATTTTCTTTTTAATTCTTTTTTTTTTCTCCCCAGTTTCTGACTTCTGATGGGATGACCAGGTTATTAGATACAGTCTTAGATGCAGCAGAACACTGAATTTCTAAGCTTGGTAGATAGGTTTTCGGCGTGTTTATATTGCAGCAGTCAAGAAAGCTCTTTATGACATCATTAAGACATTTCAGTGCAGAATCTAACTTACTTCTAGAAACTATAGTTTCTAAAAGTGTCATTTGTTTGTATTTCATTGCAAAGCATGGCAAGCAATTTTCTTGCTATGTTGTGGTGTAGAGTAGCTGTAGGTGACATAGTTACAGGATCGTTATCGGAACAGTTTCATTGTGAGCATTAATTAACTGAAATTATTAATTTCTTAAATGTCATTCATTTGTTCTGCAGTGTGGATAGGTGTGTATGTGAAGATTTTTTTTCTTTTTAAAGTGATGTCCTGTCTGCTGTGCCACCACCTCCCCACCCTACACCCCCCCCCCCCCGCAAAAAATATCAGGGATGGAATATGCAATTCAGTTATATTTGACATTGTACTTAAAATTAATTTTAAAAACTGTCATGGTATAAACAACTTCTTAATACTACTTCTGTGTAGTAACTCAGCTGTAACTCAGCAGGATGTATTATTTCCAAAGCAATTAATATGTTAGCAAGCGTTTAAGCTTATGTGAAGAAGGGAAGCAATTATTTTCGCCTCAGACTTAGGAAAACAGTTGCAAGATAGAATTGAGAACACAAAAGCTTTTAGTAACGGTGTGTCATGCATACTAATAGCATTGGATATCTCCATTTTACCCAATCTCTAGAGTATAAAATATGCTATGTTTGTGATTATGTACTTGATTTCTCTCCACAGAGTGCTGATAACTTTTAAATCATGATGGTGCTGTACTTTTATATGAAAGATGCTCACAAAACTATTGTGCTTCTTTCCACTGTGTTTCAGAGGGCTTATTGTCTCCATTCCCAAAGTGACTTCAGTTTCTGCTGATGAACAGTAATGGTCTCTAGTGTTGAATAATACTATGCATTAAAGAAGATATTTCACTGACTTTTAAGAACTTGAAAAATTAAGCTCGTTCTTTAGCTGTGGTTTTTGTACTAACTTAATGTGTACAGCATGTGTGTAGAAGACTTAGTAGGGCAGCAGGTATAAACATCCCAGTACCATTACATAAAACTTGTACTACGTCAAAGATCTGTTGTTATGCCCCTGCTTCTTGACCCAGTGCATTAAGGTTGGCAGTTACTTTGTGTTACGACTGATCCAAAACGTGTTCACCAGCAGTGTGGTTCATTGTTTTGAATGTAGCAATTTCATCTTGCAGTTGAAGTTTATGCTATTCTTTTTCCCTTTTAAAACATAAATAAATGTTGTGAGGCCGTGTTACAGTAATGTTGATACCAGAGCCAGGTATAGAACAGATTTTCTTTTTTCTTAGTTTTGTTTACAAGCTTTCTAACTAGTCTACTGATTTCGTTCTCACAGAAATGCACGTACATGTACAGAAGGGGGTGCCTTCTGACAAGGGTTTATCTTGCTGTCCTGGTAGGATAGGTGTTTAATCACCTCAGGTTTCATGTGGTCATTCCAACAGTGGCATTTCTAGTAGAAAACAAAGGGTTTGTTCTTGAAACTGGTTGTGGAAGCACAACTGGGTGATGCTGCAGTACTCTGATGAATTGCATATTAGTGATCTTGGTCTATCATGCTAAATTTCAAGTGAGGGCTCTTGTCTTCTCATATCTCATTGGCTGCAGATAGCCAAGGTGATCAATCTGTTGCTTACCCGATTGGTGTGCATTAATCTTACCCTGCTTTAGAGAGATGATAGAGGGAATTTGGTGATGCTGTTACAGTTGCTAATCTCATAGATAAGGTGATGCTTTGCAGGAGCATTACTCTTCAGAGATAGAGAGGTGAGAGGATGGTTAGTAATGAAGAAGTGGGAGAGAAATGGCATACCACGATACTTTGTTTTTTGTTGCAGTGGTGTCCCCTGCCCTCTTGAGGGGATCTTGCCTTCAGACAGTAGGAAGATTAAAAGTGTCCTAACTTATCTCTTTTTTTTTTTCTGTCTTACAGTTTAGGAATATCAGTTTTGCCTAGGTCAGCTACATCTGTAGTAAAGCTATAGCTTACAAAACACATTCCATCTGCTTTATGTCTTCCTCAGTGTAAAAACTACCATGCCATAATGTCATAGACCTTAGAGTTCTGGAACGTGAATACTTTTAAAGTATTCAGAATTGGTCTGTGTTTTAGTAATCCACTATTATGCACTAATTTGTGATTTTTCTGTATAGCATTGCCTTAATTGGGGAGCTTATTTTTTTTTTTGAAGAATAAACTTCACAGTACTCGAGTGATTCCGATTTGATATGTCGTTTGTGCAGTCATTTACAGCTGTGGTAAGTAGTGTTATGTGAACCAAGCCCTCTACTGGTAGCTTTGTTCTGTTGGTTGTTAAACACTTGCTGAGAGTACTAGTCTGTTTTCTTGAGTCTAGAAGGTGGTGATCTTGGAGCAAGATCTTTACACCACCACCCCCCCTCCCAGCCCAAATAAAAAAACAAAACTAAAAAACCCAAAGGCATTTAACACAAGCGTGCTTTGCTTCCTCCCACATAGAAATCCATGCACCTGTCCTGAATTTGGAGACAGAAGTAAGAAAGATGATGTTAGTCTTGATGCAGAATTGAGTTTTTTGTTTGTTGGATTACTATAAATATTTTTTAAACTATCTTTCTGGTTTTGATCTGTATTTTCTTGAGCACTGCAGTTATGTGGTAACTTAAAATGTTTAACTTGCGCAGACTTTCCACTGTACTCGTGGTGCTGCTTTTTAAAAAAAAAGTATTCTCTCTTGAAAATGTTAAACTACTGCTGCACTGCTAACATTTTTTTGGGTTCTTTTCAGTTTTTGGTTTGTGTCTGCTTAGCCTGTAAAGAAAACAGAGCTGAGATAAAGATGCAGTAAAGGCTAAAAGATGATAGATTATCATGTTAGCTGACAATATTATGTAAGATCTGTCTTTAAAAACTGCTTCCTCCTCCTCCCTCTGCTGGAAGACTGAGACCTTCTTGCAGATTTCATTGTACTGCCTTGTTGAATCTTGCTACAATGGATAGGTCTCTTCTTTCTTGAATCGCTGTGATTTAATTCCAATAGCTTCTTTTTCTTCTTGCTCTCCTTTATATTTATAAGCAGAACTTGAATTTTCTTTCTGAACTTCATTGTACTAAAATAAAATGAGAGAAGCTCTTTCAGTCTTGGTCTCTGTGCTCTTGGGTATCCTAGAAGCCTTTAATTTGTAACTGTTCTCATTCATCACTTTTGGACTCCACTTGTACTCAGTTGAGGCTTTATTATCATCATGCAAAGTGGTGTTTTTATGCTTTTTCAATCTGCATGGAAAATCCTCACTATGCTTATCCTTATAGCCCACTTAATTATGACTGTCTTCATCAAAGGAAAAAAATTCATGTGCTGCTCTGTTTGCAGCAGCAAATAATATTAATTCTCCAGGGTTTGTATTCTATAAGGACCATGTGTATTTTGTAATTTTACATTGCTCAATGCTTATCTAATCTTTGTGATAAGTCTTTATTCCATAGGTGTTTTGGAATACTGAAACCCTTGAACTGTCTTCAGCAAACTGCTAATATTGTTCTTACTACTTTGTTTTTATTTTGTTCCAGAGAAGCTGGAAATAACTGAGTGCTGTTAACAGGTTATAATTTGACTGCACAGGTGTGGGCTGCTGCTGAAATGGGTAAAGTTTTGTTCATTTTCTTGTGGTGATGTTTGTATTTTTGAGTTGGATCTGGGGACTGGTATGGTTTACATAAAACAAACACTGCCACCCCCAACTGCAAAATCTTGCACTGGATGTGGCGAGTCAGTTCCCTGATCCAGTACCCCAGTGGTCTCCACAATCTTTTGACTGCACGCTCATATCAATAAAAAAATTTTTGCACCCCTAATCATAGAATCATAGAAGCTTTGGGTTGGAAGGGAACTTTAAAGGTCATCTAGCCCAACCCCACCTGCAATGAACAGGGACATGTTCAACTAGATCAGGGTGCTGAGAGCCTTGTCCAGGCTGATCTTGAGCATTTCCAGGGATGGGGCATCTAACACCTCTCCAGGCAACGTGTGCCAGTGTTTCACCACCCTCATCCTGAAAAATTATCCAGTCTGAATCTACCCTCTTTTAGTCTAAAACCATTACCCTTTCTCCTATCACAACAGGTCCTGCTAAAAAGTCTGTCCTCATCTTCCTTATAAGCCCCTTTCAAGTACTGGAAGGTCTCCCGAGAGCCTTCTTTCCTCCAGGCTGAACAACCCCGACCCTCTCAGCCTATCCTCACAGGAGAGGTGTTCCATCCTTCTGATCATTTTGGTGGCCCTCCTCTGGACTCACTCCAACAGGCCCTGTCATTCCTGTGCTGAGGGCTCCAGAGCTGGACACAGGACTCCAGGTGAGGTCTCATCAGAATGGAGTAGAGGGGTAGAACCACCTCCCTCAACCTGCTGGCCACGCTGCTTTGGAGGCAGCCCAGGTTAGCCTTCTGTGCTGTGAGCACACATTGCTGGCTCATGTCCAGCTTTTCATCCCCCAGTACACCAAGTCCTCCTTGGCAGAGCTGTTCTCGATCCCTTCATCCCCCAGCCTGTCCTGATACTGGAGGTTGCCCCGACCCAGGTGCAGGACCCTGCACTTGGGGTCATTCCTCAAGGTTGTCCAGGTCCCTCTGGACGGCATCTCATCCCTCAGGCATGTCAACTGCACCACTCAGCTTGGTGTCATCTGCAAACCTCCTGAGGGTACACTCCATCCCACTGTCTGTGTCGTTGATGAAGATATTAAACATCCCTGGTCCCTGAGGGATACAGCTCATCACCAATCTCCATCGGGACATTGAGCTGTTGACTACTACCCTCTGGATGTGATCATCTAATCAATTCCTTATCCAGCGACCAATCCACGCATCAAATCCATCCTTCTCCAATTTAAAGAGAAGGGTGTTGTGCGGGACTGTGTCAAAGGCCTTACAGAAGTCCAGATAGAAGACATCGGTAGCTCTTCCCTTGTCCTCTGATGTGGTCACTATCATAGAAGGCCCCTAGACTGGTCAGGCAGGACTTGCCCTTGGTGAAGCCATGCTCACTGTCTCTATTCAGCTCCCTGTCCTCCATATGCCTTAGCATAGCTTCTGGGAGAATCTGTTCCCTTATCTTCCTGGGCACAGAGGTGAGGCTGACAGGTTTGTATTTCCCAGGGTCCTCCTTGTTACCTTTTTTAAAGATTGGTGCAATATTTCCTTTTTTCCAGTCACCAAAGACTTTACCTGACTACTTTTCAAATATCATGGAGACATAATATACATATATTTATTTACTTATAAAAAAAATACATGTACTATTATACTGTGTATGGTACAAAATAAAAATTAAAGAATGAGATAAAGATGAAATAAACACTTTCAGAAATCTTTTTGTACTTTATTAACATTACAAAAAATATTCTCTTGCCATGCTCCCATTGGACTGTTTTGTGCACTCCTTGAAGACCGCTGCAATGCACTAGGAACTGGTTGAGTGCTCATGTCAGAAGAAAAGGCATTGTAATTTGCCAGAAGACTGCAATTAGGGAAGGAAGGAGGGAGTGCCTCTTTAGAGGAGGGTTTTTTTTGTTTGCTTGTTTTTAATGCACCAATTTTAGCTGACATGTTGTCAGTATCAATGACCAATTCAATTCCAGAACCTTAAGAATCATAATAACCCTTCTCTATCTGGGCAGTTTTTGTTTCAGCATAAGCTATTTCAGAACTGGTTAAAGAGGAAGATGCTGCAGAATTAGTCTTCACCTTCAGATTAGCTTTTTCCCTTTTGGTACTGCATTTGGTTAGACCTCAGATGATTTTCATTCTCAAAGAACATTCTTGCAGAGGAGGAGGTTGGCAAGATCTGTATCTTGGAATAATTCAAACCAGTGTACTACATCTTTTGTTGCATCCTAGATTTTTTCCTAGAACCCTGTATAATATTCATACCTGAGCAACTGCAAACCCATTTCCCCTCCTTGTTTGGTATAGGCAATAGCAATCACAATCTGGTCATTTGTTCACTACTAAGAATTATTTCAAATACTTGACTTCAAATTGTTTGTCATTCAGTATTTTGGAAGCTATCCAGTTTTTGCCGCTTGAGTGCATGGAATGTCTTTGGTTTATTTCTGCACTTCAGCATGCCGATTAGGCCTGATAAACATGCTGAAATTTCTTTTTATGCATAAAAACTAACTTAAGATGCATTATCTGTGCCTGATAAGCTTAACTGACTTATGGATGCAGTGATTTTAAAAAAATTCGTGAAATTCCATTTTAACAAGGAAGCTTATCTTTTGCATCTTCATTTTGCTAGTTGACTTTCCTTCTTCAGCTGAACTGCTTGTCTTTCAGATTATTCAGTTGTGGGTTTTTTAATTCAAAGAAAATAGCAAAGTCTATTTCGGCTCTAAAGAAACTGATACTAGGTTAATGTTTCAACTTACTTTGAGTGTTTACATGATAGAGAGACTCCTAAGACTATTCTGAATAATATTGCTCTTGAGCGGTAAGCAGTTAGGCGACTGTGGCTTGAACATAGTGCTGTGCCAGTACAAGTAAGTGCTGTGCTGCATGAATGTGCTAGCTCTGCTCAGTGCTGGCTTGGGCTGTGCCTGAGCTGCATCCATCATGCCCTTTTCATGGCATGACATTAAAATTCAGGCAGTACTTTATTGATTTTTAAGATTATTTCAATGGGCTATTTAGTCTATTGTGAGACAGTAGGTTAAATGTAATTCTTTGTGAACTTACTACACGTAGAACTAAACTTCTAATTAAAATGGGAAGTTTTATTAAGGTTGCTGCTGCATAGTGTAGTACATTTGCTCCCCATCCCTCCTGAATGGAAAGTTCATCATTCTGTTTTGCGGAAGTGGATGAAAACTGAAAGGTATTAAGAGAAAGAATACTTCAAATTAACCTTTTTTTGGTGTGGAGTATTGAAGAGGACTTGAGAATTTGCTGTGTTGGAAAAAAAAAAGGTCTTGAGCAAGACTGAAATGGATTCTTTTTTGTACTTATTTACAGAACATTGTATTTCTCGGCCTATACTTGAATAAGCAAAACTGCTATGCAAGAGGCTTGCTAGTAGGATTTAATTCAGCTCTTATGCAATCAAATGCTGCATCTGCTTCATTCTGGAGAACAAGAAAATTACATGAAATACTTAAAAGGTCACTAACCGTTAGAGATGTATCAGGGTTATGTTTTTCAGGTAATCGAATGAAAACTGCCTGTGTTCAGAGCCTGGATCTGTTTTCCTAGAAGTGTGATTTCTCTTTTCATGCCAATGGATATCAAAAGGAATATGACAGCCAATGCACTGTAACCAATAATTACTTAGATAGTAATTCACAGCACAGTGGTTCTTCTGGAAAGGAACAAATATATTGCAGTAGGGAAACTAGTAGTTCGGTTTTGGAGAGGACAGGAAAGGAGTGATCCATCAAAACCAGAACAGAGGTACGTTCTTGAGGTGTGAAGGAGACTACTTGTATTTCTTCTTCTTAAGCTGGATGGATTGGTTGCCCCTATGCTTTTGCCTCCTTTTATGTTAATGCTACAATTTCTGGTTAGCTAGAAGAAGTGGAGAAACTGGCAAAGGAAGTTTGTTTTGTTTGAGGTTTTTTTTGGTAGCAGACTATGTTGACTGTTTCTTAGCAGGAAGACCTGACTTTGCTTACAATATTTCTGGGAGTACAGAACACAGGCATTGTGGGTCTACCATGGGGTAGCCACACTGTGTAGTTGCTGAACAGAGGTCTTTTCTTCTTTGTCCCTAATTCTCATTAGCAACTTGCCCAGAGTATTCATATCATTCTGTGCTGATGGAGGGATGTATAAATCGAGATGTGAAGATGTAGAGAGTTTTCTTTATCTTGATGCTTTTGCAAAATGCTCTTGTTCTTTAAGTAATGTTTTTGGTATATAGGGGAAAAATACTATTTATATTTCAGATAGTATACTGCTCAAAGTACATATTACTTTCCTTGATATCTCAGCAAAACTTTGCTGCCATATCATGTGTAAAAACTCCTTGAAAGGATTCCATCTGGTCACACCATACTGGCTACAGGCTTTCAAATCTCAGCCTCTACATGGTGATCTAGACTTTGGTCCTTTCCTCTGGAACTTTTCTTCTGTAAATATGGCTAATACTTCTCTGTTAGGACTGCAGAGATTTGAATCTGAACTTCCTATGCTGATGTTATGACAACCAGATCAAATGGTATTGATACTGTTTCCAGAAGCACTGATTACCTTGAGAGAGACTTTATTTTGATGTGATGTTTAGGAAAGCATTGAAACTTTTTTTTGCTTATGAAGAGCTGAAAAAACAAAATATTACTGGGGATATAAAACACAAAATTCCTCATGATGCAGTAAAGAAAGCAGATAGAGGAAGGGGTGAGATCACTGTTGGAATATCACACAATGTTCTAATACCTGGATTACTTCAGTGACATGACAAGTTAGTGGCTGTGGAATACTGCTAGGACAGTCAAGTTCATCAAGATCACTCAAGGACCAGATTCTGTCTTATTTTCACCAATTAAAGTACTCTTAAGTATGGGCAGTTTTGCTGTTCCTTCATTTCTGAATTGCTTCCATACCTTTTCCTATCTGGCAGCAAAAGGCAGTTTGTATCCATCCTGTATTAGGAGGGGAGTATCATAATCACCTCCTTAAACAGAAAATTCCATAGCCTTTGTGTGGTTAGTAAGCTTGGAGAGCAGTCAAAAAAATTGTATGCATCTAAGATATTAGGTGGTGGTGAGTTTTATAAAAAAGGCTCCTATCTATCCTTTTTATGTATACCACCTTGCAAGAACAATGATTTACTCCTAAGCTGAAATCAATTGCCTGAGTAAGTTCTTGATTAATAATCTTGCTGTCCTGGCTAATATATCATACTACTCCTAAGAGTTGGGAGGAAGAATGGATGATTCTCTATCCCTTTATAAGAATTAAAGTAAAAATGGCTTTTAAAATCAGAATATATATACACACACAAAAAAAATTGCTTAACTCTTCTCTGTTAAAAGCAGTATTGAGTTTCAAGACAGTGACATACAAACTGATGGCAGAGACATGTAGCTGGCTAATTCTTCAGTTGACATGTTAATTGTAACTAGAAATTTCTTTTGTTTAAAACTGTTCTGCTGTAATCAAAGTACAACAGACTTTAACTTCAGTTTAAGATAACATTAATGTTTTGTGTTTGATGCAATCTCTTTTTAAAATCTCTGGAAGTGGATGCCAAAAGCATTTGCTGCTGTATTTTAAATTGGTAATTGTAGAGAAGGTAATATAGCCAAAGCACTTAAGTTTTGGTCTCTTGGCTGCAAACCTGAAAAGGATTTCCTTTGATTGAGGCAAGTAACCAATGGCTGAAGCGGTTCATGTTTTATTCCAAGGAATCCTGAGTTCTAAGAACAGATCATGTCTTATCTGGGTAATTTATCTCCTGTTGCTGTAGGTAACTGGGTGCCATTTAATGGGTTAGTAGGCTTTTTTTAGGTTATAACTGCAAAGATACTGGAACTACAGTATAGTAGCAGCATTTTACGTGTGCTTCAAACAAGGAGTGGGAATTATAAATTCTGTTAGCAAATTTGCTATAATTCATGTCTGGTTTAAAATCAAGCAGTAAAATCCCTAATATGCTGAATTTTCTGAACTGCTGTCAATAGCTAGTCATTGCACAATGACTAGCAATGTTCCCTGAAAGTGTGTGGGTTATGAGTTTTTTTTTTTTTAAAGAAAATGCTAAGAAGGTACTTAGGCAGGCAGAGATGTCTTGAATATGGCTTCTGCTGTGTTGTCTTTTGCTGTGCTACCTGACTGGGGTTTTGCCACTGGTAGCAATACTAATCGCTCAAGCTCCCATCTAAGTCCTCAAATACCTGAACACTCAAATCTGTTTTGCTAACTTGGCAAGTTTATTTTTAACTAACGAATTATCAGGCATTTATAAACTGTTCTACATGTCTGTGGAAGCTACTGTCTTTATGAGTAGAAATCTAAGTGAAAGGTAACTGCTCGCTTGGATTATCACCGTGTTTGAAGTACCAAAGATTCAGACTATTACATCTTTGGTAAGATTAGTGATGTAATTAAGATGTAGAAGGTTATAAACTGCTTTCAGTTTTAGAATTTGCACTTTCACTGCCCTTTCATAGAATAGGGGCTATTGCAAAGCATTAGTTAAGAGTTGGGCACGATAGTTTCCACACTAGTTTATGATAACCCTATTACCATCCTTACTGCAGCAGAGGACTGGTGAGGAAGAACTAGAACTGCATGCAATATTTAAAGTTCAGATGTACTACAGGTGTGATTTTTTTCTTGATTGTTCATTACAAAATTATTTTTCTGGTTTTACAATCTTTCTCTTGAACTGTTACTGTGTAACAAGGTGTTAGTTTTCTGAAGGTATTTAGGATAGGCCTAAAAAAGAGTTCTTTCAAGTGTAGTGAGAGATGTAGACAGCATATGGGTTTTTTTTCCTTATTACTTTGCTTTCATAGGCACTGAGTTTCAATTGTGTTAATTCCCAGTTCCTAGGTCTAACAAGATTCTTTTACATGGTTTGATAGGTCTAAATAGCAAATTGCTTTTCTTAAGAAGTAACTGTTGCAGTTACTTTATGCATACAATAAATACATCTAGCACTTCTTAAACCTTTTATTCAGATCATAAGAAATGTCACAGGTGAGGTGAGTGAGGAATCCAAAAGTTCATTCCAGTAGGGAAAGTGGAAGGCTTGCTCATCCAAGAAAAGACTTGTAGTCTTTAAAAATTACGGGAAGTGTTAACATCTTCTGGGGTGAAATGGTTAGTTATTCTGCTTCTGTTTGAGAACTTTCTTTAATATGTCCTTTTTATTTTATCCACACTCTGGCTAAGGTATGTTTGAATTAGAAAAGGAAAATGAAATGCTCATAAGCTTTTCTTCCATGTATTTTTTGAGCTGTGTTAAGTATGAAAATCTTCTGTACTATCAAGTTTTGTACTTGAGTAGCCGTAGTCTTAACTGTGTGCAGCTGTAGAGTTAGGCTACTTAGGAGAATCATCTCCACAAGTAATGATTCTTCCACTGTTGAGACAGCTGGTGTGTGCTACATCTGGATCAATACCGGTTGCTTCCCTCCGCAGAAAGGAAGTTCTTAAAAATGGTGATGCCTATAAAATTAACCTTTAGGAGATAGAAACAAGAAATAGTTATGGTAAGGCGTAGTGAACAGCTTGGCAATGACACTGGAAACTGCAGTGAAGGAATACAGAAGATGTGTGTAAGACTTCTGCACTTGTGAAGAAGGGTTCCACTGTCCGTGATGATTGCTGCAAACATCTTGTGCTGGTTTTGGCTGGGGTAGAGTTAATTTTCTCCATAGTAGCTAGTATGGGGCTATGTTTTGGATTTGTGCTGAAAACAGTGTTGATAATACAGAAATGTTTTTGTTATTGCTGAGCAGTGCTTACACAGAGTCAGGGCCTTTTCTACTTCTCATCCCACCCCACCAGTGAGTAGGCTGGGAGTGTACAAGAAGTTGGGAGGAGACATAGCTGGGACAGCTTGCCCCAACTGACCAAAGGGATATTCCGTTCTGTATGACATCATGCTCAGCATATAAAGCTGCGGGAAGAAGGAGGAAGGTTGGGGATGTTTGGCGTTGTGGTGTTTGTCTTCCCAAGTAGCCACTAATGTGATAGAGCCCTGCTTTCCTGGAAATGGCTGAATACCTGCCTGCCGACGGGAAGTGGTGAATGAATTCCTTGTTTTGCTTTGCTTGCATGTGCAGCTTTTGCTTTACCTATTAAACTGCCTTTATCTCACCACATGAGTTTGCTCACTTTTACCTTCTGATTTTCTCCCCCATCCCACTGGGGTGAGGAGTGAGTGAGAGTCTGTGTGGTGCTGAGTTGCCGGCTGGCGTTAAACTATGACACATTTCTAACCACAAAGCTCCTAGCAGATAAAACGATGATCCCATTGTTGAGTCTTCGACTGTAGCTGCTCAGGACAGAGACCCACTGCTGTACAGAATCGTTCTGTTGGTACCTTTGTTGGTGAAAGATGGTTCTTGGGCAGCTTCCCTTATTTCCTGTCCTCAGTAAGCATGTTAAATGACAGCACCGTACTGAGTATCAGAATATATAAGTACAAAGCAGTTTTAAATGTAAGCAGCTGTTATCTTGATTAAATATACTGGAATGCCATTTTTATATTTCCTTGCAGAAATTTGGGCTTGAAAAGATGGGGCTCTTGGTTTTCTGTAACATTTTGATAGTATTAGCTAGTTAAAACATCTTCAATACTGTATCCTACTAAGACAAGAAAAAGCTACTGTTGTGAAGCCTTTCTAAGGAATTTGTATGAAGAGAAGCCTGTACTATCTTGACATGTGCTAAACCCATAACTAGTCAAACTTGAGAGGTGGAAAAAGAGCAATTAAATGCTCTAGTCTCAGGTACTTCTTTGGCCTCCTCTCTTTGCACAAGAACAATGGCAATAGGAAGGATTAGTTAACAAGTTAGTTACTACTTGGGACATGCCAAACCAGGCAGACTGCAAAGAAAGCGGTCTGCCTGAAGAACAACGGTGTAGTCTTAGATACAAACTTGCTGGTTGTCCTGTCTTTTCCTTGGGGCTTCCATGTTGTGATACTTGAAAAGAAGAAAGAGCAGAAGAGTTCATATGGATTTATTCTGGTACCACCTGGTACAGTTCATCATAGCATAAATATGTTGCCTTTAAGATGGTATCTAGATAAGTTCACCACAAATAAATGTGCTGCATGACGTAACAGCACTATCAAGAATTCTCAGTAAAACGAAATAGCAATTTTTACCAATGAGAAATTTTCCATGCACCAGTGTATTTCAAGTTGTGTGTGAAAAATCTTGGATCTTTTCTGGCTAACAAGTATTTTCTCATTACTAATCCACTTCTAATAAATGTGGAGGCTATTCACAATTGGCACAAATAACTTATTGTTATGATCCAGTACTGGAGATGAAATAGTAGATTATCTGTACTTTTCAGTGCACTGTGATACAGCAATGGGAATTTGTGTAGGAACAGAATTTAACTGTTTCTCTGCTGAATTTCTTACCAGTGTGTGATAGAATTGTCAACATGTAAATGTATCTAATTTTTCTTTTATAGTGCAAGTGAACACCATAACTGTGTGTTCTTTGGACTGATTAGATAAAAGACACCATTTTGATTAAAAAGTTGTGTTTGTAAGAGCATTTCTCATCTGAGATGCTAAAACCTTCTCTTTTCTTTCCCCTTTTGTTACACCCCCTCCAAATCAACAGTGTGTTAGTGTTATTTACTGTTTATGAAGATCTTATCGTACATGTATTGCTGCTCTAAAGTAGCGCTAGTGCATTTTTCTCCATTCAGTATGTGACTTGAGTAGAACCATTGTTTCCTCATGAGCAGAAGCATGAAAAATACTATGCCTGCTTTATTTACAGCTGAGACCACAGTGGTGCTTTCTTAATCTTGCACTAACAGGCTGAGCTTGGAGCCTTATGTAATGGAATTCTTTTGTGCCCACACTTTGTAATATCTGGTCTCACTGGTGCTTTATCAGGCACCCACTAGCGCTGATAACCAGCAGTAACCTCTCAGTTATTACATTTTTGCCTGTGCTTCAAAATATTTTCCTAAGAAATATTGCATAGTGTGGAGAGACAAGACACACGGAACAAAACTTTCTTGTGTTCATAGCGTGCATATCTTGGAGCTGATCTGGTAACTGATAACTCAGAATAATCAGTTGTGAGCCACTGCCTCCTTCCCAGAATACAACAGGCTGAGCGATGGGCTTATTTGAGCAAATAATAGAATATGTAGCTATCTTGTGATGGTTGAGGTTGGAAGTGACCTCTGGAGGTCACCTTGTTGATGTGTGCAGGTTCTACCAGTACTCGGCCAGCCATGGTCATATGCTGAAGTATATAATTGCCTCTTACACAAGATTCTAGGATATTCTCCACGTCCTCTTAAAACCTAAATGTGCAGTAAATGAAAACTTCTAGCTTGTTGAAAAGAAAGTGTTGTGACTCAGTGTTACAGCATTAACTACTTCAGTCACATACAATGTTTCAGTATTTTAGGACATGAAGATACAGATTTCTTCTAGCCCTTCCTTGATCTTCCCTGACCAGTCTTTGCAAAGAACAGTTTAATTGTTTCTTATTAGAGACATGACATGCCTTTTTGTAAAAGCAGATGATGTTATAACATGTTGGCAGTTTTCTGGCTAAAGCATAAAAACTGCATAGATAATGTAAATGGGAGTTGTTTTATGCAATGCTTTAAAATTGAGTTTGTTGCAAGTATAATGTGGTGCTTTTCTATGGAAAAACAAGAATAGATTTTATATGAAGGAATAATAATATACAGGTATGTTGTTGCGTACTTGGTTGGACGTTTTGTTGTTGTGGTTGTGAACATCTTTATTAATCTGTCCTTTGTTTCAATGTTTTGTTTTTTTTTTTTTTTTACACACACACATCCCCCCATTGTCTGCGGGAGAAGCAGGGAGAAACTTGTGGTAAGTGCTGCTGGAAACAGCAGCATATGATGAGGGAGACATTAATATCTAGAAAGAGATTTGAAACTTATTCTACATTTCTAGGAAAGTCATCTGAAGGATGAGTTCTCAAGAGTATGGGAACCGGGCAGTATTAAGGTCATTCTTTTCTGTCGTGAGCTTCAGGTGTGTCCGAGTTCGGTGAGGAGCCCAACTAGAGGGCTTTCCATTTCCTCAGTCCTGTTTTAGGCAGGTCAGCATAGCCTCAGTAAATGAGAGTCTTGTAGCTATATGTATTAAATTAAAACTAGTTAATTATTGTTCTAGTTCTTGACATAGAGGTGCTAGAGTTAATTCTGTGTAAAATCTTAAATGTAGCAGCATGGTAATTCTGTTTTTCATCCTCACTGTTCTTCTTAACACTCTGAATGGATCACACACCACTTCTTACTTGATTTGGTTTGAGTGTCTGAATACAAATAATCAGCAAATCAATAGATTCATCTGGTCAACGGTTGTGCAAACCTCTCAAGAAGTTACAGCCATTGTTCTGTTCTATCCAGAAGACCTGCATTTCAGCAAACTGTCTAATTCCCAGTTAAATTTCTTTTGTCCTCTGTTTAATGTATATAATGTAGCACATTATATAGATACGTACACACACATATATGTATTATATACATATAAAATATATATCTAGTTTTTTTCCAATCTCTTCCAGAAACAAGAAAATATTTAAGAAAACTATCTGTTAAAGGTAGTGATCTGCAAACTGATCGTGATTCTGCCTACTGGTGGAAAACATCTACCATACAGTATCTCCAGAAGTGTTGTAGGTACACCTCTTTTTATGAGAATTGCATAATGCAGAGTCAGTGACAGAAGCACTGACAGAAGTCTGTGCTAATGACTTCTGAATAAAGTTGACATAATGTGATTTTTATTTTTTTAATCTGTTTGTATGTTTACTGCTGATGGTAAGGGGATATGGATGACACCATAAGTGGCAGTTCTATAAATATTTCCTCTGGACTCATTAGTGTATGAGGAGGAATTCAATAAAGTATCTCACACTGAACTTTCTTACTGTGTCCATTCAGCACAGAACATACTCTTGAAAGCATAATTTATATCTAGTCTATTTTTGTGTCCTATTTAGCAAGTGGGAGCTGTTGTGGTTTAACCCCAGCTGGCAGCTAAGCACCATGCAGTTGCTCTCTTACTCCTCCCCCTGCCCCCAGTGGAATGAGGAGGCAATTCAGAAAAAAAAAACCAAACCCACAAAAGGTAAAACCTGTGGATTGACATAAAGACAGTTTAATAGGACAGCAAGGGAAGAGAAAATAGTAATAATACTCATAAAAGAAAATGCAAAACAAGTGATGCACAGTACAGTTGCTCACCACTTACTGACCAATGCTGAGCCAGTTCCTGAGCCATGGCACATGTGGCCAACTCCCTCCGTTTTATATATAGATCATGACATCATATGGTATGGAATACCCCTTTGGCCAATTTGGGTCAGCTGTCCTGGCTGTGCCCCCTCCCAGCATGAGACACTGATAAATCCTTGACTAATGTAGGCACTACTTAACACACTGATGTTTTAGTTGTTATCAACATTATTCTCATACTAAATCCAAAATACAGCACTATACCAGCTACTAGGAAGACAATTAACTCCATCCCAGCCAAAACCAGGACGGGAGTTTTGCCCTTCACCTCATTGGGATTGAACCTCTAATCACTTAAATGTTTTCTAAGTGCTCTGGGATGTAGGCTGCTTCACAAATACTGCTTAAGCTGGTTTGTTGAATAGTGTTCTCTGAATGGTATTCAGGGTCTTTCTAGTATATTCATTCTTTATACTTGTTGCTTTGGATAACTAACATACTTTGCTTAGAGTGCTTCCTGCGGATTTCTTACAGCACGTGTAGTGTATTACTACGTATATATGTAGTAATATATGTACATATACATAAAGAGTGTAGTAACTATTTAAGTTGAGTTTAAATGTCTAGGTGTTTGCCTGGCTTGGCAAAACAAAACTGCCTCTTGAAAAGCAAGCATGCAACAAGTGTGTGTACACACATATTTTTAATATGTAGAGAACAGTTAAGATTTCTGCACTGTAAGTTGAATTGTAAAGAAAAGCCACAAGTTAGTCTTTATCCATAGGACTGATGATTTCTGCACCTGTCATCCCTCCCTTTTAAACAGGGAAGTACGTTTGGGCAGAGTTCTGTTGCCTCTTTCCCCCTGACATGCCACTCTCCCACCCTCCTTTCTAGCAGCATCACCTTACAATGAATAGTGGAATAGTTTGCAGGGAAGTGAATAATTTATTTCCTGAAAAACTGATCTAATAACAGCTAAGTCTGAACTACAGGAAATGCTATAAGCTGAGACCAGTAACTTGTGTTAGAACAGTATACACTTTCGGATTAAGAAGTAAAACTTCCTGTTCTGTAGAAGCTGCTGCATTTGAAATAGTTTAGCTCTTTTTCTAAAAGACCAGGTATTTGTTTCTTAGAGCTGTAGAACTGATTTCTAAAAGTATTTATTACTCTGACTGCTAACAGTTTGCTCTAACTGAAGCAGAATACCTAAGTTGTGTAAGTTTGTTTTATATTCCTTGAAATCTGAAAGATGTGCCTCATGCAAGGAACATAAAGCTTAAAAATTCTGCTGTGTCATCCTTTAATTCTTTAATTTTTCTGTTTGTACAAGTAGATAGGGGTTTTTACATCATGTGTATCAAATGCCCTCTCTACTCAATTAATGACATAAAATCTAAACTTTTTTTTTCCCAAGGAGCCCTTTGAAGATGGCTATGCAAATGGTGAGGAAGGCACACCAGCTGGGGAAGCAGCTGCCACTTACACACCTGATAGCAAAGGGGTGGTCAAATTTGGCTGGATAAAAGGCGTATTGGTAAGTTTGATATATTGTACTTCAGTTTCTTACAGATATGATCTTTCTAATAATCTTTTTTTTTTTTTTGAGAAGGATTGTGTTAGCTCTGTATAAAGAAAAGATTATATGTATGAGAGATGTGAAAAATGCCATAATTTTAGGAAGGGTTGCTCTTACTTGTATTGAATTGTAAGGGAGTAAATACTTCAGGACTTCAAGTCATGAAGGGATCATGGTTCCTTAGCACAAGTTTTGAAGTTGCATAATTTCCAGGAAGGGAAAATAATGTGTAACTATTCATATGTATTAGAAAAATTACATATGAATCTTAAGTGACAAAGACAAATGCAAATGGAGAGAATAACTTAATGTCTGTTCACTTTGGATCTGGAAGGTTGTGGACTGAAGTGTTAGAAAACTTGATTTTTATTTATTTATATTCAGAGAAGTAAAAAATACTGTGTTGAGGAGAGTACCTACCTGTATGTGGCAAAACTTGACCAGGATAGTGTCAAAGTGCTCAAATTTTGTTGAACCCTTTACAAAAAGTTATCTTCTCCTAAGCTGTGGAAGTCTTAACACTAAATACAATATAGTCATGGTGGAAAAAACAGAGTCTGCCCCCATTTGGAGTAGTGAAAAATTAAGGGTGATGTGGGGGATTTTATTACAAGTACATATTAATTTATTTTTAATATTTTGTCAAAGAGAAACCATGACTAATACATACTTTCCAAAGCTATAAGAATTTATAGTTATGGCTGCAAATGCAATTAGTTAAAACATACTGAGCTTGAGCATTCAGAATATCTAACTTCAGTTCAATAAACTTCCACTGTGTATTAGCAGCTTCCTTACAAGTCTTGAAGTAGCCATATTTTCTACCTTGGGAGAAGGAGAGTGCCTGTGGTAACTGTGAAACAGGTATTATGGGCTTTTGTTGATGTACCTTGACCAAGGACAGAGTTTTTAATTTTAAAGCTGGTATCAAGCTGACTTGGAATTTCTCCAAACCCAGTTACTGTATTGGACTATTTTTGTAAGCAGCGGTTCTGAGTATTGAAGAGTTATGGGATAAATGTTGCTGACCATTTTCTTCCAAAGTCTATTTAAAAGTTTCAAGGAGGATGATACCTTCTTTTTCAGTGGTTTGAAAGTTGCAGTTAGTATTTCCTAGTAGGCATAAGCCACCTGGGTGAATATTTCCAGCTCAAGTGATTTACATTTTGCAAAAGACTCTTTAAATCTCTGAAAACTTTTTTACTTTTGTGATTTGGAGAGGTTCTTGTCTCCCTTCTAGTCATAATGACCAGATAAACTTTTTGTAGGATTGATATTGTATGCTTTAGATAAGAGAGACACCTAAGACCTGCTGTTAGTCTTCTGTCTAAATCCCGTACAGTGCAAATTCTATTTTATTGAGAACTAAGAGTTTAAAATAGAAGGATAAAAAAAAACCCCACCCATCACCCCAATCCCCGATCCTGTTAGTGTGCAGCTGTGTTTTCAGATACAAAAGTTCTAGGGGTGGGAAGGTGTGAGCATTGTTTGCTTCTGAAAAAAAAAATTAGTAGGATATTGCTTTAGTGCATTTTTTGGGGGAGATGTGAATTTGTGTTGTAGACCTCAATCATTGTAGACCTCACAATGTTATTTTCAGTCGTGTATTCTGTAGTATGAATTTTGGATCCTAGAGGTTGGGGTCTAAATTTATTTTTATTGTTTGGTCAAGACATACTACAAGTGTCAGATACTGAAGTGTTGTAACTTTATTTCTAAGGTAGTAACTTTTTAATCATATTTATTTTTATCTTTTTATTTTTTTTAATCAAATCTAAACTTGTCTAATTAGAAGTTTTATTCTGAAACAATTTGAAAAGTTGTGAGGAAAGACTGCAAGATAACTTCAACATTAAAAACTGAAATGAAGAATTAGTGGAAATGACTGCAGATGTAAGACCTAACCTATGTAAAATTTCTGTTTTACCTTAGGTACGATGTATGTTAAATATTTGGGGTGTGATGCTCTTCATCAGACTATCATGGATTGTAGGACAAGCTGGAATAGGTATGTGTACTAACACTATAATTGTATTTCAGTGACTTTTAAATGTGATCCAAAAGAATTGTTAATCCTGAGCTTACACTTTAAACAGGCATGGAAAATGACCTTAATATTGCCAGTTTTTAAGGTAATTTATCTTTATCAAAACTTTAAGCAGTATGAAGTTACTTAGACTTTTTCATTTAGCTACAAGGTATGTAATTTAAAGTTGACATTTGTAAGTCTTCAGTGAACTGTGGAGGTAAACTTTTGATCGCTGGGTATTAAAGTCTATGTATAGACTGTGTAGTGTAAAACCAATATTCT
Organism: Phaethon aethereus; assembly: GCF_964289735.1. Taxonomy (NCBI): domain Eukaryota; kingdom Metazoa; phylum Chordata; class Aves; order Phaethontiformes; family Phaethontidae; genus Phaethon; species Phaethon aethereus. Next base: position 54,540,855 of record NC_138577.1, on the reverse strand, counting down.
TCAAAGTCTTAACTTAGTACTGAACTGCAGAAAATCTCTCATCTGCAAAAGGCATGCGTTTCCTAGAAGCTCTAGGATACAGCTTTTACCCTTCTGATTAAAGACAACATTTTTGTCCAGTTTGCATCCTGGAAACTTCTCTGTACAAAAAGGGAAGTGAAGAAGCCTTTTGCTTGTCTGTACGGGACCACACAGAGTAAAATTGTCTTGTATTTATAAGGCTAATTCTTTAAACCAAGTTACGTTGAAGATTTCTACATTTTAATACTGGCGGACTTACAGCTTTTTTCCCCCCTTTTTCCATAAGGTCTGTCTGTCTTGGTTATTGGAATGGCCACTGTTGTGACAACTATTACAGGACTGTCTACTTCAGCAATAGCCACAAATGGGTTTGTAAGAGGAGGTAAATCTACTTTCATAAAGCTTGTAAAGCTTTCATCACTCTGAAGCATACACCTTAAGTATGTAACCTCTAATTTATTTTCCAATTTTTTAGCATTAGGGAAAAAACAGTATGGATGGAATGTAGGCAAGAGTTAGTTTTCTGAGGTGCAGAGTCTTCCCTATGTTCTGTATTTGACTAAACAGTCATGTAAGTAATGAAAAGTCTGTAAATAGCCCACTAATTTGGTTTGACTAGTGGCTCTTCCACTGTGGAAGAAACATTATCTATTCTTAATTTTTGGAGACTCATACCCAGGAATGAGTAGGGTCTTAATAATCACCTGCACTTGCACTGGTTGGTTAAGAGTGTGCATTGTATCCTTTTATGTGTTCATGTCCTGAAATAAAACTTACTGATGAAAAAATACATCCTATAGATAAGCTATATCTGTATGAGAGCATACAAAAAGATACTTTTGTTCTATTGTGATTTTTTTAATACACAAAAGAAATTCTCCAAACTCTTGATTATCACCAGCTTTCCTGAGGGTGATGATTTTCATTCTCTTTTCATGGTTTTTGTACTGTTGTGAGCAATTTCTACAAAATAGTTTGGTAAGTGGTTGATGTCTTTGACATGTTCAGACTACTTCATGACATTACAAGACTGTTACTAGTAGAAAATGTGGTGGAATTAAAACAGAAGCTTATAAAATTCTCTTAACTGAGAATGAAGAGAAAAACCTCACTATCACAGAGTAAGCAGACCCAACAGGAAGGATCGGCTATGAATCTTAGCTTTATGTCAAGCTTGGTTTCTAAATGCCTTTCCTGTTTTTTTTAAATTGTATTATACATATTGGATTTTCCTGTTCTTATGAGAACCATTTTTTTTATTTAAGAGTCACTCTTGCAAAATAATACTTTGTTAGAAAATTTTAACTGCTGAACAGGAAGAACCGTAGAATAAATTCAGTTGTTCCTATGAAAATCTTACATTACAGTAATATTTTGTTTTTAATGTTAACATTCTCATTTGCAAAGTATGTCAAAGCTGGGTACCTACATATGTTTTGCACAAGAGATGTAATGCAGTGTAATTAAGGATTTCCTGTTGCAAATTTTTAGTGTGCACTCAATTACTACAGACTGGCGCTTGGAGGATTTTGTTGCTTCTAGAAAGCTTAGCCTTAAATTGGAGGAATGTGCCTTTGCTATTTTTTTTTTAATTTTACTCTTCTCTAATGCTGTAGAGACTCTATTTTCCATTTATCATATGCAGTTTGAGATGTTGTATTTGTCAAGCTCAAAAATACAAAACGTAGGTTCTGAAAAATAGAGTGGCCATGTGATTGTTTTGAGAGTCCTGTTGGAGGGCACAAAATTCCCTTGACAACAGAGCTTTAAGAAACATGTCATGGAGGTTTGAAACTTGAGTGGATTTATTACAGAATACTTTGCCAATTTCTTGAGCCATAGCTGATGAAAACGTATGATAGTAGAACTAAGCACAAATGGTTTGAGTAGTTTGAAATAAGAAGCCCAGTAGTAACGGCTGCTTGTGCTTTACCATTTGTTTTTTCACCATAGAACTGTTTGCGTAGCTGAATAATACGATGTGGTGCATGAGTCAGGGATTACTTCCAACTGGTGTCTTTTCTTAAAAACTTGAAATGTATTCCTGAATCTTCAGCATGCCTGTCCCTAAAATACTGAGGTTTGAGTTATTTTCTAATACATCAGAGGAGATGCAAGAATAACTAACGTCTTGTTCATGTAAACTTTAAATTGCTGATGACTGTCTATTCTTAGGCTCTTTCATGTAGTGTTTTTTTGGTCTCTTTCTTTCAGGAGGAGCATATTACTTAATTTCCAGAAGTCTGGGGCCAGAGTTTGGTGGTGCCATAGGATTGATTTTTGCATTTGCTAATGCTGTTGCAGTAGCAATGTATGTTGTTGGCTTTGCAGAGACAGTTGTGGAGTTGCTCAAGGTATATGGATGATAGTTGTTACATTGATTACACCGTCCTCTATGCAAGTTCAAGCTGTCATCTAATCGTAGAATCATAAAATGTTTTGGGTTGGAAGGGACCTTTAAAGGTCATCTAGTTCAACACTTCCCAGCTATAAGCAAGGACATATTCAACTAGATCAGGTTGCTCAAAGCCCCCACTTGAATGTTTCCAGGGATGGCGCACGTACAACCTCTCTGGGCAATCTGTTCCAGTGCCTCACCACCCTCATTGTGAAAAATTTCTTCCTTATATACAATCTGAATCTACCCTCTTCTAGGTTAAAACCATTATCTCTTGTGCTATCGCAACAGGCCCTGCTAAAAAGTCTGTCCCCATCTTTATTATAACCCCCTTTAAGTACTGGAAGGCTATAATAAGGTCCTCCTGGAGCCTTCTGTTCTCTAGGCTGAACAACCCCAACTCTCTCAGCCTGCCCTCATAAGAGAGCTGTTCCATCCCTCTGATCATTTTTGTGGCCCTCCTCTGGACTCACACACATGTCTTTCCTGTGCTGAGGGCTCCAGAGCTGGATGCAGCACTGCAGGTGGGGTCTCACCAGAGCGGAGTAGAGGGGCAGAATCACCTCCCTCGAACTGCTGGCCACGCTGCTTTGGATGCAGCCCAGGATACGGTTGGCCTTCTGGGCTGTGAGCGTGCATTGTTGTCTCATGTCCGGCTTTGCATTCCCCAGCACCCCCAAGTCCTTGGCAGGGCTTCTCTCAATCCCTTCATCCTGCAGCATGTATTGATACCGAGGGTTGCCCTGACCAGTTCAAAGACGTGGAATGAGGTTCAAGGTTACTACTGATATATCAGTACAATACTACTGTAATTCAGTAGCTTTTTGGTAAAAAAAGAAATTGTAATTGGTGTCAAATGGAAACTTCCCACATTGTTATCCATTTTGAAAAAACAAAGCGTATACATTTGTGGTAAAGTCCAAGCTGGCTGTTGAGAGGAGAGGCAGTACAGATACATAATGCAGAATTGTAAGTTGTTATTGCTGAGATTCTTATTAGTGAACTCTTTCTTCTAAGTGCTAGTTGTTTATATTAAGCTCATTTTCAAAGGACTTCTGCTTATTAAAAACAATTCCTTAAGTTAAACACAACCAAATATTATTTGTCTGTGGGATTTTTTTGTTATATGTAATATTGAGAGGAACTCAACCATACTCTTTGTAGATGGGAAGAAGTTTAGAATACATGAAAAGAATTAAGAGTAATAGTGAACAACAGGTAATATTCATGCGTAGGTGCGAGATGGTAGCAGTTGCCTTGCTGATTAATCTAATTCTCTGGCAGGTGAAAACAGCCCATTCTCTCTGGGAATGGGTTATGAACAGGAATGATCATTGCTATTTAGAAGATTCAGTGATTTAAAACAAGGCAAAAAACAAATTAATTGTGTCCATACAGATAATTTAAAATGAGTAAATTTGTGGTATAGAGGTTAACTCTATTAATAAATTACAGTCAATAAAATGCTATTCTGCAGTAGGGAAGAGAAATACTTGATAAAGTGTATGACTTTCTTTTTTTTGTTAGGAAAATGGAACGTTGATGATTGATGAAATGAATGATATCAGAATCATAGGGGCTATCACAGTGGTTATATTGCTGGGTATTTCCGTTGCTGGAATGGAATGGGAAGCAAAAGTAAGGAACTATCACCTTTTCTTTTATTCTCTGCTTCATAATTTTGATTCCACTTTCTACCTCATCTGTTTTGATTTATTTTTAATGTATTTAGTGCACTCAGTATTGCATGCATGGTATGTTAGAAGTCAGTCAGTGGGCAGTTTTTATGTAGTATCTCTCTGTCTAGCACTAATGTGTGTAGGTCTGGACAGCATTTCACACCTTGGAGCACTTTGCTCCACTTGAAGCTTAAGCATCTATGAGAACCTAAAAACCAGCATGATCTACTCTTAGTGACACTGTCAAGTAGGTCAATGGTATTACCCTCTTCTGGGCAACTACATCACAACAAGAAAAGGTAAGGGCATTATCGTGGGAATTTTCCCTCACTGGGAACTTCAGATGAGCTCTGTGAATGGAAAATACAGGCTGGAGCTGAAGCCAGTCTAAAGTTATGTAGTTTCTGCTAACTCAAAACCAATATTCTTACCTTCCCTTCTGCTCCCTTCTGGTTTTGTTTTCACTTGGAAACAGCCAGACGGTGCAATGCAATCACTAGGCCCAGCATTGAGAAGTGTTACGAACACTGGTGGTGATGAATGTGTAGGAGGGGGAACCTACTTTCCTCATCTTGTTGTGGCTCCATGGTCTTAGGTCAACTCTGATTGTGGAAACAAATACATAAAGATCCTAGGATACCTTAATGTAGAGGTTGCCTTATTAGTTTTCTGCTCTGCATTACCAGGCAGTGTAGCTTGCTCACTGTTTCCTGTACCTGGTAGGCTCTTTTCTGAGTATCTGTCCATAGTGTGCTCAGTTGGTCCCCCTTCTCTTTTGATACTTGGTTCACAGTAGCTCCTATTTTCTGCAGTGAGAGACAACTGAAGGAGGTTCTTTGTGTAAATGTTGTAACAGTTTCTTATGATCCTGCATCAAGATGATGATGATACTCATAATTGAAATGAGAGAGGGTTTTTTCTTAGTGTTGTTTCCAACCCTAGAAGTCCCTAGGGATTGTAGAAGAAGGAAGTGAAGATCAGGTATATTACTTGGATCTACCACAGGGAGAAAAGAATCTACAGAAATTGACTTTGGCATGTACTTGTAAATCAAACAGCACACTTCTGTAAAAATTGTTTGCCTTTTTCAGGTAGTTCTTTCACTGTCTGTAACTTAGTTTGTAATGGTATCTTTATGCAGCCAATTTTGAACAATACTGTGCTCCTTAATCTCAAACACTTAGTTTTTCCTTTGAATGAATTAGTTATTAATCCTCTGGCCACTGTCACTTAAAGTCAGTAGAAATATCTTGCTTTTGCTCTGTAGTGTGAGCAATTCTGTAAAAATAGCTTCCATAGAAATACCCCTGTTTAATGTTTCTATATCAAACCCAAACTGTGATACCACTTCAGCATCATCCTTATTAGGAAATGGGTAGCTTTCAAAAATTCTGTGCTCAATGAAAAAATCAAGGCTTGTTGGCTTGGTTTCTGCATCATGGAAGGAGGCAGGTAGGAGTGATGGTTAGCAACAGAACCTGTCAAACAGGCACTTCATGTGGGTTAATGTAGAGCTTAGCATAGCAAAACACTAATACTTGCCTTTTGATTAAAGTATCTATGATGTTCTCCTATGCCTTCCCTGTGACTTGGAGAATGCACTGGAAAATGGGACAAGGGAAATGTATAATAATGCCTTTGAATAGACCTAAAAGCTAAGAGAGACTGGTATTCCAGAGGAGCCTGCTTAAGAAATGACTTTTCACAGTTTGTGATCCCTTACCACTCAACTCCTTGCATTGAAGTCTTAAAAGCTCATTCAGAAAATGCTCTTAGCTTCAGGGAGAAGCCTAGGTTTCTTACTGGATAAAGCCACCTGTGGCAATTGCTCTGTGGTAATTTCATGTTGAAGCTTCTGGGCTTATTGAAGACTTCTGTAAGCACTTGGCTGCATCCTTACACCTCTCACCTATTCTCTAGACTGGGCAAAGGAGAGATCTAAATATGATGCACAAACTGGTTTCTTCAGGTGGTCTTCTAACTCTGCTCTTTGCTGTCATACTCTGTTTATCGCTGTACTACCCTGTTTTTTTGCAAGGCTATGTGAACTGAAAACTTTGCTTGGTAACAATCAGCAATGCCACAGTACTATTTCGTATTAGGTTCTGATTAATTAATTAAGTTCTTAATTGCATATTAAAAGCCTGGAAAAAAATCAAACTACTAATAGCTTCCTCCAAGCCACTGGCATATGCCTTTATAAGGAATCAAGCAACACAAAAGATAACAGGGCCATGTAGTTGCTTATTTAAATGTAAAACCTGAACCATTTCTTAAATGCCTAGATTTATCTTTAGTCATACTTCTGAGGCACTGGATGACTTAAAGTACTTCTTGTTCCAAGTGTAGGGTTTATAATAGATTTATTGAATAGTGTCTGAAAATGTAGGTTGTAATGAAAAAAGTCTCAAGAAAACTAGAAATTAAAAAGTAATTGTGGTAATCTGCAATTTAATTTCATAAATAAGGGTTGAGAACATAATAAAATCTACTCCGTTGCATAAAGTAGCAAAAAAAAAGCAGTTTGATTCCTGATGTAATAAAATTCTTAGTAAAGCAAATATTGTGTACTAATGTATAAGGCAAAGTATTATGATCATGGTTAATAAGGCAATACTCCTAGAATTCGTGTGCATTTAGCTTTTTTTCTTGTGAATTTCTCCCAATCTACTCAAATCCATTCCCTCTGGAAGGCTAATAGAAAAAATAGTTCTTTTAAGTATTTTGTCTTTGGAAGTATAACTATGAGGGGTATGGTTCGAATGGGTGTTAAATTTACAAATTCTGTTTCTTTATTAAACATACTGATTGGTGTTCTCTCCAGCTTGCCTTGTTTGTTTGTGGAAAAGAAATTGAGAAGACTAAACTGAATTTGGAATCAAGTAAATATTTACATTTTAGAACACATCATTGAAGCTTGAAACTGAGCAAATTCTACTGTCTGACTGCAATCATTATGTTTCAGGCACAGATAGTCTTACTGGTGATCCTCATACTTGCTATTGGAGACTTTGTCATAGGAACATTTATTCCTTTGGATAACAAGAAGCCTAAAGGTTTCTTTGGTTATAAAGGTATGTTGGAACAGTTAGTATTGTAAACAGTAGCTTTGCAAAGAGGAGACATGCTATTGTAATTAATTTAAACATCTAAAATAGCTTATAGTTGTGTTTTAACTATAGAGATTTTTTTTTCCTAATTCTTTCAAAATTCTGCAGTTTTGTTCCTTAAAGCTATTGGGCCAAAACTTGTCCTGCCTGCTTAATAGCAATTCCACTACATTTAAAAAAGCAGGATGATACTGTGTAAGTACTTTTTCTAGTTTTAAAGGCTGTTTAAGTTTACTGTAACTTTTATTTTGAGTTGAAGTGATGACTTAAATGTTCTATGCTTAATTTTAAGAAGATCATACAGCTGTGACTTTCAGCTTTTTCATGGAACTAATAATGGGTAATGGGCTAATACTGCAGCTTCTATATGAATATTGATAGACTTACATCTTTTTCTACAGCTGAAATATTTATGGAGAATTTTGGACCAGATTTCCGACAGGAGGAAACTTTCTTTTCTGTATTTGCTATTTTCTTCCCTGCTGCAACTGGCATACTTGCTGGTGCAAATATCTCAGGTGATCTTGCGGTGAGTAGTGAATTAGCAAATATTGTTCACAAACACTGAGTGTACATTTATCTCTGTCGTCACTGTCCACTGACTTTTTTCTTTCAGGATCCTCAGTCAGCCATACCTAAAGGAACGCTGTTGGCCATCTTCATTACTACATTGGTTTATGTAGGAATTGCAGTGTCTGTAGGTAAATAGAGAATGTTTTTAACTTTATCCTTTCACATTCATTCTGAGGGTGTGTTTTGGTACGGTTTATATAATTCATTATGTAAAGTCATTATGTAATTGACTTTCATGTATGGGAAAGTAATATCCAGAGGTTTCTAACTTGTATTGTTGGAGGTTCAGCTTTCAGCTCGTTTTATAATTTCCTAAAATTAGTTTCTAAGACTACTCATTGCTTCAGACAAAAGATGATGAAAGACTTCATATGGATGTTTCCTCATTTGTTGCAGTTACTTATGGTAAAAGATCTACAATTTAGCAGTGGGATAATCCCTGGATTAGAAGAATGTGTTTTCAGAAAATACTCATTGAACAAACACCTCTATTGGTTTGAAGATGATGTAGTCATCTACTTACCTGAAGTGAATCTCTCCCAGTAGAGGAAGGAGAGCTTCATCTGGCCAGCACACTTGCAGAAGTGTTGTCATGTTGAGAAACATTGTCTGTAGTTTTCTTTTCATGCGGAAAGAGACTCTCTTCCTGGTCTTCCCCACAGCAAAGTGGCTTGAAATTCTCTGTAGGAGTTGCCTTGGGTTTTGGTGCTCTCTGTATGAGTTTTGCTCAGAGCACCAATGGTTAACCAGGTTTTTCCCACCCATAAAATAATTCTATTTTAGTAACCTTAAGAACATAAGTTTATAATCATATCTTGCATATTTCTTCCGTATGATTGGAAATGTTTGTATTTGTGTCTTCTGTGATGGAGTGACTAGCTGGGTAGATGAAGGGAGAGCAGTGCATGTAGTTTACCTTGACTTCAGTAAGACTTTTGACACTGTCTCCTATAACATCCTCATAGTGAAGCTCAGGAAGTATGGGTTGGATGAGTGACTGAGATGGATCGAGAACTGACTAAGCAACAGAGCTCAAAGGGTTGTGGTCAGCGGTGCAGAGTCGAGTTGGAGGCCTGTATCTAGTGATGTTCCTCAGGGATCAGTACTGGGTCTGGTTTTGTTCAACATCTTCATCAGTGACCTAGATGAAGGGTTGGAATGTACCCCCAGTAAGTTTGCTGATGATACAAAACTGGGAGGAGTGGCTGATACACCAGGAGGCTGTGCTGCCATTCAACGGGATCTGGACAGACTGGAGACTTGGGCAGAGGGAAACGTCATGAAATTTAACAAGGACAAGTGTAGAGTTCTGCACCTGGCGAGGAACAACCCCATGCACCAGTACAGGTGTGGTTGACCTGCTGGAAAGCAGCTCCATGAAGAAGGACCTTGGAGTTGTGGTAGACAATAAGTTATCCATGGGACAGCAATGCACCTTGGTGGCCAAGAGGGCCAATGGTATCCTGGGGTGCATTAAGAAGAGTGTAACCAGCAGGTTGAGAGAGGTTATCCTCCCCCTCTACTCTGCCCTGATGAGGCCTCATCTGGAGTATTGTGTCCAGTTCTGGGCTCCCCAGTTCAAGAGAGGGAACTTTTGGAGAGAGTCCAACAGAGGGCTATGAAAATGATTAAGGGACTGGAACATCTCTCATATGAGAAGAGGCTGAGAGACCTGGGGCTCTTTAGTCTGGAGAAGAGAAAGCTGAGAGGGGACCTTATCAATCTCTATAAATATCTGAAGGGTGGCTGTCAGGAGGATGGAGCCGGTCTCTTTTCAGTAGTGCCCAGTGATAGGATGAGGGGCAATGGTCATAAACTGCAGCACAGGAAGTTCCACCTCAACATGAGGAAAAACTTCTTCACTGTGAGGGTGACGGAGCACTGGAAGAGGCTACCCAGAGAGGTTGTGGAGCCTCCTTCTCTGGAGGCCTCCAAAACCTGACTGGACACGTTCCTGTGCAACCTGCCCTAGGTGATTCTGCCTTGGCAGGGGGGTTGGACCAGATGATCTTCAGAGGTCCCTTCCAACCCCTACCATTCTGTGATTCTGTGTCACACAAGTAAGTTTCTGGCAGCAGTAATCAATTTTCTTATATGAAAAACCTTGCCCTATCTTAGCTGTGCTTCATCCTTTTGAATGAAATTCTCATTTGTAAGAGTACCATTGATCTTACCACTAATGATACTTCCTTTCCAAAGATACCAATCTTGCTAGTCTGCCTCTGTTGGCTAACATTGTACTGTAGCTCTGCCAAATAGTTGCTCTGTAGTGATTGTGCTTTATGCAGCATAATGACCTATGCTTATTTCCTAATTAGATTGACCGCATAGACCTCTGCTATCAAATTTGAATACTTTAGAACTTGAACCCACATGAGAGCAAAATGCTTATTAATATTCATTTGGTAATGGACTACTTTGATCATCTTTCAAATATTAAAAAACTCATTTTTCATATTGCGAAAGGAACAGCTTGCAAAACCAACTGAACATGAAATTGTTTGATGCATCAGAAACGTTCTGCCTTAGTTGCCTGCTATAACTGACACTTAGAATTCTGCTAGTTAGAAAAGGCCAGTGCTGTTGCAGAAGTCAGAGATTATGTCATGAGTGAAATGTACCTTTTTTTGAGGCTTTGGATCAGAAATCTGACAAATACAAATACTTTCATTCCTTTTCCCACACACTATTCCCTACTGTAAATTTCCAGAGTAGTAATAAGCAAGTCATTAAAATTTTGAAGGGGCTAGTAAATGTCACCGAGTAGTCATGTCTGAAGATGATGTTCGGAATTTCGCTCAGTATTTGCATGCTCTGTAGTAAATAAGAGGGTGAGTAGAGGAAAGCTGTGAGTCTTACTACTAGAGCTAGGCAGCCTATTTAAAAAATAACAGCTGTGAGGAGGTGTGCAGTTTCATATTTTAGCAAAGGACTAATGCAGATGGGCAGGTGGCAGGATGAAGATAGCAACTTCTACATCAAAATTCTTGAAAGGCATATTTCGAAGAACAACATTTATTGCCTTAAAAACAAGGGAAGCTCTAATAAAAATCCCAAACTTCTGAGTAGGGTTAAGACATGCTTTCTGTACACAGGGAAGTAAAACGAATTAATGAGAGCCTAACAGTAGCTGCTTGTAGCACTGGAGAAGTTAAGCAATCTCAACTGTAGTCTGAAGGACTCAGAGTAGTATCTCTGGAATTCTTGCTTGTTCCATGTAGTTAGGAGATAACTTGATATACATGATCTGTTAAGCTCCTCAGGCTTATCGCATGGCAAAACTTTGTTTGACTTTAGCAGGAACATGCTCATAAATGCCAATAAAAAGATGAAATCCTGTTTTCACAGGAAAGGAGACCTAGAGGTTCTTAGGGAAAATGTTGCCAGAATCTTATGAATAAATAAAACTTTTCTGAATGAGAGTTAAATAAAATGTCTGGACCCTTACTTATATCTAAATATCTTCTGCTGAGAATGGAGCCTGCCCAGATGGCTTCTGTTCTGCGTTCACTTACAAGTAAGGCTTACATGAAGTTTGTTCATAGTGCCACTGTCCTTTTCTGTCATACTTTGACTTCGTGTGTGAAAGACTTGCCATCCCATTTGGATCTGAACTATGAAAAAGGGAATGAGGAAAAGGAGGGCTGTGATAGTGCACTGTAGCTATTTAATGGGTTGCTCAACTTAATGGGTCTGTCACTGCAATGTATTACCAACTACAGATAGTTCAACTATAAGTAAGTATATTGTTACATCCATCACATATTGCTTGAATGGCTGGAGCAAATACTTGTGTAGTGGAGAAGAAACTTTTTAAACGGAATTAAAAGCTCTCTGTGAGAAAACAGAACAGCAGCAACAAAAAACCCACATACCCACAAGAAAAGCATAAGACAGGTGATCAGTATAGTAAACTCTTAATGAAATTTAGCCAATTGGGCTTAAGTAACTGAAAAATAAATCTGAAAAGTGGAAGGATTAAGTAATGTCTGCCTACCATGACCGCATGTTATACTGGACAGTTATTCAAGTTCTAATGGCTCAGAAGCTATCTAAATATGATATAGGTATTTAGGAGTTCATTTTCCCAGTGACAGAGAGACAAATTACACAAATAACAGGGATTGTTACTGGAGAAACTTAAACTTAAGCTTGCAGCACATCTGTGACCTCCTTATATTGCAATTAAGTAATTCAGGTCCTCAGCAGTCATGTGGTTCTGTCCCTGGGACCTCTTTGTCATTCAAGTTCCTAGATAACCAAATTAACGGAATTCCATTGGCTACTGCTCTATAGATTTCCCTCTTCTCTTCTCCACTCTTTAGTTAATTCCTGTTCCCGGAAATACTTGCTGGTGTCCAAACAATTTGACTACCTCAACTCTTAAGCTATAGATTGTTAGATAATACTTAGTCTGCTCTAGTTTTTGTTCTTGGAGACAAAAAACCATAAAGTAGATCACTTATGGGCTTTTTAGTACTTTTTAGTTTTTCTTAGTAGTTAAGGGCTGAAATGCTGTGTCTTCAGCATTTTTTTGACCAGTGAAATTACAAATAATCATAGATAAATTGAAGACAGCATTTTAAGTGATAAACTTACAAAAAAATGGCAGGAATGGGACTGTGTAGCCTTGTTTTTCACCTAGAAACCAACTTAAAATACCACAGTCACATAGGAGGTGGCTTGTTTAAGCTTTGGAAGATGGCTTGCAACAAGCAAGTTTGCATGACAAACGACTTTTTTTGAATGTCTGAGCCATATTGACTGGAAAAGAAATAACTGCAACACTATGCACACCTGTCTACATAAATCTGTACATATGCTACAAAAAAGCATTCCTCTAGGAAAATTGGCAAAAAATAAAATCAAGTGATAGTGCATAATACTAATTTCAGTTAAATACTACATGGAAACTCATGATTCAGAGAAATAATATCTTGAGATAAAATTGTTGCAAGTCTATTGACATTGTTTTCCTCTGTGCGAAAAATTTTGTATTGGACTCAGATTTCTTCAAAAACTGAAGATCATCTCAGGCAAGAGAGCAATTAGTTTGCTTGTTTGTATTTGTTCTTCACAGTGAAGATGTGCTTATTACTGAAATGTATTAAAAATATAAATACCATATTTTAATGTTGCTCTGTGAGAATGCACTTACATAAAAAGGGAATTGAGCTTGCCTCATGTCCTAAGTTCAGGTTCAGTCTGTTAATGCCTTTTTTTGTAATTGTGTCCACTCTAGGTTCTTGTGTTGTTCGAGATGCCACAGGGAACGTTAACAACACCATTGTCACTGAGCTGACAAATTGCACTACTGCAGCTTGCAAATTAAACTATGATTTCTCCTCCTGTCAGACAGGGTGTCAGTATGGGCTGATGAACAATTTCCAGGTATAAAACTTCTTCCTAAATCTGTTTATTTGCTGTTGTGCTTGTTGTGTTTTTGAATTGCATATGAAGAAAAATCATAGGCTAAAAATGCCTATCTCCATAAATATAAGATTTATCTGGAATATTTAAGTGGTACACTAGCTAATATGTAGAAGAACAATGTAACTATGTTAAAAACTTCTGGGTGTTCATACACAGGTGGTATAAATATTTACTCTTCATCAAACCTCTGCTTAGGTTAGGGGGTGTGACTACAACTTTCTCTTTTTAGATATCTGAATGTCATCATTCAGTCATGTGGATAGAAGTACTCATTGTTCAATAGTGATTCATAGTAATCATAGGTAGCCTCTGTCAAGAACTTGTTCCTTAATTTTTTAAGTTTCTTAGAAAATATGCTGACTTTTTAAGGATGTTTTACATATTTGTCACAGTATTCTCTTTAGTGGTAACAATGTTGTGGATTTTCGTAAAACCTGTTGTTACTGTATTTAAAAATTCTCTAGAAGTCAATGGGTAATTCATAGTCCTCAACTTATACTTCACAGGTAATTGGGATGTCCATGAACTATTCGTAATGGATTGAAAGAAACAATGGAAAACCTATTTAATGGCAATAGACTTAAACTTGCTTTATATGGTAGTTCATCTTTGCCCTAAATTTTTCTAATAGGTGTACAAAAGTTGGCTAGAGATCAGGCTGAAATCCATTAATGAAGAAGTTGTCTGGCATATGGGTTTTGATCAGAAATACATGTGGTACATGTACTCCTTACATGTACTATTTCTGTGTTAGGCTGACAGCCTTACCTGCAAAGCTCATCAAGAAACCTATTTTGTACATGCTGAATTAATGTTGCAGTGCAGACCATTCTAGTGGAATAATTTGAGTATCTCTTTGGTGTTGCTTTGTTCTGGTTTAGACAAAGTCCATATTTTGAAACACTTCAGAATTGCTCTTGTGCAAAATCTGATAACTTCCTTAATTTGTTTAAGCTTGAAAGAACCCAGTATATCATCATATGTACAGCTGAGAATAGTGTGGAACAGGTTTCCTCTGATTGTATCTCTCTCTTTAAGTCGTAACTTCGGTGAGGTTGTTTAACATCAATGTTGCTTGTGCTTCTAGTTAGTCAGTCATTAATGTTCTAGTTTCTTAGCATTTGGTCTAAAGAGTACTTCTGTCTCCCAAATTATTCTTGCTTCTCTCTGTGGAAAAACTAGTGGGTTCTGAATGGGAAAAGTCACTTTCAAGGCCAGGGGCTGCACAGGGAATGCAGTGCCTCTTACGCCCCCCTTTTTGTTGGGCTTTTAAAAACTTTGTTGTAGAGACTGCATAACATCTCTGGGCAACCTGTTGCAATGCTTACCCACCTTCTCGGTGGAATTTTGTTTTTCTAATACCCGTTGGAATTCCCTTGCTTGTTTTTTCAATCATCCTCACAGCTTTTGCTGTGCATCTCTGAAGAGTCTGATTCTGTCTTCTCAGAAGAGGTTAGAAGGAGATCGTTTATGTGAGAGGCTGCCTACCTATGGATAAACTGTTGTCCATTTTCTAACTGAACTGCCCTCAACTTAGTAGCTGTGAATAGTAGCTGTAAGGAGAAGGGTTTTTTTTATATGCAAGGCATGGGCCAGGGAGGCTCCAAGCTTGTGTACCCCTCAAGCTCTTCATACAAACATAACTTCTTTTTGTAGGTTAAATAACTCAGAACAAATACTTCACAAACATAAATAAATCCCTAAAGTGAGTGAAAATTGTTGTATTTGTCTTAGAGCTTGTAAGCATGCAGGTTCTGAGGTCAGAAGTGCCACATTACTTGCGTGCACAGCCTTATGACTTTATCACTTCAGTACACTTTGCCAGAAGAACTGAATGCAGCACAAAGAATTGATTTGAAGTTAGTGCTTAGGCAGCTCAGGTTTTGAGTGTGTTTGGGCAGCAAATGAATGACTTGTAGTATGATTTACCTGTGGAAAGCTTAGATGATGCTATAAAACTTAACATTGGTGAGACAGGCTTAGTCAGGCTTGCATAGTAAGACCCTCTTTAGTTTCTGTTGTAGTTAACACAAATGAATTGCAGGTCCTCACAGGCTTCAGACACTTCTTTGCTCAGTGTCAGTGACATTTCTGTGCCCAGACTGTCACCTTGTAGAAGAGCAACTTCAGAAACTTGATTTGAGCTCTGTAGCCTCAGCCTGGAACTTCCCTAGGATAAGTTATACCTTTAGGTAATTTTAATGCAGAACTTGGTAAACTTCGCATGCAAGTTGAAAGTAGCATGAAACTCTACTCTAGAAACAGTGTAAAAGTTCTGCTAAAGCATTCCTCCTACAAAAGGAAGGCAGCCATAAAACATTTGAAAAATGTTAGGGGAAGGGAGAAGTGAGCAATGCTTTGTCCACATTCTTATAAAAAAAAAATCTACCTTTAAAGAAGCTGCTGCTTCTTTTATGTGGCATTTTTTTCTACTCCACAATGGCTGGACAAAACAGCTGAAACTGTCCCTTTTCCCAAATATTTGAAGTGTAAGAAACTGTCTAAAGAGTAAATACCAAGCCTACACTGAGTCCATTATCAACTAGATATCTATCTCACCACACCAGTGGCAACAGAGCAATCCTTACTACATAATCAGGACAAGCTTGAGAAGTGGGCCCATGTAAGCCTCATGAGGTTGAACAAGGCCAAGTGCAGGGTCCTCCACCTGCATCGGGGCAACTCCTAGTATCAGTACAGGTTGTGGGATGAAGGGATTGAGAGCAACCCTGCCAGGAAGGACTTGGATGTACTGGGGGATGAAAAGCTGGACATGAGCCAGCAATGTGCACTCGCAGCACAGAAGGCCAACCGTGTCCTGGGCTGCATCCAAAGCAGCATGGCCAGCAGGTTGAGGGAGGTGATTCTGCCCCTCTACTCCCCTCTGGTGAGACCCCACCTGCCGTACTGCATCCAGCTCTGGAGCCCTCAGCACAGGAGAGACATGGGCCTGTTGGAGTGAGTCCAGAGGAGGGCCACCAAAATGATCAGAGGGATGGAACACCTCTCCTGTGAGGATAGGCTGAGAGGGTCGGGGTTGTTCAGCCTGGAGGAAAGAAGGCTCTGGGGAGACCTTCCAGTACTTGAAAGGGGCTTATAAGGAAGATGAGGACAGACTTTTTAGCAGGACCTGTTGTGATAGGAGAAGGGGTAATGGTTTTAGAC
This sequence comes from Phaethon aethereus, assembly GCF_964289735.1. Taxonomy (NCBI): domain Eukaryota; kingdom Metazoa; phylum Chordata; class Aves; order Phaethontiformes; family Phaethontidae; genus Phaethon; species Phaethon aethereus. Next base: position 54,524,476 of record NC_138577.1, on the reverse strand, counting down.
TAAAAGAGGGTAGATTCAGACTGGATATAAGGAAGAAATTTTTCAGGATGAAGGTGGTGAAATCCTGGCACAGGTTGCCCAGAGAGGTGTTAGATGCCCCATCCCTGGAAATGAATACTGAAGATCAGGTTGGAAGGGGCTCTGAGCACCCTGATCTAGTTGAACATGTCTCTGCTCATTGCAGGTGGGGTTGGGCTAGATGACCTTTAAAAGTCCCTTCCAACCCAAACAACTCTATGATTCTATGATCTGTCCTTGCAATTCTCTCTGTCCGTTCAAGGATGAAAATTTTGGTGCTATTTAACTGCATATATAGGCTAATTGGTTTTGTGGTCATGAGATTTGGATTATGGTCTATATGTTGCGGGGGTAGGGGGAAGGGTGTTTAACACCATGGCACACTGGTTCTGCTGGAACTGGTTCCCCTTCTGTTCCCCTAGCTTAGAAGAAGCTTCCTAATGTCTCTTACATTTGTAACCTAAGTAGTAACTTCCTAGCTTTTAAAGTGGACAAACTTTATCTGCAAAAATCTTACTCGGATTTCTCTCCAATTTATAAGAGATGTAATATTAAAAAATAGTGTAAATAAATGGAGGCAATAAACAGAACCTAGAAAGAGAACGTAAAATCTGAGTAGATTGTAGAAACTAAATTGCAAGAAATTGATGCAAGCGTAGTAAAATGAAGGGCTTGAAATAACAATGTTTTAAGTCACATGGGAAGAAAAGTGATCGAGACTTGTACAAAGATTCTGATCATAAGAAGTCTTTCAGGGAAGATTGATGAAGTCATCCTTACAAGGAATAAAATTTTCATACTGCTTCTACAAAGGTTATTCTCTGCTGCTTCATTATTTTGCTATAAAAAAAGTTTCTTCCTAAAATATTTGTCAGTAAAGCATTTTCACCCTTAACTTCTTTTCTAGAAATGTACTACAAGGTTATTACAGACTGGCATTTACAACTGTAACTTCTGTTAATTATAAAACTAACTTAAACCTGGGCATAGGAGGGGTAGCTTAATATATGTGTCATTAGTTTATTTCATCTATGAATAAAGGCCTTTTCTACCCTTTTTTTTTGTCAACCACAAATATGCTTCAGGAAGTTCTTTCCGTTTGTTCTACTCCTATGACAGGTACTTTACTCTCATCTTGGGCACCTGCAATTATTTAATTTATGTTTTTAGGTAAGGCTGATCAATGAAACCTGATGTAGCATAGAGAGTCAGTTGGCTGTTTGAGAGACCTAGCAGTCTTTGTCAGTCTGATCTGGAAGAAAAACTTTAAAATTTATCGTTAGTTCAACCCTAGGAATATGAACAAAACTTCATCAGTCACTTGTATATATGTTTTTGAAAGCATGTGCTACCTAGTAAGACAGCTCAGTTTTACAACTTCAGGTGACAGTAACTTAAAAATAGGATACTTCTGTGTATGTTTCTTGCCTTCTTTCAGCCCCTTTCCTGATAATCTATGTGAGGTTGCAAGGATGAGAGAGGCAAGTAATCAATGCAAATGATGCAGAAGCTCACCCTGACACATTGTGCTTGAAAGGCACCATGCTAGGTTTGGTCCATGGACTAAAAATTTAAGGTTTTTCAAGATAGCATCAAATTCTTAAACACTGGCTGTCTTCAAGCAGTTTAGGCTGCTTGTTTCATTACTTTTTTCATTACTTCTGTACTTGCACTGCTTCTTGTAAGGCTTGTCCTCCATTGGTTCAGGTGGTTCCTGCTCTAGTAATTCCTATAACATGCAACTCAAACCATGGGTTACAACAATTTAAAGGTATTTCCATTACAATCTCTACCCGTGGGCCCTTTGGGCCAGGTTATAGCATTTAATGTTGCAATGAACTCCTCCCCTTGCTCTTAGCCTGGCTAGCAACAAGGGGTTCCTGCTATAGCAATTCCCATAACATGCAACTTAAATCCCAGGTTACAATGATTTAAAGGTATTTCCATTACAATCTCCACCCCTGGGCCCTTTGGACCAGACCATTGGGTTAGACATTACAATGAATTCCTTCCCTTGCCCCTGCTCCCGCTTAGACTTATCCACAGGCTGCAATCCCTTCTGTGAGCCACAGTCTCTCCAGGGGTATTCCTGCTGCTGCATAGATTTAGCCACAGTCATTCTGAGGTGCCCCTGTTCCAAAATGGCCTCATCCAGGGGCCACAATGCCTTCAGAGATATACCTGTTCCAGTGTGGCCTTACCCACAGCCACAGTTCCTTCAAAATTAAACCTGTTCCAGCACAGCCTTACCCATGGCTGGAGTCCCTCCAGGGATGTACCTGCTCTGTCATGGGCTTATCCATGGTCACACACTTTGAGGTGCTCCAGCGTGACCTAATGCACAGCCACTGATACTTGAAGGTGTACCTGCTGCCACATGGACTTACTCACAGCACAGATGCTTTAAGGTGTACCTTCTCCAGCATGGACTTATCCCTGTGCCACAATCCCTTCAGAGGCATACCTGCTGTGGCACAGACATAACCATGGCCACAGACGCTTCGAGATAATACCTGCTTTGGCATGGGCTTATCCATGGCCACAGACACTTTGGGGTGTCCTGCTCCCACGTGGACTTATCCACAGGTCACAGTCCCTTCGACTTGAGTTGATGCTGGAGTTCCAGCCTGTCCAGTACAACAGCACAGAAACAGCAGCAATGCCCTGGCCATCTGCCAGTCTAGGCACATTGCCACTACTGTTACCAAAATGTTTCCAGGCACAACAGAGTAAGATGATAAGCTGTACAGCAAGCAGCAAAAGCAAAAAGCAGCCACTAATGAGCACTAGACTCTAATACATGGTGAAGAAAGCAAGCCCCATGGCAAGCACAGGAGCCTGCCAATTAATAGCTAAACAACAATAACAGCTATAAATTAGATCTAGCACATTCCAATCAAATCTGTTGTTATCTTGAACCCTTTCAGCCCCACACTGGGTGCCAAACAGGACTGCCGTGGTTTAAACCCAGATGGCAACTAAACCCCACGCAGCCTCTTGCTCATTCCCTCATGATGATGTAGGAGAGAGAATTGGAAGAGTAAAAGTAAGAGAACTTGTGAAGTGAGATAAAGTTTAACAGGTAAAGCAAAAGCCGTGCACACAAGCAGAGCAAAGTGAGGAATTCATTCATTACTCCCCATGGGCAGGCAGGTGTCAGCTATCTCCAGGAAAGCAGGACTCCATCATGTGTAACAGTTACTTGGGAAGACAAACGCCATAACTCCGAATGTGTGTGTGTGTCCCTTCCTCCTTCTTCCCTCAGTTTATATACTGAGCATGACATGATGTGCTATGGAATATCCTTTTGGCCAGCCTGGGTCAGCTCTCCTGGCTGTGCCCCTCTCAGCTGCCTGTGCACCCCTGCCTGCTCGCTGGCAGGCCAGCACGAGAAGCTGGACAGTGCTTGACTGCTTAGCAACAACTGAAGACGTCAGTATGTTATCAACATCTTTTCACTCCAGACCCAAAACGCAGCCTCCTACTAGCTTCTGTGAAGAAAATTAACTCTAGCCCAGCTGAAACCAGGACATGTTGCCATCCATTTGTATAGTATGCTTTTCTGTATTATTTTGAAAAAATCATTATTTTGCTTTCAGGTCATGAGCATGGTATCGGGATTCGCACCACTGATTTCTGCAGGTATTTTTTCAGCCACCCTGTCTTCTGCATTAGCATCTCTTGTGAGCGCACCTAAAATCTTCCAGGCAAGTACAGAAGCAAAACCGTAATCTTTTAAAGAATAATTTCAATTAACTTTCAAATCAGAATTTTTGGAAGGGGGTTCTGACATACTGCCATCATGATTCATACCAGTTGACATCAGTAGATTGATCTAATATTTACCTGTTGCGTAGAATGGGAAAACAGCGTGTTACTGTTACTAAATGTAGCTAGACTATGACTTGTTCCAGATCTCATGTGTTTCTGATTAGTTTAAAGATCAGCTGTGTAACAAACGTTATAGGAATCTACAAACTCCTTGAGATGGTTTTTTGTTGTAAGTAACAGTGGAGCACATACAAAGATAATAGATGAGTTAATTTCTCAAAGCAATCACAGGAGACAGCATGAAGTAGAACCTGTATCTGAGTAATCTTAATCCTTAGAGAATACATTATCAAAATGATTGTGTACCTGTTCTCACGTAAATAATTTACATCGATTTTGTTGGTGTTCCTGAATGTATTTTGCTTTACCTTATTTTTAACTGTTTAATCTCATTCTTTGCCTTATAAGTTCTCTGTAATTGGGTAAACTTCAGTGTCCTCTAATATCTTTCTTTCCCAAAAGTTCAGTAAGGAGTGAAACATAGAAGAGATTTTGTTGCAGAATAGAAGCACAAGTATTGCTGCAGAGAACTAGTGTATACTTTGGGCAAACTTTCCACTTCTGAGAAAACATCATCTCTAAAGAAAGACTCTGTGATTGTAAGATACCAGTAAAGTAAAATAGTCAATTACTTACAGAAGGGCAAGGTTTGTTCTTATAAATTACTGAAGGCTACAACACTGGAAATGCAAAATGTTAAGATGCAAAGGCAATTGAAAATAGAATTAGTACATAGTGGCTATAAACCTTCTTCTTTCAGGAAGATAATAAGCGGTGGAAGACAGCATTAGTAAGCATTAGTAAGGATACATTTTGAACAAAATACATGCTGACCCTTGAATTTTATTTTTTTCTTAGGCTTTGTGCAAGGACAACATTTATCCAGGATTTCAGATGTTTGCTAAAGGCTATGGGAAGAACAATGAACCACTGAGAGGATATCTTCTAACTTTTTTAATTGCTCTTGGATTCATATTAATTGGTTAGTTTGAAAGTATAATAAATCTCAATATCCTTTTGTCCTTTACAATGCATTCTATTCCATGTTATGACTTGATGACAGCATCATAGAGATCTAATGCACAGCTTAATTCTAAGCCAGCATTTTAAATCTGTTTATTTTGAGGGTTACTTTGGCCTGTCATCTAGATACGACTGTCTAGAACTGCAATAAGTTTGAATCGAACTGTAGCAATACTGCACTTTTCTTAACAACTGCAGGTATCTATCTTTAGGTACTATCAATCAATAAAAATACATCCTTTGCTTGAGGTAGAGAGATGTTATGTGAAAGTTTATTTCAAATTTTTAATAACTACAAACAGCTTCAGCAAATGGCAAACTTGGATGAACAATACTTTTTAAAATGTGTTTTTCCGGTGAGTTACAAACAGTAGACATGAGTGCTTATGCTGCTGTTGTTAAAGGTAAAGATAGTCTAGGTAGAATTATGTGTGTTCTGTGTAGATGGCGAACTAATTGTGCTGTGTCCATCCATGAGTCCTGTATCAGTGCTTTTAAACTTCTTTTCTGAGTTTGCTCTTTCATCCTTCCCCTAAGTCTGCTTAAGGCACAGATATACCCATGATGTCCCTACTGCACCATTCTGACTGGAAGCTTGATTAGAAGAAGTAGAAGTTTGCAGACTAACATGGCACATTCTGCATTTTGATCACTTTTTTTTGGTGATGAGAGTACACATTGCGGTGGGTTGACCTTGTCCAGATGCCAGGTGCCACTAAGCTGCTCTATCACTCTCCTGCTCAGCAGGACAGGGAGGGGAGAAATTAAGATGGAAAAAACCCACATGGGTTAAGATAAAGGCAGTTTAATAAAGCAAAAGGAAATGCTGTGCACAAAAGCAAAGAAAAACAAAAGATTTAGTCTCTACTTCCCATCAGCAGGCGATTTCCAGCCATTTCTGGGAAGCAGGGCTTCAGTACACATAGCAATTGCTCCATAAGACAAATGTTGTTTTAAAAAAAGAGAGAGAGAGAAAAGACTGGCTCCTTCCTTCTCTTCCTTTACCTTAGCTTTTATTGCTAAGCTGATTTCATATGGTATGGAATATCCCTTTGGTCAGTTTCGGTCAGCTGTCTTGGCTATGCCCCCTCCCAGATCTTGCCCACCACCAGACTACTGGTAGGGGGGGAAACGTTGGAGAGACAGCCTTGGTGCTGTGCAAGCTCTGCTCAGCAGTAGCCAGAACACTGGTGTGTTACCAACACCTTTCTAGCTACCAACACATAGCACAGCACTATGAGGGCTGCTATGGGGAAAATTAACTCCATCTCAGTCAAACCCAATACACACATAAAAATGTTTTGTACCATGCTGCTTCAAGGAAAAGAGAGCATCAGGTTCTTCCATCTTTTTCACTAAAGAGGGTGTACACATCACTGTTGTGATAGTATTGTTCTGTAATAATACGCTATACTAGTAATATTGATGCAACTTTTCATTTAAAATGCAGGCAGATGAACATGTTTGTCACATTTGTTCACACTAACTTTGCTGCTGCCCTTCACCATAGCTGATTGTCTCTTAAACCTATTAGTATCCTGTTCTTTGCTGTTTGAGAATTGAGCTAGAGACATACTGCTGATGTATTAATGCTCTGCCTACTGTTTCTGACATTCTTTAGAACCCAGTGTATCGGTGCACTGTTTGATCATGCCATGGTGGGAAAGAAATTTTTTTTTATTTTGATAATAATTTTTTTTTTTATAATAATTATTTTGAGAAAGTATGTAGTGCTTCAAGAGTGGCAGTCCTGCAACACTTTAGTGTGGAAAAAAGTTTGCTTTTCAAACTGAAAGTCAAACTTCCTGGCTATTAGAAGATAACTTCGTAAATACGAGACCATTAAGATAATAGCTCTGTTGAACAGAGAAGGAGAAACTGTTTCTCCTTGGAGTACATCAGAAAATAAAGTTGTTTGTAGCAGATTTTTTTACTCTGGAATCTACAAAGCCATTGGGTGATATCTTTCATAACAGCCTGCTTTGTTTTTTGTTTTACAGCTGAACTGAATGTCATTGCTCCAATTATTTCTAACTTCTTCTTGGCCTCATACGCATTGATTAACTTCTCTGTATTCCATGCATCTCTTGCAAAATCTCCAGGTAGGAACTACATTTTGGAAGTGGGAGTTTAGCCTGCAATTTCTTTATGCATAAATACAGTTTAAAAGGTATTAATATAAATGAATGTTTAATTCAATTTATTTACTAAATATCTATTTGACTGTCAAGGCACATCTGAATTCCAAGTACACACCCTGTTACACCTGTGTCCTCTGAAATTTTCAGGACTGAGTGATTCAGTAGAGCTTGGGAGCTACTAATTTTGTTATCTTTGAGGGAATACAATATAATTCAGAGTTTATTGAGAAATTCTTGAAGAAAGCTTTCTTGCTAATTCAGTATCTGGAGTTCAAGAACCACCCTTGTGTCTTCTTTGGATTTCTCTGTTAATAAGTTTCATCTTCCAGTGTATAAGAAACAGGTTGCATTGCACATTTTTAGAGCCTTTTGTGTGGGAGGCTAATTAGATTACAGGCATAAGTAAAAACTCAGAACTTGCAGAACAGATGTATATCATACCCAGACCACTATGCATTTGTACTGAAATAATGCTCTTAAAAGCTTTCTTACATTGCTGAATTGGTAGGTGCCATTATTTTGCATGTGCATAACTACGTTTAAGCAACTGTTCTTTGTCTAATACACTTGTTAATCTTGACTGTGTTCATGGAGGTGTGCGTGTGTATCTACTTGATTTTGGATAAACTTGTGACAAACAAGGATGTAAAACTGTGACAGTCTGGTGTTTTTGACATATTCAAGTTCTACTTGCATATATCTATTCTTTTCATGTGGTGAAAATTTCTGGCCATGTGAAAACAGTAAAAATACACGACTAGAAACAGTGGTATGTGAGAGAGTGAGTCACAATCTGATGATTCAGGTTATACTACCTTTGAAAGCAAAATCAATTGTCAGGCAAGCTATTGCCAAAAGTTCCTGTAGCCTGATTCAGTAGACATACTGGCACAAGCATCTTCAAACTTTCCTTTTGAGATATGCTTTTAGAGAGTAAAATTAGGAACATTTACGTATCTGTGTAAGAAAGATGCAGATTAATTTGAAAAGTGTTGGAAAATTGAAAGCATAAATGTGCCAAAGTCTTTATTTTGTACCTTATTGAAACTGTCACACATTCACACCAGATGTGATGCAGAACACTAGGGAAGGAAAAGAGGAATAGCGCCTTCCTTCTCTTGGAGTAATGATTAAATTAATTTTCCCACTCCTTTCTCTTCTATCCTCCTGATTATATTTTGACTAGGTTGGCGCCCTGCTTTCAAATACTACAATATGTGGATTTCTCTTGTTGGAGCTATTCTGTGCTGCATTGTGATGTTTGTCATTAATTGGTGGGCAGCACTTCTAACATATGTCATAGTCCTTGGACTCTACATTTATGTCACTTACAAGAAACCAGGTATGTATAGGGGCTTCTTCTGGTTGTGGTGGGGGGAAGAGGGATGTAGAAGAAGGGAAAAAGTGATGGCCTTCAGGAAAAGAAAAAATAAAACTTAATTCTGTTTGGCAAACTAGTTCAAACTTCTGTTTCAGGTTTTTTAGTTGTAATGAAATGCACTTATGTCTGTGTAGTCACTGCTGTTGTTCCATCTCCTCTGAGATTATCAAGATACATGCCTTGCATTTAGACATAAACATTTGAATTAAAATCTGAGGCAGAGGTGCATATGGAAAGAGCTTGGGTTGCAACCACTAGGAAGGCATGTTATGTTTTGATAGGAAGTGAAAGAGGATGCTCCCTTACTCTTCCAAATTGAAAAGGTATTTGAGCGGTGGTTGTTTTTTTCTGCAAACGATTCCTATAGCTACGAACAATGCATACACTTTGTTTCTTCTTCTAAGAGTACTGTATGATCATTGTGAACCTCATGAGGTTGAACAAGGCCAAGTGCAGGGTCCTCCACCTGCATCGGGGCAACTCCTAGTATCAGTACAGGTTGTGGGATGAAGGGATTGAGAGCAACCCTGCCAGGAAGGACTTGGATGTACTGGGGGATGAAAAGCTGGACATGAGCCAGCAATGTGCACTCGCAGCACAGAAGGCCAACCGTGTCCTGGGCTGCATCCAAAGCAGCATGGCCAGCAGGTTGATGGAGGTGATTCTGCCCCTCTACTCCCCTCTGGTGAGACCCCACCTGCCGTACTGCATCCAGCTCTGGAGCCCTCAGCACAGGAGAGACATGGGCCTGTTGGAGTGAGTCCAGAGGAGGGCCACCAAAATGATCAGAGGGATGGAACACCTCTCCTGTGAGGATAGGCTGAGAGGGTCGGGGTTGTTCAGCCTGGAGGAAAGAAGGCTCTGGGGAGACCTTCCAGTACTTGAAAGGGGCTTATAAGGAAGATGAGGACAGACTTTTTAGCAGGACCTGTTGTGATAGGAGAAGGGGTAATGGTTTTAGACTAAAAGAGGGTAGATTCAGACTGGATATAAGGAAGAAATTTTTCAGGATGAAGGTGGTGAAATCCTGGCACAGGTTGCCCGGAGAGGAGTTAGATGCCCCATCCCTGGAAATGAATACTGGAAATGGTCTGAGCACCCTGATCTAGTTGAACATGTCCCTGCTCATTGCAGGTGGGGTTGGGCTAGATGATCTTTAAAGGTCCCTTCCAACCCAAACAACTCTATGATTCTGTAAGTGCAAGATAGAGCAATACTGAATACTGAATCAAAAAGTGTTGCTGAAGTTGAAAATAAGGAAAGTCCTGCATCCTGGGTTATAAAAAATATGAAGTACTTAGATGATAAATTCATTGTAGCTATCAAAAGATGTATATGGGAACAAATAGAGAGGATACTGGGATATTTAATTTCCATATAAAAATAATAATGTAAAAGGAACTGTTTAGTCTAACAGTTTTTCACTGAAAGTATTTGACCTTGTTTATGCAGTGTTTTGAGATTACTTTTTCCTTTACCGTGATATAAAATAACTAAGCATGGCAGTTTTTACTGAAGTGGTTTTTTTGACTGTGAAGTAATCACAATCTTGAAATGTTGGGGGAAAAAAACCCCTCAATTCTTTCATCCTATAATTGTAAGGTATCAAACTCTAACTTGTTTGCTAAAACTTCTACAGAAACCTTATCTTTAAATAGAATTGCCTATTTAGCTGCAGGGTTTGGTGACTAGTATTGTGTAGAATGTACCAAGATGTAGCTTAAATCTTCTATGTTTTCACTTGGTATTTGACATTCATTTTGTGATGATGTAGTTTTACAATGAACAGCTTTAAATAAAATACTGGAACTTCAAATTTTCCAACAGATGTGAACTGGGGATCCTCAACACAAGCTTTGACTTACTTGAATGCACTACAGCATTCTATTCGGCTCTCAGGAGTGGAAGATCACGTGAAAAACTTCAGGTAACAGTTAATATTAAAGACATAGGAAATTACTTTTATATATTGAGTAGAGGACTGTCATGATGTTTGCTGTCATGGTTTCCACTGAATGCCTGTTCATCTCCTGTGGGTTATAACAACTTTGAATTTCACCACTATGGACATCCTCTGGACATATTTACGTTACCATTTTATTTCTGATTAAGAGTGTACTTTAGAAGCAAATCTATGGATGATGCCTGCTTATTGTCAGATGCCTCATGGTTTGCATCATGTATTATGAATTGCGTTCCTCTTTGATGAAACTGAATTTGAAGATATGTTCCAAACTGCTAATGAGCATTCAGTCCATGTGCTTGGGATAAAACTGATCTAACCTAAAATCCCCAAGATGTGTATAATGTGGATGTTGTTCTCAACACCAGCTATTTCACATTAGATGAACTCTGCCATTGCACTTCAGTAATAGGAAACGGGCTGCATGTGTGTTTTTCACACAACGGAAGATGAGAACTGACTTATTGTCTGGCTAACCAGGAAGGTCCTACTCAAGGAGGCAGTCTTCTGTCCTATAGTATTTATGCCACTTTCCTGGAATAAGCTATTGTAGAAGAAAGATGCTTCAAAAAATTTTACCAGAAAGTATTGACTTAAACTAATTCCTCCAAAGAAATATAATCGTAGATTGAACGTGACTTTACCATGTGGTATTTTCCAATCTTTGACTCGACTGCCTCACCATAGATCTGGCTGCAAAGTTAGATGCAAATTTAATGTTGCATCAGATTGCTCTGGGCCATATCCAGCCAAGTTTTGAATATTTCCAAGAATGGAGGTTCTGTTGACTTGTCTCCTTTCAAACAGACCAGTCACCTCCTACATGCTGCCTATGCCAAGCACAGGATTTATAGTGCTGACACTTAGTCTAGAAAGCCTCTCTCATCCCTTGCAGCTGTGAGTACTCTGTTATGCTCAGTGTATTAGCAAAAGAATCTAGCTACTAAGATCTTATGTTGTGTACGAAGGGAGACTGCGTGCTTAGGACAGAGTTTAATTAGGGGTGAGTTCAAGGAGGAGATTCTTGATACAGATGTCATTGTCTGAGGCTAAGTCCAGAATGCAGAACATGGCAGCAACACAGTTTTTCTAAGAAAAGATCTATAGTATTTCCTGTCAGTTGGAAAAATACTGCAATTCTGACCCCTAGCTTCTCTTGGAAGTGACTAAATTTTCTTGCAGAAGTACAGGATAGGTGCTTACAATGTCTGTGTTGCATACATACAGACAGTTGAAATTAGATGTGTCAACCAGTCGTGATAAGTACCAGCACAACCTCAAAGAACATGACAGTAAAACTAAATTACAAATGTATGAGTATTGATATGTAAATATGAGTAAATATGAGTATTGATGGGCTTTCCACTTCCAAACTGAAGAGAGTTGGCTGTTGTAGGTATAAACCACAAAACTTGAAGTTTAATTATGAAACAGCTCTTCTTTCTGAATTCCTAAGTCCTTATGTGACATTAAAATCCCTGATTTATTTACAAATATTGTATTACCTATTCCATCAAGCTGCATTGTTAACTGGAAAAAACAGTCTACATTCAGAAACTTTTTTGTGGCTTAGGTGTCAAGACCAGCGATTTTTAAACTTGCCCTAATGCAAATCTAAAGACTGGCATTAAATAATTCACAATATCTAACTGTGATTAGTGCTGCAACCTCACTTCTGTGTGCTGTGAGTCTATTTTGGGTTGCAGACTTTGATGTAGAAACAAGCTTCATAAGAAAATTCTTGCCAGGTGTAACTTTCTGCTTCTGCTGATAGAGTAAATGAATACTTTGATGGTCAGTATGTATTTAGGATTGCATTGGAAGTACTTCAGCTATTTTGTTTGGGAAGCTAGTATATAGCTTTCTGAGTTTTAAACTTCTTTAATTGTTATCCCAAGAAGATCTAGACCTTAATGTAAGCCAGTTTTAAGCACAGTATCTTTAGGACAACTGTTTTTGGTCTGATACTGGTTTCTGACATATAGCAAAAATGTTTTGAGTTCTAGAGATATACTCTAAACCAGAGCAGTTCAATATTTATTTATTTATAGTATAAGTTTGCAGATGACACCAAGTTGAGCAGGAGTGTTGATGTCAGTCACAGGTGGTGTTCCCCAGGGCTCAGTATTTGGGCCAGTTCTGTTTAATATTTTTTATCAATGATCTGGACAAGGGGATCAAGTGCATCCTCAGTCATTTTGCAGGTGACACCAAGTTGGGTGGGAGTGCTCATCTGCTCGAGGGTAGGAAGGCCATCTGGACAGGCTGGATCGATGGGCTGAGGCCAACGGTATGAGCTTCAACAAGGCTAAGTTCCGGGTCCTGCACTGGTGTCACAACAACCCCATGCAACACTACAGGCCTGGGGAAGAGTGGCTGGAGAGCTGACTGGTGGAAAAGGAACTGGAGGTCTTGGTTGACAGCTGGCTGAATATGAGCTGGCAGCGTGCCTTGGTCACCAAGAAGGCCAGTAGCTTTTATCAGAAATAGTTTGGCCAGCAGGACTAAGGAAGTGATTATCCCCTTGTACTTGGCACTGGAGAAGCCGCACCTCAAACACTGTGTTCAGTTTTGGGCCCCTCACGACCAGAAAGACATTGAGGTGCTTGGAGTGCATTCAGAGAAGGGCAACCGAAGCTTGTGAGAAGGGTCTAGAGCACATGTCTTATGAGGAATGGCTGAGGGAACTGGGGTTGTTTCACCTGGAGAAAAGGAGGCTCAGGGGAGACCTTATCGCTCTCTACAACTACATGAAAGGAGGTGGGTGTTGGTCTCTTTTCCCAAGTAGCAAGTGATAGGACGAGAGGAAATGGCCTCAAATTGCATCAGGGGAGGTTTAGACTGGATATTAACAAAAAATTCTTTACCAAAAGGGTTATCAAGCACTGGAACAGGCTACCCAGGGAAGTGGTTGAGTCACCATCCCTGGAGGTTATTTAAAAGACATGTAGATGTGGTCCTTAGGGGCATGGTTTAGTGGTGGACTTAGCAGTGCTAGGTTTATGGCTGGACTCTATCTTAAAGGGCTTTTTCAACCTAAATGATTCTATGATTCTATTCTATTATTCTAATAAGGAGAATGAAGTGGAGCTGCTATAGAGACTGAGACAGATGACTTCATGTGATTCTTATGATAGGAAAAATTACCTCCTGAATTGAGTTCTGAAGTTTGGACACTTCCATCTTTTAATACTCATTAGGAAGTTGTCTAGAATAACTTAGTTGCAGTTGTTTGGTTCCACCTTCCGAATGATAGTAGTTTTAAAAAAGCGTATGATTACAAATTTTCTGTTGGGACAGAAGTATCTAAGCTAGAAAATGCAAAGGGATGTGACTTACAAATGGGGGAAGAAATTCTTCCCTCTGACCTAATCTTGTCTAAAATCTGTTTCTAATCTTTTTAAATGTGTGGATTTTCAGATTTACTCAGATTTAAGTTTGTAACCAATTAATCATAGGTCTGCTGACAGTTGTGGAAAAATTGTTCTTTACTTAATGTAACATAGTCTTGTAAAAGTACATGAGGTTACCACCTGTCCAGTGACAGTTACGTTCTTAGAGCAAATATTTGTAGGAAACTTCTGTTAATACAAAAGCCCCACAACTACAGATGAAATTAATTCCAACCTTTGTTTTTCTTCCTCATGTATTCACATTGTAGACCTCAGTGCTTAATTATGACTGGTGCCCCAAATGCACGCCCAGCTTTGCTTCACCTTGTCCATGCTTTCACCAAGAACGTAGGCTTGATGATCTGTGGTCATGTACATATGGTAAGTGTATTCTATCTTTACTTGGTTTTTGTTTTGTTTTGTGTTTTAACCTATTTGCTTTTTGTTTGTGATTCCTGTTTGTGTGGGATTTTGGGGGTTTTTTTATTTATTTTTTTAAATGAAAGCATCATTAGACATTGAGAAGTGCAAAAAGAGAGATTTACTGGTAGGACCCACTTGTGTATGGGTCATCAATATTTCATTTAGGTGTACTACAGGAGAAACTTTGCAAAATTAGTACCTTTGATCACTAGATGTTTAAATGCTGAGAAGTTTTGTAGGAGTAAAGTGAACATTGGATTACAGCCTGGGTCTCTTATCTGTGCTTGTGTCATACAGCCTCATGTACTCCCTCATGTTTTGGACAGAGCAATTGGTCAAAATGATGCGCAGTGTACAGCTAGATTTCCTCTGTGTTACCGTTTCAGGGAGATTGATTGCTGCATAGATTTCTTACAAAGCCTGGTCTAAAATCAACTTTCTTGAGCAGTAATTTCAATATCAATTTAGCTAATAGTTAAAAATTGCTCTTAACCTTTCATGTAATTTTTTTATTCCTTCAGTTATCAAATTCATTTCATTGGCAGGTGAAACAGTAATGTGGACAGGTATTCACTTTCTTGTTCCCTTTCTGCCTAGCCCCTAGTATTTCACTAACTTTCCCTGGTTTTTTTTGTCAGGCTATGAGGTGTGGGTTTTTTGGGGGCTGGGGGTGTGTAGGGCTGTTATGCAGGGACATATAAAAAAAAAAAAAAGTAGTACCTTCTATGGCAGACCTGTAGAGGTGGTGGGGTGGGGAGAAAGAAGCAAGCTTCTGGTAACTATTCTTTAAAATCACGCTTGTCATGAGCTGTCTTAACTGTGATACAAGGTGGCTGTTATACTATGATCTGTATCAGAACTTCAGTTAGCTACAGAGAGGCTGTTGCATCTCTAATAAACGTTGGAAGTATGTTTTAGCGTATCAGGATTGTGTAGTTCAGCTTCATATTTTAAGGCCAAACTTTTTCTGTCACATCATTAAGAACATTTAAGCAAGTGTAACTTTACAGAAAAGAATTGATTATTCTTAAGGATGTTTAAATTTACCACACTTAACTAAATATGACCTGCTTCTGATCTAATGAACAGCTAAGAGCAATCAAGTTTATGCACTCCACAGAACGTACATTTTGTGAAGCAAATATTGGCCAGTTTTGTCTTCAGAAACTTTAATTGTTTTAATTCCTGTCTATGCAAACGTGAAATTTCAGTGAGTGCAAAGGACAGAAACTGAGTAATAACTAGAGAGGTAAGATATCGTAGATGGAATTACGCCTTTCAAAAGTAGGGCTGTAACTGAAAAGAATAAGGTAGTGTCATCCTTCTTGCAGGAAAGTGATTCTGATTAGAGATTTTCTGGAAGGATATCCTCTCTCTTTTTAAAGTTGCTTTTCTACAAGAAGGATGACACTACTAACTGACCATTTGGTCAGAGTCTGTATCCTTCTGCAAAAACTGGGACACTTGGTTCTTGATTATACCTCATCCTGTATTCTGCATTTTGATGTCTAGGAGGAACGCAATGATTCGTCCTCATGGAAGTAATAAAAAGAAAGTATTTAAAGAGCAGATGACTTTGACTGCAACATAAAGCTTCAGAAGTAACACTATTGTGACAAAGGCTTTCTGATTAGGATTATGTACAGAGGCACACTTGTATGGCTTGAAACAAATACTCCATAAAGCCTAATACTAAGTCATCCTGTATCTGTGTATGTTTTATTACAAAGTCCTTTCCTTTTAGAACTTCGTTATGCTTGTGCCACCTGCTGGGGAAGTTAAAGCTTGAGTAACCCTCTTCCTAAAAATAAGAATCTGGTCCGCTCTTTGCTGCTGCTAAGATTTTATTTCCTTATTTTGAAAGGGTCCTCGGAGGCAAGCCATGAAGGAACTGGCAACTGATTTGGCTAAATATCAGCGATGGCTAATTAAAAACAAGATGAAGGCTTTCTATGCACCAGTGCATGCAGAGGACTTGAGGGATGGAGGACAATACTTAATGCAGGTACACCTCTCTCAATTTTTTTTTTTTAATGAAAGTGGTGAAGATGAACATCAAAATTGGAAGTGTGTTTATACTTTGAAGTATTTTAACTTTGTAAAGTTATCTTAAAACTTTGGTGAAAAATAGTTTGTTTTCTGCTCAAGAAAATAATCAAACCTTTAATTGTTTTTTAAAACCATGTTATTGAAACATTTTTTGTTTTTAGGCTGCTGGTCTGGGTAGAATGAGACCTAACACCCTTGTTGTTGGATTTAAGAAAAACTGGAGACAAGGTGACATGAGAGATGTTGAAACCTATATAAATTTATTCCAGTAAGTAGAAAATGCGGAGCTGTAGCTCTTACGTTCCATTTCAGTAGGTTTGGTAATAAGAAGATCTTGGTTCTAGACTCAGATTTTCCATATTGCTTATCCAACAGTCTGCAATATTTTTTTTCTGATACAGAAATTAATAAGCAAGTCGTCATAGTTTAAAAAGATCAGACTTGTATATAATTCTCTCTGTATCTAGAAAGACTTGCGACAGTGGTCTAAGAGTTAACCATCTTTAGAGATGGAACTAGTGTCTTACATGCCAGCCTGCTGAATTCTTTAAAGCATAGTTTCCTTTGAAAGGTTCTTCCTAACCTTCTCCTGTACAGATTAAGTGTAGTAGAGAATGAATCGGTGCTTGTGCTGAAGTTGTATCTTCGTTAAACCTTGCTTTCATATACAAGAAGTATTTTACTTGCAAGATACACAGCACTGTCACCCAAAAGCCAAAAAGGAGATGGGAAAGGAAACCCTAGTGTAATTTAACACCACTGAAAGGCAGACCAGTTCTGGCTGAAAAATTTAATAGAATAACTTGTGCTACAAACACTTAAGAAACCTGAAACTTGCTTCTTGCACTTAATACAGAGGGTTTTTTGTTTTCCTTATGTGCTGCTTAGTCCACTTCATTTCTGCTTTACACTTCTCATTTACTTTGCATTTGAAAGAAAGAGAAGATGGGAGATTATAGGCAGAGATTAGAAAAGGGAAAAATTCATACCATCCCACTCTCCCTGTTCTTTAAGAGAAAAGCAGGAGCACCAAATGCAGTGAAAAATATGGAAACTTGTTGTTTAGTTCTTGGTTTTTCTTTTTTTCCTGTTTTATTTTTGAATGGCTTGTGCTGGAAGATCTGTCAAAGCTAACAAGCCATGTGGTTCTCCACATCCTGAAAGAGAAATCTCAGGAGGTAGTAACTATAGGTCAAGTGTATTTTGGAAAACGCTGGAAAATTGGAAGCTTCTGAAGCACACAATAGGAAACACATCTAATCTTTACAGATTTAACAAATTAAATAATGAATTTAAAATGTTCAGTAATGGACAAAAGATCATCTTAAATCAACCTCAATTTTTCTTGCATTTATTATAGAATATGTTGATACTTTGAACATTTCTAATCAATTCTTACTGCTTCTAAAGAGAAGTGTTTAATGAGTGAAATCTTGAGAAATTTCTGTCTGTGGAAATGATGTGGGAGGGAGTTCTCCAATCTATGGTTTATAATGAGGTATCTATATTAAAAGGACTGATGATTAATGGCTAATGCAAACTGTATGCTATGGTTAAGTTCATGTTTTTTTGTCTTATAACTTGGGGGTTTTTTTGTCATTCATTTTACTCCAGTTTACTCGTCCCTATTCAGGGTTTTGCTTGTTTCTACAATAATGAAGTTTTCCCTTTTAATTTATTTTTTAAAGAAGCTAGTGCTTTCCCCATCAGATATAATGGAAATAGGCACATTATAGCTAATTTACAGATAATTTGATACTAAATTACAACTTCATAGGTGTTTTTAATACACAAATGTTTTGGAAAGACATCAGAAAATTTTAGTTCTTAGATCTAGGAGATCTACGCAAAATAAATCCCTCTATTGATGGGAGGAGATAAAAATTTAGATTTCTCAGTGCATCTTGTCATCATCTGTGCAGAACTTGACTGACCTGTTCATGTTGCTTTTATTTAATCTTTGTTTACACAGGGGAGAGAGGGAAGAGGGGGAATAGATGTCCTTTCCATGTGTTGCTTTTCAGGATATGGTGTACAGTTCACTGATGCAATTGATAGTTTGAAATTGAAACTGAAATTGTAACACAAATTTATGATTTGGGAGTTTAAATGACAGTGTTTAGTCACTGGAATTTGTTTGAGGGTTTGTATAGTAGATCTGTTGGGAAAGAAGAAGTTGTAAAATTTTTTATTTTTGTTCCTTTTGTTTAGTGATGCCTTTGATGTTCAGTATGGTGTAGTTGTCATCCGCCTGAAGGAGGGCCTGGACATTTCTCACCTTCAGGGCCAAGGTAGGATTATTTTTTTTTCATCTGGTGAATAGCTGTTCTAATTACCTTTTAACACTGCTATCTGAAAACACTAAATGAAAATAAGTTATTAAAAAAACCAACAAACCAAAACACCAACCATCTTATAGAATTAAAGATCACTGAAATTACTAAGTCTGAAACGTAAATTAAGAATAATCCATGTTCAGCTACAGAACTTGGTTTTCTGTGTGTTTCAGTTTTCTGTATTTGTAAGCTGTGTATAGTTGCTTCCCAAGGATTTTACTGAAACAAATTGAAGAGGCTGCCAAATTGGTATCAAGTATTTGGGACTCAAGTCTAGAAACCATGAAAATCACAACAAATGTTGTATGATCTGAGAATGCTGTGGGTCTGCTGCAGGTTGCAAATCCCTACACACATTAATTTAGAGACCTCAGCAGTAGTCTGTCTTAAGTTTGGAAAGGTTTTCTATTTTCAGCAGAATCACAGAATCACTAAGGTTGGAAAGGACCTTCAAGATCATCAAGTCCAACCATTAACCCAACGCCACCATGTCCCCTAAACCATGTCCTGAAGCGCCACATCCACACGTTTTTTGAACGCTTCCAGAGATGGTGACTCCACCACCTCCCTGGGCAGCCTGTTCCAATGCTTGACCACTCTCTCGGTTAAGAAATTTTTCCTAATATCCAATCTAAACTTCCCTGGCGCAACTGGAGGACATTTCCTCTTCTCCTATCGCTGGTTACTTGGGAGAAGAGATGAACACCCATGTCACCACAACCCCCTTTCAGGTAGTTGTACAGAGCAATAAGGTCTCCCCTCAGCCGCCTCTTCTGCAGACTGAACAACCCCAGTGCCCTCAGCCGCTCCTCTTAAGACGTGTGGTCCAGACCCCTGACCAGCTTCGTTGTCCTTCTTTGGACATGCTTAAGCACCTCAACGTCCTTCTTGTAGTGAGGGGCCCAAAACTGAACACAGTATTCAAGGTGTGGCCCCACCAGTGCCGAGTACAGGGGCACAATCACTTCCCTACTCCTGCTGGCCACACTATTTCTGATACAGGCCAGGACGCTGTTGGCCTTCTTGGCCACCTGGGCACACGCTGGCTCATGTTCAGCTGGCTGTCAACCAACACCCCCAGGTCCCTTTCCGCTGGGCAGCTCTCCAGCCACTTTTCCCCAAGACTGTCGTGTTGCATGGGGCTGTTGTGACCCAAGTGCAGGACCCAGCACTTGGCCTTATTAAACTTCATACAGTTGACCTCTGCCCATCGATCCAGCCTGTCCAGATCCCTCTGCAGAGCCCTCCTACCCTCCAGCAGATCAACACTCCCACCCAGCTTGGTGTCATCTGCAAACTTACTGAGGGAGCACTCAATCCCCTCATCCAGATCATCAATAAAGATATTGAACAAGACCGGAGATACTGAACAAGACTTGGTTATGCTTTGTAGGTAGTGGTCTTAAGCCAAATGGTATAATCTTAGTTAAATTTCAAGCAGAATAATGAAGGAAGCCCTTCATTAGTGGTTGTTCCTCCACTGGAAACATGTGAATGTCTTGGGATTTGGAGAGAGAGAAGGCCTGTCACTGTGTGCAAAAGGGCAGAGGAGTATTAGAAACTGCAGGGAGTGAACCTGCAGTGTGAAAACATCACTGCTGAGAAGACTGGGACTAACACCAAGGTGTATTAAGGAGTCTTAGTATCCACTGGCACCTGTGAGTTTCCTTTACCTCTGGCAGCTACCAAGTAGCTCCACTGAAGCCAAATATGGAAAAAAAACTTGTCTGTGAGATGCTTGGTCTGGGCCTTGTCTAAGGCTCATCTTCCTCCTAGAGTGGAAATGGAAAATGTTTCAGCAAGTAATTTTTTTGCCTCCTAGTGTACTCCCTCAGTATTAGCTAGTTCTGTTTTACGTTTAGCCTGTGGCAGTGCAATCAACACCCAAAATCTGGGAAGGAAGTAGCAGGAAATTACAGCTCTGCTCAGAGGAGGAGCGTCTCTGTACTCTGAGGCAGTTCATATAAAATTTTGTTGTTGTTTTCTGCCTTACCCCCTGGTCCCTTTTTGCCATAGCATAACAGTTGCAGTAGAGTTTAACAAACTGTGAACCATCTCAGTATAGTAACATACTTCTACTGATACCACCTGGAACAACTAAGTGGTTTATAATGAGTTTCTTTGCTTTCTCACAGAGGAGTTACTGTCATCCCAAGAAAAATCTCCATGTACCAAGGATGTCATAGTAAAAGTAGATTATAGCAAGAAGGCTGAGACAGACACTTCTATAGCTTTTGCTCCATCATCTAGTGAAAGAACTCCCACTCTACATAAAGGTAATTTGCTAGTTATCAATGAAATTCAATTTCTTGCTCTTTCTCTCTCTCATTCCCGCTTCAGTTCCTCTCTCCTCTCACCAAGGAATTATTTAAGGGATTTTTGTGTCTGTGTAACAGAAATGTGTCATGTTTTTCTAGCCATTGATGTCTAATCACTTAAGTACTTTGGTTTAGACCTTACCAGTATGTAAAATAAATCTTTCATGTCTAGTCCTCTAAATACAACAGGTGGTAGACAATGACCTGCAATGGATTTTCTTTGTTAAGGAGATTGACAGGCGCTAAAAATAGCTTGAGAATAGCACTACACATCTATATATTAAGTGTGATATGAAGGCTGCTAAATTTATGAAGTTTTTTTCACATCAGACTAGAATATTATGCATGCTAACAAACACAAGTCATTCAGGATACTTTGACATGACAATAACCAGCTTCCCTCTTCTTTTTAAAGTAAAAGCTTGGAGTGACTTAACTATTACATAAGCAATGTGATTTTTTTTTTTTTTTCTAAAGTACAAATAAATCTCAGAATCTTGTAGACTGTCTTTGTGTGCTTTTCTTTGTATGAAAATCCATTTCATTCTACATCTTTATTTTCTAATTTTTTTTTATATACCCTAGTAGTGTTTTCACTAACATCACAAAGGAAATTAACCTTTCTATTTTGTATCTTTAAAAATCTTCCAGAGGAGGACGAGGATGGAAAGACTCCAACACAACCACTGTTGAAAAAAGGCAGGCATTTTCCACGTTTTTGTGTTAAATCATTCTTTCGCATTGTTAATTTCAGTTCTCCTTTTGTATTCCTTTCTACACATACATATGAGAGACAGGAAAGTATCAACCATGCAGCGTTAATTTGTTTCTTCATATCTGATTTGGGACGTGCTTCATCTTTAGGGATTAG
Organism: Phaethon aethereus; assembly: GCF_964289735.1. NCBI lineage: Eukaryota > Metazoa > Chordata > Aves > Phaethontiformes > Phaethontidae > Phaethon > Phaethon aethereus. The sequence goes on along the minus strand of NC_138577.1, from coordinate 54,502,730 downwards.
GCTATGGAAAAATGCAACTTTGTGGAAATTCCCAGAACAAGTTGCTACTGAGAAAGAATTGTGCATGTGTCCAAGATATGAATGTTGGAATTTTTTTTTTTTTAAGTTGTGTTCTTAGGTAATACTTGAAGGGTGTTGTGGAGCTTGCTTAGTTCTCTGTGTCTCCGGTACCTGTCTGGCCCTTACTTGATCTAGGAGTAAGGGAAACATTTTCTAATGGTATAGTGGAAGTGCTCCATCAGTCTGTTCAGTAGATCTCCTGAAGCCATAGTTGTTACTCTGTTACTTGGAACTGTTCAATAATTTGCAAATTAAGGCATAATATAGCCAATCAGTGAGATCAACATCTGAAATACTGCAAAGTAGTCATTCAAATAAACAGCATTTTGAGAGATCAGCTGAGCAGTTTTCAGTTCCTGGTTTATTTCAGACTTTTTTGAGTTAACGAAATATTTTTGCCTTAACTAAGATTCATCTAACTTTTTTGACATTTTCTTCATAATGTCAACAGCTAGAAGCTGTTGTGCTTCAAGATGTAATCTCACTTTCCATTATTAAAACACAAGATGGCAGTCTGGAAGAAGTCCCAGTATGCAATAAAGTAGTATATTAATGTAGAGTACATCTGTGACTGATTTACATTTAAAAATTCCTAATAAAATAAGGACTGAGATGAATATCAGACTCCTGGCTCTTGTTCAAACTGAGGTTTTAATTAAGGGAAAGGGGTTATTTTTTTCCGTAGCTGTATTAATCTAATTGAAAATGCCATCGTTGTTTTTGTTCTCAGCGAATACAATAACTTTGTTACAAAATAGTCTATATTGTACTTCAGAGTCTTGCATACAAAAACAGTACTTGTTGCAAAAACCGGAATTCCAATATGCAGAACTAGCATTTAATTTCACCACATGCTTAAATAAAAATGGATTTATGGAAAGCAGAAAAGTGCTTGGGACATGATATTTATTCGTAAATTAGTATTTACATATTTTTAGGGAAGTTTTGTCATATGCAAGAGGTAGCAACAGTGCATGACCTAATGCTTTCAAGTATGCATGTAAGGTTAGTTAAATTGTCTAGGCAAATGACTTTATAAAGATCTTATAGATCCTTTATTTGTCAAATGTCTGCTAAATGACTTTGAGGTTTAAGTCTTTAACTTCTGAAGTTAGGAGTTTGCAGACTCCCTAAATATAGCTCAGCTTACAGCCTTTCAATCAACATTTGGAGTTGGGTTGAGAGGGAAGAAACAATTTTTATCTAAACTTAGACATATCACAAAATATTAAGAAGCTGCATTTGATTAATTTCAACGTGATTAAGCAAAACAGTTAAAAAATGAAATTTCATTATACTTTTTTCCAGATTCAAAGAGCCCATCTTCCCCTTTAAACTTGGCTGACCAAAGACTTCTTGATGCTAGTACTCAGTTTCAGAAGAAACAAGGCAAAAGCAATATTGATGTCTGGTGGCTCTTTGATGATGGAGGTAATGTGCTTTATACTTTAAAAACTAATGTTGAACACAATTGTTAATGTGATTTTGAATTGTTAATAGATGTCTTTCAGTCAGTTCATAAATAGATTACAGATTTGTACTATTAACCTCTTAACACAGTGCTGTTTTCTGAATCATTCCCAAATTCTGGTCAAAATGCAGGTTTGACACTGTTGATTCCGTATCTTCTTACAACCAAGAAGAAGTGGAAAGACTGTAAGATCAGAGTTTTCATTGGTGGAAAAATAAATAGGATTGATCATGACAGAAGAGCGTAAGTTTACCTTTAAAAATTTCATTTCAAATATGCTAATAAAGTATATTACACAGTAGATTCCTTTCTCTTCCTAGTAGCCTTCTTTCAGTTGTTCTTTGGTTGAGGTGTAATCATATTCTATTCCCTTTCTCCAAAAAATATTCCATTTCCCCCAGATTGTTTTGGATGAGATACTTCAAGTTAAACTAATTTTTCTGCAGCATTGTCTGACACTAACATTTTCTTTTTCAAATATTTTCTGAGGTTGTCTTTAAGGGAGAGGTCTTCTCTTAGTATTATGGTTTTGTAATGTGCTTTTTATTTCCCAAAGCATGTTGTTGATTTATAGCCATATGCCAGGTCAATTTGATTTTTTTTTTCCCTATTACAATTAAGTTGCCTCCCCCACCCCCCCAACTTAGTGTTTTTATTATCAAACAGCTATAAGTTTACCCTGTGAAATAATTAAAATTCTGATCATGTATAAAGGCTTGTTTTTCTGATATAGGATGGCTACTTTGCTCAGCAAATTTCGGATAGACTTCTCGGACATTATGGTTCTTGGGGATATTAATACTAAGCCAAAGAAGGAAAAGTAAGTCTCAAATAACCCAACTTGTTTGTTAGTTGAACACTCTGTCTTTCATTAATTTAGACTACTTCATTCTTTCCTGTATAACAGTTTTGATAGAGTAGTTCCTATGACATAGTGTTTCACAAAGATACAGGAAGTAAATTAAGCAGTAACTTCTACATCCAAGAGTACAGAATTTTGTATTTTTTAAATCTCTGGTCCTTAGACTGTAACACTAAATTTAGAAAAATATTCTCTAAAAAATGCAATTTGTCTGGAGCAGTCTTCTTTAAAAAGAGACGTGCTCACAAAACCTTAAATGGTCTTTATCTTACTTGAAGTCTTAGTTTAATGTAACAAAGCTTGGTCTTCAAATAGGCTGATCTATATTTTGGGTTTTTTTAAATTGCTTGGACTTCTAATTTACACAGGAATGATCATACATGTGATATTTGTGTTTTTAAAGTTCAAAACATATTAATTGTAGATGGCTTTCAGTACAAATTTATAACAGCACGTGTAAGATCTAAAAATATTATTCTCCTTTCCCTTCCAAGTTGTCTTTAGTATGTTGAAGTTGTAAAAATACCTTTTGCATGGATATGCATAATTTGACATCTGAATAATTTGATATCATGCAAACTAGGAAATGCTGTTTTACAACTTAGGTAAATGGTAAATGCTAATATGCATTTTTTTAACACCTTGCTTTTTAATTACATTTTCTTAAATGTATAGACTATATCAAGGCACTAAATCGGTAGAGTACTTCTGGCACTCTGACTTTTTTTTGATATCTTTGCTCCTCGGAGCCTGCTACTGTAAAATGTGTAAACTTAGAGGTAGCATCCAGTTATGCATAAAAAGCTGAGACTGTAGAATTACATGGAATTATTTTTATTTTGTAGAAGTGATCCATGAGTTATTTCTTCTGAGAGCATTTTTTTTGTCTCTGTGGAAGAGATACATTCCCCACAATATATCCATTCTAAGATACCAGTGAGCACTAGCAATACCTGCAAACTAAGTGTATGATGTTTTATTTTCAACAGTTGCTGTGCTGTGTAACAGAATATTATTAATACTTCTTTTTGTTCAGACAAAAAATAGCAGATCACATTTGGTTTTTCCTTTTTAGTGAAGGTGAACTAACTTAAGCAAAGACCACAAAGGGTAGAAAAAAAGATGGGGTTTTTGGTAGTGTGAGGGTTTCCTGGAGGAACAAGAATCTCAGTTAGAAAATGGGCACGGGGAGAGTCTTTAACTATACAGAAGCTACCATGTTACACATACTGATATTACAATATATCCTAAGAGGTATTCCTTAATGATTTTTAAACTTCCCACACTGTAATTTGCAACCACAGAAGACTGGCACTGCCTTGTCATATTTATAAAAAAACATTCCAATAGCATCAAAATGCAGTTACTTCATTGGATGTAAGGCCATACATTTCAGTTTGGTCCCCTAAAAATCTTATTTTCCTCACATCTCACATTGTGGGGTTATTCAAAACAAGTTACTTTCATAAGTTGTGGCAGTCTTTGTTTGCTGTTCAAGTATCCTAAGGCGGTAAGAGAAAGTAGGGTAATATAAGTTGTTCATTCTAGTGGAAATGATTGCCTCTTTGGTCTTCAGAAGGTTTTCTTTTGAAGTTCTTGCTAAAGTTCAAGTAAATTCAAAGTAACACCTCATATTCTAACAAGTGCAACACGAAGACTAAACAAGGTGGCTGTGGTTACTTGTATTTGAATGTGGCTCTCAGACTGTACTGGAAAGATTAAAAAGAAGCAAAATAAAAATATCAAAGCCAAAACCTTAAAGGCACTAGCATGAGACTTGATAGCTATTTTTTTTTAGTGTGACATACAACTCTCTCTCTTTCAAATTTGATTCTGAAGAAGCTACTGTGAGTTACTATACGTTTTATAAGATAGTACTTTTCAACTTTCAAACAATTTAGCAAAAGTTGTCTGGTTTGTTTTTTTTAATGGCTAAAACTTTATATTTAGTTGCATGATGAACAGTGAAAGCTCCTACAGGTGTCCCTAACTGTTTGTTGAGTTACAATATCTGCCTATACAAATAGCTGATTTGATGTTCTAACTACAATTGGCAGCGAAAAAATTTCAGTCCACTTTATTTTTACATGGTGATGAAAACTTGCTTTCTGATACCATTTAAGTCATTGCTGACATATAGACCCATATCTGTTTTAATATGGCTGTTCACTTAATTGTTCCAGTATTGCAGCTTTTGAAGAAATGATAGAGCCCTTCCGACTTCATGAAGACGATAAAGAACAAGAAGTTGCAGATAAAATGAAGGAGGATGAACCATGGAGGATAACAGATAATGAACTTGAGCTTTACAAAACAAAGGTTCTGTATTCTTTAGAGTGTTATGTTAAATGTTGTTGAACTTTTTCCTCCTACTGCATTTGTGGATGTGATACCAGTAAGTTAATTCTTGTTGTTCTCTCTCTTCCATAGCTGTCTTTATGAATAGCTGATGGAAAGGAGCATTTAAAACCTTTTAAGTTGTTCACCAAAAAAAAAGAAGAAAGAAATGTTTCTGCATTTGCGGGGGGTGGGGGCTAAATGGCTTTCCTACAGTATTTCAGCAGTTAATTTAGAAGAATATGGTCTATATTCAGCTGTTTGTTTGACTTTTTTTGACCAAACTAACATTTTTTTTGCTTCATTATTAGAAAAAAACCCCAACAATACACCACATCTAATTGTGGTGTTACGGAGCAGTTAAAGGGTTGACATTTTTTCCCCATGCAGTTGTGCAGCATAGATGCATCAGAGGTATTCCTTCTCGAGTGCTTCTATGGAGGAGACTCAGGTAGCATACTGTAACAGGATGCAGATGCAGACAAGTATCTAAAGAAAGACTACTTAAAGTTTCAGTGATCTAGAGTTCTAAGTTTTTCAAGATGGTCCCGAGTATATTCCACCCTTATCTTCTTTTTCCTGTCTGGGTTTTTACAACTTATGTGAGGATTTGCAGTAGAGCAGAAATGGGAATGGTTGTTCTGCATTGTAAGGGGGGGAAGCAGGAATCTTTTTAACAGGTAGGTACAGATTGACTGCCAGCTGCTGCATATTACCAAGGAGCTGGGGGGGAGATTTCATAAAGGTCAGTTATTTTATCATTAATGATAAATTTATCATTACTTTATCAAGACTTGATTGCCTTGCTGTTTTTCAAACACCACCAAAACTCATTTCAGTCAAAGTGATTTATTCTTTTGTCTACTGATCGCTTAATTGTTTTTGTGGAAACTAGAGTGCAGGCTAACTAGACTTCAGCTCATCTAAGAACAACAGAACTGTGAGAAATCATGGAATCGTAGAATACTTTGGTTGGAAGGGGCCTCTAAAGGTCATCTAGTGCAACCCCTCTGCAAGGAGCAGGGACATCTTCAACTAGATCAGGTTGCTCAGAGCCCAGTCCACCTTGACCTTGAAAGCTTCCAGGGATGGGGCATCTACCACCAGTCTGGGCAACCTGTTCCAGTGTTTCACCATCCTCAGTGTGAAAAATATCTTCCTTCTATCTAGTCGAAATCTACCCTCTTCTAGTTTAAAAACATTACCCCTTGTCCGATCACTACAACAGGCACTGCTAAAAAGTCTGTCCCCATCTTTCTTATAAGCCCCCTTTAAGTACTGGCAGGCTGCAATAAGGTCTCCCTGGAGCCTTCTCTTCTCCAGGCTAAGCAACCTCAACTCTCTCAGCCTTTCTTCACAGGAGAGTTGTTCCATCCCTCTGATCATTTTTGTGGCCCTCCTCTGGACCCTCTCCAACAGGTCCATGTCTTTCCTGTGCTGAGGGCTCCAGAGCCAAACACGGGACTGCAGGTGGTGTTTCACTAGAGTGGAGTAGAAGGGCAGAATCCCCTCCCTTGACCTGCTGGCCACGCTTCTTTGGATGCAGCCCAGGATGCAGTTGGCCTTCTGGGCTGTGAGCGCACATTGCTGGCTCATATCCAGCTTTTCATCCACCAGTACCCCCAAGTCCTTCTTGGCAGGGCTGCTCTCGATCCTCTCATCCCCCAGCCTGTACAACAACTGCCACGGGTTGCCCTGACCCAGTTGCAGGACCCTGCACTTGGTCTTGTTGAACCTCATGAGGTTCACAGGGGCCCATTCCTCAAGCCTGCCCAGGTCCCTTTGAATGGCATCGTGTCCCTCAGGCGTGTCAACCACATCACTCAGCTTGGTGTCGTCTGCAAACTTGCTGAGAGTGCACTCGATCCCACTGTCTGTCATTGGTGAAGATATTAAACTCTGTTAGTGGTTAACTCGAAATGTTTGCTAGAAAGTTAGTTGACATAAAAAAGAACGGAAAATTACTGAGGAAGCTACCTGAGATTTAAGATAGGATAGGGTAGCAAAAAAAGGGAGGCCTGTTATGGAGATAGGGTTACCAAATGGAGATGCGGCTTCACTTCCGTAAGACCTGCTCACTATAAGTTTGTAAGATATAGTTAAAAGAACCGTGAAGAGATCATAAGGGGGCTCTTGCTTCTAGGTGCTATGGAAGATGGTATCATTATTGGAGGAACTATCTTAAAATTAGCCTTCATAGTACTTGGCTTGTTTGCACATTCTAAGCTTACTGCTTTATCTCCCAGTCTTGCAACCATAGGTGTTTTGGAAAAGTGAATGAGTTGCCAAACTGAGGTAGCAGTACATGCTTTCTGTAAATGACTCATACCAATTGATCACAACTGTTTTTAATTTTTCTTGAATAAATTAACTTTTTGTAGTTTATATAAAAGATCTTCCTAAAAAGTTTCATTTTAATTACAGACTTATCGCCAGATTAGGCTAAATGAGTTGCTGAAAGAACATTCAAGTACAGCTAACATCATTGTCATGTAAGTAAATGATTTGTACTGTTACTGTAATTGAGATAGAACTGTAATTTGAAATATATGTAAATACAGGTTAGGCAAAAGCCTGTGCCTTGGCATTAAAATACAGAATTACGGAAGAATGTTTCAGTGCTGAAAGTGTTTATTAGAAGTATGGAGCTACTATAGAAATGAATAAAAAGGCCTGTGTAATTTCGTGCTTCTGATACACTGCTTCAGGTGATTACCTTCACATTTGTAGTGCAGCTCAGGATTCTCACATTCCTTCCACTCCCACATGCTACCTATTCCCCTCTTTTTCAGGTCCTTCCTTTCAGTTCTTTTTCTAGGAAATCTCTCTAGATAAAGTTAGATCATCATCCTGCTGTTGGATTTCCATGGAATTACTTTTGGTCTAAACAAGCAGAACAGAGATTGTAGATTTCTTTGCTGTGTTTTTCTTCAGGAGCCTGCTACAGAGCTCCATGAAGTAATGCTACAAAGGAAGTTTGAGTAGGGCAAATAGACTTACAGTAGTTCTTTGGAAATAAAAGAGTTTGGGCATGTTTTGGGGGGATTGTGAGAAGGAATATTAAACTGCACCAACCTGGCATGGTAAGGAAAAAGCTGTATTTTAAAATCTTGAAGAGTCTTCCAAGAAACTCTCTTGGGTGGAGGAGAATTCTCCATTAAGCTACCTCAACACGAAATGGTGGTAAGAGGCCAAAAGTGAGGGGTGAATAGATGTAAAGGCCTATGGTGCTTAAGATATGAAGTCTCAACTAATTAACTGAATTCTGAGGAAATAGAAACTAAAAAGGTTAGGAAATTTGACTTAGTATCTACCTCTTTGCAGATTCATACTTTCATATTTATATGATATGACTTGTACTCCACCAGATTTTTCTAATTGTTGAATGCTTTTTCTTTTCTTGTGAATTGTAGGAGTTTGCCAGTTGCACGAAAAGGTGCAGTTTCTAGTGCACTATACATGGCCTGGTTAGAAGCTCTTTCTAAAGATCTGCCACCAATTCTCCTTGTTCGTGGGAATCATCAGAGTGTTCTTACCTTCTATTCCTAAGAGTACTGCGCATAGGACAGCTACAATGAAATGGTACTTCAGTGCCCAGGGGAGAGTGACTGACATGGTCTATAGTTTATTAACATCACAAAGGCAAAAAGTGACTCTTCTTTCACTATTTCACTGACTTGAAAGCACACAAGGAAAGTCACTGTATTTCTAAAGTTGTGACATCTTCAGTTTTATTCTGTATTTTCTGTAATTTAATCTTGCTTAATGGGGGAGGATTCCTTGTTAGAATGAGGAACAAGACAAGCTTTTTGTTTGCTATTTGAATAGCAGCAATAAAATGTTTTATTTTTGATCAATGAAAGGATTATAGATTTATAAAAGCCTTTTAGCCTTGAGGTGCCTTCTGAAATTAACCAAATCTCATCCATACATCCTATTTTGTAAATTTATATAGAATGTCAAAATCTGCCTTCAACCAAGAGTTTAGATCAGACTTCCTTTAGTTTTTAGTCTCTTCCATATTACAATAAAAATGAATGCTGCTTTTCAGTCTTCCATTGAGCTATTAGTTCTTAGTACTGTATGTTTTCTATTATCAGAAAGTTTTTGGGTTATTACGTCTGTTAGATTTAAAGGTGAGAATTGGGCAGGTCATTTGAACTCAGATGAATTCTTGATGTTATTGTCAAGGCTTTGTACTACTAAATTTTGTTACAAAACTAATTGTACTAGCAGAAAGGATCCTTTTCTCAAATTTGACAATGTGTACTACTTTGGTACTAGTCTGAGATACACAGCTAACATCACCTTGGTGAAGGATACTGGTCAATCTTTGCTCTGTAACTCTAACATGAAATCAAATTCATCTTACTGGCTGAGGCTTTTTATCTTGCTAAAATTAGAAGAAAAAGACCTGTCCTAGTTCTTGGCCTGTTATGTTTTGGTGTCACTTTCAACTTATTTTGAAATAAAACTCAGCTTAAGGCTTGAATGGGGATAATATAAGCAATGTGATGCTATCTAACAGAAACCAGTAAACACTATGTGGAATCTTGCTATCCAATATGAAATGTAAAAGCTGCAGTTCTCTCGCATTTTTCAACAAATGGTTAAAAGGACCACTAGTTACTAGGGGAGATGTTTTTAGGTCAATTCATTCAGTTGTCAGAAAATACATTTAGTCTTAGTAAATAATACTCAGGTTTTATCGTCTAGCAATTTAGATCTATTCCATACATCCTACTTTATACATTTTCTATGTTCAATAAAGAAACTGCCAATCTTGTGTGCCCTTTCATTGTATATTTTGAAAACTTCATAATTTAGTCTACTATGAACAGCTACACAGTAAATTTCACTTGAGCCTTTGTAGAAAGGTTAATGTGAACTGTTTTTAAAATTCTTAATATATTTTGGATAGAAAGGATTGCCTAAAAACATTTCACAAGCTTTTGCTATTAGCAGTGGACATGCTACTGGATCAGTTTGTCAGTGGTTGAGTGACTTTTGTTTAAGGATGCACAGAAAAGGTGTATTTTTAGGCTAAACAGAAGATAAATTTGAAATCTTCCTTTTGAAGAACAAAGCATAATCATTGTGGGGCAAGGTAGAGCTTCAGGTTGTGATTAAAGATTAAAATATTCTACACACTGCAGTATACACTGTTGTCAAGTTCTTGCTGAACTGCAAAAAATCTTTTTTTGCTGTTTCTGTCAATTAGATTTGAGACTATTGAATCATTTCACTTAAAAAAAAAATGAAGAGAAACAAACATGCATGTTTTGCTGCTAAGTGTGAGATAACTGATGCCAGCATGAACTCGGCTTGTTATGATAACCGTTTTAAGACAAGACAGTTTGCTGTAAAAGTGCTGTTTCCTTCCAGGTGAGGGGGTGAGGATCAAATTTACCAACATATCTATTACAGGTTTTACAGTGTTTTTTAGGGGATAAGGCTGTCACATTGTGAATATGGAATCATTGCCATTTTTCTTCTTGTTTTGTGAGTTACATTCTTTTGAACAGATGAACAGTAAGGCATGGACGTAGTGCTGCTATCTTAAAAAAAAAAAAAAATTGTGCACAGGTACACTTATTTAAAAGGTTTTTTGCCCATTCAGGAAACCATTGCTTGTGATCTGTAACACAGAAACCAAATGAAGTGTGTGTATACATGCATATATGTGTATAAAATTATATAAAATATATCTAAATATGCATATGGGGATAGTTAAGGTAATGTCTATGAAATAACATAGGATGCTTTTCACATGCAGTCTCAGAAGTCCACTAACACTAGGCACAAGGTCAAGTTTCAAGATTGTTTGCTACACTGACATTTCAGCAGTTAATGGTAATTGTTTGCCACAGATGTCAGTCAGTGGCAGTCACTCTCAACTTCTGCTTTGATTTTGAGGCCAAATTTAGTTATGTTGCAATCATTATTAATTACTTGAAAAAGGAAATCACCTACACATGGCAATTCATACCTTCTATAGATTAGGTTTCTTTGTATGGGTTTAGAAGGACAGTAATAGCTGGAGAAAATCAATTATTTATTTGTTCACTTGTATTTAGGTTTCCTTTTACATACGTTCTTTTTATATGCTTTTTCTGACATTACATATTTAAAAACAACAGAAAATAATTTAAAGATTTGAGCGTTAGTGGGTAATGGCCCACTTGGTTTGAAGATGTAAGATTTGATACTGTACTGTAACTGTCACACACAATGCTTTTCTAATGTTTTAACATAATTATTGCAGTTAATACTTTGTACCAGGGGGATGTCACTGCAATAAAAGGAAGTGAATTCAATACAACTGTCTTGTCTAACAAAGCCTTTTTTTACTGGTGGGGGGTAGGGAATAATGTTCATAGCTTAAAAGATTAATGCTGAATATAGTTCCTGATATGTGAATATGCTTATTGCACACATCTGATAATGACCTTTATTGTGGAATTTGCACAGGACCATGAGTAGAACTTAAAGGCATTCACGTGTCTGGTATCAGGAGACAAACGTTTTCTTCCCAGGGGCAGTTTTGCTGCTACTGGGTTAGGAACAGTCCACTAATGTACATTTAAATAGAAATTAGTTGAAAAATCTAATGAGAAATGGCAAGTTGTTTTTTCATACCAAGTGATACTTAGAACCACTGAAGAACTTTAACTTGATCAATTTCAGTGTTTCCCAGTGTAGCTGGGTGACTGAGAATTTTTATTTGAAAATTAACCTCTAATATATCCTTAATTTACTAAATACTTATTAAGTTTTTCCATGCATTTAGATTTAGACCTTGAGAGTGAGGTTTAGAGGCCAATGGAAAGGGAATGTGTGTTAAAAATACACTGGCAACTTCTATGGCATTGACTCTAACCTGTTCCAGTATGTAAAGAGGAACAGGAGAAGGTATGTAGCAGTTTTCCCTAGATCCTCCTATTTGCTGGAGAAGTGGTTGATTTAAATAATGGCATAGTACCATTAACTGAATTCACAGATAAGTGACTTCACACGTGCTTTCGAAGCTTAAAAAATGACAATTGCCTTAAGGTTGAGCTCATCACTTGGCTACACAAACAGTGAAGGTTCACACTGCATGGTAACCTGTTTTATCTGGAAACAGGAAAACAGGACTCCCTTCACCTTGGTGAATGTTCTCCATTAGTCCAGTTACACTTCTTGTATAACCTCTGTGGGATCCTGTATATCTTGCCTATACACCTAAAATGTGGTTTACGTTCAGCTGGAGTGGGAGCTAAGCTTCTTGTCTGTGAGACTACGGAGTCATGGAATGGTGTTCTGCTTCAATACCACTGCCTTGCTCCCCTTTGGTCTAGGGCGAAAACTTCCGGGCACTTAGCAGTGCATCATCAAATCTTTCTTGCTACACTGCCACTCGACAGCATGGTGTGGAACAGGTTTTCAGAGTTAAGACTGTGGATTAGGTTGATGGAGGCTGATGCCTGCATTTATAAGTGGGAAACAAGCTGGTGGAAATCATCACTTCAACTTTTGAACTGGAAGAGTAAATGCTGAAACACACACCTTCTCCCAACAGAATCAGAGAAGACCTTTCACTTGAAATATAAGGTGCCTCTTATGCTCAGAGGTCCATCTCACATGACAAAAGAAACTGTACTCCATCCTTCAGGCTGTATACATCAAACTTGATGACAAGGTGCACTACCAGAAGTTACCTGTGTGACCAGGTGTCGCCCTGTTCCTACTGCTGTAGGCACAGAATTGAGAGCAAAAAAAGGAACCTGAGAGCAGTTTATATGCTGGTCTCACCCTTGATCTGCTTACTCTCTCTTCCAGAAAACGCTGGCTTTGCAGATGAAGGCATCTGCTTTCCACCTTGCCCTCTGCCAGCCTGCCTCCCTTCCCTGCCTGCACTGCTTGCTCAGGCCCAGGGCTGCTAAGCTGCCATCACACAGCCTGCACGGCCATTTTTACCTGCCTGTTTACCTGCCTGTCACAATGTAACTGGGAGAGGCGAAATGGAACCGTTCAGCATTTAAAATGTCAAACGCTGCTAGATTTAACTTTTTAACCACCCTCCCTGCAAACAGCCCCATGCCGCGCCCCTCGCAGCCCGGCTGCGCCACATCGCGCCGCTAACACCCCCACCGCGGCACCGCCGCGCTCCTGTTGGCTGCAGGCGTCTCCTCTCGTCCTCTGATTGGCTGCTGCGGGGAGTGGGGGCGGGCCGCTTGCCCGGTCTCTCGCGGCGGCCGTTAAACTGGCGGCCGCGGGCAGGCGGGCGCTTGGTGGAGCCGCGACTGGGCGGCGTGAGTTGGAGCCGCTGCGAACAGTTGCCCTTGCTGGCTTGCCGTAAGCCTGCCATTTTGTAAAGTTGTCTGATGTTTGCTTATGCGTGTGTTGTGTGCTGGAAATTATTTTTATTACGCTTCAGTGAAATCTTGCCAAACATGCTGTTAACAGGAATGTAACGGCAGTAGCACCTGGAGGTGAGAGAAGGGCCTTACGACTGTGCTGCCATCTGGTGGGGATCTGGGGAAAACTGACCCTGATGAGCTGTAGCCAAAACAAATGCAAGCGTGACGTTCTGGGTCTTCACAGTCCCTCAGTTCCCGTCCACAGTAATAATTACAAAATCCTGCTAATAGAACATGATTTTTAGTGAAAGAAATAGGAAATACTTTCTCCGTACAGTTTTATCGGAATTCGAACTACAAGGGTAACGCCAGGCGGCACTATTGTCTTTCAACGTTTCAGGTAACGCTTGCAAATGGACTTGTCAAGTGCACTCTTCTTGCACTGTTCCTTTGGTTTCATGGGCCTAAATGACTTAGCGCTTTGAATAAACTTCACGCATATCAGCATAATAGTATTATTTTGCATTAAATTTTTTGTAATTTTGACAGTGGTTTGTTTCCCAAACCCCTGTGGGAAAAATACTCTGATTTTTGTTCTAAAGGATGCAGAAATCTGCATGCAGATGCTGCCTGTTGAGTTTAAAAAGTGCTTTTACCGCCAAGTAACTACCATTTTATAAAGCACTGGGTGATGCTCGCTTTTCTCAGTGGCTATTTCCAGCTGTGTTAACCTTCGAGAGCAGAAGGATAAGCACTGCAGGCAGAAGGAGAAGAGAAAACAAAACAGACTGACATGTCCCATCTAGTTTCAGAGTGATCCATAACATTTCAACAAGGTATTTTTGCTTCAGAAGTAACAAACAAGACAAATGTCCACCACCTTCTACAAGTACAAAGGTAAAAGCAAGATGATAAAAGCTTTATGTCACCCAAAAATGTTCAGGTACTGGCTTTTTAAAAGTATTGGAGGAAACTGAATAGTGTAGTACTAGGCTTTCCAAGCTTATTAAGCTTGAGAATTACTTTATTGTGCTGTTGAAGTGTTTTACAACTAGTAACTAAATCTTGGAACATTTCTGCAATTAAATTTGTCTCTGCAAAACAGATGGGAAAATGGAGTCACAAGCAAAGGATTTCCACAGGCTCTGTATGAAAATTAGAGAGCGAAATTAGAGAGCTGGGATTAGCCATGAAAAATCCTCACTCCCAGCCCTGTATGATCATTCATTCTTTGAGAGTAGCCTGGCTGGCTGGTTTAACCACAGTTGTTGCAAATTATAGGGCCTCCTGAACAATTCCTCTGTACTACCGTTACCAATTACATAGATTTACATTTAGAACAGCATTAAAAGAAAATAATAATACATGAAGGAGGGGATGGGATATATGTACAAAAGAATATACCAGATAATGCAATGTTAGCCTATGTGTTATATAAATATTTTGATCAATTTAATGCAACTCATCTCTGATGAGCAACGAGGGTAAAGAAAAAAAAATCCAAACAAATGTAAAGTGCAAAAACGTAAACACAAAAGTTAAGCATTGTTGCTTGTAGTAAAACATAGTTTAAGCACCGGTAACCTAGAAATCATAGCAAGTCAAAGCACAGTGCCTGCCAAGAGGTGCTTGCACCTCAAAGGAAATGACATTTTATGGAGTCAACCAACAACAGCCATTCACAGTATTAACATATGAAATCAAGGCTAACCACAGAATAGTGTGGGCTTTCCCATGGGATTTTGGCTAACCTCAGATAGAATTTCATTTTACTTTTGATTGCACAGTTGAGTGTTGTTAATCTTAAGAGTATTTATTCTCATTAAAATCTTTCCATATCCTTGAACTAGCAATAATAGTAGGATTTATTGTGACGACTCAAGCTTTGGCAAATATATGCCAAACCTTACTAAGCACTCTTTATCCATGATATTTTTATTTTAATTGTATTGCAGGGTTTGGAGGTTGCTGCTTTCTTGCTCTTACCATGTTTGTAAGCAGCTAGGAAAAACGATGCTTGATTTTCAGCTGGGACCAGAGAGTCACCATGATGCAAATAATTCCAATGGGTGAAAAAAAAGAGCTTATGATTACTTTTCAACTCTGGGAACTGAGTATCCTCTGTAGCCAGAAAACAGATCTGTCTTTTTCCATCCTGTACTATTGATCAATCCTGAAACTCTTAGATAACTCTAGAAAATTCATTCTGTCTCAAGCACAACACATTCAGTATTAATTTATGATTTGGAGTCTGCCTGTGCAAATGTATCTCTGCACCATCACTCTAAATGCATCATAATCAAGAAGTTTTCACTTTCCTAGGATTAGGCAAGATTAGTAATAAAAAGCATCTTCTACTATAGCTTTGACTATAGGTAGTCACCTTCTAAATAAAGGGCAATAGGTTCTGAGTTTGTAGTCCTGTCTCTGTTCTGACAATAAATAACCATATTCTATGGCAGCTTTTATGCCAGGCAGTGACTTAGTGGTAGATTTCGAATTCAGATCAAATCCTGATTTCTAGGTTTTGCTGTGAATACTAGGAATATTCTCTTTTCCCGTTAATGGGAAACACTTTTAAATTAATTCTTTGTAATTACTTCTAATATTCCTGTATTGTGGGATAATTAATTGTTACTGGTAAAGAAACATCAAATACTTAACACACCTTGTTCCTTTAGTCCATAAACATAAGGTAAGATCCAAGCTATCTACTTCCCCAATCTAACCAAAAGCAGGAAAATATGGCATGTAGTTTCACTGGCTTCACTACCGCATATGTATGGATCTTTGAAACTAGTCTGTGGTATGTGGAACTTGAAGGAATAACAGGGTTCTTACAAAGACTTAAGATTTTAATGATGGCAGTAGAAATAGTGGGGCTGGTGAGGTCATGTTGTTTGACAGATTTTTGAAGGTTGCATTTTTTGTCCTCCAGTGAGCCACTGCCTGCAGTAGTAAGAGAGCTGTGATCTTAAGAAATGGTATATGCATTGTTTGTTCTTGCAGGTTTTTAAGAACTGTTTATGAAACAAAGCTCCAAGTTCTTTTCCAGGAGGAAGTAACACATAGGAGCTTTTAAGATATCTGGCTCTATTTTGGGGGAGTTTTCATACTTGTAAGTTAAATCGTTTTGGGAGAGACCTGTGGAGGTTGTCTGGCCCAACCCCCTTCTCAAAGCAGCTCCAGGTATATCAGATTGCTGAGGGCCTTGTCAGGTTGAGTTTTTAATATTTCAAAGCCTCTCTGGGCATCTGTTCTAGTGTTCAAATTACAATTACAGGTTCTCATCATAAGGATGGTCAAATCAGACTTTCCCATGTTGCAACTTGTCTGTTGCTTCTTGTCCTATTGTGCACCAGGAAAAATACATTCCCATTAGGTTACTGAAGGATCTCCCTACTGCCTTCTCTTCTTAAACTGAAAAAAATCAGCTTTCTGAATCTCCTCTTACTCCAGACCAGTCACCAGTCATCTGGGTGACTGTGCTGGACTTGCTTATTTCCTTAGTATTTTGCTGCAAGTGAACTGAAGCCCATTTTATTGTTCTTCACGTCTCTCACTAGTTTCAATTCCAGCTGAGCTTTGGATTTCTAAACTTCATCCCTATACACTTGGTCAGTGTACTGGGATTCTTCATGGGCAGTCAGTCCATGCATCCATCTTCTGTGTACTTGTGTCTGATTGCATGTGGAGGTTGTTTCATCTGTGCTGGCCTTCTGCCATATTTGCTCAACTTCCTGCACAGGTGATTGTAAAGCTCTTGTTGTCAGTTGAAGGCCAGATGGCTTTTCTGTGTCTCTTTGCCCTGCAGAGCAGTGTCCTGTGCTACACAGATCTTAAAAGAAGGCAAAGTCTGCTCTCCTGAAGTCTAGGGCTGTAATTCTACCTTTTGTCTGGCTTACTTCTGTCAGGAGTTTAAATTCCATTCTTTGTCATAGTCACTGAAGGTCAAGAATGAACTTGGCCTTCACATCCACAGCCAATTCTTTCTTGTCAGAAAACAGATTCAGCAGAGAGTTTGTCCTAGGTGGCTTTTTGAGCATCTACATCAAGAAAGTATCACTCAAGACACTCAAGAAATCTCTTGAATTGCTTTCCCAGATGTACTGCCCATCCAGTAAATACTGCTGTGTTTAAAATACACTGTAAGTACAAGAGCCTGTGATAGGTGGCTTCTTCCAGTTGTCTATTTCAACCATGTTTTCAGATGTTTATACATAACGCTCTTAGAAGAATAGAAAAGTGTCCTGGTTTCAGCTGGGATAGAGTTAATTTTCTTTACAGAAGCTAGTATGAGGCTGCATTTTGGGTCTGGGATGAAAAGATGTTGATAACATACTGATGTCTTCAGTTGCTAAACAGTCAAGCACTGTCCAGCTTCTCATGCTGGCCTGCCAGCAGGCAGGGGTGCACAGGCAGGTGAGAGGGGGCACAGCCAGGAGAGCTGACCCAGGCTGGCCAAAAGTATATTCCATAGCATATGACAGCATGCTCGGCATATAAAGCTGGGGTGAAGAAGAAAGAAGGGGTGGGGGGACATTTGGAGTTATAGTATCTGTCTTCCCAAGTAACTGTTATGCATGATGGAGCCCTGCTTTCCTAGAGATGGCTGAACACCTGCCTGCCGATGGGCAGTAGTGAATGAATTCTTTGCTTTGCTCTGCTTGCATGCACGGCTTTTGCTTTACTTGTTAAACTGTCTTTATCTCAACCCGTGAGTTTTCTCAGTTTTGCTTTTCCAATTCTCTCCCCCGTCCCACCATGGGGCAGTGAGCAAGAGTCTGCTTGGTGCTGAGTTGCCATCTGGGGTTAAACCACGACAAAAGGAATATAAGGTCACCTGCAAAAATGTTAAAAGGCATCACATGTCTCAACTTAGGAACTGAGAGTCAAGACAATTTAAATCAGCGTGCCACTACAGTGGCTGTGAAATAGTATGTTGAAGCCTGGCAGGAGATGAATGCCTGTGAATGAGAACCTATGGTTCTGAATTCTGTTTTGGAGAGGATATCATAAGTGTAAGGGAATTTTAAGAGGATGGGACATTCAATTCACCTAAGGATGAAAGAAAGATAGAACATGGATTAGAGAGGTTAGTGGTGTGCATGTTTCGATGTGAGAAGAAAATTGGGAACTCAGAGGGTAAGGACACAAGGGATAGACTGAGAAGATGCATGAACTGTGGAATAGAATTGGGAGTAAATAGATGTGTGCTGAGAAAAGGAGGAAGGCCACATCTTTGTCCCCTGTTTTTCTCTCACTCTTCTGGAGACGAATTAAGGTCTGGTGTGGAAAGGTAAGTTGACATTAAAAGGCATTGGGGAAGCGTTACAGGATACCTGGAAGTGCAGATGTGGGGTCTTGCTCAAATGAGGGTGCATCTGAAGTAAGAACTTTGTAGTGAAGGTAAGCAGCTTAACATTTTAAATTCTTTTTCTTGTTATTTCCATTTTCTGTCAGAGCTGGTGTGTAGAGTATATGAATGCCCTCTGGGCATACTAAATTTTTTTGAAAAAGCACAGTGTGCTATGGAAGTGTTTAAAGCATTTTGCTATATTTTCTTACCGTTTTTAATCTTTTTTTCTTCATAATTAACTATTTGGTTATGGAATACTTGCTATTACTTGGATCATTGAGTATTTTGGGTTTTGACAGCTTATGCAGATCGTATTCTGGACTCTGCTTCCTCCACCTTTTTAACAAATCTTGCTTTTTGTCTTGGTCACTTTAGAATATTTGTTCTTGGTTGTTTTCATAACCAGCTTTCATCCTTGTCTGCTTGTTTGATGTAGACTGCATTCTACATCTGAACGCATAGTTCTTTGATACGCTAGTACAGTAGCATGTGACAGTCTCAGTGTATTTATAAGGATTGGTGATGGGTGTACTGCTTTTGGAGATGAGACTTCTGAATGTATGGAGAAAAATATGGGAGAAGTCGTGACACTAGGAAATTGAGAGGCCATTTAAAAAAAAAAAATGTCTGAATGTGAAAAATTAAGAAAATCAGAGTGGTTAATTAAGTTAGCAGCACTAAGCAAAAGCAAAACTAAGCAACTTTCCTTAACAGCTGATAGTTATTTCAGAAAAAAATTATAAGTATTAACTGATGCTGCTGTTAGACTGAAGAGAGATAAAGGACTGAGAGAATTAAGAGTGGCTCCTTCTCATGTCTCAAGACATTTCTGTTATATTCATTTTGGAAAATATTGTCTGAGCAATAGAGAAAGTAAATCTGGCACTGTGACTGTAACATTTTTGCATGTTCTGTGGATAAGTAGGTATGACCCAATTCTCTGTGGATGTCAGTCCTGAAACTTCAGAAACATTAAGAAAAAATACTGCTTTCAGCAAAGGATGGGTTGGTATGGTTAATTAAGAAAACCCAAACCAAACCAAAACAAAGTTACATACATATTTGAGACCCATTTAATGTAACTTTATGGGAACAAGAGCTTTTTAATTATTTGCTTTGCTGATGCTCAATTCAAGCACTGGTTACTATGGTTTATTTTTCTTGGCTATTTCCTCTGGACTGTGCTTTCCATAAGAACGCATGTCCTGACGAAGGATAGCTTAGTTTTCCTTTCACTGAAAGAAGTTGGGGGTCATACAGGAGTAGGCAGGATGTTTAAATACAAACGCAAATACACAAGAGCCAGTTCAGGCCATTTAAAAAGGAAAGGATAGAGTGGCAAGACACTGAAGTGCCTTACAACATGTTGGATTCACATCAATAATGCGACTCAGTAATGCGATCACATTCTGTTCAGTGTCACATGAAGCAAAGTGTTGCTCCTCTTCTCAGGAGAGGTGGCTAGACTGAGGAAGTGGTGGATGTAACGCACTCCTTTCAGAAGGAAACAAGACTCATCTGTGGTTAGCTCCATATTCCACAAACTCTTGTATTTTAAAGTGGCACATTTATAAAATACACATCTGTGTTCTCAGCAGCTGAAAAATTACTTATAACTATCAAATTTCCTTTCAAAGTAATCTTCTACTTTCATCTTGGCTTTAAAACAGGATTCCAGGACAGCTACCATTTAGCCAAAAAACAGCTGTTTTGAGACTGAATGGATCTTATTATTCTATAGGATACTTTGAAATAGTGTTTCTTTGCATCATATGGTAAGCAGGCAAAGGAATTTCAATCCATTTAGTTAACAGCATGTCTGGTACACTTGGTAGTTTCCATGGAGTAGTATTAATAGATGAGCTGCATTAGGAGCTATCCCAATGAAGCTCAGCTCTGATTCAAGAGCAGCTATTTAGGACCATCTCTGTGTGCTTGATCAGTGGAACAGCAATACACATTGTAGAGATTTCACTGAGTTTTAGGCATCCTGAAATCAAAGGCTTAAAGTACTGTGCATTATGTGTCCAAGAATTCAATGGATGGTTCAGAAAAGTGCTTTTCCACAAAGTTCAGAGGCTAGCTGAGAAACACATTGCACTTTCCAAAGATGAGGCTACTGTTGACTAAACTGGTGATGTTAGTCCCACTGATCTAGAATGAGGGACATAGAGCTGAGGTATCTCAGTAGTGAGTTTGGCCTTAAAAATACTGTAGTTGTTTTTTTGTTTTTAATTTGTCTTTTCTAAGCTCTGTGCACCAATTGGTAAATTTAGTGACAGGCATTTCAGGCTGAATCTTGATTCTTAACTATCAGTTTTCAGTGTCTCAGCTAACAAATGTCAGATCTTCTCAGGTTTTCATTTTTGGTTTGTGACTTAAAACTCCTGGAAGAGAAAAAACCCCTTTGTTTTACATGTAATTTAGATAAATCTCTTAGCAGTATCATACTTGATTAACTTTGTACATGGAAGATAATTTGGAAGAATGTTGATCTGGAAATAGATAGCATGTGGACATTAAAAAAATACTTTTTCTAAAACCTGTTTTAAAAATGATGTTGGATCAACTGTGTTACCCAATTTGGTTTTGTCATGGTTTAACCCCAGTCAGCAATAAGCACCATACAAACACGCGCTCACTCCCCTTACCCCTAGCAGAATGAGGGAGAGAAATTGGAAAAAAAAGTAAAACTTGTGAGTTGAGATAAAGACAGTTTAATAGGACAGAAAAGGAAGGGAATAATAATAACAACAACATATAGAAACATATAACAACATACAAAACATGTGATGCACAATACAATTGCTCACCACCCACTGACTGATGCCCAGCCAGTTCCTGAGCCATGGCACCCCTGGCCAACTCCCCCCAGTTTATATATTAAGCCTTTCTTTATGATTTTTAAGAATATATGGCTTTCAGAAATGTTATATAAGTGGGGCAGAACAGTGCAATTAACTTTTAAACTTGGAAGTGAACTACTTTGCAGGCTTTCTATTGAATTAGTAACTTTTTAATCAGTTATTTCTTGCCTACTTTCAGCCTTCTGCTAGATCATTTTTCTGGAACAGACAAACAACAATGAAACTTGTGCTTTTTGGTGATATGGTTAGTCTGTGTGTTGATTTTTATCTTAAAACTAAGGCTTTTCAAAAAAATTGAATGTGCACTTGAAGATTATGTGTTGGTGGTTATTTGAGCCCCACTCCCAATCTTTTTTTTTTTCCCAGTGATGAATACAGGTCTAAAAGCATAGGGTAGAGAGAGGAACAATGAACTTCCAGAAGCTATGTCCACTTGAAAAACAGTAGAACCTGAGATATGGTAATTATTTTACAGAATTCAGAGATCCAGGTTTAGGCCCTTGTATTTGCATCACTTAGATATATAATGCATTATTTTTGCTAAATAAATATACTGGGGTTGGGGTCCTGTCTTCTTGAATGCATATGTACTCTTTGGCTTCAAACCACAAGCCAGGACTTTAGAACATATCTGGTTCAGCTGTTAGTTTGGTGATCTGGCTTAAAATCAAAAATCTTTCCAAAATTCTGGTGTAGAAGAGACAGTAATTAATCAGTTCCTGTCACTGCTGTAAAGAGGGAGTGTCTGTGTAGATATGTGCATATGTATGTTCTTTGTTTTGTTTTGGAATATTTTTCTTTTTGGCATCTTCTTGGTAGCCTTGCAACAGGGCAAATCATAGTGGCAACTCAGGATTTTGTTGAGTCTACATTGGGCAAGAAATGCTATAGGATGAAGTATAGAAATATCAGGTATTTCTGTAAGTATATAAGCAGTATAGAAATACAGTAATTGGATTAAACTGCACTAAGGTAATACTGCCAGCAGTAAAAAGATAGATGACATTACTGTTAGTGGAAACTTAATGAAAGTATTTCAGATGTACTTTATGTAAGAACATCTTTAGACATAGGATTTTAAAATGTACTGTGCCCCAAAAACCTGCTACAATGCTGTTCTCTCTTTTTTTTTTTTTTTTTTTTTTCTGGTTCAGATACAGTAGGAACCCAGTGCTCCAATCTAGAATTTTTTTTATCTGGACTTTGGCAGTCTTAGCTTTCCATGTGCTTTACTACTTCTGCTGGTAAAATAGTGAGAATGGTTATACTTTTAAATACATGGCTATTGTTTCCTTAAGTTACTATAGGTCTGTGTATGCTTCACAGTTTTAGTGCCTCAGCATATTCAGATGCTATTCATAAGACTGACTGGAGTTCAGACCCTTGAGGAAGAGTCCAGTGTTCCTCATTCATTACAGGTAATGTTCACTCTGTCACTTTTTCACAGTTTCTTCATCATGTTGTTTGTAGCAGTGGTTTCTAAGGTTAGCTAGATTGGAGCTAGCTCTGTGTACTTCTGTTTAGGATATACTGTATTACAACGTAGACCTGGTTTGATGCATGAAGTGCTGCTGAGCTCCTACTTTGGCCTTGGAGTTCAGAATTTTAAACCTCAAAATCCCTGTTTGGGTAAAAAGTACTTTTCAAGGTATCAAGGTGATGGCACACCACCAGCTCTTTCTGCTGGTGTTCGTTGTGTCTCAAGATCTTGTTTTGGCCATGGGTAGAAACACCTCATTCTTGACAAGGCCAAGCAGCGAGGAGGCCTTGCTTGTACTAAAATCATGCCTAAATTTCTTTGACCACCCATACTGACATGTGGTTGGCACTCTTGGAACAAGCTTCACACGTCATATGAGAGACCACCTCCTTCGTCAGTTTTGTGAAATACATAAGCAGTCACGCTAGGGACTGGGATTTTATTTTAGATACAAACTGTTGTACTTCTGCCCTTTCATGTTTTCCTTTTCTCTGGCTTTAAGAACTGTAAATGTAGAGTTGTGAATCTTCATCCCCTCCGAGTAAAATTAGAAAATCTAGCCCTGTTTTTGCATTTAAGACATGTCTGTTTTGCAGCACTGGCTAGTTTAGGTGCTTAAGTTTAATTTATAACACATGGGAAGAATTAAGAAACACATATAGGGCAGAGAGATTTTTGCTGTATTTAGTTTTGCAGTGCATTGCCATGCCTGAATTTTTTTGTGTGTTTAGCACAAAGGCAGGTTCTTCAGCTGTTGCTCTGCAGATCACATCCATTACATCAAAATTCACCTGGTGATTCCAAGTCAGTCTAGTAAAATCTTGTAGAAAAATAGTCCTTTCTAGCATGCTGAAGAGCCTGACCTATGAAAAAATGTTACAGGGCCATCCTGTCAGAGAAGGAACATGAAATAACTGGGTGTTTGAATTGCTGTAGCATTACTGCTGGTTAGATGAAGAAAGGACTTGATGTGCTCAGAAATAATTACTGGATACTTAGACTCAGCAGTATGTCCAGCAGTGCTCCCTTGTCTATTGAATTGGAGCCATACTTGAGGAAGGAGGAGCCCTAAAAAGTCTGCAGATGCTTCTTAGACATTTTAACACATCCATAGAATTCAAACACTCTGGAGCATTTGAGGATAGGAAAGGAGGCGTGCATTCTTCAATGGGCCTAGTAACATTGTGGAGTTATAGCAAACGATGCTGAACTTTAGTGCTGGCATGCTGGGAAAGCAAATGTAGAGCTGAGGGGCTAAATCCTTGCAGTAAAGCTAGAAAGAACCAAAAGACTTTCTTCACAAAGAATTTTTAGGTTATCAATTATTTATACATATATATTTTAAAATTATTATAATGAGGAAGTTTCACAGACTTGCTAGAACAGCCAGAGTGTACTGGTGAAGTCGCCACTGCCCAGCCCTAGCTTAGATGTTACCTTTACTCACTACAATCTTGCTTCAAGTTGCCAAGAGATTTATATTGCAGCCTCTCGTAAATAGCAAGACAGCTTTCATTTTACTGTTAGAAAGAGATCTTGGTTTTTTGTAGCTTTCTGGAACATTAGTCTTTCTGTGTATGTGTAGTCAGCTTTCTCATTAAATGTTTAGAAATTAAAAGGCTAGAGGCTATTAAAGGATAGAGTTTGGAGAAATGGGTATACAAATATATGCTATGACAGGTTGAGTGGAAAGGAAGTGTCTCTGTTTTGGATTTCTTGCTTGAGTTTTTTTTTTAATCCAAGATATTTTTTCATCTGGATTTGAAGCTGGGGGTTACTTCTTTTTATGGCTATTGTGCAAAACTGTTTTGTGCATTTTAAGATGGTAGAGGATAATGCTGCCTTTCTAGTAAAGGGATAAGGTATTGTACTTACAGTATGTTTAGTTAACACAGGTGTTACTGTTACCTTAGAAGTTTCTAAGAGTTTAGAAAAAAGGCTTTAAACTACTAAGCGTGCATAGCACATGCAAGTAATCTCTGTCTACTGATAAAATCATCCAGAACTTATAGCCTCAGAGGAGTCATTAGTAAGATTGTTGCTACTATTTTCTCTCCTTTTTTGAGAGTTGGCAGCAAAGGATAATGCTTTACAGGGTTGTCTGTTGGCTTTTCTTGCAGTTAAATGTTTACTGGAAAGCTTCCATTTTGGATAGAGGGTAGCCTTCTTGGAAACTAGCTGTTTATTTGTTAAATCAGTGCTGTACTGGATATATTTATCAGACCTCTAGAGGTCCTCCTATTTCTGTAGACGTCAGTCATTTTACCCAGAATCAGCTTTGAATTACAATGAAACTTGCACAACCATATCTGAAGGTAATGTTAAGTAAGTCTGTTTCCAGGCAGTTTCATATTGTCTTGTTTAAATTGATGCACATGTCAGATAAATCTGCATATATATGCAGGTTTCAAGGAATACCAAAAGCAAACAATTACCATCAAATAAATAAGTAATTATGAAACAAATACAGTGCCATAATTCCTGATTATTTTCTTGAGTGAAATTTAAGTGTATGATTCTTGATTATTTTAGTTCTTGAGTGAAACCTAAGTGTACTGTTCCCTTAAAAACTTGTATTTATTACTTTATGGATATTTTAGGGGGAAGAGGAGAGGGATAGCAGGGTGGCAGGAGAAGTATGTTAGTCTGGATCTTTGATAGCATGGGGAAGAGCAATTGTATGCTCAAAAAAGTTCTCAAACACGAGGGAAACTCATTGTTACTGCATCCAGTAATTAGAATCTTAGACCTGCAACTTGGCTTTAATGCAATTAACTTGTGAAGTGCCGCTCCTCTAGAAGAACAGCAATAGAATAGGTAGAGCTAATTCTGCTGGTGCAGACTAAATTTTTTATTATAGTCAGAAACTAAAGAGTACATCTAAAACAAGCATTTTGCATCTCAATTCAGTGCTTAACCCAATGTGTCTTATTTCCCTTTTCCTGGCTATTATTGCTGTGACAAAAACATACAGTCAGTATTGGCTATTACTTAAAAATGATCACCAGCTTAACTCTGAATGGAATAAAAAGACAGTGTAGATTATGTAATAAGGTCTTTGTGGAAACCTTGCATACTTTTAAGAAAAAACATTTTTTGCATTGTTAGGTTTGACTGTGTACCTAATGAAGTCCCAAGGAAGGGACTGCCAGCAAGCAAAAGTACATTCATTGATGGTTTTAGCAGACTTTTGATATTCAGGTAGGATGGAGGTTTTACACTCCTACTCTTAAATGTATGAGGAGGGGTGTTTTTTAGAGCTGATTTATCAAACTTAAATTGTCATGGTTCTTCAGCTCACATTACAAAGATAAGCAAAACCTTCTGTGAGGTCAGCCCACTTGAACCTAATATATGACAGATTTTGAGAGTGTTGAGGCAGAGTTTTAACACTGTAAGGACAGTTTACTTCCTGTGTTTCAGCTCTGTCATTATAGAAAAATGATGTCAGCAAATGATGTATAACCTTAAACGTGAGTGAAGAAGAGTTTGCACCATACCAGCTCCTTTTTCTGCTCTGAAATCCTTTAGACTTACAATTAGATGCTTATTTTGTGCAAAGAACACAGACATTTCAAAGAAAAAGAACTACTCCAAAATAAGCTTTATTGCAAGAAAAGTGTTGTCTTACTGTTACAGACCTTCAAACAAAACTTTTTTTCTTACAAACATTTGATTTAAAAATGTACAAAGTTTCTTTTTCTTTTCAAAATCCCCAAACTCAACAAAAGAAAAGAAAAGAAACATCACTGAGTAAAACGTGATATAATCTTTGGTCAGCACTCATACGCGACTGAAACAATCCTAGAGTCAGCATGTGCTTTGGCTATTTTCACATACGAGATTCTGTTACATGACTAGTTACAGGCACCAGCTGTCAAAAAAAGCACCATTGAGACATACACTTAACACATAATGGTACGACATTTAAAAAAAATTACTAAAGTAAACTAAATGTCAACTCATTGTACAAACGTCTTCTTACAAAATAAGCTATGATAAAATGAGGCGTACGGTGTATAACTACAGTATTAATGAAACTTCTAGCAAACAGATTTCAAATACACATTTTCATTGTCTGCACTGCATAATTAGTTTGCACATATGGCAGTCCTGATACAGCTCTCAGTTTTTAGTAAATGCACCATTAATTCAAGCCAGCACCAAACAGTATGAAACATCACACATTCCCTTCAGAGAGACATTTTCTTCAGCTGCCTACAGTAATGCAAGTTTGCAGAGCACCCTTTCTGAGAATGAGGTGTGGTTGCATGCGTGGTTCCTTGAGGTTATTGGGAGGAAGTACAGTACAGTTTGGTTCTGCAATTCTAATGGTATTAAAAGCAGTCAAGGTATTTTGCTACAGTGGTTGTGCCTCTTCTTCCATTATTTGATGTGGCTGATTCAGAATACAATCCTATTGAGCTGCTGTGAAATATGATCTCTGCAGAGACTGGTATTGTAATTCTTGTCCTTTAAGACTCTCTTTTTTTCCTTTTTTTTACATACTCAAAGTTTTGCAAGAGCACTTTAGAATATCCAGAAGATGTATTACAGTGCTCCTTCAGCTCTGATACATTTTAAAATTACTTATATACTATTTGGATGACTGGCCCAAATACAAAAGGAAAGATCTTTCAAATCTATTTTTTTTAATTAAGAACGTACCTCTAAAACATTATAGCTCAAATTTATAAACCTAAAGAAAACCAAGCAAGTTTCCCTTTTTGTTTACATAATTTGTTATTTTCTCCATATATTACTGCATTAAAAATAAATAAACTTCTATATTTTTTTTTTAATTAGGAACTATAGCAAAATACCCAAAGTGTTGCAGACTGCTAACAGGAAAAAATAGCTCACAGTTTGTGCCATTTAGTGCCATATGATGACTTCTTGAACTTCAGCTTTTTAATATACTTTAAATTGAGGTTATATAAAAGATACAGTAACCATGATCAAAGTTTTGGCGGTGGCAGAGTTTAAGTTACCCTCCTGCAAGGGTGGTTCTACAGTCTCGGCAGGATGGGAAGAAAGAGGTCTTCCCTGCTCCCTTTCTTGCCCAAAAGTCAGTGACTGTTTCAAAGCCTTTGAAAAGCAGATACGGTCAGGTGGGGAGATAGGTGAACAGAAGTGACTGAAGAAGTGGACTCAGTCTGGAAGATGGCTAATAGAGGTCTATCCACAGCCTCATTCTGAGAGCTTCCCCGAGCTCTCCTAAGAGGTAGTTGTCCTCATTGCTGTCTTCCAGTTTCTTTAGCTCCTTCTTCTTATATAGAGGAACGCTAATGATTTCCAGTGTGTGAGTTCCAGGCACTGACTTTTTCTTAACTGTGTGCAAATAACTCAGTCCGTCCCTCTGATGGATTTGGAAGATGCCATCATCATTGCCATGTGAGATGGTGTAGCGCACGTGGTTGGTAAGGGGCTCAATGGCTGGCATGAGTTCTAGGATGTGTTCCTTGTTGTCAAGCCTGGAAATGTTGACTCTCATCTTCAAAGGACTATCCATGTCTAGACTTTCCAAGCTAATCTGCTCGATCTGAAGTAAAGGAGGAAAGATTGTTTAGAGCAGGAGAGAAACAAGATATTCACTTGCACTGAGAGAAGAATAATATGTGATTATTAACAGTTTCCGCATCTGTCCTAATCTAGCTGTGAAAGAAGCAATTGTAAATCCTTTCCACCTGGGAGAACTGCTTAATTCCATGTAACACACCCCATAAATCTTAAAGGCTTCTCACACAGGCTTAACAGGATAATTAAAAATGACAGCATCAGATCTACAGAGGAGGCTCAGAATTCAGGTTCTTTTCAGAATCATACTTGCAAAAAGTCCAGGCATAGAAAAGACCCATATTTAATACTACAGTAAAGAGTGTATGTGAGACAGAGTCTTGTTCTTTCAATCAGCTTCAGTGAGGAGCATTACAGAAACACATACCACAATACTGTATGGGAATTCCCCGAAACTTTAATGAAACCTGTCTTCTAAAAACAGCAGCCTCAGCATTTAGTGATGAGGAAGTACAGTGATTATAAGGGAAACTGAAGTAAGGAGAGAACTGCTGTATTGTTAGCCCTCTATGAAAGGGCTACTATGTCACATTGTCCAATTACATCCTATTTGGACCACTGAAAAGAGTGTGGAAAAAAGTCCCAGCATTGTTTTTCTGACAGATCAGTCATGGGTTCTTTTTAAATTTAAGCTTCAGAATAGTTATGCTGCAGGTGTAAATCTGTCCAGAGGTCTTAACTGTGAACACGCTTGGGGGCAGGGGGCGAGAATGAGTGCATTCCTAGGAAAGACATGTAACAAGCAACAGCTTTCGAAAGTGCTCCTACAAAAATATATAGGCTCTAGTCTTCTTTAGGAAACCTGATACTCAGTAAGGTACCTAGCCTACATGTCAAGATCCTTTCATGCTTGTAAAGATAGGAAAGGATTTCTCTCTCTGAGGGAATTCCAATCACATGTGCGTACATATGTGTACTAACATGTAATTAAAAACACATGGTGAAAACAAGGAAAGTTTATGGACAGGAGCAAGTACTGTAGTATTTTAAATACTGTATACCACAGATGTCATCAATGATGAGATTATTTTTGCACATAGTTTTATGGATGTGAAACCTTTCACCTTTACTGCTGAGGTAGTTTTAGTACTAGAAACTGAAAAGGTTAATGCTATAAAAAACCCCATGTAATAACAAGATATAACAAATACGAACTAGATAGGAAATTAGCTGTGCAATAGAAAAAATGCCTTTCAAAACATCCATGTATTTCTGTGGTGGGTTGACCACAGGATTCAGACTGGAACACGTCCGATGGGAGTGGCAGTGGGGAGGGAAAAGGGATGTTTGTGGGAAGTGTGGATGTGTGTGGGGAAATCAAACATTTAGATTTTAAGTGCCAACACTATATCCTTTAGAGCAGAAATTATAGGATTACTGGCTTCTTTAGAAACTTTGCCAGTACAAGAACTGGCTTTGATGGCATCATGCAAAGTAGTGCGTACTAAGGCTACAGGTTCTGGGTTGTTTTATGTCCTTACTCATTTAGAAAGGAGACTTGTTCCCCCATTCTTTCAATGTAACTTGTGTGGCTAGCACACCTTACCATTTTAGTTAATGGTTCGCATTTTACCTGTATGCATTACACAGCTCTTGTACTACTGAAGGAAAATCTATGTCTGTCCCCACCTCTAAATTGAGTCAGTTTCCCATTACTGCAGATTTCAAGACCAGAGCTAATACCACAAGACAACATCCTATCATACAGATAATGCAGATAACAGATATACAGGTATAATCTTCTAACTCTTGAAAAAAAATCTAAAAGGTGTAAATAGTAGGGCTGTCCATTCATAAGTATCCCACAACTTATTTTTATAAGCCACAAAATGCAGTAAGAAATAAATTAAGTCTGAATTGTAATTCTCCAATACACTTACCAATTCATCAAATATTGGACTTAAAGGTATCAAGCTAGGTCATGGACTCTGCACCCCCACAATTGTAAGCAACCATTGAATAGACACTTAGACTAAAATGACCTGTAAGAAGATACATTTAGCTGTACCAGACCATAAAATGCTGTCCAGTCTCCTCCTGACAGCAGAACAGATTGCAGACACGACCAGTTTCCTAGCTCTCTGTAGTTATAGGAAAACTATTTCCGGGAATACATTTTGAGGAACTAGACCACATCTTGCACTAAAAAGGATTCTTTACAAGCTTTAAAAACTTCATCAGTTCATTGCTGTTGGTGTCTTTCTGATTATCACACTGTTCCTGCCAGTAGGACCGAAGTGTGAAAACCACTGACGCAAGGGAGAAAAGATTTTTGCCACTGAATGTGGCATTTACTGATAATGTTGAGTATGGTAACTCTGAAAATAACTTGAAGTAGAGTCATAGAATCATTTAGGTTGGAAAAGACCTTTATGATCGTTGACTCCAACCGTAAACCTAGCACTGCCAAATTCACCACTAAACCATGTCCCTAAGCACCACATCTACACGTCTTCTAAATACCTCCAAGGATGGTGACTCAATCACTCCCATGGGCAGCCTGTTCCAGTGCTTGACAAGCCTGTTGGTGAAGCAAGTTTTCCCGATATTCAATCTAAACCTCCCGTGGCACAACTTGATGCCTTTTCCTCGTGTCTTATCACTTCTACTTGGGAAAAGAGACCAACACCCACTTGCTACAGCCTCTTTTCAGGTAGTTGTAGAAAGGGATTAAGGTCTCCCCTCAGACTCCTTTTGTCCAGACTAAACAACCACAGTCCCCTCAGCTGTTCCACATAAGACTTGTGCTCTAGACTCTTCACCAGCTTCACTGCCCTCCTCTTGACACGCTCCAGCAGCTCAGCGTCTTTCTTGCAGTGAGGGGCCCAAAACTGAACACAGTATTCGAGGTGTGGCCTCACCAGTGCTGAGTACAGGGGCACATTCACCCCCCTTGTTCTGCTGGCCACACTATTTCTGACACAGGCGAGGCTGCTGTTGGCCTTCCTGGCCACCTGGACACACTGCCAGCTCATATTCAGCTGGCTGTTGACCACACCCCCAGGTCTTCTTCTGCCAGGCAGCTTTCCAGCCACTCTTGGCCTGTGCCATTACATAGGGTTGTTGTGACCCAAGTGCAAACCTGGCACTTCGTGTTGTTGAAAGTCATACAACTGGCCTTGGCCTACTGGTCGAGCCTGTCCAGATCCCTCTGCAGAGTGTTCCTACCCTCAAGCAGATCAACACTCCCGCTCAACTTGGTATCACCTGCAAACTTACTGAGAGTGCACTTGATACCCTCACCCAGACCATTGACAAAGGCATTAAACAGAACTGGCCCAAATACTGAGCCCTGGGGAACACCACCTGTAACTGGCCACCAACTGGATTTAACTCCATTCACCACAATTACATCCAGCCAGTTTTTTATCCAGCAAAGAGTACACGCATCCAAGCCATGAGCAGCCAGTTTCTTCAGGAGGATGCTGTGGGAAATGGTGTCAAAGGCTTTACTAATGTCCAGGTAGACAACATCCACAGCCTTTCCCTCAACCACTAAGGAGGTCACCTTGTCATAGAAGGAGATCAGGTTGGTCAAGCAGGACCTGCCATTCATAAACCCACGCTGACTGGGCCTCTGATCATCTGGTTGTCTTGTATGTGCCATGTGATGACACTGAAGATAATCTGCTCCATAACCTTCCCTGGCACCAAGGTCAGACTGATAGGCCTGTAGTTCCCTGGATCCTCCTTCTCGCCCTTCTTGTAGCTGGGCGTCACATTTGCCAACTTGCAGTCAACTGGGACCTCCCCAGTTAGTCATGGCTTGGTGAGCACTTCTACCAGCTTCCTCAGTACCCTTGGGTGGATCCCATCCAGCCCTTGAGATTTGTGTGTGTCAAAGTACATTACAGTACTTATTTATACGTACAGTGTCATTAGCACTTCTCTTCTTCCTGTTGTCTTTTTTGGAATAGCCATTGATTTTACACTCATAACATGCTTCAGGGGACAAAGCATTCTCTTCATCAGCATCTCCATCCAGTGGCAGGTACTGGCCTTTGTTAAATCCCATCCCTGAGACACAGTGGCTGTTGAATAAAAACATCTGTTTTAGTTACTTCTTGCAGTTTTATGAACTGTCCTGTTAAATGGAAAATGAGTGTATGTAATCTGTACCACAGCATCTATATCCCTTTCCTTTCTCTTCCCTCAGCAGGAGCTCTGTGCATTAAGTTTTTTCATACTAGTGCGGCATATTGAATCAAATACAACTGTTGGCTGAAAGTCTGTAAGCTTTTCTAATTTTCACTTACAAGTTTTACAAAGAAACAGAATGAAACCAGCCTGCCCTGAACTTTGGAACTAAAGAAGTTAGCCATTGTCATGTACCAGAAGAATGTTAATTTGTGTTTAATGTTCTAGGTTGATTACTGTGGCTTAAAACTCTTCATTATCTCACTACAGATGGTACCTATGCTTATACAGCAATGGTGCTCATTCATCAGGTTTGTGAACGAGTTCTTGTGCTGATATGGGGGGAGAAAACATAATTATTTTTTTAATGTTGCTTATATGCTAGATTTTAAATGAGTGTAACGCTGCATATACAGACACGTCTTTTTTTCTAGCTTATGGATATTGTGTGCAAAGGGAATATGAAGGATGACTTAGTAGCCTGTCTTTCATTTGCACCTCTGCTCTTCCATCTGAAGGATGACTTAGTAGCCTGTCTTTCATTTGCACCTCTGCTCTTCCGTCTGATTAGGGTCCAGTCTTTCTACAGCCTTCTGAATGTGTCTTTGATGAATGACTGTGTGGAGATACTCACCCGTGTCCAACTCTGTAATAGCCAGGTGGACAACCACAAAGATAACCACCTTCAGTGTTGGAACAACCATAATTACAGGGGTTCTTGGTAGAAGAACACTCATTCACATCATGGCATGCACTGGAGAACTGGTCATAAGAAAATCCAGATGGGCAGGCACACTTGTAACTTCCAAGTGTATTGTAGCAAGAAGCAGAGCCACACGCGTTAGGATTGGAGCATTCATTTTCATCTAGTAAGGAAACAAAAGTATATTGGTATATTCTAATCTGATAGGCATCAGGCAAGCCTGATGTAGATAACAAATCAGAGTATCTGCAAGTCCTAGGGCTCTGCTACATTCTTGACCTCATTACCTCATGGAGACTCTGTCTCTGAACAAAAAGAACATTGGCAAAGGTCCCAAACACATATAGCTGGGCTGTAAGGGTATTTTAGGGTACCATTACTGTTAACCTTATATTGACTCAATACACCTCCTTCCTTCAAGGTGTGTTTTGCTTAGGGGTCCTCTTTCCCCTGGCAGGATACAGTCCTACAATATAAGGTCCACAGAGGACAAATGAGCTAGAACTTCAGTCATACTCCAACCATGATAGTGTTCCTGGGTACCTAGTGATGGGGCGAAGTTAGCACATACTGGTAGTGGAAACCTGCAGGCTCTGTGAGGGGAAAGATAATCTAAAAAGCCAACGAAAATGGAAGAGAAAAGGAAGTATTGTTTTCACCTTGTGGGTGCTGAATTAAGATACAGAGAAGATGACTCCTCCAGTCACTGTGATGGACTTGGTTCCAGGCTATATTGTGAAAAATGAGTGAGGAAAGTAGCTTGTTGTAAGGAAGATCATGCTTTTGACAGTTGGCACGTGTTGCTTATTTTATTTATCTCACCAAGGTACTGTTTCATGTAGGTGTTTTCCTCTTCAATACCATTAATGTGTGCTTTACCATTCTTGCCTGCAGTTACTAGAAGACACATTTTTTTGAGGGCTATCTAAAACACTCAGACACTGTAGCTGGTTTGGAGTTTTATGGGAGTTGTTTGTTGCGTGTTGCTGTCACTTCCACCCCAGTCCTTTGCTTTCTTTGCTATAGAGCACTATCAAGTAAGGAGTAATGATGGTGGCTGTGACTTCAGAATAGCTGCCTGGTGTGCTACTTAATGTAAAATGGGTATTATAAGCTAATTTATATGTCTAGGATCAGGAAAGTAAGATCAGCCTATAAGAAATGCATAGCAGTGCTCACAGACATCCTCCACTGACACCACTGACAAAGAACCATGAAAGCAACCTTGAAAAGGTAAGTTACGGTGCCATGTGAACAGTACAGGATGGCGTTGTTTGCATGTGTGGTGGTTTTTATTAAAAATTTCCCACATTTCATTTGGTATGGGAGTTAGCTTAGTTCATGAAACACAGAAAAGAAATGATTGATTGAATGAGCTAAACCTACAATAAAACTGCTGAGCTAATTAATTTGTCCCTGTTCCCTGCCCAAAGAATTAATGTTGGCCTTAGGACCGTCTTTTGGAAGTAAGCAACCCTTAATGGTTACGTTGATATTTTTTTCTCCCCATTCACTATAGATAGTATTCTGTAGTATTCTCAAATTGCTAATGATGGTGAGTGATTCTTATTGATGGAAGGTGGGATCCCCCGCCCAGCAGAGGTATTTACATTGATGCTTTCAGGAATGCAATGAGTATCTTTCCATCTTTCTAAGATGGGGATTTTTTGGAGAAGAAGGCAGTAGGAATTTAGACCTTACTAGAAAACTCCTTGTCACACATAGTTTCAACAGGATGAGTGTGTTTTCTTGTTACCTTATGTCACTGACTTATGTTGGGAGTAATAAGTGGACAGGAGGAGGGGGAGAGAGGAAAAAAAGATTTGTGTCTGCATACCCTTTACCCTGTCCATTTTTGTCCTTACCTGGCAGTTGTCACTATAAACACTATGATACCTTTGCTGTTTAAATGTATTCTGTGCTGCCTGTTTCCTTACCAACACATTGATTCCACTGGTAATGCTGAATATATCCTTGTGGGCATCCACATCTGTATCCACCCAGGATGTTTTGACAGCCATGCTGGCACCTATGGTTTCCATCACATTCATCCACATCTTTGCAATTGGGAGAGAAGTAGAACATGAAAGAACAGGTGATTATACATGTTGCCCAATACATTGTTCACTTTGATAATAAATACTGAAACACCAGTATTTATGACAGAGGAATGCTGCTGTAAGACGGAAGCACCATTCAAGCTGGTCTTTTGGAAAGCCTGAAGGTTAATTAAAGTAGTGTTCTTTCAATTGAGCCTTTACATTACTCAGATTTGAAGAAGAAACACTATTCCTGGCAATCCCACATGATGTTGCTTTGATGTAATGTTTAGAATCTGGATGTTTTTTTATTTCAGTTTTCAAACCAACTACGTAGGACTGAGCTTTCAGTTTTCTGGAACATATTTAAGTGTTTGAATATGAGGAATAAATACTAAATTTGGATTTAAGTGGTTACCTTCGCAACTAAAAAGAAAAAGCCATCTAAAAAGTCTCTGAGGTATGTGTAAATAAAGGAGAAAGCCACAAAATAAAAACAAAATGTCAAAACTCAATCATCTGAAATAGTGTCTGCTATAAGAAATTAGTAATCAGCTTAATGTGTCGGGTACGGTATGCAGTTCTAGTAGAAAATAAGAAGTCATGCATGATGTCACAGACTCTAAGTTGTCCACAGTTTGAAACAAATTTAATGGAACTGTGATGTCCCAAAGCCTGAGGTGCAGAAAATGATCATGCCAGGAACTGAAAGCTGTCATTTTATCATTAACAGCACAGAGCAGTTCTGATGTGCTTGTTGTGTAGGTATCTCATGTATATGTATCTTCTGAATACTTTGATATGTATAATTTAGTGTTTTGTTTTGTAGGTGCTGGCTAAAGTAGACAATAAGGATGTATCTCCTTTATGAGAACAAAGTAATCTGACAGGAGATCACGCTTTTTAAAACTTCTGGCTGCTTATATTCTGCAGTGTTACTCTAGAAATAGGCTCTAAATATCTATTCCTGTTTTAAATCCTGTATCAAGGTAGTTGACATTTTGAGATGTCACAAATTTGTGCATGTACACCTCTGCATTTTTAATTCTCAGCAGCCAGATGTCTAGTATAGCCTTTTAATTTCTTCTTTGCTCAATATCTGAGGCCCACTGAAGAGTCTGGAGTTCTCAAATAGACATTTCCTGACTGGGGCTCCCTTTTGGGCCAGCAGAGAGAGATAAAATTCAACAATATAGTTTGCATTTGAACTGTAGTGAATTACCCTTCTCTATGGTAGAAGACTTAAAGTACAGAATTTAGAATCTGTTCTCAGATACCTTCAGGTGGATGACTAAAATTAGCTGAAACACAAATTGTAGAGAGATTCTGTTTAGACTGTATGACAATGAAAATAAGAAAGAAGAAAAAACTACACTTTTAGCCTGGAAACAATTGTTTAAGCGTTCTACTAAAAAGTAACTTTTTATTCTAATTTGTGTAAAAATTACTCAAGCAGTATGTTCTTACATACAATTATGCTTAAAATTACTCAAAAACATTCCTATTTCTCTTTAGTATTTACTTTTACTATGGCTGGTGCTCTGTTTTATCTGTCTTTGACATCACAGGATTCACTAGACACAGAAGTAAGGATTTGCATTGTAAAAAAATTTGACCTTCACTAGTTACCTTCACAGTTTAATCCAGTAGCATCCAGAGAAAATCCCCTTTGACATTCACAGGTAAAACTTCCAGGAGTGTTTTGGCAAATTCCTTTTGATCCACAAAGCGATGGCTGAGAACCACATTCATTGTTATCTTAAAAATGCAGAGGAGAGGCAAGAAGGTTGGTATACCTTGTGGCATGATTTTAGACATGTTCATCTAACATTTCTTAAGAGGCTGAAATTCAGAGGTGCAACAGATTATTTTGAAAATGTAGCTTTTCATATTTAAATGTCAGATGACCTGATGACTCATGCAGAGCTACAAGCAATTAATAAATTGGAAGTGCAAGTTGTAATTCAGTTATGAGTGCAAAACACCCACGTATGTAATTGCTTACAGTGGAAAAATGCTGCACTTCTGTATTAGCTGAACTAAAATAGTTTCAGTTGGCAAGATTCATACATATGCTTAAATCTAAAGACATCTGTATCTATTAAAAAGAAAATGTAGTCTGTTTTTGTTTAACTGCATTTTAAATCAGATTTTAATACTTAATTACCCCTTTGTCTCCATGTGGTTATACTTAGACTATAATAACATGTATTAAATATGTACAAGTGTTTACTAAGCAAGAAAATACTAATGGTGGATAGAGTGATTTTTCTTTGGCTGTAATTGTTGCTTTTCAAAATCTGTTTCTGGGCTGCTGATATTATTGCTCTGTATTATTACTATTTATACAGAGCAAAAGAAACTAATGAGTATTGAGAATGATGTTGTTGTAGAAAAACTGATGCAAGAAAACTAATGTTTTTCTTACCAATACAAGCTGTGTGATGTTGCGTAAAACCAGGTGGACATTTGCATGTGAAGCCTCCAAGGGTGTTGACACAGAGAAACTGGCAATTGTGTTGTTTGGTTTGACATTCATCAAGATCTGAAAGTAAGAGATGTTGTTGTCTTAAGAAAAGTCAACAAAAAAAGAGGTACATGTAGTCTAACTTGATAAAAATATCATACTTCAAAACCACGTCCTTTTAAGTCAAGGTGCGACAAAATTCAAAGTTACCGTGTTTAACTTTCTTTACCTTTACATGTCTTTCCATCTTCTTGAAGGATGTAGCCCCGAGGACACGAGCACTGGTAACTCCCTTCTGAGTTCTTGCAGATAAAATTGCATGGTTTAGGAGACTGGGAGCACTCATCAAGATCTAAAAAGATAAACTGTTAAGAATCTGTTGTACTGATTTCTTTGTCTGCCTTTGAAGGGTGTTTTCTAAACAGCACTGTATTTAAGAGGAAAGTGCTTGCAGAAAAAGTCCTCAATTTACATTTGTTCAGAGCTCCTATTTTTCTCTCTATGGATGTATTGCTATGGAGTTTCTATGGAGTTGCCACTACAGTGACAAACTGACTGTCTTGAATGAGCAGTGGTATTAATATTTTCATATAAGGACTAAGCATTTATTTAGGGGCATGCTATAGTATACTTATATGTGTTAACCAACGTGAACGTGGGAGCGTGTAAACAATGAATGAGCTGGTTTGTCAGTCAAAATGGTTATACAGTCAAAACATATTTCAGTGCTCATTCTAGTGCAGGAATATTGACTGTACGGGTTGTTTCTTGATTTCCCCAACCGAAATACAAAAATAGACATGTGTATTAGGAAAAGAAGGATAGAAAACAGATAAAAGAGATAAGAAGAAAAAAATGCTTTCATTCAAAGGTTTACATCATTATGTACCAATTAAAAATAACCGATGATTAAAATGCTGAATCTTACCAATACAAGATGTGCCACTTATGTCAGTGGTATAGCCAACTTTGCAAAAGCATCGGAAGGAGCCCATAGTGTTGATACACTGTCCATTTCTACATAGATTTGGCATGACCTTACATTCATCAATATCTGTACGGAAAATATTAAATATGTTATCTTTCAGTTTTAAATTTGACTTTTTTCTTCTCTTACATTTTTGCACAGTTCCTCCTCATCATGCTTATGATAGGAAATTTACCTTCCCTTTCTTTTTAAAAATGGAACCGAATTCAAAGTCAAACATCCTTCAAACTTTCATTATTGTTTCTTCTATCAAAACCTTCCTACTAATTGCATTGGGTAATCAGGTTCCAGTTTTGCTAACTCAAAATACAAAGTGAACAGAAGTGAATTTTCTTATGACAAGTTAGATGATATAAAAAAATTTTCACCATGATTTAAAAATGTCTGTTAGCTTCTGCTTCCTGTGTGGAACTAGTAAATGCAAAGCATTCAGTGAGACTGTCGTTAGAACAACTGTTGTTGCCTTTGCCATGTATGCAACTTTTTAGCATACAAAAGCTTTGGGATAATTTCTATCTTTTAGTTACTGGTTGGTACCTCCTGTTTTAGATTCCAACCCTGAAAATTCTGCACAGCTGTGAGTATTCTGGTTGCAGCTACTGTTTAAAGGTGTTTTTAATTTCTGGTCTCTCAGCAGCATTTGAAAAATCAAACTCTCTTGTGTCGCAGCACATTCTTTGAAAGAACTTCAAAGAGAATTCTGCATTTTCTTAAATATGTGAGCATATGCTTTTCCCCTTTTCTGCCTATTTTCATCCCTGAAAATACCTCTTCCATCTGTAGTATAGCCTGGTCCATGTGGACAGAGTTTCTTATACTGGGTGGTTCCGGGAAGTGGGCAAAGCTCACACTGGTTACCCCAGCCCCGGCCTCCATCACAACAGCACTCAGATTTAGTGACAAGATTCCGGCTGCTTGAAGCCATCTGACACATTGTCTGTAAAACCTCAGCAAAGCAAAACCCTTGACGATTATCTGTAAGGAAGAAGTAGAGAGATCAAGAAAGAGTAGGAGATAAGTATCTAATCCATTAAACATCTGATGTATTATTCCAGCTCTCCGTCAACACATGCAAGCACCAGAAGATTATTAGCAACCAGTCTGTGAAGTCTATTTTGACTTAGCCTCTCAGATTTATTGTGACTTCTGATAACCTGCTGCCACTCCAAGTGTATTCCAGACATCCCTAAAGTTCAGTACCTGTATGAGTGGATAGTTGTGCCCTGGGGCATATCTGGTGAGCTTGCTTGATAGTAAAACAGGCTCAGCCAAACTGAGCTTCCACTTAAGCTGCCTATGTTTGGCTTGCATTTGAACCATTTACTTGGAGCGTTTTTGAACCATTTACTTGGAGCGGGGTTAGAAGTTTGTTTTGTTTGTTTTACTGGCCAAAATAGCATGTCTGATCATCTATAATTATACTGATGTGGTTTAAATGATAAAATCCTTAGCATTTAAAAGTGTCTATGCAAGTCAGTACTTTTTCAGTGGCACTCCTAGTTTTCGTTGGGGAAAAAAAAATAATTATATGGCCTTACTGTTGATCTGTCCCTTTCTAATTCCATTTTCCTTAATTTTTAAACCTTTTGGTTAATACCTGTCAATCATGAAAGAGGAGCAAAACTTCTGAGTCATTAAGCTCCTACAGGTTTCTTTCAGAAACTTGCAGCTGAGAAGAGGAGAGATCCCAGATTCCCGTGTTAATGGGAAGAAGTCTAAATTTTGCAGAGAAGATATCTCCTAAATAGGCTATGTCACCTGTCTTATTTGTTAATTAAAATGGAGACACTGTCAACTATGGTCTAACAGACATTTATGTTTTTAAATGAAAGATTTTTCTTTTAAAGCTAAAAGTTAAAATTCTTCATGTCCCTCAGAATGGGTGTATGTATCAACACCCACCTGACCTTCTCTTTCACAAGTTTGAGGAGTAGAATCTGTACATTTCTTACACGAATCAGGCAGAACGCAAATTTGGCTTTAGGCAAAAACTTACTTTGGGTGCTTGGTAACTTAACTGTTTACATCAAATAAAGCTGTCCTCACTGAAAGTATCAGTTGTGTGAGACAGCATGTTTGCTGTAGTAATTTGCAAGACTCAGCAGATTTCTGTTCTCCATGATAGCTATATTGTGCAGGTCTTTATGCACATATGACTTGAAGAACATACAATGCTTTGTCCCCAGTCTGTGATGTGGAATAAATTTTAATGTGAACGAAGCATAAAGGTTTGCACAATATATTTAAAATAATGTAACCTACAACTTAATGTTTGTGCTTTAATTCTGAAGAAATATTTTGTTTCTGCCAGACTAATTTTCCATTGTAACTTCTGACCCAGGAAACCCTAAAGGAAGAGCAGCAATGAGCAAATGCAAAGCTTAGCTTCCAGAAAATAGCACGAAAATCATACATTAAATATAAGAAGGTAATAATGACCTCCAAGTAGGGTACCTCCTTAGCATCAATGACTGGCTGGGATTAACCAGCTGTGGCATCCTCTTCTCACCTGGTCTTAATCCTTAGGAAATACCTTGCACTTCCAATGTGATTGTTTTGCCATGAAGGCAGCACACTACTGATGACAATTTACAGGGACCTGGTTTTATAGTACTTAGATAAGATATTACACAAGTATTTTTGATACAAGAATACTAGTAAATAGTCATACAGTTTCAATATTGTAAAACACCTTGAAGTATCTACACTTGAACACTGATCATGAAAAAGTAAGATTTTGAAGTTCTGTTTGATTTCTAAAAAGGGAACGACTAATTTTATTGTGCAAATGACAAGTCTGAACATACTGAAAAGAAAATACAGGTTGATGAATATAAAATCCTTCATTAGCATTTAATTTGCAGGCCTCCCTCAAAACATTTTAAGATATCTTGCGCTTTTTTGGTGAAATCCTAACATTTTGTATTCATAATTATTGAATTAAAGCTACAGAAAATTCAGATACTTAGTTGCAGTATTGTGGTGCTTAAGATAGCATTCTCAATATGCAAATACTTAATTTTGCTCTGCATCCCAGTTTTTGATCTATCCAAGGTAACTAAATTATATTTCTTTTTTAAAAATACATGTATTTTGTCTGGATAGTGTTGTTCAGCACCATATATATGTCCTTTGGAATTTAGACACTTATGTGAGGCCCCTGATTGCTAGACTCAGCTGACATTCTCAAGATGCTCCTCATTTGTGTCATTATTTAATATCCTATCATTGTTTAGCTGATAAAGATCATCATTTAATTTCTGTAGATATGAGAGGTGTTACGTATTCAGAAGCCTAATTTACACTCTGCATCCTTTATACTTTAATGTAAGATGAAATGTATACCAAAGAGGCATTTACCAAGACACTCAGTGCCTGATGGACTTGACAGGAATCCTTCATTACATTCACATCGGTAGCTCCCAATAATGTTCATGCAACGACCGTTTTCACAGATACCTGGCTTGGTGCGGCATTCATTTTCATCTTTACAAAAACAGAATACAAAAATTAAATTGGTTGTTACAAGAAAATATATCAGACTCATAGAATGCATTAATTATTCTGCATAATATTTGCAAGAAGTGGAAAATCAACAACTGATTAAGCCTGGAAAGGACTTTGCCACTAACACTATCCTATTCCATTCCTTACATTCTGCATCCTAGGACAAAAGCTTTAATCCTTGTTATGTTCTTTGCAACTTATAACAAGAAGCAGAAAACACTTGCAGCAGAGCAAGTTCTAGTCATAACTTTTAGCTGGCAAGTAACATTTAAAGAAAATTGGAATACATGCATGATTTGAGCAATAGATTTTCACTTTGTAATCATTAAGAGTCTGTGAATACATTTGACCTATTCTACAATCAGTCACATTTCAGTCCACACATCAATTCCCTGAAACAGTTTGCAACCTTATTGTATTTTCTTCCATAGTTAATGGCACAGATACTGCAACTAC
Source organism: Phaethon aethereus (assembly GCF_964289735.1). Classification (NCBI taxonomy): domain Eukaryota; kingdom Metazoa; phylum Chordata; class Aves; order Phaethontiformes; family Phaethontidae; genus Phaethon; species Phaethon aethereus. The sequence continues at coordinate 54,460,078 of NC_138577.1, read as the reverse complement.
GCAGCTTTATAGAGGCTTAAAATAAAACCTTAGAAAAACCTCAGGTGATTTAAAGGCAGCATTACATGGCAAAAGAAGCAAAATTCTCGTTAATACAGGTTATTTCCCCTGAAAACGATCATAAAGATCTGTAAAGGACAGTAGTCATTATCTTGCTGAAGGAACACCGTTTTAAACTATTTTCATTTAAAGCATTCACTGAGATGGATGTTTAATTTTTTTTTCTCTTTCCTTTGAGCCAATGACAGCCTCAGCTACTTCTGTCCACAGAGAACTTTGTAGTGGTCTTGGGGTTTTTTATGTACCAGAAGAAAATATAATTTGCCAAAATGTAGCTATCATTCCCTCTCAGCTATTTGAGAAATGATGGAGGAAAGCTTTTGGCTTACTTACAGGATGGAGGATTATTTTGAACTATGGCAGTTTCCACATCTTTTCCTCTTCATGGCTTTTATATGTTGTTTCAGAATCTTAAGAGTTTTAATTCTTTAAGGAACTGTCACATTATTTATAGGCAGTATTAGTGCTAAAGGAAATGGAACTTTTCATTTATGCTAATTTTGCTTCCTACTCATCAAATGAGGTCTCTTTTGTTTGGCAACTTAATTTTTTAAATCTAACAAGTGTCTGAAAAACTTTCTGATTTTGTTGTACAACAAAAAAACCAAAACAAGTTTTTCTTCTGAAATAACTTATTAGTCATTTAGAACTACTTTCAGATAAGGCTTAAAAGTTGAAACAAAAAAGAAAGTTTAAGACATTGGGCATCATTAGCTATCTTAAGCGTCCTTCATGAATTGCTATTTTCTAGTTTACTATATACATATACAGAGAATTTTTCATTTGTTTGCTTGTTTGTGTTTCAGTAGATGTCTTCTTCCCTTTCTGAGCTTCACCTGTGCAGCCTTCTCCATCAGGTCTCCGGGTCATTCCAGGAGGACAAATGCACATGAAGGTACCAATCAAATTTTTGCACATCATGCCTCTTGATTCGCAGTCATGGAGACCTTCAGCACACTCATCTAGATCTGGGAAAAAAATATATATTTTGTGTTTGAACTTTCTTCCAGTAGCTTCAGTTACTGAAGAGTACTAGCATTTTCTCAAGAAAAAAGACATAAAGACTTCCCTAAGTAACAAGCACTGAAGAAAAATTTGAGCGCTATGCTTAATTGCAGTTGTCTTAATCTTTGCGAGCTGTTATCATCTTGTCATGTTAAAGATAAACTTCACCATTTTGACCTTCTTAGCTTTACAATCCTCATCAAGGGGTACACAAAAACGCTAGATACATGTCTTACACGAGTTCTGAAAGAGTTCTGAAATGATCATCTGCTGGGCTGTTTGCTACATTCCCCTGAGAAGATGAATGCAAGTTGTACAGAAATATTTGGATTATGCTTTGGCCAGTACAGGGTGATAGAAGTTGGGGGAAAGTTTACACGTCAGTCATTACCTTTGCACATCTTTTGGTCTTCTCTTAGTTCATAGCCAACTGGACACGTGCATTCATAGAAACCGTAAGTGTTGATGCAACGAAAAGCACACAGCAAGGGATTCTGCGCACACTCATTTATATCTGAACAGAAAGGAACAAAACAATCATTCTCCAAGAAGTTTTAAAACAATCACTAAGAAGATTTTCTTATACCTGCGCTTTTCTTGTCAGCTAAAAAGTAACATAAATGTAGTAATTTACACCAGAAACTTGTGCGTGTTTGGTTTTGAGTAGCCAGAAAAAACTGAACAAAGCTCTGTTTAAAAATAATGGCATAATAAATGTGGAACTACTTGAGCTTAGAATGACAAGTTGGGACAGACCTATTTCATATTTTTGTTATACGATGATTTTAAAATGTATTTTTGTTGTGATGAGAGATGTCAGCTTTTTTTTCCAAATCTAAAAAAAAAAAAGAATTCTTGCTTCAGAAAGCAAACTAATTATGATTCATAAAATACAAAATTTCTAAGAAGCATTCTGATCAGCATCTGATGCGAGCAGGATGGTTTTACACAAATCCCACACTATGAAAAATAAGAGGTACTTAATGAAACTAATAGGGCATGAGTTTAAAACAGATCTCTAAGTAGTGACAGTAATGACATTCTGGATCTTGCTGCCACAAGAGACTGTGGAGGCAGATGGTGTCAGCAGATTCAAGACTGTACTGGACAGATTCTTGGACAACAGATCCATAAGTGGATACTAAACCCATTGTTTTGGTTGTGCAGAATGCCTCTGCAGGGAGGCATCCCCGAGTTTACATCATATTTTCCCTATATCCTCAGCTCTTGTATTAGAGGAGTGAAGTGCAGAAAGTTGTTAGTCACGCTTGTATGCTGAATTAGCATTTCAACTGTGAAGGATGAAATAACGGACTAGATGGACCAGTTGTCTGCCTTCAGTTTATTGCATTCAGTGTAACTCACTTGTTACTATAACTGTGATGAGAGCGTCAGCCTATAACTGCTCTGCCTCAGTTATGAAAAATGCTCTGCAAATTCAGGCATTTTTGGCATGGTTAGCTATACTATTTATGAGGATATTTTGTGGGCTCAACAGTTACTTTTCCCTGCCCCCTCCCCCTCTCTTCCGTCGAACAGCTGAATAATCTAACATACCCCAACATAGTTTGGAAAATCCTGCGATAAACTAAAAATACTGCTTAAACTTCTTGTTCAATTACATACTTCAACCAGAGAAACTTTTTTTTCCTCCTATTATAGGACCAAAGGCCTGATTAATAAAGTAATTTCAATACTGAGGACTGGACAAAAAGTAAAGAAAAAAATAAAGAGGACAAGTTACCTTCACAATTCATCATTGGGCCTGGCTCAAATCCTTCATGACAGTTACACTCAAAACTGCCGATCACATTAGTGCACGTACCATTTCCACATGGGTTGCCAATTGAACATTCATCAGTATCTGTACATAACAAATAATGCAAACTGAAGAGAACTGGGACAGATTTCAAACTGTGTTTCAAATTCAAGTGTTACAATTCTTATAATTTATGAAATATGGACACACCGATGCAATGTACTCCAGTGTAATCTAAGTTGTATCCCATGGGGCACTCACAGCGGAATGATCCATCAGTATTGATGCAGTGACCATTTGAGCAAATCCCTGGGCTTTCAAGGCATTCATTGACATCTAAAAAGCAGGAAGATATTAGCAACCACTTAGCTGATGCATTTCTGGATCAAGACTTAAAAAAAGCATTTTAAAAAAAACTAAGAGCCCTATTCTGTTTGTTTCTAGCCATGCAATTTCAAAGGTAATCTTTTAACTATCATTTCATAATGGTCTACATTTATTAAAGGTCAGCCTTTTGTCACCTGGGGCTGTGGGGAGTAAGCCATCACATACTATAACATTTATATTTAAGTATAAATAACTTTTTTTTTAATTATCAGGAATATCTACCTTCACGTGTATCATCAATTCCAGGAATAGTTCCATGACCATATGGACACAGGTCCTGAAAAGCAACTGTAGAGATGCGTTTTTAAAAAAAAAAAAAAGAGTGAGTGAGAGAGAGAACCACAACAAATGGTTAGAGCCATCCAGAAATCTTCTATATCACACTTTTTCAAAACTGTCAGCTGTTTAAACCACAGTCATTAACGCGCTCTTGCCAGATGCAAAAGTAACACTGTCTCTAGGTCAGGGAAGCAGCGCTAGAACTCACTGAGCTTCCATGTGTGCATGCTTGTTGCCTTCCCCTCTCTGTACTTGGTGAAAACTGAGAACTGAAAACTGTCCATTACTTCAGGGATTCCTGGCACTGTCCTGTTTTCCTTTCTTGCCGAAAGCAGACTAGATCTACAGATGGAGGCTACTAGTTCATTTCTCTAAGAGCAAAACCAACAACTCAATATTTCTCTTTTTATGTGGTTTCTTCTATATAATTTTGTTCCTTTTGTGACCTGAAAATAGTTCTAGAAAAGGCCATTAAGAGAGAAAGCCAAAAAGATCTCTCCTTCTAATGATCAAAAAGGTACAACACAAATGTGCCCTTCCTTTTCTTCCACCTAAAAAAGGTTTATTTTAAATCTTGATGTGTACCTTCTTCTTCCTTTGGACAGAGCTCACAAGGATTACCCCATCCTTCTCCTGGCATTTTACTGCAGCAACACTTTGCCTTCGTGGTGTTGAAAGCCTTTGGCACTGAGCATTTCCCATTCTCAAAGTTAGTGAAGCAGAAGCTCTGGCGAGTATCTAAAAAAGAAAATATATACAGTTACATGGACCTAGTGCCTTCTGCCTTGTTAGATGATGACTGCCTAGCCCTGAAAGGAATAATGTTAGGCCTGTATTTTTCATACTATTTTGAAAGCACCTTCCAACCCTCATAAGGTCATAGTTTGTAAGGAACTTCAGAAGTCCTTTTTTAGTCATTCTATAGAGTATCTGTTATCTGTTAGAATAAATTATGGCATTCCTTAATCATTAACTTACCAAAACATCTTCGTCCATTATCAGAAAGCACAAAACCTGTAGGACAGATGCACTGGAAACCTCCTGGAGTGTTTGTACAAGAGCCAAAGAGACAGATGTTGGGATCCTCGCTACACTCATTAATATCTGTAAATTACAGGAGAAAAGGTTCACCGTAACCTCATTGGCTGTGAATTACTTGGTTAAGAAAGACTGTTTATTTCTTTATTTAACTTCAGCAGGAGGTGCTCCTCCAATAAAGCACCCAAGAGATAAAGCAGTCTAAAGGTTCCATGAAGTCTTTCAAATTAGAGTGTTTCATTGGTATGCACTTTCCTCTCCAAATACCATTCTCTGTTATTTGTCATATTTATAATATAAACACAAAATGAATGCTTTCAGATTGAAACAGGAGAAGGTAGCGCCATTTTTCCTAATAGTTGTTGGACTCTCTACTATACTGAATCTTAGAAGACTGACATGTATTCAGCAGATAAGTAAACAATAGAAATATAGTCTTTATCACTAGAAAAGTGGAGTGATGAAAGAAGTCAGGTAGGAATAGATTCTGTGATGTTACTTCTGAAAAATATTATCTTGAGTCCCATTTTCAGAAGTTACACTAGTAACTTCTGCCTAACACGGCATAGCACATGAACAAACCACTGTAGCATAACTTGGCATATGACCAAACTCTGCAGTAGCTTGTCATGGACAGGCTCTTGCTATGTGAAGCATTTTAAGTCAGCTTATTTCAGTGAAAAAAAGGTAAATAATTGCCCAGTTAGTGTGCAATACACAAAGCTCAGCAATTCATCTGTATTAATGGGATGGAAAAACTGCTCTCCTGAAATACTGATTATTACTGTAATGAATGGGTTGGGTCTAGTGGAAGAAACTCTTTTTGTGGCCACGATGAACAGGTGACTAGCCACACTGTGGAAGTAAATGAGTCCTCTCCCCTTCATTCCCCTAAAATGAAAGGAAATAAGTAAACGGGGAGGTAAACCCCAAGAATTTTTCTGTGTCTCCCATCTGTTTTCGTTTCTTCTGCATATAATCACCCTGAGCACAAAATGTAATCTAGCCATTGCCAAGCTTCACATTACAGACAGAAGTAATGAATTCTTATAAAGCTGTTTGCATATAAGATCAATAGAAAGTAATAGGGAATGTATGTTGCAAGAGCTGTCATAATATTAAAGTACTAGTACAATCACATGTGATTATCTAGGCATTTTCTAGGAACTTTAGCTGCAAATTTTCTGGACACATGGCAGAATGAAGAAAAAGAATGCAATTAAATCCCTTTTTCTCAGTTCCGGCAAAAATCTGTTTGGCAGTCACTAGTGCTATCAAAAACATCAAGAGAGTCTGTCAGGATACTAAAGTGGCCATAAACAGTGATATTCCTGGAAAACCAGAAGCTTTCATTTTAAATTCATGATTTTACAACTGTAGGTGATTTGAATTAATCTGAAACATAATTGCTAATATGGAAACAGCAGCTGCCAAAAGAAACCATGAAGTTGGCAGGCAAACTGCGTATGGTGGCATGATATACAAAAGGGTGTGAGAACTCTGGGGCTTAGAAAATATGTACTATTCAAGACAAAAATTCAAAAAGGTGCCGGTGATCCAGTTCCTGCACCCACACAGATTAGGTGGCTATAGGCCAAATCTTTATGTCCTCGCCAGTGTTTTCTTTAGTTGTACATGGACAAGCTGCTCATTTATTATTGGGAGTTACTTGGATGAATGTGTGTCTGGGGTTTCACATCAGCTAACTTCAGTCATTTCAGCCACAAACCAGGTTTCTTAACATAGTCGTGGTGGAGAAACAGGTGTTTACTCTGTCCTCTGACCATGCAGAAGCCTAAGGCTTCTAGGTTTGCTACTTAGAAATAGTTGTGTGCACCTTCCTTGCTAGTGCCTCACATAGTTAATTTAAATGTCCAATAAATTCACAGTCATCCTGTGCTTAGTCTGCTCGAAAAGGGAGTTGTAGCTTTGATTTATTTTTCATTCTCTGTCACACCAAATCTTAATTCACTATGTGACATTCAGCTCCTGAATGATACTCAAGTCTTTAAATGAGACTTATATGAACAAACAAGAAAATGCACACTGGTGAAAAGTCTGCTGTACCCTCTTCCTCCTTCTGTGAATCTCAGCACTTGTTATACAAAACACCAAATCAGAAAACAGTTGTTAGAAAAAAACAATTTAAGCAATTGTTCCTATAAGCTCCATAATTTTATTAAGAATTTTAAAATCCATAAGTTTAGTTCATGCATTGATTGCCAATAATTACGTTTCTGTAAACAAAAACCCAGTATATAGGTTGGTTTGTTTTATGAATGTTAAAAAAAAAAAAAGTGAATGAAAGATAAAATACCTTTTTTTGGAAAGTATTTTTGATTGCATTGATGAAGAAGTTAATGTACAATACAGTAAAAAATATCTTGCCTTCTGTTTTTAAAACCTCTTCCTGAAGACTTTTCCTACTTATTCCCTGTCACCATGATTTGAAGTCGGGCAACATTCACAAACACTAGAGTGTACAACTACTTTCCACCAAATTAGAACCAGGTACTTTTTCTAATTTTTACATTGTTCAGAAGCACCAGTTACGACTTGCCTTACCAATACAACTTTCACTTTTTACTTCATATCCTGGTGGACAGATGCATCTGAATGAGCCTTCCAAATTTTGACAGGTTCCAGGAGAGCATGAACCAGGTAGTGCCACACACTCATTAGTATCTTTGAAGAGAGATGGAATCAAGAAAGGTTTAGAATCATGTAATTCTTGTGGTAACAAAATAGACTTATTCATGAAAAAGGCTGCAGCTTTCTTTTCTAATTTTCTTTTTTTAAGGTATTTAAAATGCTTGAAGATCAACAACTATTCCAAAACCCAGTTACTTCTACTGTGTGTTGTTTACAGTCACTGTCTGGTTTTTTTTGAATATACTTAGATACTCAGACTGTGGTGCTTCTGTCTAGGTGGGAGCTAATAGTTCAGTTATTTCAGATCATCAGTACTTCAACTTCTTCATATGGTATCATACATACCAATGCAATTCTTGCCATCTAGAGTAAGTTCATATCCTTCATTACATAAACATTTGAAGGAACCGATTTCATTGAAGCACCGTCCATTTCTGCACACCTGACCAAAGAAGGAACCGCACTCATCGATATCTGTAAAAACCCCAAAATAAAACCCCAGAAGCGAGAAGTGAGTCCCACCATAGTATATACAGTATGCTATAAAGACACTCAGGTTGCCATATATATTTTTTTGGAAAAGGCAAATCTTGCAGCAAAAAGGAAACAGCGGACAGCTAGTGGAAAGTAACTCTCACTCAAGTGCATTAAGGTATAAGTTCTATTTAAACAACACTTTTTTTTTTTTATAGGGTATTATAATTTTCAAACTTGCAGCACTACCTCAGCTACTGCATCTGGGGACATTCAATTACTACCAAGTGACTGTATGATACTAACTCCAGACACAGAAAAGAATATGTTTCATGGCCTCTTCTGGATTTTTTCTGGATTTATATGTGCTTGTGTTTCCTCCTAAAACCTGCCCTATCATTTTCAAATTTTGGAATATGTCATTTGCTTTCTGCAGGATGATTTTCTCCTTCATAACAGTTCTGAAAATGAGGTTTGAAAAGGCTTATTAGTTTGTAGAGTTGCTTTAATAATGCAGACTTAAAGGAGCACTGCGTAAGGAAAAATACAGATGAGAAAGTGTCAGAATAAATTAAAAGGAGATCAGATAAGCATCATGGTGTAAGAACAACTTACACTTTGCTGTTTTACAGTACTTGAATTTGAATGATAAAGAATAACATTAGTTTTGCTAAGAGTTTTTATTCTTCTTCAGAAGCATTAAGTACCAGCTCCTGAAAAAGATGTACTTTCTGCTTCAGCCAGAACAGCTATGTCTGTATTACTAGTTTATTCCATAGTGCATTTCTTCTGTATTACAGTTTTACAAGCAGAAATACCTCCAAAGTATTATATTGGGATGGGCTAAATTGCCTTTTAATGACTGGGACAGTTTGGAAGAAAGCCCTGAGGCTCTCCAAGCTGTCAAGAGGAGTGCTAACAAAACGCCAAGTCTCTGAGTCAGCTTGGGCTCCTTGGCCTCCTTGAAGGCACAGCTTGGAGCAGAGGTGCTGGATGCTCCTGGTAGTAGACTGGTAGCTATACTGCCAAGGGAAAGAAGCTTCTTGGCAAATCGTGCCATTCTTTGGCAGCAGACTCTTCTTACTTGAGCAAGTTTTTAATTTTCTCTTTCCTTGACAAGGAGAGGATTTAAAATATTTATTTAAGATGTTTTAGTTCTCTCCTGAACAAGAAAGGAACCAGCAGACTTTGTTCTGCCTTCCTTCTGTAGCAGGAAGGAATTTAAAGCCTTCCTTTCTTTTGGCTTATGCTCTGTACAAGGGAGAGGATCTCCAGAGACAGATGAGCCTGTTCTTCAGCCCAGGAAGATTTTAGTTGCTTCATCACAAGTATCCAGGAATTTAAATTGTCCAAAACAATCAGAAATTCTGATGTCCAATGCTTTAGGGAATAGGAAATAGCAATGCCTGTATAAACGCTGTATAAGCAGAGTTCATCTTAGGAGAGCAGATTTGGTAGACTAGTTGTACTGTCTTTCTTACTGCTCGTCTGCTTCCTCTTTCACACTGTGTGCAAGTGTCAAGTAGTATGGTGAAATAAAGAAATGATTTTAAATTCATGAGGCAACACTGGTGGTGTGATATAATATATGCTTATTGTGAGTAGTCCCTGTGGACTGTGCCAGTAGTCAAGGACGTGTGCTGTTATTACTCGGGAAGTCTAAGGGAGGTGAAGGCTGCATTAAAATGTCAATGAACTGTAAAGTTGCTCCAATGGTCCAGAGATTTAGGGTTTACAGTTATCTCAAGCTGGCCAGTAAGAAGTACTTTTAATTAGTTTTAAAAATGATATTAATAATTAACCGCTAGGGCTGGTAACAGTATCAGTTACTGCACTCAATTAACCTTCTTAGCACCCTGACCTGTGTTCTGTTTGAGTTTTAACTATGTACTATCCTCCCTGGCATACCATGCCAGCAGCAATGAAAATAAAGTTCAGATTACATGACCTACCCATACAATCATTATTATGAGTTAATTCAAATCCTGGATAACACAGACAGTTATATGATCCAACGGTGTTTTTACAAGTTCCATTTCCACATGGATGGCGTTCACATTCATCAACATCTGCAAAGGGAAACAAAACTGTATGTGGGAACTGATTTTCCCAGGTATGTGTTCATGTGTTATCTGTGCACAGTGACAATATTCTAAACCTCAGTCTCTCATGTGTCACATTTTCTGTTTATACTACTGATTTTTACAGCTTCTAGGTACACATAGGAAAATGTTACATCATGCATTTTTTATATGTATTTTAAAAGATACTGTCGCATGCAAAGATAAAAGTGCATGTGGAGCATCTCAAAGCATTGTCTTTTTGTTTTCCATACTAACATTTCCTTAATGTCTTAATGTACACTAGTTATCAAAACTTAGTACAAAGGATTGAGCGTCACAGCTCTGTAACTATTTTATGTACATATTTGTACTCTTAAGCCCATGAAAACCTGTTGAAAACGGTCTATAAAGGAGTTTTGTGTCATTGTTCACAAATCAATTTTCACATGTAAATACATTATGTCAATACTACATTCAGAATTATAAAGAGTGCTTACAAACTCTTGGAAATATCAATTTTTAAACGGTACTAAAATTCAATGTTTCCTGCTGTTTCAGTAATTTCTGGTTTCATGGGGATCTGGAAGGTATTTAGATCTTGTTCTCCTAGTTCTTGTGAACTTTCTGAAACATTTTATTTATTTACAGAAGGTGAACATTTTGTCATATGTATCATTTCCATAACCTGTCATTGCCTAGATTTGTATTTCATATTACAAAATTTTTAGAATTACTTAAGTTACTGTTTTGACTAACCACACTCTCAAAATCTTGCACTGTTAACACAAGTCACTTTCCCAAATATCCTCCTCAGATGTTTTAACAAACGTGATTTAGTTCAAATATAAGAAGATTCAAAGTGTATATGAATATGTAATAAAATATGAATAGGTTTTAAATGCCTGTTTGAAGTTGAAATTGGAATACACCTATGGTAGAGAAGACACTGAACTTTTCTATAGCTTAGCACTGGCATTTAGATGATGATTATTTAAAAAAACAAAATAATTTTTGGCTGTTTTTCTCAAAGAGAACCGCATTCACATACGTATTACCTTGTCTGTTTAAAACCCCGTGGAACTGATTACAAAAACACAAGAAGAACAAGAAAATCACTCTTATTTTCCAATCTTCTTATTTCTTCTATCATCTCATCATTTTAATATAAAATGAGTATAGATTTAAGTTACATTAAATGTGGGATTCTGTTTTTAAATGAAACATGAACTCAATAAATTCCTAAATAATTGAAGAATCTGTCTTTTTTTAATCTCCAAACTCTATCACTCTGTGATATCTCCTATAAACCTCTCTGTCAAATAAGCCACTAGGATGTATTTTTGTACAAATGGGGTTAATATATGCTTCAGTAACATGGAACTATCTCTGAGAATACTGTGATTTTTTTTCCTCAAATATATCCACTCTAAGGACAACTTCACATACTTTATTCACAAAAATCTGAAAATGTATGAATCAGTCTTTTAATGTCACTATAATCTCCTCAAAATTTTAGACTCATCTCCTCCCCCTTTTAAAAACCAACCAACAAACCAACCAAAAACAAAAGCATTTTTTTTTTCCATACCCATGCACATAGTCTGGTCTTGGGATGCTTTAAAACCATTGTGACATATGCACTGGTAACTTCCTTGCATGTCTACACATAAACCATGACTGCAAACATTAGGAATTTCCAGACATTCGTTGCGATCTATAACAAAAATATAAAACAGATGGTACACATTACTGACTTTTATTATTCCTTCATTTTACACAAACATGTTTTTACAATCTGTTATTGTTATTAAAACCAGACTCAAAATTATCCATAACTAAACCTGAATCATAACAAAACTTCATTTTGTAAGAACGTCTTGCCTATACACCTCAAGGTCAAAACTACTGTTAGGATTTGGTTGATAGATCAAGATAGTTCTTTAAAAATTTTACCCTGTCGTTCCTTCCCTTCTACAGTGAAACAGGGCCATAAGGTAAAAACCGTTACATAAATCAGCAGAATACGCAAGAAAATAAATTAATACTTTTACCCTTTGAGAGAATCATGCACATACCATTGATTAGGTACAAACAGATGAGAAAAGTCAACTGATTTCTTACCAACACAGGCACCATTGGGTGAAAGTTTAAAACCAGCAGCACATTCACAGCGGTAACTACCAGGACTGTTGATACAGTCTGCATTTCTCTGACAGAGATTTTCTCCATTGCTGCATTCGTCAATATCTGAAATACCAAGAGTCATGGTTCAGACATCAGAAACCACGACATAGTTACTTCTGCTCAGAACTTAGACTCTATTGTCCATCTTGTCCAAGACTAATCTTTTGACCTCAACAAAACATTAATATTCTGACCTTCAATCTCCTGTGCAGTAAATACAAATGAAAAGCAAAATCAATACAATTTCACAAAACTCTAGGACTATAGGACACACAAAATTTCACTATTAGCTTCTATGAGTATGTCTACCTATAAAACTGCAGAACAGACACAAGTCACAAAAAAATCAAAGCAACTTTTCTTTGAGAAGTTTTAAGAACATATATATTCCCTTCCTAAAATAAAATAAAAATAAATAAAAGCATTTAATTTATATCCTACTTAGGAGTCAGTGAATTGCTTGACATAAAACTTTAGAAATTTTATCAAGTGCATGTGCATATATATTAAAGACAAACACATCACAAACTGATTTATAGATTTGAGCCCTACAAGAAAGCTCACAGTCTGTCTCTTAGAGTTTGAAAAACATGTGAATTACATGGTCCCCTTCTCTAGGATAAGCATGCTTCTGGGGGCTAAGTAGAAAACAACGTCATTTCAAATCACCTTCACAGACCAAGAGCAGGTCATTGTAGCTGAATCCGGTGGGGCATTCACAGCGGAAGCTGCCAATCTGATTGATGCAAACACCATTTGCACAGATTCCTGGGATTTCCTTACATTCATCAATGTCTGAAAGTGAGATGAGCCAGTCAAAGTACAGTAGTTCATGGCTTTACATGCTGCTTGGATTCTCAGTTTCACTGTGCTTAAAACTGAGTTGAGAAGTCCCTTTTGATCTACAGAAATTGTATATAGGATATAAACCTAAACATACGCTCATTATGAGAGAAAATGAACTATGTAAAGTTCAGGAAGTGATCAAAACTGTAATACTAAATATGATACAAGATGCAGTCCTGTTACAAATATGCAGCTAAGTCCCACAACATTTTTGAAGCCCAAACTTTTTAGCTTACCGATTAAAACTCAAAACCATGAACTAGGATGGAGGGAGAGCAAAAGACCATAACAAAATGTAGAAACAAGAAAAAATAAATCAGAAATATTTTAAACCACAAATTGCTCTCATAATTTATGTCACCATTGTAACTCCACAATGGAATGAGAATTTTATTATATTAATTGTTTATTTTGGTACCACTATGCAGCTGCAACAGCCTTATGCAAAACAATTTTTAGTTAAAGTAAGTTTTGTGAAACTTACCAACAGCTTTTCCAGTATGAATGTCAAAAGTAAAGCCAGGAATATTCCCGCATATGTTCTTGAATTCAGCTACAGCAAAACAGAGAACAATGCATTTTTAGTGAATATTTATAAATCTCCCAAGAATTACTTGAAGTCTTTTCAGTTTTTCAAGGGCAGATACAAATCAAATCTACTCAGAAGAGCCATAGCCTCCTGTTGCAATTGTACTGAAAATTCAGATTGCCAACAATGAATGCAAATTGAAACACTAATTCGTACTTTTTTTCTCAAATCTTTGCAGACTTTTGCACATGAGTCAATGTCTGGTTTGAGAAAGCAGCGCTTCAGTTTTTGTTTTAAACAGAACTCCTTAACTTGCTTTTAAGGTTTATTCCTGCCTTCTAGCCATCTGAAGAGAGAACACCAGAGAAAGAGAAAGGAGACCCTTCTGTTTTCCTGTGAGTAATTATCTTAATATAGAGCAATGATAGTTTATTTCTCTACTGGCTGTGATTGAGTTATCTTGATTGTCTACATTTTAATGGCAGCTCTTCAGTAGCTTATAATTTTGTAAAGGTTAACCACTGGGGTTAAAACTTGAACAGTTCTTGTCTCCGATACACCAAACATTCTTAGGTATTAAGAATGTAATTATGTAATTATTTCAGCTAATGTAGTTGATCATTGCTCAGAATGAGATTTGGCAAAATATTTTTCTCAACATTTCAACATTCTTTGTTATTTCCTGTATAAGCCAAGTAGGACCCAGTATACCTGAACTTCAGCATTTTCTTCTTTCTTCTGTCTTATTGTTTCATGACTGCATAATGCCTACCGAGGTTATTCTTGCAGTACAGGATGCCGGGCCATAGAGGTCCCTGTCACAGTGTTTTACCATCCAGTAATTTTCTGCTCTTTTCTATTAACATGTGTAAGATTTGAAGGTTAGAAAACAGTTCTTTTCTGCAAGGAGCTTTATGGTTTTACTGCTGTCAGTAAACCTCTGAAACACACATGCTAGATAAAAAGAGGACCTTGTCTTCACTATCCTATCTTCATGGGAAATGATAACCTACTCCTGTGATAACGTGTAACACATCAGGTCTGGGAGGATGAAGAAGAGGCTCTGAAGGTTGCAGGCCTTCTTTCATTCTGTGCATGTTCCATGCATTCTATTTAATAGAGTTTTTCTGTATTTTTTTCAGTTTGTACTGTGTAGAAAAAGAGCATCTAATTAGGTAAGGACAGTATGATAATGCAGATATACACAGTGTCAAATTATCCACACACAAACACACCACAGATTTATTTTCTGGAAGTTTGACTTTACATCAATGACTTGAAAAATAAAGCCCATATACTTATCACCATATTATTTTTTAGGACAAAAAGATCTATCACATAACAGGGAAAAAACTCTCTAAGGACAAGCACTCCTGAAATACTCAAACCATGAAAGAGTTCTGTAAATACTTGGTTACTGCTTAGCAATGAAGCAGCATCTTTGGGTGAAAAAACAAACAAGAATGGTAATTTCTGATTAAAGTCTGTATCGTAATGGTTATGGTGTGTATAATGTGTAAAACCAAGCAATACAGTCTTTACTTCCTAAAGTCTTCAGTGATTGATTGTTAAGCATAAATATATGAAAGGGAAGAAAGCTCTGTTCACAAAGGAAAAAAAAATGCAAATGCATTGGCATGTGAAGTTCGTTTAGAGGAACAATATAATTCTCATCAGAGCAGAATAATGCTCTTAATGAGCTACTGGGCTCAGTCTAGCAAACTGGTTAAGGTCAGTGTATCATAACCCCTGTCTGTGATGTGTAGCCCCTGATGTGTAGTTGTCTGTCAGAACAACTGATTATACCATGTAAGTGCAGCGATTCAACCATTTACACTTGGAATTTGTGTTTGATCCCTCACGCAACCTCTTTTCATGGTGAAAAAGGTTCAACCATTTCTCCAAATACAGTAAAGGCATTTAGAAGAGCTAACAAGGCAATATTGAAACATTTCAGGAAATATTTTAACCTCATAACTGCTGGCAGGCTAAGTGGAGTTGTCTTAACAAATCTTCAAAAGCTGCAGAAGTTTTTGAGAACTTCAGTCTTACCAATTTAAAAGGAGAATTCTTTCTTCCATCCAAGAATATTAATTGCATGAATCCCTGCTAGTAGTGTGCTGTATTTTTCTCATCATGTTGTCATGATGATGACAATTTTATGGCACTGAGATAAATGACTATGGGAAAGAATTTTATGAGCTCTCTGTGATAGCAAACATGTATTTCCTCTCTCAAGCTTATTTCCATCTCCCACTTCTGACTGCTAGGAACATTCCTTCGTTCTCCTTCCTCCTACTTAAGAAAGAAAAGGAAGAGGTGTTTTTTTTCATTTTCAGTCCCATTTTCCTCCTTTTTACTGCTTGTGAGGGACAGTCTTTCCTAAATTATCTGATGTTTCCCTTATGTCACCAGGATAAACTTGGAATGAAAGTAATACATTCTTTACACTAACATCACAAATGATGCCGCACCAGAAGTATGGGTTTAGTGGCAGTAAACTTGCGGCAAAGTCAATTAAACAATAAAATGTGTTTATACTAAACAAACACCTAAGTTTTTTAGTTTTATCTAGGCACTTCTGCTCTTTTTTACAAATGTAAGTATTTTTTCATGAAGGCCAGGTGCTACTGTCAGGTTTCCAAATTGGTGATTTGCCCACCAATCATTTTTCTGAGTTCAGCTTTCAAGGGTGTTTTGTTCCAGGCAAGGAACTCCATAAAGAATAACTGAAGAAGACCTGTGCCTTATTATTTTCACCTCCCTTTATAGAAAGTAATTTTGACTTCCTCTTACAATGACCTGCTTATTGAGCTTTTGCAAGTTCATCACCTTCAGTAGAGAAAAAGTAAAAGCAACCAAGAGGATCATGCTCAGATGTGATCACAAGTGAAAAATCTAAAAAGACAATACACTCAGTAATGAAACCAAATCTTTTTTGTTCTGACAGGCTAGGACTACCAGGATAAATGCATCCCCAACTATGCTGTAACTAGATTATACTATCCTAAATTAATTATCCTGGAAGATAGACCAGGCAGCAGGCATGTCTTGTGAGCCAGTTTATTCAACCCCAGTATTACTGCCTGATGACTGCTTTTGCAGAAGCCTCAAAGTGACAGCTTTAGAGATGGGAGTTCCGTAATCACACATTCAGAAAACTTGCTTATGACTACTGCTCTACCCTGGTGGGTCCCTCCTACACAAACATAGATTTTTGACATAAATCTAAATAACTGAGTGTAATTCTATGTCCATACAAGACCTCTAAAAGCCTTAGTATTTGTTAGAAAGAAAGAATAAAACAACCACAGCATACTCATTTATAGAGCTGCATCACCAAAAATGAGGTCTAAATAATTAGATCTACCTACACATACCTGTCTTACAAACATCCTTTTAGCTACAGGCCTGACATACTCCTGATGCTGATGGAAAGGTCAGTCTGTACTTTCTAGGCCTTTTTCTTCATCTCAGTGACACCTGACAGTAGTTTGTTCCTTTGCTCTTGCCTTCAGGGGCAGCTGGGAGGGAAAATATGCATGTTGTTCCTGAATTTCTTTTCATCCAGGGGAATGACTGATGCCTTCAAACTATTCAAGATGTATCTTTCCACTTAATATGGAGGGGTACATCCTCCATTTAAAATTATGCCAGAAACACCTATTCTTGTTTAGTACATCAAGACTTAATACAGATGGTGACAGGATGGAAGGGTATTGTTACTCTGCTTTGGGAGTACAGCAAAGGTTTTTTGGGGCTGAAATTTGGCCTACATTAACTTTAGCCAATAGGTCAAAGGAGCAGATGAGCAAAGAAGGTAACAAAATGGCATGATTATAGTAGGCTTTACCTGTTCCTGGAGTTGGACATGGTTCACAAGGTTTGTTCCAAGCTTTCCCAACATTGTATGTGCAGCAACACATCCTTTTTGTGACATTGAAGGGCAGTTCATTCTCACAGGAGGTTCCATTATAGCTTCTGTAGCAAAAGCTTTTCCTCATGTCTAGATATGAGAAAAGAATCACTTACTAAGTAACCAACAAACTAACTTAAGTAAGTATCAACCTCCTACCAACCTACAGAGTGGTTCATTAACTCTGGCTTCTGAACGCAACACAAGCATATGCATGGATGGATTTTAAAATAATCTAAGGTTTGAAATCAACAGTCTTTGTTTTATACTTACATGAAATTTGACGTATTTTCAATTTCCATTCAAAGACACAAAGGGGGAAAGCGAAAATTCCCAAGAAATCAGAAACACACTGTAGATGCTCATCAGATCAATTTGTATAGTAAACCCTACCATTTGGAAATGACTAATAAAAAAAGATTTCTGAGTTCCATTAAAGAATAAGAATGCTTTGACACTGCATGTTAGTCATTGGAAACTCTTTCCTGGCTACATGATGTAACTGTCTGGGAGTTAAAGGTAGGAAAATGCAATACAAGGCTTTAGAACTGGCCTTAACTAGAAAGACATTTTAAGCAAAGAGTCTGGCCCCAAAACAGTCTGATATTCACACAGTTCTAGTAAAGATGACGTTTTGCATACCCATGCAGTTATGTCCTCCGTTCACCTGCATATATTCAGGTGGGCAAATGCAGGTGTAGTTCCCCAAGGTATTGTAGCAGGTGCCAGGACCACAGACACCAGGATGTGCAACACACTCGTCAATATCTAGAGACCAAGCGAACAAGTTAAGAAGGGGAAAGAGGACCAAGTCCTAGCACATGTTTCTGAGAAATATGACAATAATAAACCATACTAAAATAACAAAAACATTTAATTTAAACGCTATCTTGGAAAGCACAGCTCAGATTTGAGTTAGGTAGCTATTGTAATAGTGGCTGAAAAGTACTATTACTAACCTCTATTAAGTCCAGCCAGTGAAGTGCAAGAGAACGCACTAAATAAATTTGAAGTTGTTGAATTTACCACTGAAACTGGAGCACCTTCCACCCCATCAGTTCCGCAAAAGACATTCACACCCTCTTTTCACAGGAATGTTACTGTCACTTTTCAGTTCTGTTAATGTGTTCACTACTCCACTGAGAAATGACCTTTTAAGTACTCTGTTTAGAAATAGGAAAGCTGAATAATCATACAGTCTTGCTGCTCTAACCTGGGATCTTATTTAAGGGGTGTTAGCCTTTTTTGCTCATCCAATTTTAATTTCAAACCCAGTTTGGTCAGTTTTCTTCACCTGAGCCAGGATTCACAGGCTCTGTTTTGAAAGGAGACAATTCTTTTTTCTCACAAAATGAATGAAGAAGGGGAAGCTGACTTATAATACTTCAAATTAGCAGAAACCATGAAAGATTCTTTACATTTTTGTGTCTATTTACAATTTTTGGTTCTAACACTTATGATGAATCTCAAACACAAAAGGAAGAGCAATATTAACTTTACCTCATATTGTGTAAATTAAACTGCTACTCTGAAATACTGTGAAGAGGACACCTTTTCTCACTTAAAATACAGGGGAGCCTAATAAAACTATCAGGACATACAAGGTGTTGAAGTGTGAAGCCAGAAATCATGAATAACCACCTTAGTTTACTGAATACACATAGCTGAGATCAATCATGTAGAAATAAACATTAGCATATTCAAGTGTTCCATTTCAAGTTTTATATTAATCATTTCACTGGTGACAAAGATAATGATTTTAGAGAAGGTTTTAGGTAAGGGTGTGGGTGCCATACCCACTTACGGATTTAAGGCTAAAAGTGACAGTGTTTTTCATAACAACTGCACTGTGATAGAGCAGGAAGTTTGAAGGGACTCAACCTTCACAGATTCTTGTCTCTTCACTGAGGTAGTAGCCTTTTGGACATTCACACTGGAAGCTGCCAAAAGTATTGATGCAATTTCCACCTTGGCAGAGACCTGGCAGTTCCTGACATTCATCAATGTCTGAAAACAGAGAAAAAAACCCACTGTATTTTCATTCCGGAATGAAAAGAAACAAGAGACTTTAAGTACTCCCCTGAAATTTTACCAACTAATAGCTTTTAACTGTCATGTGGATTTTTTTTTTTTGCTTCTAAATTGCACTTCATGAAAGCATGGATGAAGTGCTCATTCTCTTCCATTTAAACAGTTGCTCTGGAGCACGTTCCAGCTTGATGAGCCCATGAAGTTCAACTTCCATTACTGTTTACAGGAATTTGGCATCTAATTCCTCATTCCTGCACACTCATTGGAACCAGAGTTTCTTTGTCCAATGAGTATTTCCTGAAATTCATACCTTCCACTGATAAGCTGTAAT
The DNA here is from genome assembly GCF_964289735.1 of Phaethon aethereus. Classification (NCBI taxonomy): domain Eukaryota; kingdom Metazoa; phylum Chordata; class Aves; order Phaethontiformes; family Phaethontidae; genus Phaethon; species Phaethon aethereus. The sequence continues at coordinate 54,440,524 of NC_138577.1, read as the reverse complement.
TTTCATACATGACTTAGCCTTCAAGGGCCAATTTCAAAGGCCAATTCAAGTAAGGAGGCACACAAAAGGTATGCATCAGCTTATTTTCCTACTGAAATGTTGTTGGACTTCTTCAATATTCTTTTACAGTATGCCTTTTCATCATGTTGTTGTCCAATTCATATTAGCAGAGGGTTTTGCTTTGCACTAAATTTAATGATTTCTGCAAAATATATTTGCTGTATACATCTCTCTGAAGATGACACTTTTTTTTATTACCAGCCATCACAGTCACGGTAAACTCACCTTCTAAAATAATAGTAATGGGGTTTGGTCTGAATCCTTCTCCGCCTGGACAGAGAGTATTATATTCCGCTAAAGTAAAGTATAACAAGAGAGAGCATGTCAGTCATATGAAGAATAAAATGCTAGCAACAGAAACATAAAATTTCATTTGTGTTTTTAGTGAGTCTTCTTCCCTACACTCATTGGTTTTCTACTCTTCTTGACCTATTCACAGTAAATTACAGCAAGTGCATTAGATTAGTAGAAAATCACAGTAAGATTAAGAGTTCTGCATAAAACATTACCATAACCTCAGATACTCTTAAGGCAGGCCCAATGCTGTTTTCTCTGTACCGCACCTTTATAAAGGCATATATTTTGCTTTTTGACCAGGTCTTAAATATGAAATGTCATTGTGGCATCAATAAAGATATGTGTTAAAATTAGAATACATACTATTATGAGACTGTTAAAATAACATGCTTGACATTTCTGTTGCATTATGCATTCAAAGAACTTCAAAACTCTACAATTGATGTGTCATTGGGTAACAGTTTTGAAAGTACTGAAGAGTGACTTAGAAATAGTTACCCAACAGTTACCAATACCCTCCTTTGAGAAGTACTGCAGCTCTCCAGATTAAAAGCATGATTTGAGTTCTAACCATTATTAATTGATTTCCTTACCAACATGGAGTTGCCAAGTAAAAATTCGTAGTAGATGGATGCGATCCATTCCCATCTTAAGACACATAAGCATACCTGCAACTACCTTAATTTTTTCTTAATGGGAGAAAAGTAAAATAAAAAATAAAATAAAATGCCCAAAACTACATAAAGTACATGGGCCTGGTCCAGGGAGAAGCGTCTTCTAAAGTTAGCACAGATTTATTACTGTGGGAATAGGCACCAAATCAGTCACAGAAGTCTAAAGGTCAGGTCTTCTGATTCTCAGGTCCACTCCTCTGCATCACCTTTCTGACGGTAGCACGGACATTTTCTTTCATAACTGTGCCAGAACACTGCTTCATGAAGAAAGTAAGTTTCTTAAATTATAAATGTATATTAAAACAGTAGAAGTTTTCAAACACTTTTTCCATCCCTTGTTAGTCTCTAATAAGAGGGTGGGGAGAGAATAACAGAACATTTCCTTACTGCTGTTTACAGGGGGACATGTCTCACAAGGGTTTCCCCAAGCCTTTCCAAGAGAGCAGCAGCACGAGGAACGACTGACTCCAACCCCAATTTCAGTGTTGCAGGATACGCTCCCATCCCCTCGTGGTCCATACTTCAGGTAGCAATTGCCAACACGGTTATCTACATATAAAGCACATATGACTACAGCTGCACACAATGATCTGTACAAAGGAACAGCAGACATTCACTTTAACGTTTCATATCTGGAAGCAGGAATTCAGTTAACATTGTGCTTCTAAAGTCTTTGGCAAGCTCAAAACACTCATGTACCCTGATACTGATGTTGAGAGAGACAGCAGGGAAAATGGGTAGCTTCAGCTTCCGAAATACCCAGAAATGAGTTTAAAATGTTTGCATGCCTTCCCAAGTCACACCATACTCTAATGTAGCACGTACACTATTCACAGTCTTTCACTCCAGAAAATATCAGAAACTGTGCTGCAGTTTGCTGTTAGTATTTCTTCTCCATATTCTGATTGTGATTCTTCCTTGTGGAATTAGAAGAATTTACATATTTTTGTATGGAATCACAGAACAAAGTCACATCATTGGAAGAGTTCTTCCACTGGCAAAGAAATTCTCTGAAAATCATTAATATTGAAACAAATAATCTAAATGTGCAGTAAGTCTGAGGAAAATTAGTTTATTAGTTCACTCAAAGTGTAACTTAATGATTTAGACAACTGTTGGTATCAGCAGAATGAGCAAGAAACCTTAAGAGAAGCTCTGAGTTTTATTACTGCTGCAGATATTGTCTCCTTGTTCTTTACAAATGGAAAGTAAGTAGCAGTGCGTCATAAATTTAAGGAATGATAGTATTTGTTATTACAGCCAAATAAGATGAACATTAATTTGCTCAAGAGTAATGTTGTAACTCTAAAGATAATTTCTACAAGTTAACTTGCCATCAAAAGTTGCCTCTGGAGAACCACAGAAACAGACTGAAATTTTTTTTATAAATTAATTGTATAAAGGCCACAGTAGTTTTTTGCATTTTTACTGTTTACGTTAATGGTATGACCAAGAAACTTACAAATGATTTTTTGAATGATTTCCCAAATGTGTATTTTACTAAGAAAGATCACATTTCTAATTTACTGCTTGCAGCAAGTGCCAGATGCTACAGCCTTAGCAATTTACATAGAGTAAAATGGACATAGTATGATAAATAAAGTTCATGCTTTCAGAATTTCCAGAGTTTAACAAATGCCTTGATACGACATGGGTTTTTAAATTTTCCTGAGGTTTGGGATATATCTATGAAAAATCTTGAAGGCAAGTTTCTGATTTGTTAGGAACTACTTGTTCTCAAGATCCTCAAGTTAAATACGTATAATATAAAAACACAACTTCACATTAATTTTTTGACTGACCATTTTTTTAAAGGGTCTTAACATCAAACAAGAGAAAACCTTCAAGCCTTCCAAAGGATTTAAATTTATTCAATTTAAGGAGTAATAGACAAGTTTGGATGAATCTTTCTGCACAGTTTTAAGAGCATACTTTAGCACAGATTGTGAAAAAGGAGGGTGTTACTGGGCCCCACATTTTCTACAACAAATTTCAGTATCTCACCATAAAGGGACACTGTCGTAAAGCAATAATACTCAGTTAAGAATTGGGTGGCAGAGGCATACATATTCTGTACCTCTGAGCCTATGATGGAAAGAGAATAAACTTCTGCAGTGTGTCTTTATCTGTGTGCAAGATTTACCTGAGATCACTGATCAGCATATGTTAGAGTAGAAGTCCCCCTTTTTTTTTTAAGACAATGTTAGAAGAGAGTAAAATGAACTGCCTTTTTAAAAGGGCACATCCTGTAGTTCTCATTGTGGACTTGAGCTGAAGACAACCCACATGTGGTTATTCTGAAAATACCTATTTCCTCCTGTTCTCAGAGGAACTGCATGTTTCTCTCCATTCGTAATAGCACGAGACATCTGCCTTTTTAAGAGAAGCCAAGAAGAGTTTTGGCTTCATTCTTCTTGGGAAAGTGCAAAGCAATGATCATTTTGGAAGGCAGCTTCATCCCAAGACCTCAGGCCCATTAAGAACAATAGGAGACGATAGACCTTGGAACGAAGGCAGAGCCTGTAATTCTCTAGCAGAATATCGATACCGAGTCCATAAAGAGTTTTAGGTTTCGGTTTACTCCTCACATGAACTGTCTTGACAAAGCACTGGAACCCTCTTTGCCAAGGATAATATTTGTTTCTTCTAAAAGGAACTGGAATTTAGATTCCTCTGCCTTTTTTGCTCAAGCATGCAAGAGACAGTGCTATTAAAGAGAACCAGAAGCTGTTGTCCTTTGACAAGAAATTTCTGGAACATTTTTCAGCACAGCTTATATATTCCAGAAGCAAGAAACATTCATTTTTCTTGGTGAGGTCTACTAGCCTCTGTGGGGTTTTCTTCCCTGAATGACTACAAGCTCAGAGTGAAAACTCAGTAATGTTTTACCATGTGCCAGTGACACAAACATCATTTTAAATGAAGTTGCAATTTGGAATTGCAGTCCTGAGACTATAAAGGATCACAAGCAAACTGACCTTCAGTTGGACTGCGTAAGTCAGTAAAGTAGACATACCTAAATCATACCAAATCTAGAACCAGAACTAGTATAGCTGCACCGGAATGGCAACTACCTCTGCTTCCACTTCCCATGGAAAATCATTTAACTCTCTGGAAATATTACAAATGAGAACTGCTGGTGAAAGAAAGAAGTTGAAAAACCTAACAATGTCTGTAATCATACAAAATAGTGTAACAAATATGTTTTTAGTTGCACATGGTGCTCCCTCTCTTCAAGGGCCTCTGAAAAAAACAGGCACTAGAGTGTCATCTCATTCATGGATTAGGACTTTATTTCTATTATCTTACTCTGATGATATTTCATGGGAAGCAGAGCCTTTGCTTGCCCCAGTCAAAAACAAAAGCTGAATGTTCACTGAGTGTTTTTTGCACTTCATCAAAGAATGAGGCTGTAGAGAGGATGGAAAATGTAGACCAGAGGCTTGCAGCTCTTCCCACAGACAACTAAGTGGATTCAGTTCTGCTACTGTCTGAAACTGAACTTGGGGAAAAAAACAAAACCCAACCAAAAAACCCCATGTTTGCTCAGGGGCTAAGTCTTGGGAGTCTCTTTTCTGCACAATCAGTTGCTGAGAAACTAAAAATGCTTCTCACACAAGGGAAAAGAAAAGAGTCTTTGTACCAGAGAGAGGGACAGCCCTAGTAGTATTCCGTCTGGACAGAAGAAAGGAAGGGTCAAATAGTTTTTCTACCACTTTCTTATTTAACATATTTTCTTCAGAGAGGGAGGGCTTGCTCTCTCATTTGGGACTCTCCTGAGTTGCTAGATTTTACCCTTGAGTAGGTTCCCTTCCACTGTGGAGGCTTCCTTGAAGAAACATAGGGCACCTGCCAAAAATGTCATTGGGACAGCTGGTACCAAAGTAGAGTGCCAACTCAAATTCCCGTTTTTTAGTGAAACACAAGTCAGCTAGCAGTAGGATAATTCATTCTCATAAGCTTCTTCAGAGACCACTTAATTTCTTTGGTCGTAATTCAGGGCTTGCAGGACTGACCAAACACAGCATCTGGTTGTAGGAAAGAATGAGGATCTTAGTAGTTATATGCTGCAGAAGGGGAGCGAAAAAGGCAGTATTTCATTGCTTCAACTGAATCTTCAGATGAGGCAAAGCTAAAAGCTTGTGCCAGACTGCAACTGCAGAAGGAAAGTATTAAGGCAGGAATTGTCAGAAGAGTCTATGGGAGACAGAAACACAGGCTTCTAATTCAATGGGAATAAATTACATAAATACACTTCATCTTTAAAAATCTCAACTTAAAGTTTTAGAATAAATTGTTCAAGGCTGTGGTCATCTAAAGGTCTCAAATAGGACTTGTTTCTAGCATCCAGAGAAGCAACAGAGAATATCCACAGTCAGAAAATGGAGAAACATGGAAACGATGAGCAATAAAATTTGTTCTGAAATAAATTTGCATTTCCTTAGAAATTATTTGCTTAGAGAATATCTATTTGCCACCACACTGTAATATTATTGTAAACACTTAGAAAATGGATAGAGTTCTAACCACCAATTCAAGAGAATTTGAGTCTTCCCAAGGTAATAAAATAAAAAGGCTGTTTTCAAAACAAAAAGTTAGGTGGCTTTCCCAGGGTCACACACAAATCCTTATGGCTGAACCTTAGCCCCTCTCTCAACCTCAGATCTTCCCCAAAACTTCCCTAGACTGCTAGTATATACTCTAATCACATGACAGTCCTGTATCATGTAGCAAGGGGGAAAAGTAATGAAAATTCATTTTAAGTCTGTGTAAGTCAGAGAGAATTATGTAAACTACAGTAAAACATGTCATTTACTTTGTTTCCAGCCAAATGGGTACCACAAGCAGTTTTAATTACCCTTTGGACTTAAGCTGGACATATAAATCAGTCCCAAGAGACATCTAGGATTATAAAAAGTATTTTTTTTAAATAAGAATTGTTGACTGTCTGGAGAATGGTAATGCAGATAATATATGTTTTGACAAATTTTAAACAGGTGTATTTTAAAGAAACTATAATCTCTAGAAAACTATGTAACAGGATATGCAGCATGTGGAAGTAAAATTTTCTATCCTTGCATCAAAACAGTCACCTTGGTTGTGATTTCTAAAGTAACACTTCAGGTAGCTTTTACTTACCCACACAACCCACTCCTGTAGGATTCAGCTGGAAGTCTGGAGGGCAATTACACTCATACCTTCCGGGAGTATTTACACAAAGACCATTAACACAATTAATGGGATCAGAACATTCATCGACATCTAAAAAAGGAAGGTTACATTGATAAATCTGCTCATTTGACAGAAAAGAATTATTTTACATTTTAGGAAAAACTGGGCAAAAAAATTTCAAATGCAAGTGAGTTTTAGCTGAAATTGAACAAAAGAACTACTAATAATTCATCAAACATTTAGGAATAACCTAACCTAACTTGGTGTAATTAAAAAAAAAAAAAAATTTGACATATTTCTGAACAGAAGAGATGTACCTGTACAGTTTCCCCCAGTTCGATCTAGTTCATAGCCATCATCACAGATACAATGAAACATTCCTGGTAGATTATTACAGGTACCAAATACACAAATGTTCTGGAAGGAGCATTCATCAATATCTGAAGGAATATATTAAGAATAGAAAGTTACATAACCTTAACACATTAATATAACAACAGCATGTTGTACTACTAAAAGCAAATGAAGACACATGTAACTTAAAAAAATATTTAAAAAAGCAACACCAAGTAATCACTTTTGGTTTTGCATAGAACGCTATAGCTAGGGATTTGTAAGGCATTCTCCATTAAGATGCTTCTTACTTTTTCCTCTTTTACCTAGTGTGAAGTAAATATAGCAAAACTGACTTCTCAGGACTCAAAATGAAAGCTAAATCAAAAAAACAGTAAGTTCCTTTCAAAACATGCATTAAACAGAATGAAGCGTAACACCATATAAAGGTGTCAGTCATTTCCAAGCTGAGTCTGCAACATTTCTTACTACTGGCAAGTAAAATCTTCAAAATACCATTCTCAGGGAAAAAACTACACTAAGAAGAAAGAGATGGAGTACACATCAACAGTTACTTATACCACCTTTGAGAAAGAATACAAGGAAAAGGAATATAGGAAGTAAGGATTATCTATGATTTTCTCAAGCCCATATTAAACCAGCTATATAGTAACTACATATAGGTGAGCTAAAATGCACGTAAAAGGCTGCCTGTGTGCTCATGTGAATTGAAGATGAAATAAAGTTGAAAGACACTGACAGAAAATTAGATGACTTTGTCAACTACAGTGCTAGAATATTAACAGCACAGATTGCAAAGTTATGGGTTTAGACACAAACTACAAAGGACTTCCGAGTTAAGAGGGAGTATATGAGGGAAAAAAACCCTGCATATACTGTCTGATAGGAAGACTTTTAAATTTCCAAAATAAAAGCAGCTGTGCAAAAGGCTAATGCAACTCTAGTATGTACCAGTGAGCAGAGAAAGGAAAGTGGAAAGCATTAATACCATTTTAAAATGCACAGCTAAATCTTAATTTGAAAATTCTCTGATCAAGAGTGATGAACTAAAATTGGACAAGGTGTAAAAAAGGGATTTTAAGATTATTAGAATAATGAAATACCTATTTTGAACTTGGCTTGCTTGCCTTAGCCAAAGCTTGAGAAGTGATGTAATACCTCCTTATAGGAACATACAAGAAGGGGTAACTTTTGAGGGGAACAGAGAGATAAATTTTTAAAGGAAAACAAATTTTAAGATAAATACCTAACACGCAACAGTCATGAATAAATTTAAACTGGAAATTAAAGGAATGTTTCTAAGTACCCTGGAGTGAAGCCATGGAATGACCTCCAAATTAGGTCATGAGCATAACCTGTGTTCAGATAAGCTTTATAAAGTTATGGAAAAGACTGTATCATTGAGAAGCTAATGTACTGAAATCTCAAGGGATTTCTAAAGAAATTGGATTAATTATTCGTATTACAATTCTTGCAGTAAATCCAGGCTTTGGATTTTGTCCCTTGATTGCAGAAATCAGCCAAGGAGTCATCTTATCATAGGACAAATTAATGTACCAAATTAAAAAAAAAAAACAATAAAAAAAGACAACTTCTTCTAAATATTCAGCACCCGGACCTTTTAGTTCTCCAACGGCACAATTTAATCTATGGAATGCTTTCAGATTTTTGTTGGAATCGCAGTAATATACCAATATAACAAGCATTTTTCCAAAATTCTTCAATGCATTTTTCAGAGCATCATTGTGGACCAACTGAAAAGCCAAATGTCAGTGACCCACTGTCCCAAGAATTAGAAACATATTGTTTTTCAAAACATTGATTGGCTGATATCGGTTTGGGGATTTTTATTAGAATATTGGCATGACTACAATACGACTAACTAACTGAGCTGCATCGAGAAATTCGGTAAAGATCATTGACAATACTTGGTAACTATTAACAAATCTGACCAAAACAGTTGTATACGTAATTCTTCAGAAGCATCTGCAATTTTTGTACAGCTAGAAGTCTGATTCATACATCTACACCTGAATGTTTGAACATGCTAGTTATGGACTAAATTTGAGATTCCACTTTGGAATCGGCGTCCAGCTCTGGAGCCCTCAGCACAGGAAAGACATGGACCTGTTGGAGCAGGTCCAGAGGAGGGCCACAAAAATGCTCAGAGGGATGGAACCCCTCTCCTATGATGAAAGGCTGACAGAGTTGGGGTTGTTCAGCCTGGAGAAGAGGAGGCTCTGGGGAGACCTTATTGCAGCCTTCCAGTACTTAAAGGGGGCCTATAAGAAAGATGGGGACAGAGTTTTTATCGGGGCCTGTTGCGATAGGACAAGGGGTAATGGTTTTAAACTAAAAGAGGGTAGGTTTAGACTAGATATAAGGAAGAAATTTTTCTCAGTGAGGGCGGTGAAACCCTGGCACAGGTTGCCCAGAGAGATGGTAGATGCCTCATCCCTGGAAAGATTCCAGGTCAGGTTGCGGGACTGAGCAACCTGGTCTAGTTGAAGATGTCCCTGCTCATTGCAGGGGGGTTGGACTAGATGAGGTCCTTTTGAGGTCCCTTCCAACCCAAAGATTCTATGATTCTACTATTTTATGATGAAGAATTTTCATCTCCTAAGATGTTACGAGGTTTCCACCGTTAAATAAGAAACAAGTTTAAAAGCTTTGGAGCACCAGCTAAAAAGACTTGATCTAATATACAGTTCTCTTATATTAAACAACAACAAAAAAAGACATTAGAACAAAACAGGGAATAGAAACTGAATTGGATTAGAAAGACAATAATTCCTTTTGCACTTCTGGTACAATACTGAGAATGAAAGGGTGATGAAAAAAAATCTCCAGTATGTATTTTAAAGAGTGTTACAAACTTGTCAAATACAGCCGTGATTTGTCTACTTCGATTTTCCTGAAAATACTTATTTTAAAATAAGCTCCCTTAATGCCATTTGTGTCTTGTACGTAAACGCACTAAATAAAACAGCGATGAACACAGGATTTTCCACACACTATTCACTAGTGACAAAAAGAAGAGAAATAATTAAAAACCCCAAATTACTGAGCCAAACCTCTACTCTGGGATTTTTGGACCGAGGCCAGACAAAACTTCATAAAAAGATGAGAGCTACCTTCAACATAACTCACACTGCAAAATAATATGTGAAGCATGTGCTGAATATTCTCCTTCCAGGTTGAGGTCCTTCCAGCACTTCTTGTTGTTTGCTTTATAGCAGCCAATCCAAACTCAGAAAACGAACTTGAAGTATCAGTGGCTTACCTTGGCACGTCTTGCTGTCTGAGGCGGGAGTGAATCCCATCTCACACTCACAACGGTAGGCACCAGGGACATTCAAACATTGTCCATTTTCACACAGATTAACATTTTCTGCACACTCATCAACATCTGTGGGAGACAGAAAATATCTTTGAAACTGCATGTTTCACTAGCAAAATACAAATATTATCCTGATATTCAGAAGAATAGTGTTGTTGACTAGTGTTGATATAAAACAAAGCATTTACACCACAAGATGAAACAAATTGAAGGAATGCAGAAAAACAAACATAATGTCATTTCTAAAATTATTCCTTTCACCCCGCCATGATTCCTTACACCTAGTTTTTCATTAACAGATTTAATTTTTTTTTTTTAATAATGCAAGGCTTTCAGATTCAGTACTCTTAGCTTTCACAAGTAAGTTGAATGCTTTGGTTACAAAGTCAAAACTTTGTCTCCTGGTATGTACTGCTATGTTACTTTGACATAAAAGACATTCAAAAGCAAAATTTTCTTAAGTAAATCATATGTAGAACTTTATTTTCATATGCATTTTTGAAAATATTCCTTGAGGATTATGAACATTACAACTACCATTTGCACACTACTGGCTATTTTTCTAGTATGCCCCAAAAGCGATTTTTTTTTTTAAGAGGTGTAAAAGAGCAGAATGACAAAGGAAGGCATTCACTATTGCAGTCATCATAAGGACTCATAATTTTGTTAGATATGCTTATGATTGTTCAAAAAAAAATTCAATATACTTTCTTCATTTTATTAGTCAATCCCATTGAGTCTTAAAAACCAGATCTGAAACTTAGTGTGTTAACAATAGGTATGAAAGTTCTTTTTCATTAACCACAAACTTGAAACACAGAAACAAATAATACTTGAAGATACTTCTTCTGAAATAAAAAAAATCCTTACAATACTGATCAGAAGACTGTCTTGCTAAAGGTGTAAATTACTTTTGATTTAAAATTAGCCAGTTAGCTAATAATGAATGCATTCAGATTAGTTTCTATGTATTTTATTATCATTATCATTAGGCTGGATTCCTTCAAGCCTTCGAATTTGCTGACCACATACAGGGCATGTTAGAATTCAAGAGCAGAGATATCATTGCATCTCCATTTTGTAAATGATAAATACACGGTAACTCAATACTTGGCCATTAATGTTTAATATAAAATCTTTAGACTTCATATAATCCTTTGCACATCAGTTTATTTTGAATCACCTGCTGTGTGCTAAACAATTTTCGTTATTAACAGTGAGCATTTACCAACAAATTTAAATGAAGAGATCATAGGCAATATTTTTCAACTGTAATTTGCTTTTCCTTTTAAAAAGACCCATGTTAATGATGAAATTCTGTTCAACTAACATAACGAGGGGAAAACAGATGATGCCTTCCCTGCCAGAGACAGACCTGGTCTACAAGACAGGAACCATAACAGAGCTGGTGTTTAGTGTTCTTGACTAGAGACCCTGCACACTGAAAAAAATCGGCATGAAGTGGAGAAGGAGAAGGAGGAAGAAGCACACAGGAATTTCAGCCAACAAATGGGCTCAGGGGGTGCAATTTGGCACGTAAATTGAAAGAACAATCAATTGCCTTTGTTAGCATTTCTTCAGCAGATGGGAAGAATCCTGATCTTAAAAGACACTTTTACATTTCTTATTTTGCACTTTGGGCTTAGATCTAATTTGCAAACCTTCCATACAACAGAAACAACCAGTCACCTTTCACAGAAACTTCTTACCAGAACAAGTAAATCCATCCCCAGTGAATCCCTCTGCACAGGCACAGCGGTATGACCCTGGGGTGTTCACACACTGAGCGTTCACACTGCACTGGTGGGTCCCATTGGAGCATTCATCAAGGTCTGCACATCAGGGGCAAAAGAATGCAAGCAGTAACAGAGCAGTTAGTATACTTGGCTTACGATTAACTGGCAAGCTAACAAGCACAACTGCAAAGGTGATTCATGTCTCCATAAATATACAAAGTTCTCAGTAGAAGATACAGGGTTAATCTATAATGATTTCAATTTAATATTTCTTCCTTTAATTTAAAATGCAAGGGATTGGGTAAAATGTTTCCAATCAACAGACGGAATTCAGCTGACTCATTACTTGAATGTTAATATCATGCTCAAGAACTTGAATTCAAAAAACCAATAAGCCAAAGAAATATAGTGAGGTGAAAATCTGCCATACATTTGGAGAGTCATCTCCAGTAATAGAAGAATGTGACAACACTGTAACCCCATGAAAATTACTGCAAGCTTTCTTATTTACTTGAATGACAACTTGGATGAAAAAAACAAAAAGGGGGGGGGGCGGGGAAAGAAGATACTTTGATGGCAACAGCCATTGGGGTCCATGACATATGCGTCACTTTAGCTAGTGCTATGGGGTAGCCGACAGTCCCTTCTTGCCCACATGCAGAGTGGTCTCTTGGAAGAACACTCTATATCCATGAGCTACTCTAACTATGAGGATGCTGCCAGAAAAACTTTTTTCTCCTTCAAACAGCACTTTTTATTTACTTAGTAGAATGTCACATATATTTAATTAAATAATAATAAAGACAAGGGGGCTTTCCCCTTTTTCTCACATATGGCTTAAAAAGCTTAGAATATCTGGCCTGCAGTAAGGTCTCATAATATGGTACTTTTTCTTTCATGTATTACACCAATAAAGCCTAATTCTTAAACGAAGCTCATCTTCCATAGATCCAAAAATGTTCAGAAAAAAAAGTAAATATTATGATCTTTTACACAACCACCTGAAAAATGAAGGCAAGGGGACATGAAGCTACTCTAGCAGCCCAGGAAAAGTAGAATCAAGTTTCCTATCCCTCAAGTCTAATCTGCTTTATATTAGCACCTATAAACCAGATATATTGTAGGACATTTACAAAACATGGTACTAAGTAACAGAAATAGTATCTTACTGGAAGGTAACCACAAAACAAATTCCATTTAATTTTTGACTGAATTTATTTGTTTAGCACATTGTAGCAGTTGTACGTAAACTTTGTAAAATACATAGTATTTTCAGTAAGATGTTACACAGAGAGGCTTCTGAGACAAAAACATTTTTTTTCTCAGTAAACCAAACCCCTGAGACATAAGAATCTTGCATACCCATCTATCCACAGAGTGCAGCAGATTGAAGAATAATACTTTGTTTCTATCACACAGTCATATTACATGCTTTCATTAAAAAAAAAAAAAAAGGAGAAAAGCTTTATTTTCTATATACTTACCAATACATTTTATGCCATTTCCAACCCATCCTTCTCTACAACTACATTTAAAACTTCCTGGTACATTGACACATGAGGCATGCATGTCACAGTTGTGAGCACCAATTTCACACTCATCCACGTCTACAAACACAAAGTAAACTGTTAGTATTTACATCAGGAGCACCAGAGTATTACAAATTCTGTTCCTTTTACATATTGCTTATTTCCACTGTGCAGGTTTGCAGGCCTTTGAAAAGCCAGTGTTTAAGACTACAGAATAATTCAAGTAAGTTACTTCATATCATACATTAACAAAAAATAGTGACAATTGTATTTTCATTTTGTTCTTTCTTTGTAAGCATGACAAAATTAATCTGCTTTCTTATAACTGCTTTTCAGTTTGAAATTAAAGCTGTTTTCCAGGCATACTAAGTATGCTGATCTTTATGTGCCTAAAAATGGGATGAGACTTTTGGGTGCACAGGCACATTTCAGTTATAAAAATGATTACTCCAAGATTTTAGTAATTATAGAACAAGTTCTTAAAAACCAAACTATAGAAGAAACTGTCAACTTTCACAGAGAATAATTTTGGATGAACTTCGCTTTCTGAATGCAGTGGACCCAGTTTGCAGAAGACAAGGTACTGCTTAACTATCACAGGACCTCGCAGAGTTTGAAACTGACTAACTACAATTCTTTAAAATTTGTTAGCATGGGTTGAAGGATGGCATATACTTTTCCTTTTACATCATCACTTTTTTCATTTTTTCTTTTACCTTTTTTTCCTTTTGTCCTGCTCTTAAGACTACAAGGCCACTTCCTGAAGCTTTAGTTGACAGATGAGTTCATACTTTAAGTATGTATGACAAATGAGTACTGATAAAGTACTTCTGATACAAATGCAGCTGTGCCAACAGATATTTTTTGCTGTAGTTGTTCCCACAATCTACATTGATAAAACCTTTGCCTTTACAATTACAGTTATGTAAGGGGCCTCTCGTTATCATATCGATCCTGGTCAAAGAACGTACCTTTTCAAACCCTAGATACATGCTGACAAACATAAAATACTCACTCTTATATTTACTATTATGTACAGATACCCAGTTCTCACTTGTGTGTGAACATTTGTACATATAGTTTGCCTGAAAGCCAACCAGATACATGCACACCATGACATATATGCTGGCAATTTGCTTTACCTGTGCATCCAGTGGTTCCTTTCTTGACTGAATATCCTAATTGACAGTGACAAATGAAGGAACCTTTAGTGTTTTCACACTCCCCAAACATACAGATGTTGGAATTCAAATCACATTCATTCACATCTGTAAGTGCACATAAATCATTATTAGTTGAACATTACCATCATTTAACAGCATACTTTGTCTTTTTGGAATACTTTTATTCAGGTGAAAATTTCAGAAGCATGGTCCACCCCTATGACACATGTCAGTTATAGCTCTTCATTATAATATATTTCAGCTGCTCCATACTGTATTCTTTTAATTCCCTAAACACAAATAAGGATGTAGTCCAAGGGTAGTCCAAATACCACAGTGTTTTCTAATTTGTCTATAATGCTAATTATTTGACTATAAAGTCAATTACTTCTTACAAGAACCACTTCAAAACATTTTTAAAAAACACGTTCTTGATCATAATATAGCTATAATTTTCTTCCAAAGAAGAATTTATATAGTAAATTGATGACCTTTCCTGTACTGGTATTATCTACAGGCTTCAATTTCACTACTTAAAATTGAATAATGATATACACAAGTGTGTCAATACCTCTGAATAGCATTTGTCAAAATTATAAAAAATAATAAACTCATTTTTTTAAACAAGAATTCAGCTTAGGAAAGACATCTTATGAAACTGGCATAAAAACAAACTAGAATTGAGCATCTGTCAAGTGGGTAACTGAGGAGTTTCATATGAGTGTTCTGAGTCCTATTGCAGTTGGGCCATATGGCTCAAGAGATTTTCAAATACTTTGTCCAATTATTTCCATTTGTCCCTTGAAATGATATTAACTAAGAGTATTATACTATGTCATTAAAGAGAGTCACTGTACTGTGGATGAAAAGGCATTTCTGGTATTTATAGTTGTCTTTTTGAGGCAAGTAAGATGTCATGTAATGCAGCCAAAGCAGAGGCCCACATCACGTATAAATTAAAAGTATATTAATTGGCATATAATTAGTACTAGCTTGGCTTAAACCCAAATCTAAGCATGCTAAAACAGCGCAACTAGCAATAGCATGTAAGCATTGTGTAGCCAGACACAATTTTGCATAAGGATGTGAGCAAGACGACTGCCAAAAGGACAAAGAAAGATGGGTGTAGCTGCATGTAGGACACATCAAAGTCAGAGAAGTTGCCAGACAAAGGACAATATAAGCACAAGGGACTGCAGATAGGCAGGCAAACCTCACAGGTACACTAGAAGAATGACTGGCAAGACAAGAAAACAAGACAAGCCCTACAAGGAGTAGGGACCCTCCTTGTTGTGAGGAGGTCAACAGCGTAAAAACATAAGCATGGAAACTTGGAGAAGAAAGAAGACAGACCCACTTCAGTTCCAGCTTTTCTTGATCTTTATGACTAAGCGACAACAAGGGCTGGAAGCCAGTCAATGCAAACTAACTGTAACAGCACTGTGGTATTGTATACTTGCATATAATTTAGAATGTGATTGTTAAAAACTAACAGTTTTGTATAAGCAAAGATAATGATCAATATTGTGTAAGAACTGATCACTGGCAAATGTGTTGCTACAAATGAACTGAGGAAATTTTAGTTTTGTATTTTACAATAGGGCTGATTTTGTCAGTCTTCTAAATACTCTCATTACAGCAACCTTTATTTCCCTAGTCTATTCAGTTATTACACTATGAGGCTAAGGAAAGGTGCCATGCTCTAAAACTCCTCAGTTGCAGGAGCTGCACACTTCCCTCTCTAGTTCTGCTTGATGAGACACCCCTGGAACATAAGAATTAACCTGCTTCTTCCAAAATCTCACTGGAAAATCCTGAACTATGAAGCATACCAAATAGGGAACTCTTAACACCACAAGGAAACTTCAAACTACTCCTCTTCGCTCATGGCTAGCTCTAGCACAGCCTTCCATTTAGGTTTCAGAGAATGCCTATGCATCATTGGCAGCTTTTTAGTACAGACCTGTATCTATCACTCTGCTATGCAAATTTATTAACTATCCCAGGTGTGTATGTGTGTGTGGCAGGGCAAATTCCTTGCCAACAAGAAACAAAGTCCCTCTGACTGAGAAAGAAGTGGAAAGAAGCTTCAAGACATTTCAAGAGAGGCAGAAAAATCAAAATGTCTATCAAAGCTGATGTTAAGTAGGAATGAAAGAAGAGCTCAATAACCATTGTCCTAATGGTGTTGCTGAAAGCCAATTTGGGAGATGGTGAAGCGCAGAGACATTAAGAGCATGCCCTTGAGAAGAAATGCTTCCAAAGGTTAGGGCTCTCTCTGGCACATACAAAGGCACAAAGCCACCACAAAGGTAACATTCAAAGAGAAGTCAAGCTGCAGGTGGAGTGAGGAAAGACCCTTGCAGAAAGAACAAGTGATAAGCTACCACCAGGAAAGTTTTCCCACACCCAATATAAAAAAAAAATAGTCACAGGGAAAAACAGGGCATCAGGTCTGTAGGTGTGCTCTTATGCTAGACTCCCTACCCAGACATCTCAACAATATGACTGCTCACCACTTGCTGCCTTGATACAGACTGAAGTTTCAAGAGAGAGGTAAATTTGCTACTGGTATCTCCCTGTTCTTCCCAATCTCACTAAGTGTTGCAATATGATGAAAACTTTCCAACAGGAAGAAAAACTCTCTTAAAGAATAATGTAGTTTGTACCTGAACTGTGTTTTCAAGTCTAATACTGAATGCTAAATCTTCAATTTAGGCTTCCAACTATACTACAAGGCTTTAACATTATTCCGGAATTTACCTCATTTAATACCTAAATAGTTTATAATTAAAAGTCTGGTTAAAAACTTGTAGTTAAAACATAGTCTTATTATGAGTTACACCTATGTCAACTTTTTGACTTTATTCAAATAGCTCCCATTTTACCCTAGTTAAATGGCAAAGATAATCTAATTTCACATACTGTCAAATAAACACAAGATATTGCAAATACTTCTGCTGAAAAAAAATCAGGTACTTTGTTGAAAGTAGTATTAGGTCCAGTAAGAAACTGTAGCTGCCCCAAAGGCTTTTTGACAAACTGGATGATGCTGTTAGCAAGGAAAATAATTGCATACACGTCAGAAATTCACACTTTCTCACTGTAGATTTCTAACCTTAATACCAGATACTGTTTTCCTAAAGAACATTTTACAGCAGTTGTGTATAAAATTAAAAAAAGCATTCTGATTTTACAGCTACTAACATGGCTACTTGAAAAATTACTGAAAAGATAATTTCTAAACTTTCAGGTCGGTTGTGTAAACATGGAGTATGTGTGCAAAACTGAAAATAAGAACCTGAAACAACATAAAAGTCAAAGGTGAAAAGAAAACCTTAAATTCAGTTCTAACTCTGGAAGAAAGGAGACAAACCCAGCTCAGGACAGCCTTGCTCAGGCTTAGATATAACTAGTTTCTCTTCAGTGTGTCTATCCGTGTGAGTGTGCACACATGGAAAGTGAAAGTTTGTTTGACAGATGCTCACGAAATAGAAAAAGATGTTATTAGTATAGCCAAAACCACCTTAAAATATGAAACATATGGAATTTTATATTAAATGTAAAAGGTAAGAACTTCATATAAACACCCAGATAAACTGAACAGGTTTGGTCAGGTTACTTTGAGGAGATACTTTCATTTTAATTTCCTTTATAATTACTCATGATAACTTTCTGTAACTAAAACACTTACAAGACACAGAAGAAAATGCTGAGGCACTCAAATAATAGCTTCTCAATAGAGATATTTTAGAGGAATCATATCATTACAATTAAATCATTCCTATTTTTAGAACTATGTGATTTGATTCAACTTTATGGACTTTTCAGATTTTTTTACCCTTCCTGACATCTATAGTGATAAGCAAGAAAGATCTACAGATATTTTTTCTATAATATACATAGTTTCAATACCCACTTTCAAAGATTCAGCAGAACATCCTAAAACATTTGCTGCAGAATTTTTAGACTTCTGTTAAATTTGGTGCATACAGCTACTTACCAATACAAGTTTTCATGTCCATAGAAGCCATAAATCCATCATAACAGAGACAGCGATATTCCCCTGGAATATTAGTACATTGCCCACCATCACAGATATCTGGATTGCTTTCACATTCATCAATATCTGGGGGGGGAGAAAAAAGCAGATAATAATTCTGTCACTTTGGTCTGGATAAGCTAAAAGAATACCATGTTCATGTTGGCTGAAAGATACAATGCTGGAACTTTTAAGAAATGATGACCTACCTGCACATGTCCTGACATCTGGCATCAGAGCATAGCCGTCACTGCAGCTACATTCATAGCTGCCTTCTGAGTTAGTGCAGTGGGTGTCACAGCCTCCATTCATTATCATGCATTCATCAATATCTGGGGAAGCAATATTAGTAGCAGTAAGTCTACTTTTACGAAGAAAAGTCATCTTCTCTTGCTGTTTTACTCAGCAGATGAAACAGTTTATCAGTGATACGATTCTCAATTTCTATTCTCACTCTACTGTCTCTGATTTATATTCTGTTCAGCTTTCTCTCCTTCAACCACATTTTCATCTGTGGGACCAAGTGGCTACTTTTAGTTGTTGTTTTTGTTCATATGTATTACTATGGATGTAAAAAAAGTGCAAAAGACAAGATGTGGAAAGGAAAAAAAGAAAACCCCTGAGCAACTTAGGTTTCATTAAAGCTTGAAATGTAGCACAAATTTATATTATTGTAAAAAAATAAACAAAACCAATAAAAAATCAAATAAAAAAACCTCTCAATACCTCTGTTCTCCTTACCAATGTGATGACAACTACCTACTTCAGTGTTACTATGGTCAAGGATTTAAGAGTTGTATACAATAAGGATAAAAAGTAAAAGAGAGACTATCAATTCATGGAGCTGTTCTTGCTTGATCAAGAAATGAAGCAGTATTTTCTGGTTGTTAGCTCAAGCTTCTGATGTTAAGGGAGTAGTACCGTAAGAATATTTTTTCTCGAAGTACTCTGCAGAGTTAAGTACCGCAACAATCTTTTTATACCTTCTTTATAGTTCTAAGGTAAAATAAGGGTTCACAGTAGTTCATGATATACCTAATAGCAGATGAGAAGATGGCCCTGCTCATTTTCAAAAGGAAGGCATGAAATGAAGTAAGAACAAAGACAGATGAAACAATATACACTGAAGCACAAATACACTGGTGAAGGTGTACACTTGCCTATGCAGCCTTGTCTGTCATGAGTGGCCTGGTACCCAGAGTTACAGGAACACTGGTAGGTTCCAACCATGTTCACGCACTTGCCATTTCTGCAGAGATTGTCACTTAATGAGCACTCATTCACATCTGGAAAAGAATAATTCATATCAATTACTTGTTTTTCAGAATGCAGACTCTAACTGCTCAAATGCCAGAGAAAGAGGGTGAGAGGTAGTATTTTAAACTGCTGGCATTCAGGCTTTTTCAATTTCTTTCTAGTTCTTCGCATGTTCCAGTTCAAGGTATGGAGCTCTGAATAGTATGCTTAAACCAGTGTCCAAAGGTTTACATTCTTTGTTTCTGGTCTGTGAACATTAACTGCACAGTCCGCTGGTTTAAACCAACTCTTCATAAAAGATGCAACTATGCATCAAATGCAGAAACCAAAGAGATAATATGCATTATGGTTTTTGCTTTTTTTCACCATTTTGGTGAATTGTGTGCAAAAAGGAGAGCTGTATTTCAATAAGGGACATTACTTTTTTGTGACTGTAGGAACAAAGTTCACTTTGTGTTTGTATGTATTTTACTTTTTAAGGTTTTAATCTGAAGATACTCATTTAAAGGAGGAGCATGAATTTGTATAAGATATTCCTGAGACCCCATCCTTGACAGAGACAAGAAGTTTTCATAGCACAAATGACCACTCTTCTTAGAAAGCTGAAGACTACTATTCCGAGTTGCAACTCACCTATGCATTCCTCACGTGATGGTGACAGTTCATGTCCCAAAGGACAGTCACACTGAAAACTCCCCTCGGTGTTCACACATGTGCCACCTCTACACAGCAGAGGGTTGCGTTCACATTCATCAATATCTGCAAAGAAATCATGATAAACAAATACAAATCATTTCTAAGGAGCAACAAAGGGAAAACCAATTCTCAGTGTCTCTAAGTGACAAAATCTGGAGGTCAGAAATAATAGGATTGTTTCATTGAAAGAGTGCTGCTCCTTTCCTCATACTGCATAACAGACCACACAAAACCCCTATACATTATTAACTCTAAAAATGGGTATTTTCCCCTCAAGAAAACCAGAAATTCAGTATTCAAAACTAAGTATTCTAGGAGACAGAGGACACAAGAAAAGACAGTAACTGTGTGGATGCTTGCCACTTAGAACAATATACTAATGTGATGAAATTTTCAAGAAGTGCTTCTTAATGCAACCAGACAGACATTTATGTATGCACTGAAATTGTTGTCTATGAATGCTGTTAATGAGCATGTGTGTGTAAACTTTTAACTAAATTACAATTCAGTTCAGTAAGTCCTGTGTATGTCATTGTGCAGCTGAGAAATACGCTTGCTACAGCTTATAATGGCAAACTCAATATTTGACTTACAAACCTGATAAAAACAGCTAACATTGTAAATGTAGGTGAAGAGAAATATGACCAAAAGGTGTTCAAGGTGCAGGATGCACCTCTGTACTCACACAAAGCATTACGGCTACCTATTCTTGAAATTAGAAACTTCTATTCAGATAGGCAGACTAGTAGTATCTTTCATTAGCCTGAGAATTTAGTTAAGGTATCACTGGGTTTTGCAGGTTATTCACAAGAGGGGAGAAACTGCCTGATGATAGAATTTAACATGTCTTTTGCTGTATTCCTGCTTGGATAGTTCCTGCAGCTCCAAAATGTTTTCAGTTAACATTATGCCCTCCTTTCTTAGTTCCTGCAAAAGGCCCTCAAGAAGTCATTCCTCTTCTTGTCTCTTCACTCTCTGCTTATTTATCTCACATCTTGCTTTCCTGTCTCTGTCCTCCAGGTAACGTATCTCCACCATACAGTATTGATTCTCTGCATTTGTATTCTGTCTCTCATGAAGGCTCTTCAGCTTCCACAGTTTACCTTCTTTGGTATGTTCATCTGTGATTCAGACAATGATTTTTTGCTGACTTTTGGAGTCTAAAAGCATCACAATTTGCAGGAAGTCAAGTAAAGATGACAGGAGGCCTCCTGGCACACAGGGACATAGGACCACTTATTTGAGTTCAATTACAAGAACAAAGCTTCTGACAAAACTCGAACACAAAAAGGAAGCGTAACATAAGCAAAAGCAGGGAAAGGTGATGCAGGAGAAATAGAGAGGCACTGTCTGAGTGTGCAGATATGGGGTTAGGAAAGCCCAAGCCACCAGGAGTTGATCCGGGCAAAGGATGTGAAGGGTATAACAGCAGCAGCAAAAAGATGAGGGGAAATGGGAGAAATGAACTGCTGACAAAGGACATGGAAAAGACATGAGTGCGGAGAGGAAGCTGGCCAATTTCATTTTGAAGCCACTCCTGAGCATCCTTGAAAAGTCATGGAAATTAGGCAAGGATCTTTAGGGTGGGAGGAGAGGAAATGTCAAACCAATCTTCAAGAAAGGCAAGGAGGAAGACCCATTCAGCCTCACCAAGATGAAAGTCTCAGACTTTACATTTTCATTCTGTTTTTCATGATGGTTTCATGAAGTACTCCACAATACTAACTCAAGATTTTTTAAGGTGGCTAGTAACTTTTGCTTAGATACATCTCCATATCTATTCTTAGAAATTTAGACAGATTAAAGAGATGTGATTTTTCATGAAATGCTCTCAGATTTTCTTAAGTCCTAGAAGAATCAAGCAAAAGTGAATGACACTACTTTTGACATTCCAACTTTCTTTTCCTAACTTTACCAACCAAATGTTTGGATACCTCTTTAGATTTTTTCAAACTACATGAGTGAATAGTTGCTGCCATTCTAAAAGATCTATACAGAAATGTATAAATGTAATTAGCAGAAAGAACAAGCAAAGCTATGATGCACAGTTCAGTTTTCTGTCCTATGAACTGTGCATGTCTCATTTGTTCACAAGTCACAATAATTATACATACGAAGTGTTCAGTGGAGCAGAGCTAGTATAGCACAGAGTACTACAGGCTTTGTACAGTTAAATGGACAGACTCCAGGTCATCCTGGCAACACTTACCCATACAGTTCTTCATCATCATAAATCCACTTTCATAACCATCAAAGCACTCACACTCAAAGCTTCCAGGAGTGTTGACACAAGTACCACTTCCACATAAGTCTGGGGAGATCCGGCACTCATCAATGTCTATTTTATAGTAATGGAGACATAGAAAAATCAAACAGAATTTAAGGTTGTCCTCCTTTTCACAAAAGTGAACACTCTGTCATTATAAATTAACTCTACAGAAATCATATATAGTATATAAATCAACAGAGAAAAACGAAATTCATGTAATATTTAAAGGAATATCTGATTATGTAAAACAGTTTGTGAAAGATTCATAATGCAATGCCTTCAGAGCTCTCAACTATAGATTAAACTATCTAACAAGTAGCCTTCCATTAAGTGTAATTTAAGGTTAGATTTCTAAGGAAATTACTAACTGTAATGAATTTTGAGTTGTTATTATTATAGAGGTACCAACTGACTCCACGACTACAGTGGCATTGATATCAAATTGCTGATTATGGAGACATTTATGCAGCAATAGCATTATAAGCCTACATATACCCTTTCCATTAGGAATTAAAGCAGCTCCTTTGAAAGCTACAGTTCACTGGTTATCTTATTAGTTAAGTTTGAATGAAACTTACTGTGGAAAACTATACCAGCTTTGTAGAATGTAGAAAGAGAAAAGAAGGAAGAGGTCTTTGTAAGACACACTGGTAGTGAGGCAGAAAGCTAGAGGAATTTGTAATATGGATATGATCCAGTGTAACAGGTCAGTGTTGAAGGAGACAACCGGAAAGAACTGGATAGCCTGTTATTTACTATCTCCTTACATCTTTCCAGACTTCTCTCCTCCTTGCCCTCCTGCCCAACCAGTGTTTTTGGGGTGAAGTAGGGTCCAATGCCTTTGTTTCATGTTCTCCACTATACCCTCTATCTTCAGCTTCATTCACTACTATGTCATTAATTTTTACATATTAAGAAATCAGGAAGTCTTCACAGGGAATAAAAATAACAGACTATTTGAAACAATAAAAACATTAGTCCAGGATAGGGCATAAGATTGATTCTGTCATCCAAGAAGTCCAAGGAGCAAGGAATCCGAGAAGAGCATCAACATGTTCGCAGTTAAGTTGGTAAGCTGGGCAGTAGACTCATTGTGTAAGTGGCTGAGGAAAACTAGGCAAGTATAAGCTTAACTAAAGAATCTGCTAAAGATGTAAAACAGTTCTTTTTTCACCACATGCAAGAGTCTCTTTTGCGTCTGTGTCACTCCCCATGGCCATGTTTCTGCTGGGTGAAGGTAGTTCAGTCCTTACACACAGATGTGTGGAGGTGTCAGAGAGTAATCCATGTGGTGGGCCTGGGATGTTACACAGTATCTGGCCTCCTGCAGGCTTTATAAAACATATCGTTGCTAATTTAAAAAAGAAAAAAAAGTCTTCCATTTAATAAAACTTGGTTCTCTACAGCTGCTCAGTGGAATACTTTCATCCGAACAACCTTTCAATGGAAAACAGAGCCAAAAAAGCTTTTGTAGGGAGAAGTTTTCAGACCTACTCTTGTTAGTTTAGAAATAAAGTTTGTTAAATGCATTTCTCATCAATGCAATCACTATAAAAACAAGGAAATCACTGGTTAGGGCAACATTAACATCCAGACCAACCTCAGTTAACATGCCTTACCACCCACACTTTACTCTATTACTCAGACTCACTCATAGGCGCCTGTGTGGTATAACAAAATCTTCATTTTCAGCACAGAGCCACCCACAATGCAAGCATCCAGGTTCTCATAACCAGAAAACTACCAAGCTTATCTTCTGTTTCAGTTTTTCCAGGCAATAAATAACAAAATATTAAACATTTAAATTAAATGCACCTCCTTGAGTTAACATTGCATTGATGTCAGAATTGCAGAGGTACCTCTGTGTGTGCTTGGCTATCAAATCTAAATGAAAATTAATTTGCAGTGGAGTCTCTTAAGTTCATTTGGTAATAGAGTGTCCAGGAAGTAGGGAATGTAAATTAAGTTAATCTGTATGTTAAAATACTTGCTCTGCAGGTGATCCTTATTGATTTTTCAGGTTGTATTGATAAAGCATGACCTCAGGATTTTTAACACCAATTAAAAGAATTCTTAATAATATGTGTACAAGAAGAATGCTACATTTATTAAAGAATCACTTTCTGAAAGGGAAACTTAAGATAGTTGGCCATTCTGTCCAAAGATTAAGCTCCTAGAAACTGAAGGAAATGAATGATACTAAGTTTCCAGACCACCAAGCTATGCAACAAGTACAAGTTCATTTAAAATGCCCCAGGGACACGGTAGTCCCCATCACTGGACGTTTTCAAGATGGACAAGGTGCTAGATAATCATCTAAATTCCCTTTCCCACAAAAGGTTGGAGCAGATGATCTTCTGAGGTCCCTTTCAACCTGGACTATTCTATGATTCTAGGGAAAATTGGGGAAAACGCAAGACTTACCTGTACAGTTTCTTTCCTCCATATCTAAAGTAAAGCCACTGTTACATTTACATTTGAAACTTCCAATTGTGTTTCTGCATTTACCATTCATGCACATACCAGGGAACACTTTA
Source organism: Phaethon aethereus (assembly GCF_964289735.1). NCBI lineage: Eukaryota > Metazoa > Chordata > Aves > Phaethontiformes > Phaethontidae > Phaethon > Phaethon aethereus. The sequence continues at coordinate 54,415,398 of NC_138577.1, read as the reverse complement.
CATTCATTGATATCTGTGAAATAAAAATAAAAGAGCATTCTTAAGCACAAATATATATATATATATACACACACCCCCCTCATTAATGGAAATTCCCTGTTCCTCCTTACCAATTGTATGGGCATAAAAAGCAGGGTATAGGTTGCAGGGGACTGAGGGATGGCCTCCTCCTACACAGGTTACGAGAATGGAAAAATGAAACAGAGGCGGACAGCAGGAGGGGACATTGTTGGAGACATGACTGGAGATGCAGTCTTGGAAGGCAGAACTCCATGTCCCAGGAAGAACCTTGAGGGACTGACACCCCTGGAGGACCTATGTCAGTGCAGAGACACCCCTGAGGGACTACAGCTGTGGGTGACCCATGCCAGTGCAAGGACATGCCTGAGGGACTGTGGCCTATAGGTGACCCACGTAGGGGCAGAAACACCCTGAGGGACAGCGGCCCATGGAGGATGCATGCTGGAGCACAGACAGCTCTGAGGGATTGTGACCCACGTGCAACCTCTGCTGGGGTAAGGAGATCCCTGAAGTACCATGACCTGTGGTGATCCATGCTGGGGCAGGGACACTCCCCAGGGACTACAGTACCTGAGGGACCCACACTGGGGCTGAAGACATCCTGAAGGACCATGGGCTGTGGACAACCCATGCTGGAGCAGGAACACCTCAGGCCCTCCGTTCCATGGGCAAGCCCATGCCAGAACACAGGAAATGAGTAAGAAGGAAGGAGCAGTGAAAGAAAAGACTAAGCAACAAGGGGTGACACAGATAAGCTGTCACAGTGTCCCCAAGGCCCTGCGCTGCCAACTGCCTCATCCATGGAGCTTGGCGGGGCGGACACCAAGGAAGGGTGGAGAAGAGGTACTGGGCTGAAGCCAAGCCTGGGAGTAGGGGAGAAAAGGTATTTCCCTACCTGTTGAATTGTTTAAGCTTTCTTTGCTTCTCAGTATCCAAACCAGTAATTAAAAATTTATGTTAATCAACAATCAATAAAATTCAAATGAAATTTCCTGAGTTGAGACTCTTTTGCCCATGATGCCAATGTATATTATGCTCTATTTTGCCTTCTAACACAATGAATATTCATGGTGTTTCTGAGCCAGCTTGTAATAGATATAACTATTACCTGGTTGATTGATTGTTGTCTTTTAAATTCAGATTGCCAGAGTGATATCTGGAGCTCAGTTTAGAGCAGGGTAATTTTTCTTTTGTAGAATATCAAATGAAATGATTCACCTCTTGTCATGGTGTTTTGCTGGATAGCTGGATAACACAGTTAAAGGATCTTGCACAGGACAAATAATAAAGGTTTTTCATATGTCAGCCTCTCTCATGTGCACCCCTCTCAACAGCATTTATAGACCTGAATGAGCTTTTCTTACAGTTTATGATATAATTTGCTAGATCAATGTCCTTACCTGAGAATCATCTTTGATGAAACAAACTATTATTTCCTATGTATTAGTGTGAATGGAATAAAAGTGTAGTCCAAGCACAAAAGCAGAAACAAGAAGCAAAATCTTACAAAAATCTTGGTGCGGACAAGTTTTTATTATTATTAAATAATTAAGAACTTATTATTTCTAATTAAATAAATTTTAATACAGATAAGCAATGATATTATTATTATTATTATTATTATTAAATTCCTTATTTGTTTAGTAAATCACTACTGAATGCTCAGAGCTTTGCCTGAGGATAGTAACTCCTGAAAATCAGAGCTTACTTATGGTGAAGCAAAGGTCCAATCTGTTAAATTTTCTCAAGCAACTCAACATTTTTCCAGAAAAATCCTTCAGAATACGTTCTTTTAGAAATAAATAAAGTACTAAAATATTTCTTGATCACTTCAGCTTCTGTACAAAGAAATTTACAGTTTTCTCCTCAGATCTCAGTCACCTCAAATATCCCAGGTCTGTTTTCTTAATATTTTTCCCGTCTCTTCAGTGTGGTTTTGCTCTACAGGTGAAGCCAGTAAAAGCTTGACAAAAGGTTTTTATTTAGTTCCTTGTCATTGCAGCTCCTTGTTATCACTGCCCTCATAATTTTAATGCAACAGACACCCTTCCCTTTTAATCACTTATTAATTCTGCAAACCACAGAAATAACCCATCCTTCTTCAGTCTCTCTTTCTGAGAACACTAGCCAAATTTTAATAATATTTTACAATTATATCTTAACTCCTTGACTTTATTGAACTTCATTTGACCCTCGGTTCACTCTTTGCAAAGCACTACCTTAAAAAAGGGTGCACATTTTCTGTTATTGTCATGATTTAGAGCTCCCTTTCCTTCAGTCCTGTTGTAGTCATTTCCTTTTTCTCCTTACCAAATTCAAACTTTGCACCTTTTCCTTTTAGGCTCCTGTAACATTCTTGAGCACCATGCAAGCAGAGAGTTTGCCACCTGCAAGGTCAGCTCTTTCAGGCAAACATCTTTATAACATCTCTCATCTCAAGTATGTACAAACATAGACACAAATCCTGGCATTTTCTTACAATATTCACCCAGATGTACCTAATACGCATTTTTAGATCCAAGAATGAACCCTTACCTTTATAAAATGGCCTGCCAGTTAGAATATCTCCCCTATTGGAAAAGCCAGGACCTCTGGGGCACAGAGACTCATATTCGTTGGTGCCAGGCTTCGGACACTCCTCGCAATCGGAGCCCCAGGCAGCCCCCACAGCACAGCAGCAGGCATCCATACGAAACTTGCCAGGCACAGACTGAATGCACTCATCTTCATCCCATTTCAGGTAGCATTGCTCCATGCGAATATCTGCTCATTTTACAACAACAATTAGCATTTTACAACAACAATTAGGCATTTTATTTTATGCTAAAGTTTTCTGTTCTTCAGAAGCACCTATTTCTGAGGCACAAGTGCATGTGAGGCTCAGTTTCTGGGAGACAGATTTCTGCTCAAGGCTCCATGCTTCCGCACAATGTTCCCATTTGAAGCTGCTAATATTGCACTATAGTTAAGTTTCTGGATCTCTGTTGTACCACATAAAAATGCAAGCATTTCTTTTGTTGTCTCCTGTGATTGTGCTTTTTAGGTTTCTATGCATATTTGGTAGGACAGAGACATGCATTTCTTTACTGTATCAGGTCTTCTTATTTACAAATTGACCTGCATTCATAGTAAAAAAAAATAATTCCTACTTATGTTTATATTATTAAATTAATTTCATAACACAAGGAATACAGAAAAAAAATTGCTGACTGTTGTTAGGCTTACTTTAACACCAGTTAGCAGGAGACAACAATATGGTTTGCAGAAAAGGTAATTATGCTTATACTCAAGGGTCCCATTTCCAGAAAAGCAGGTAACCAAAAGATAGATCAACCAAGTGTGCAGGCAAAATCTGTACTTGCATATCCAACTGTAAGAAAAAGTACCACACACCAGTCTGCACACAGAAAAAAATCACCTTTGCTGTATCTTACATACAGTAAAAAACAATAACAATCTATTTGAAAGCATCAGTACATTCCACATTTTTCACCTATTTGTGTACCAGTAAAGAAAAAGAGTTTAAATTTTTTAGAAAAAAAAAATCACTACTTGTTAAAATATAAAATTGGTATTAAAAATGGGTTGTTAAGTCTCTGCATGCTAATTTCTATAACATATGCCCAAATTCCAAAAATTTGGTAAATAGTATCAATAAGGGGAAGCGGACAGTATCAGTTACAGGACTGCTAGAGAAGATGTCTGTGATACTAAACAGAAATTTGTTGATAGCTTAATGCTCACCAGGGAAAGAGAGTTACTTTCAGTGTGTAAGGAAATTCACAAGGACACACCGTGTCTCATAAAGTAACTTCTGGACATATTCTAGAGCCTCCTGACATGACTGAAATGGACTGGATGTCAAGCTGTATTTTCAGGATGAATATGAGCTTTAATGTTTCATCTGATATACAGGACTGGAAACTAGGCTTTTGCAAACCTTAGTAGGAACTCTTAAATGCTTAGTGCAAAAAGCTTTGAAGAAGATGCAAGATCTAAAAATAACACAGATGAGCTGCTGAACTCTTCCATACAAGCCCTTTAAAGTTGTGCAGAATTATAATATAAGTTTACCCTGTGCATATCTGAAGTTAAACAATTTAGAAGCAAGTATAAGAAATGGAAATTGTTCAAAGAATACTCATGGTTTCCTGTAAACTATTCCACATCAAGATCATGTTAATTTTCATTTCCACACACTAAGCAAACATACTGCTAATAAATACTTGTTTGCACTAAAATCACTGTAGTGGATCCTGCAGGAAATAAACATATTTCAGAAATACATGACGTAGTGCACAGTGCTTGTGTAGCACAGGAGAAAGCACACAACTTGTAATATAAAAAGTTATTTTTTCATTAAAATAAGAAAAGGGAATATAGCTTTGAGGGTAAAGGAATACTGTGTTTTGCTTCAAAATGGCTCCTCTGTTTGATGTTTTAATTATATCTATCAACCACAATTAATTTCACACCTGTTCTTATCAAATTTCTCATTGAGAAATAATACAGGGTTGATGGCCACAGATACCAGTGACTGGGAACAGAATTACTAAATTTGGTGGGCGGGGAGTGGAATATCAAATAAAACCTAATGTACAAAACTGCATATGATATGCACAAACATAACGGATAAGTGCATCCGGGCAGACTTGGTTTTGAATTGTTTCATTTGTCTGAGACATTTATACTAATTGTACACATCTGCTTCATTTCAAAATTCTGCTTATTTTAAAAAATATTTCTAAAGTTATATTCACATTAAAAAAATCCACAAGCTGGTAACTATTTCTATCAGCTGTTGGTAAGGCATAGTGCAGTTAAGGCAAAAATGTTTGCTTAAATTTGAATCTGCTTGAGGAAAGAGAATATTGTTGAAGTAAAAACAATAAAAGTTTGAGTAGGAAGATCCTTGATATCATGCAACAGATGAAAATTTTTTTTCAGTCTGCTGCACTGTTTTCTTAAAAGAAATCAATGCTGTCAGTAATCATATTTTTACAGTCCTGAGAACTGTTAAGAAAAATCAATATGGATTCCAGAATCTATTCTAAACATCCAGTACCCTGATTTTATCTTTTTTCCATCTCTGACCAAGGATGCAGATTAATAATCCTAACTACACGTGCTACAGGATACTTCTGGTTTTTTGAACTTACATAGGGGTTCTGTATTTTTTATACCTGAAGTCTTGCCTAGAGAAATGTATGTCTTCATGGACATCGTGTTTTGTCAGTTGAAGATACTGATCTGTACAACAAAGATAAAGTCTTATTTTTATCTACACTCGTTTTGATTACTTTCAGACAGACCAATTTGCATCAGCATATTTGTGCTACAAGGAAGTATCTGAGTTTTACAGAATGACGAGATAGCAATAGAGAAGAGCACTGTTCACACTGCATTACAAGCTCCTGGCTGATCAGCTGACTGAGCATCATCTAGCGAGTCAAACATTCGTGTTTGTGAACAGGAGTCAGAGTAAAGGCAGAACTCTAGCAAGACGTACTGATTGCTCTGCAGGCAAAACAAGTCTTAACACAAACTTTCGTATTCCCCCAAAGGATTAACAGCTCTTCCCTGAACTGACACAGGCATTTGATATCTAAGCAGGAATAAATGAAAACATACACTTAACGAACGGCTTTCGGAGGAATTCAGAAACAAATCAAACATCCTTTCACACCTCTTTGAGAAAAATTTTGGACAACTGTTGGACTCAGATAAAAAGCTGTCAGAGTTGGGTGAGCTCTTACCTAAACACACTCGCCCTGTTCCATCCAGTGTCAGTCCTTCAGGGCACTCACAGTGAAATGAGCCTCTGCTGTTAACGCACCTCCCGTTGGGACAAACCCCCGGGAAAACATCACACTCATTTACATCTGTTGGGGAAACAAAGGGTTGAGTTACATGCTAACTCGAAGGAGACAGCTATAGCTTTACTGAGAATTTATGCTACAGGAAAGAAAGGGAGAGGCTTTCATCCATACTGTATTTGGGTCTGAACACTGTTCTGAACGAGCATCTAGCTCGGTCTCCAAGGACTCTTGCAAGATCTTCAAGTCATAGGGCATTAAGATGCCTCATTCTCTTCTCCAAAACAAGATGATGGGTATGGCTGAGAGAAAGGAAAAACTAAAGGAATTAAGTGTATTTTAAAGAAGCAGTTCCATTCTCTTTGTATCATTTTGATATTCTCCAACAGCATAATGTAACACTTCGCAATAGTCAGTAACTGTGAAGGCATTCATCTAAAGTCAATATGATTATGCCTGATGAAAAGAACAACATAATAAATCCCCTTTTATGTCATTTTCAAATAAAATAAAAGTGATATCTTGAATAAGAAGCAAAAACTTCACCTTCACAGGTAACACCCTTCACTCTGGCAAATCCTCTTGAGCAAGCTGTGTCTGGAATCAAGCCAGAAAGATATATCACTGCTTTAGAATGACAGAAAGATCAGAGTAAATAATTTAAAAATAAATATATCTTCAGAATTTTCTAATAATTAGACTGTATAAGGTGGTGAGTGCTCTAGGTCACCCTAGTGCATCTAGGTCAGCCATCTCCAGGAAAGCAGGGCTCCATCACGCATAACAGTTACTTGGGAAGACAAAATGCCATCACTCCGATAGTCCCCACCACCTCATCGGGTAAGCAAAAAAATTATCAGAGTAGTGGTATTTCACCAATAGCCGGGATGCCAGCAGGCGGGTCACCCCACACCACTTAGCCTACACCTCTCACCCAGAGAGAGCTAGACCTAGACCTCATCAAGAAAAGCACTGACTCATGCATGTTATTTAAAACAGGTGAATAATTGAGGAAATTAAATCTTAGACAATTACTTTTCTTAATGGAGACCAGAATGCTCAGCATCTAATCATACTAATCTCTGTACTCAGATGTAGCTGAAAGGTAAATATCCTGCAAAGTTGCCTGAAGATTTAAAGCTTTAGTGATGCCAGTGATCACTAAAGGCTTTTTTTCCACTGCAGCTTGATAAAGGATCTGAGCAATGACATTATTTTAGGATATGCATGTAAAATGTAGCATGATGTACTGATATGAAAGCTTGCTGAAATGTAACTAGTTAGACAACAGCAAATTTAATGGCCAAATGTACCCTGTCTGAGCTAATTAGCTCTCTAGATTGATTAGTTTTTGATTAGTTTTACCAGTCTAACCTGACTATGCTGCTTCCTGGAGTCCAAAGTAATATCTTTGCTTGATGCTGCACTGCACACTTAAGAGCTCTGTTGAATGTTGCTTGCACCGCTCTTGTTAGACAGGATACATGTGCCCACAGTTATTGTTCCAATTAAAAATGAAAGGCTAAAATGTCCTGACACTGGTTCAGCTGCAAGTGGCATTATTCAAACGTTATGGGGAGAATGCAGCACAGCATTTTTTCCACAAACTAGAGCACACAGTTAGCATTCCTGCTTCCAACTTCTAAACTTAGCCCTGTAATCTAATAGTAGTACTATTCTGCAATCTATAACTGTACATAAACTATGTGTTTGAAAACAGCTGGAAAAAGTGTTAACAGCCCACAACATAAAAAGCCCTCAAGACTTTTACCAGATATTTCACTTTATTATTGTAGTCCTTACATCCTTACCCCAGTGCACACTCCCTGTGGAGACGAAACACGCATAATTATTAAACAATTTATTTCCTGGTAACTTCAGCTATTAGAATGATCTCTAAGGGTAATTACAAGTGATGCTAAATAGGACAACTTCATTTCATACATTTTTTGTGTTGTCTGTTTGTTTGTTTAATATACAGAAAACAGTAAGAATCTATGCAGTGGTACTTCCTCTATTCTCCCAAAAGACACAGGATATGAGACCATACCTAATTCACATCGCTCACATGGACTGCCCCAAGCTGCTCCTAAGGTAGCACAGCACTCAGATTTCAGTGTAGCACCATTGATGTTGACTTCACAGCGACTGTCTTGGATGTTAAGCCAGCAAGTCCCCTTCAGGCTATCTGCAGCGGAATAGAAAACAATATGAAATTGTCACAGCAAAAACAGTTGGCGTGCCATATCCATGCCATCAGCAAACAGAGTACCAAGGGAATGCAGGCTCTCTTTTAAAAGAAAACCTTCCATCATAGTAATTTTGTACACATTTTAATTTAGAAGTGGTGGAAAGGAATAGTACTATCACTAGAAGTGAGCAATAGAGCACGCTGCTTGAGGCATTTTATAGTCCAGGTCCCAGAGCTAGCAGAGGTCCTCCAGATACTACAGTGGATTTTCTGATTTATTTTATCCAGTGATCAATCAGTCTGAAATACACAAGTTACAACAAAAGCAGAGATCACAACCTGTGACTTCCCCTTTCAGCAGACTGCCTGAACCACTGGGTTATGAAATCCAGGTGCCCTTGCCTCTCTCTCAGTTGATGAACCTTCAAGGTTGTCAGGAAGGAAAAAAAGATAAAAATGTGGGGGATAGGGGTGTGCTACATTCTTTCAGGGGTCTGGTTCTGCTGGTGCATTAGCTACGCTTTGAACATGCCTATTAGGTTATACTCCACTCTCTGCTCCTGAGGGTTCAGTCCCAGCACACCCAGCTCCTGAATCACAAATTGCATCGCCAGGCTGGGAACCCAGACCAGCGCAGGCCAAACCCATTCCAGTAAGTGCCCAACCATGTCAGGCAGCACCTCCTGACTGCTGCCCAGGCTAGACAGCCACTCAGCAGAGGGGAGATTTTCAGCCACAGTTGCTGTCTCTGCTTCCTCAACCCCCCTGAAATTCTCTTTTAGGTACCCAAACCTTCAAGTCTTAAAATTTATGCTTTTAGTGCCCAAGCTGTTTTTAAAAATGTCAGTTAGATCCTAAATTGGTTACATACTTTAAAAGTTGTACCTACAGCACCTTTGCTCAGTACATTTTACAACGTTACACTCATGGTATAATTTTATACATGGTATAAAATTTCTTGAAGCAGACAAGAAGATTTGTGATCAGATAGCAAAAGCAGGCTGTAAAGATCTAACCCAGATTGGGAGGTCAGTCTGAGTAGAATTTAAATGTGTGTGCATAATCAGAGTTCAAAGCTAAGCAAGTGGCCCAGATGAATTTAATGAGATGACTAATGAAAGGGGAATAGAATTTGGCTTTAAGATTTACGTATATTATAGGTACAAAAAGCCAGACGATCTATTAGGCGCTGTTGATCACTATTACTAATACGTCATGTTTAGGAGCAATGTGCTTAAGACAGAATCATTCCAGGTTTTTTTCTTTTTTTTTTTTTCCCCAACTTTAACTTTTCTACAAAACTGTCATGTTACAAAAGTATGTAGACCACAGAATGCACAACCCTTCTTTTCAGGAAAAAAACTGCCCTAAGAATATGACTGCAATCACCCCTAGAAACTGGGAAACACATTTCATTAAGTTAAGTGTAAAAGTGTTGTGTTATTTAAGTTAATATTGGTCTCAAACATGTGGGGCAGAACACCACACTTAAACGAGTGCACAAACCAATGAGGGGTATAAAGGAGTGGAAGCCTCACCACACCTTGATGAGCCTTTAGCTAACAGTCAAGACTTGGGTTAACATAACAAGGCCAAAGATGAAACCTGGGCAGTCATTAGCTGGGTCACCTCTTAGCCAGTCATGGGTTGGGCATGTCCCTGGTCATCAGATGTCCCAAATTCAGGGACCAACATGGGGATAGGGAATATGTGTTCTTTAGCTGCTCTTTTAAGCCACATCCATCTTGCTCCCCATATGTTGATGTCTCTGCTTTACGTTATCAAAATGTACATGTTAAACTGAGCTCAGTAATATTTATTTTAGTACCCAACTTTACAGGATGGAAAATCAAATATCTCAGAAATTATTTAAATAAATTAGTGGGTGACATTCCTCACAGCGGCTGCACATCTACATTATCTTGCCAAAGTCTGCTTGTCTTATCTTTTTCAGCCTATGAGTTAATTTCCTTTATTTTACATAATCTCTCTTCGCCAGACGAAATCTACAATGGGCAGTCGCTGTTGACTTTTGCTTCAGTGAAAAAGTTATTATCCAGCATCAAAGCATTCTTTCTGTTGCTTGCTTCTCTTTGATTCTGACTTGAAGAAAAATATATGCATACTACAGGCAGATGGCAGCCTACTTATTGTGCACTGTATGAATTCCACGAATCTTGACTAAAACATACATAAAAAGCACCTATTAAGTGGCTATTTCAAAAAGCACAAATGGCAGTACCCCTACTATAAGAGCAATTCCCAAAATAGCAATGCAACACTTGTACCACCAACAGATGTATTTAAAAAACAATTCCACTTTTTTCCTCTAAGAGTGCAGCCTCAATATTGCAAACACTGTCAATGTGCAAGCAAAATAAATGCAAAATATGTCAGCATTTTTGCTGAATGCTTTTATTGTAACTGCTGAACTAACAACCCTCATTTGCCGGAGGCTTGAGCACAAATATTGTGACTTGAATTCTGACCGTAATTTAAGCAAGTCATTTCTTCTCTACCCACGAAAACTCACAGAAAGAGACAAATGGCTCACATCTACGCTCAATTTCTACAGGTAATATGGATGTAAATGGCTCAAGCCACCTGGTTCTTCAGCCTGGAGGCTAAGCAGACTGAGTCAAGGAACCAGAGGAACTGACAGACTGAATCTTCTGTCCACAAACTGAGCCATATAGCTTCTCCGTATAAAATCAGTCTAACATGCCGTACATGGCCTGAGTCCACAAGACAGTGAAAATCAGCTATAAAACCAAGTAGCAATAAATAGTAGCAACAAAAACATTGGAGCAATAAATTGTAAAAATAAAATTAACAGTGATGTTATGTTAATCCTTTCTCATTCTAACTGTTGTCATGTGCTTTTACTTTAAAAATCTGCGCCATTTTTAATTTCAGGAACTTTAATCATCATCGTGCAAGAAAGAAAGAAAGAAAAACTTATAACGTAGGACTGTTTCTGGTTCTGACATGAGAGCAAATTTGAAACTAAAGAAAAACCAGAGAGGGGTCAGAATCTGGTATTACCTTACTTCTATCATTCTTAGGAAGAATACAACACATTCCCAAACCACAACACCACTTTACTCATACATTTATATTTTGGCATATGCTTTCCATATCTGATGCTACAAGGAATGCTTTACAGGAGCAATTTGCTAAAAAAATTAGGGCAAATACATTCAATATACAAGTCTTTCACTGCAGTGGTAATGGGAAAAACAGCTTGCTCTACTGCAGAGATTTAAAATGGCATACATTTGACAAGCGCATTTGCAAGTTTTTCACACAGTAAACTACCTATAACTTCCAAACCCTTACTCACTTTTCAATAATCCAGTCTGCCCTCCTCTCAACACTATCAATTCCAATGGAAGCTTTGCCAAGATAGAAAAACATACAACTGGGCTCTAACAGTATAAATATGTAAGTCTTGCATTAGCTGTATTTCCTTCCTCCCGTCTTAACATATTCTCACCTGTAGTACACAAAATGTTTCCTGAGACAATTTTGGTCAAAACAAAAAATTAATCATTAGGCTCACAGTATATAGGTGGCTCCTATTCTTCACCTTTTATCTGACTGTTCAGGTATTTTTTTTGTTTATGTTACTTATGACTAATATTCAGGCCAAATGGGACCTCACACTGTAAACTTTCCAAAGGAAACCATTTGCAAAGCTGTTATAACACTGTTATAATGAGTTCCTTTGTGAACTTGTACCTTTGGATGTGAGAACACAAGAAGATTAAAAATAAGCAGTACAAAAAGCATAGGTTAGTGTGGTCATATGAAGGAATTAGCATTATGTAAAAAAGAACAAAAACAATACTAAACTTCACTGGACAGTGGTGCCACATGGAAATCTAGGAGCAGGCTTAGGGACAAAACTAACATTCACTTAAAAAACATATTATGGCATAGACAAACTCCATCATTAAATGGAAACTTGAGTCTTTGCATTCAATTTCCTATCTTAAGAAAATCTTGGCAAGGCAAGAAAGTTGAATCCAGAACACGAGACAAATCCATCTTAAAATAAAAGGAACATTTAAAATTAGCATCATTCAGTTATTAATCACACTCCAATCCAATTTATCCTGCATATCCTACAATGACTTCAATTATGTTACACAAATAACATGAAACAATGGCAGCTTATGATCACCTGAACAGTACAGATGTCTCCAATCCTTTGAGTTTTCTTGGAAAAGCAAGAAAAAAAAACATTAATGAATGGCTTCCAAAGATAATGTCAGTGACATCTTGCAGACAACTGTTGCTGCTAGCTCTATTAAATCTGTGCAGTGCTCTGCTTTTTTTCAATGCAACAGAATCCTCAAAGGACACTAGCATTATCTATTTATATACATTTTGTGTGTGTGTATAAATAAAACCAAGACAATATTCGTGTCTGCTCCAGGGGCAGTGATCCTGACAAGCTCAGATCTGTCTTACTCACCTTAACCAGCTTCCTACAAAAGAGGAAAAGTAAAATAATGCTATATTGTATGTATTATATTATAGTGCTATAACACAAAAGCCCTTAAGATTTCCTTATAGCTAGGGAAGTCAGTCTTCACAGTTTATGAAGAATGTCCTGAACGCTTGAAACCACGTCCTTTCCTAACCTTATCTGAGTAGACGTTCCTCCAGTTTTACTTGCTTTCTTTTCTCAGATTTAGAAGTGGCCAGAGAACTCGGTGACTATTTGTGCTTCACAGTTTCTCAACTACCAGACCGATCACCTATAGCTTTACTCATATTCTCATTCTCCCAAAGGACACGATAATTCCTGTTAATAGTAAGACAACCCCACTCTCTCTCACACCAATTAATACCTGTATTTCACCACTTTCACCATAGTTCGGACATCATCGTGAACTATTGTTTTTCTCAGCTCGCTCCTGCTCCCAGGGAAACAATCAAATTAGTACGTGTTTGTTTGGTCTTACCTATAGAACTAGACATATTGCCTGCTTTCATGGGGAAATTACCCAAATACATTATTTTCTTGCCTAATTAATCAGTATGATCAATGTTTTTCAAGTTAGTTAGGAAAAGGGAAAATAATAGGAGGAAATACTCACCAATACATATCAGTCCTGTGGAGTCCAACTTGCTGCCAGGTGAACATTCACAACTGAAAGATCCAAGATTGTTCCTGCAGGCACCACTGACACACGGGCTGCTTTCACACTCATTTATATCTATAATCCAGAAACAAAAGACACTGATAGAACTACAGTGTGCTTCTGGAAAATATTACACAGTTTAAATGCTGCTGTAGACCATGATTTGCCAAGACTGCCTGGTAGATTTGATTCCCACCCCCTCTCAGCGTGACATTCAAAAGACAAAGGGACAGGCAGGTAGCATGTATGTGCATGTGTATAGGAGCACATATTTTAAAAGTGTTAATTAAACGGCTCTTTTCTACAAAGATAGTAATTTTCAACAACTTCGGCCTACAAAGTTTTCCAGCATCAATTATAACTGTCCTGTGAGAAAACAACATTCTTTTTTTCATAGAACACAATGCACTGCCAGCCACAACATGCAGTGCACAAACAAAGGTCTTACTGTTTCTGTGATTTGTGGCTCCATGAGGCTTTGGAAGAATTAAGAAAACCCTGTAAGAAGCAAAATACTACAATGCTGGCTGCAATCCTTTAATTCTGGAAAGTGTTCAAGAAATAGGAGTTGAAACTGGAATACTGTAAATGGTACTTCCCTCTAGCCCCTAACTCCTTCTATTTATTACCCCTGTGAGCTTTTTAAGCCTGTTCTCATGTAGAAATAGGTCCCTTGCAGACAGTATTATTTGCTTTTTTTTTTAAGTGAAATCAGTTAAGATTAAAAGAATATTAGCAAATTTTTTCAAAGAACAATTGCAGATCCGTATCTACCATTTTTTCCCGAACTCAACCAAAATCAAGCCATGCATTTTAATCCAACGAGACAGTTCCTTTGGTGGGCCAGAAATAAAACTGGTTAGTGCTGACTTATGTTTGCTAGTAGTGCTTGAAGAATAATGTCATATCCATAAACTAAAATAGCCTGATTTAAATTAATTATAAATTAATGCAGCATCTAGTTAAGCACTGGAAACATTTTCAAGACAAACTAAAATATCTTCCATTTGCTCTTTGATATGTTATGATGCATCAAGTCTTCTTTTCCCTAGACATGTATTCTTTCATGATCTTCTGGGTGTATAGGAAGGAATATGTGTTTAAAATACTCACCAAATTATGCATATATAATTTAAAAAAAGAAAGAGGAAAGAGATGGAAAATGCCCAGAAATCAATAAACTTAGGAAACTGTGATCTCTCTCTTCATGCCAAAAGCAAGCACTTAATTTAAAAGCCAATTTTTATAGTCCCTTTACTTAATGGAATTACCTACAAAGAGCAAATAGGACATGTCTCTGAATGTCAGCAAGTTTTTGAATAGTGACAGAGCTTTATGTTTGTGAAGTCTACTCTTAAACTTGTGGATTACCAAGCTTACACATTAATCATACACAGATGCAGAGATATAAAATCTAGGAGGCCTTATCAGGTCAAGACAGTGTGTTACATGAACACACCCACACAGCTTCAACGGCTGACTGTACCGGGCTAACTGCATCAGCATAACCATCCTCCTATGGGCTGGTAGTCCCTTAGGGCATTAGGCAGAGCTTCCATATTTCTCTGCAAACAGCCTCTGCAGACACAGTTGGTTGTCTTGTCTCAGGTTGGGTCCTGAGCCAGCTTACTATGGAGAGTGCAGCACGGTGCATGAGCCGGTAGGGCCATGCTGGGTCTGGCACTGCTCATGTGTGATGATGTGCTGGGAAGTGCAGTACAGAGGTAATCAAGTAGATCTAGAAAGCCAGTTAGTTCTGACAGAGCAAGCTCTAAGTCCCTCTGTATCTGAGCTGGAAATCTGGAGTGCTCGCCAACATACATCTGCTCTGCATCCTTTCTCCTCCCTGTAAATACATTTCCCAAGGTTTTACAATCCAAGGCATGCTCCTTGCCTCCCTTGGCTCCGCTCTCTCTCCAGCCAGCTATACCTGGTAGTGGAGAGCAGTCTCTGCTGCTTTTGCAGAGAACCCAAATATCTTGTTCCCACAATTAGAAACAGATCACACTGAAGTCATCTTAAATATGCACTGTATGTCAAATAATTCTCCGTACAGAAATGCTCTTGGAGAAAGATGTACTTTTTCTTCCTTTCCATCTGATATCTTGCTTTCAGCAGTTTGGCTAGCTTTAAAAAAATGAGAAAAATTGAAAAAGCAGGACAAATTAACTAAATTTAAGCTATATATAGTCTCTCCCTGCCAAAGTCATCAAATGTTCACTGTCAAAGTCCAAGAACAAAGGGACACCCAATGAAGCTGGCTGGTAGCAAAACAAGTAAAGAAATGGTTGTTTACAGAACAGGCAGAGAAATCTGAAATCCTTGCCCTGAGGATGCTCAAAGCTTGCATTAATCAATGACAGTCTAGAAAAGTTCATGGAAGATAAATTCACCAAAGTCTGTGTAAGATGAAGATCCTACTTCTGATGTCAGAAGTTCCTGAACCACAACTGTTGGGGATTCAGAATACTTTTGGAAAGTAATGTTGTACACTTGCTCTGTTGTGCGTCAAAGGAATCTTTTATCAGTCTCTCCATTTATGTCTTTGCTTTTATGCAGATATGATTCTCTGTCCAGTCAGTTGCAAGTGCTCTTCCCTGTTTTTAGCTAAGATGCAACTTCAGAGAAGTTCCCATGAGGGACCAGGCATGATCTGGCCATGGAATCACTGGGGCTTTTGGACACCAAAAATAGTCTCCACTATGCACATGCAAAATGAGACTTAAAACTCGCACATTTTTAGAGTAAAGAGGCACCACCTTGACACAAAAACTACTCAAGAAATTTCAAGCTGCAATAGCATACAGGAGCAAGAGCTTTTTAAAGGAAAGGTCACAAGGTTTGCATGCCTCTCAACACACAAATCAACATTTTCTTAGAAATGAACAAAAAGTTTTGCCTGAATTTTTTAAAGGCAAAATCAAAACCTAGTCTGACTCAGACACCCAGGGAAGGTCAAATGTTTGAAGTCTGCTGAAGATCTTTATAGCTGAGAACACCTGATTTTCATGTAAGTGTCACATGGTTTTAACAGCTGGCAGCCCAACCACACATAGGGCTGCACATACACAACCAATGTACAAAACACTTTAATAAGCAGATAGTGGTCACTATCCAGGACACCACTTCAATCACATTCAGGATACAAAAAAACCCAATGCATGAAACTTAAAATACTTCACATTTATAGATGTAATAGCAGGTTATCATGCTGTCGTGGTTTAACCCCAGCCGGCAGCTAAGCACCACACAGCTGCTCACTCACTCCTCCCTCCCCCAGTGGGATGGGAGAAAGAATGGGGAAAAAAATTGTGGCTCGAGATAAAAACAGTTTAATAGGACAGGAAGAGAGAAGGAAACAACAATAACAACAATAATAATACTGACAAAGGAATGTACAAGAACAAGTGATGCACAATACAGCAATTGCTCACCAGTCAGTGATCGACAGCCCATCCCCAAGCAGCGATTTCCACCCCCCGGCTAACTCCAGTTTATGTACTGGGCATGACGTTGTATGGTATGGAATATCTCTCTGGCCAGCCTGGGTCAGCTGTCCTGGCTGTGTCCCCTCCCAGCTTCCAGTGCACCCCCAGCCTTCTTGCTGGCAGGCCAGCACGAGAAGCTGCACTGTCCTTGACTGCTCAGCAACAACTCAAAACATCAGCACGTTATCAACATTTTCTCATCCCAAATCTACAACACAGCCTCATGCTAGCTTCTGTGAAGAAAACCAGCTCTATCCTGGCTGAAACCAGGACACATTTTTAATTCTCCCCAATACTTAGCAAGTTAGGTTTACAATCAATTTTCTTCTAAGGAAACAGATCTGTATTTCAGGTTTTCAGAGTTAACAAGAAACCCAAACCTAAGAAAAAATAGTTGAGGGCCACAGATGGAAGTCAGCGTACCCAAAACTACAACCAAACATAAGTGAGTAAGTGGAGATTGAGAGGCCAAAGCATCTAAAGTTCAACACTTTATGAAGAGTGAAGCAGCTCTCTTGATTACACGGACTGTGTTCCTCAGTCTCTGCCCAAAGACAGTGAAAGGAGAGAAAAAGACTCAAAGTGAACATATGGGTGAGCAAAATGGGGAAGAACAGAAAGGAGATAACTTCATTGTCAGAGCTGAACATTTTCTAGACTGGGGTAACTGCCGGTCCGTTTTAAGGCAAAGTCAGACGATCTAGTCCAAATCCTCACACGAGTTTGCATCAACATGTTCCTTGGCAAAACAGATGACTCGATCTCCCAGGTTGCTGCTGTCCACAGGGACATTCCTCTTTCACCTTTCCTCCTCCTTTTCCTCCCAGCCTCAGTTTCTACACTTCTCAAGTGCCAGTGCCAGCCCCTCACTGAACCCATAGGCAAATAGTCACTTTCCATCTTCTGGGATGAGAATGGCAGAATTCAGTTGCCAAGACTGGGGGTGAGGAAGGATGTATCAAGGAACCAGACTCCTCATTACACTTTGCCCTGATGCAGGTGAAGGAATACTCATGCCATTTCTCTCTAGGGAGTAGAAAAATGGGACAGCAGCTTTCGCTGAGGATTAAGGTACACATACCTGGAGGCATTAACTTCTGGTTGTTTCTAAAACTACCTTGTGACTATGCTCTAGGCCTCCAGATCCTGCAAAAACCAGTTTGTTACTTTTTACACTTGACATGCTTCAGCACTATGCTAGGAAAAAAAAAAAAAAAAGAAAAAAACCCCAAACCAAATGCGTTTGGGTATTAAAAGGTTTATAATATTGCATTGACTACTACCCAAAACCACCATTCAGGAAAATAAAAATTAAAGGATGAATGCACTTCAGCATTAGTGCTCTGCTGAAATCAGGCGAAAAAGTATCACAAGCACAATGTAAACAAACTCCAAAAATTGTTTCCATACACCTTCTTATAATAATATTAAATGGTAATTTTAACAAGAGCAAGGAACCAAATTGATTTTAATATGGTATGTATTTTAAAATTAAAGCCACTATGTATGAAAGTATTTATCGGGGGGGGGGTGTTAAACTTTTTTTTTTAAGTGAGTGTACATTGTAAATGTCAGAGAAACAAAAATTGAAACAGTCCACTGTACATTCCTGGAAATGAACCTCAGAGCACATCTGGTTTACGTTTAACTAGTTATGTCACTGGAAACACGATCTAAACCACAGAGCTTGTTGTAAAAATCTCAACTTTCACAGACTCTGGAGCCTCAAATAAATCCCTGACTCCCCACAACAAATTGATAAAAAAATTCAATTGAACTATAAATAAAAACAGTGAAGGGTTTTGTTGTTTCTTCACATTTACTGATGAGAGATATATTAATTAAAAATACAGGGGTAAGTACTAAGCATCAGAGCATTTTCAGAGCACAACACAAAGCTTCTGGCTACAGCAGCTTTTTACAACTAGTGAACTTGTAACTCCAAACCGAATTACAGAGTGTTTCTTTGAACACAAAATCTGGACAGAAAGAGATTAATTGATTCCTCTACTGCCAACCCGCTCAACATTAGAAAAAATGTAATACATTTAATAGGTTTTATAGACAGTTTTATGCCAAGCCCCTCTTGATCAGGTTTTTTACCTAATCAGCTAAATTTCAGCAACAGCATATGAGATTCAAGATGAAGATGACAGATCCTTCATGGCCTATGTATATAGGTGAATGAAGAAAACAATACTGAAAGAAAATTTTATTTCAATAATTCTGTCTAGGTTGTTTGCATTCTCACATCTCATTCATCTACCTTTTGGCCAGTGTTATGCTCTGAAGTTGATGGCCTTTTCATCTTGGTAATGATCATCTCCCTTTACCATACTACTCCAGTTCTTCTGTCTAGAAGATTCCTTAAGAAACATGCACATTAAGGGCACGTGGTAAGCTATTTTCACAGCTAGAAATCTTTCACTGCACAGAAACTAAACAGATAGACAAACCCTATAAATATATTTCCCCTGAACCTTGTGGATAGATACTGGCATTGAGAAAACTTCTCAGAAAGAGCACTATAAATCCAGGGGGGTATGATATAAGAAAAGCTCTAATCTGAACAAGTGCTACTAATTTGTAACATACAGGGAGAGAAGAAATTTTAACTTTTATCAGTGACCTCTGAAACACACATGTACTAAAATATAAAGGAGCATAATTTCTTTTGAACAGAATAGGTGAAGAGGTGAATGATTTGATACTGCCAGAATTTAAACCATTTCATGAGATGTTTTGAATGTAAACACATGTTCACTTTCCAAACAGTTGGAGACATTCAAAACACTATTGCCCCCCATGTTGCTTGCTTCCATTCCTCTGCTGAAAACTGGCAAAGAGCACATGAGTGCTCCTCACCTGCTTCAGTGCAAAGTTAGCCTGTCCAGCATATGGTGCCAAGGAAATGGTTTAAGTTAACCTGACTGATCTTACACAGCAAGAATGGTTTACAGAGTGCTTCCACTTTCCTTTCTATATGTTTGTTTAGCTGTATCGCAGTAACTTCTGTCTGATCAGTAATAATGAGCAGCTATGGACAATAATGTCTTCCACTGCTCCAGACAAATCTGGATGGTGACACTGGTTCATATTATAGGTATTCCATAACAAAGGATTATAGCTTCCCCATCACTTACTCAAATGCAAGACTATTTACTATAACAACTTTCTAATGAGAATAAATATTGAGATTTACAGATCATGGAACTAAATAAGAAATAATGCAAAGGACCAGTAAAATTCTACTATTCTGAATATTAATTAAAAATTGAGACAGAAGCTTCTAATTTGACTTTTTTTGTACAGCCTTGCTTAATTTTTTTAAAAATTAAAACTTACTAGTTTCTGCTATGTAACACTTTCATTGATCTAATATCTGTGTTCATTAGTAACATAAGAAAGCAATTTTGATTATGCTGTAAAAATAAACAACTATTTTAGTATTACCAGGCAGTAATATCCAGATCCTGAAATTCAAACATCACATA
This sequence comes from Phaethon aethereus, assembly GCF_964289735.1. Lineage (NCBI taxonomy): Eukaryota > Metazoa > Chordata > Aves > Phaethontiformes > Phaethontidae > Phaethon > Phaethon aethereus. The sequence goes on along the minus strand of NC_138577.1, from coordinate 54,395,235 downwards.
AAGCATCCCAAATATCATAATTTTATCTAGAATTAACTATTGCCACAGACTGAAGGGAGTGAAGGGAGGAAAGAAAGAAGAGACTCTGTGACCAAAACAGGCACATTTCCCTAAATGATAGACTAGGTGTCCCAGCTACATGATCAAAGGCAAATATATATTACCCTTTATTCCAGCTTAAAAAATGTTTTACTTAAGGAAAGGAAAATATTTCCACATAAAAATGAACTGATTACTTTGAAAGAAATTCGATGGCGAGACACAACAAAAAAAAAAAATACTGCACAGAAATTACAAGAGGAATACAATGATTTCTGCAGTATCTTAGTTCTGTCTTTTCTTCCACTACCACTCTGAACCTTTTGTGATATTTTATCTTTAATGTTATATTATAAGCAATAAAATTAACACAGCTTGCAGATCTTTCACCTTCACATGTGTCTGTCTCAGTGCTGAACACATAACCCTTGGGACAAGTGCAGCTGTAACTTCCAGGGGTGTTTCGACAGAGGCCGTTATCACACAGCAGCCCGTTCACTGAACATTCATCAACGTCTGCAAAAAGATGAGTTAGACATACCAATGAGTGCAAATGCCATGAGATGCCTTCACCTCCCCAAGTAGCCCCTGTTGTTTTGTACAGCAACAATTAGGTTGTGAGATATGCATCTTTCTACAACAGTGCCTGAGCAAGGGAAAATGCCAATTCTTAGTTTCAAAAGTGTAATTAATTTTCACATTCTTACTATCAAAAATTGTGTTCCGTTTTCAAGTTTTTCATTAGCAGGCTCTAAAAATAGTTCATGGGTACTCTTAAAATAATAATTATGCTCTCCTGGAATGACCCTGGGATCTTTGTCACCTATATGACTATATTACCATGACAACTTCAGAAAGGTCTATTTGCTTTGAAACCAGAATTTTAGTGGTTTTTTTTTAACAGATAAATAACAGTGTGTTAGATTACTGTTCTAATCTTGTTTTATGATTTTGTTATCCATGAAATGAGTATGCGTGTTAAAATCTAAATTATACAGTTCACGTATGGCAGACATCTCAAGAGTTCAAATATGTACCTCCCCTCCTGAAGTATACTATATTCAAAAAAACCCCTGTGATTAAGACCAGGATATCAAGCACACTGAATAGGAAAACCCCATAAATTAACATTACTCCCTGAACTCCACTTACATTAACTGCAAATAATGCAGTTAATGTTAACCAAAAGCAATCAATCTTCCTTGTTGCCCTATTGTTTATTTTTTAAAAGAAAAAAAAAAAAATTAAGCTAATTTCCTTTAATGCCCATCACACATCACAAATACTTAGCCTTATATAATAGCACTGACGGGATAAACCATGATAAACCTGACCCTTTATCCTACTTCAGGGTGTCTCCTATATTTTGACTGCTTCATTTCCCAAACTAAACACTGCAACTGAAATCTTATATCAACTAGATTTTTTAGAAAGTTTAAGTTCAAAAACAAAGAAAAACAGGAATACAATATAATTACAATCTAGACGCTTTTGGTTTCCCAACTACCTTGTATTTTGCAAGCTATGCTTACAAGTTCCTTTAGGGTTCAGACAGTAAAGCCTGAACTTCCCCAGACAATGAATCCAAGATTTAAGTTTGGCAGCTGTAAAGAGGCTCTTCTAAACTAACCTGTACATAACGTAACCTCATCTGATTTTAACTAAGTAAAGGAGCATGGATTTGGAATTTGACATTTTCAAGAGCAATAGACTTTAATTTTGTCATACAGTCCTTTAATCCAAACTAGAAGTGTTACGAACGTATTATTTCCTTAGAATCTCACTGAATAACTTCAGATTTGGATTGTAATCTATTGTGACATGCACTGTAAAAACATGGAACAACACAGCCCATCCTCTAAAAACACTTAAAACTGACAAAAATACTGTCTGCATTCTGTATGATGACCATTTTTATTTCCTGGCAGCTCATAATCTGTATCATTAATTAAAACAGTTCAACCCTTTATTTAAGTGTTCATAATTATACTCTTTTGTGTAAAAGTTCTCCTATCTAAGAATAAATGCATCCTCATAGTCAACACGCTGTATTTTTATTTAAATAATTGAACAGACATATACCTATATTAGCACTTACATAATCCCAGGTGTAACTAGATAAATAAAATCCCTTGCCATAAAATCCATTTGGAAAAGGAATATTATGTGAAACATAAAAAAAACCTGACAGTTTTCTGCCGCAGTGCCTTCCCTGCCAAAAGGTCGTATTTAGGGCCTTTAGAAAGTAACTAGCTGTAAAATTCTGTAAGTCAAGCAGATGAAAAGAAACACTTTTATTACTTTGTGTTTGCTTTGCATCACTAGGTAGGAATGTTTGGTATTAAAATTGTACCAGAGTTACATAGTACAGGTTTTCCCTACCAAAAATGACAGGGTTTTGTTGACCACAAACACCAGTGATAGGTCAGTAAACCTTTAAGTATAGAGAGCAATAATTTCTCAAAATAAACACATCAGATGGTAGGACAATACTTAAAACTGCCTAATGGTTTCAGATAGATTTCCACTAGCTTTTAATACAAACAAACTTCACTTTACTGTTTAAAATTACAGGATTATAACAGGACTATATTATCGTACAATGTACCTGTGGTATAATACATTTTTTTTGCATGTAAGAATTCCCAAAAGAAAAAAAACACACTGAATTTCATGTATGACGATGAATAACAACATTAATTAGGCAGAGAGCAAAACATACAACATAGGTATCTTCTGTTGGGTATTCCTAAATGCTTGCAGAAAATGTATTTAGGTACTGCAATAACGGCCTGGTATAAACCTAAACTAAACTAGAAATGTCAATTAAAAGTTTCTGAAATTAATCAGTCCTGTATACCAGTGACCTGAAATTCTGAAAAATAAATGAACAGCTCTTACACTTGAGCCCACTGTTCAGATATGATTTGTGAAATCCTAAGAGGGGCCACTGCTTCCTGCATGAGCTGAAGCTTTCAGAAATTGGAGGACTTAGCATGCAGCTAAGCAGCAAACCATTCTGCTGTACTTGTGTAACTGAGGGACATCATGAATTATCACATACCACAGAGACTGTCTACATAGGCCACCAGTTATCATTTTTTATGAAAATGATAGCCATCTGTTACATTTTACTATGCAAAATCATAACCTTCAGCTCTCAATATGATCAAGCCTTGGAAGGGAGGCTTTTTAGGTGGTCTTGACGAATGTTATACATTAAGATAAAATACAAACTGATCCATGCTTTGAAAAAATTAATTCCTGACCTGCAATGATATCTCCTGCTTACACTTCTCACAAGTAGTAATATCCCCCCTCAAGTAACCGAAAAATACACCAGTAAGAATATTAGCTATGCACTGACTGAGAAAAGCAGTTTCATTAGAGATTGTTTGTATTTTCATTGTAGCTTTAAGAAGTACATGTCTTGCAACCTAAATTCTGTCAATCCACATTAGCATCAATATAGTGATGAATTATTCAACAATAATAAAATAATCAAGCAACTTACCCACACAATTCCTTCCAGAATGATCAGGCTCATAGCCACTGTTACAGTTACAACGATAGCTGCCACGTAAGTTTTCACAAATTCCATTGGAGCAAATATCAGGATCCAATGCACACTCATTAATATCTGTATTAACACATCACAGAAAATAACCAGATACTGAAAGATATGAAAAACCTGATCGTGTGATAGATGTGGACAACGCCTGACTCACTGGAGGTTGGGGCTGTCATTCAGACCAAGGGTAGAGCAAGGGTGCAGCCAAAAGGCTGAAAGAAGTCATTATTCCCCTCCATTTGACACTAGTGAAGCCAAACCTGGAATACTGTGTCTAGTTTTGGGCCACTTCATGAGGTTCACATGGGCCCACTCCCCAAGCCTATCAAGGTCCCTCTGGATGCTATCTCTTGCCTCCAGCAAATCAACTGCACCACTCAGCTTGGTGTCATCTGCAAACCTGTTGAGGGTGCACTCAGTCCCACTATGTCATTGATGAAGACATTAAACAGTATTGGTCTCAGTATGGACCCTTGAGGGATGCCACGTGTTACTAGTTCCACTTGGATATTCAGTCGTTGACCGTAACTCTTTGCACATGAACATCCAGCCAATTCCTCATCTATCTAACAGTCCATCCATCAAACCCATCTATCTCCAATTTAGTGGAGACAGAAGAATGTTGTGGGGGACTGTAACAAAGGCCTTACAGAAGTCAAGGTAGATGATGTAAGTAGCTCTTCCCTTCTCCACTGGTGCAGTCACTTCATTGTAGAAGGCCACTAAATTAGTCAGGCATGATTTGCCCTTGGCGAAGACATGCTGGCTGTCTCTAACCACCTCTATCTTCCATGTTGTGACATAACTTCCAGGAGGATCTGCTCCATGATCTTATCATGCATGGAGGTGAGGCTGCCTGGTTGGTAGTTCTGTGGGTCCTCCTTTTTACCCTTTTGTAAAAAATGGGTGTGATATTCCCTTTTCTGCACTCACCGGGACTTCACCTGACTGACATTTTTCATATATGATGGAGACTGGCTTAGCAAATATATCTGCCAGTTCCCTCAGGACCCTGGGATGCATGTCATCAGGTCCCATGGACTTGTGTATGTTCAGGTTCCTTGGGTGGTCTTGAACCTGATCTTCTACTATGATGGAAGGGACTTTGTTCCCCTATTCCCTACCTTGATGTTCAGAGACTTAAGAGATATGGGAAGAGTGATTACCAGTCAAAATGCAGGCAAAAAGAATTGTCGAGTACCTTAGCCTTCTCCATGTTGGTTGTCACTAGTTCTGTCCTTACTCAGCCATGCTGGTTTCCTGCCTTGCTTGCCTGATTTCTGACACATGGGAATTGAGAGCTCATGTGATCTAAGGAAAACATCCTTAAAGAGCTGCCAGCTCTGTTCTGCTCCATTATCCCATCCACTAATTCCTTAAGCAACTGAAAGTTGCTCTCCTAAAATTCAGGGTCCTAGCTTTACTCTTCACCTTGCCCATACCCCTTAAGATCATGAGTTCCACCAGGTGCAACAAAACTTCTCCTTTGGCTAGGCTGTCTATCACCCGGATTAAGAAATTATCCTCAGTGCACTCCAAGAGTCTCCTGAACTACATACAGCTTGCTGTGCTGCTTTTCCAGCAGATGTCAGGGTGACTGAAGTCCCCTAGCAGGACTGCCTCATGTATGTCCCCTCGATGTATGAGAAGAGGCTGAGGTAACTGGACTTCTTTAGCCAGCAAGAGGGAAGATGAGAGGGACATCTAATAGCAGTTCTCTGATCTTAACAGATGGTTACAGAAAACATGGACCCAGACTCTGAGTTACAGAATGACAGGGCAAGAGACAACAGTTACAAGTTACAATATGGGAAATTTTAACTGAACACCAGGGAAACGAATTCTTCCCCATGAGAGTGGTGAAGCACTAGTGCAAGCTGCTCAGAGAGCCTATAGGAACTCCATCCTTGGAGATTTTCCAAACTCCACAGGGCAAGGCCTTGAGAAACCTGGTTCAGCTTTGAAGTTACCCTGCTCTGAGCACAAGATTAGTTTAGACGACCTTCAGACACCCTTTCTAACCTAAATCAATAGGGAACTATGTGTTTGTAAGAATACCTTGAGGCAAAATATCTGTCTTGTGCACTCAGTGGCTGTGGTTTAAGGGTCTAGGTAAGAAGTTATAAATTACTAGGTGACACAAATACTCCTCCTAACACAAGACTAATGCATAGGTCAATACCACAGCATACTCAGTTTTATAGAAATTACAGCACTTGTTGGAAATCTAAATTTTTTCTTGGATCAACAGAATAGAATGATGAATGAGATACATTCCCTAAATCTACAGTCCCATCTAGAATTTCTCCTGTAGTTGGAAAATTCCAAAATATTCATACGAACCATAAGAACAAGAACAGGCTAGTTTTAGTATTTTTTTGCATCTGAGGAAAAGAGGGTTTTTCAATATTAAGTTATTTCTTCCCATATGGTAAGTCCATTACTTTAAATAGTTCCCTTTCCAAACCCTGGAAAGAACAGTAGGGGTGCTGGCCTAGCTGTGACTTCAAAAAAGCTTGTTTTATACTTGTACTGCTCAACTTTTTATAAAGGACATTTCCTCTTTAATCATAGTACAGTTTAGATCATGATTTACATATCCACAGATATCCATTTGGAAAAATCATGCTATCCCTGGATTAAAATGAAAGCAATGAGGCATCCAAAAATTTCATACGAAAATAGGAATTAACACAATATTTCAGCTTTATGTTTTCTTTTGAGTAAAAGGTTTTCTGTAGTTTAGTAAACTTGTTTGTATCTTGGGGACATGCCACACAATTTCATGAATCTATCTCTCCTTATCAAATTATATGATTTCAGAAGGTCCAGCCCTTCCTGTAACTTTTTATATTGAACCAGACTGCAAAATCTCTGTCCTCACCTATGTCCAGATTTCTCTCACATGAAGACATGAAGGTTTTGCACTTGTTAGTCACAACCTGAATGAGAGGAGTAGGTATGTGGTGATGGACTGCAGTCTAATTAACAAGCTATTTGTCAACTAAAAGCCAAATAAAATCTCTGTGACAAGAGCTTCACTGATAAAGTGTATTCCCGCTCACTCTTGGTAATGAGGATGCATGAGCAACACAACAGAATTTTTATTAGGGACTTAATGTGGGATCAGTATTCCTTTCCTTTAGGAAATGGAATTGGCAAACGAAGTCCCTTGGTATAAGCAGTGGTAGGAGTTGCAGCAAGAAAATTGTCTGCAAGGTCACTGCACAAGATGTACAGAAAATACTAGGGTTTTCTTTAAAAAACCTAAACAAAGAGGGTTTTTAGTTGAGACATGAACGCCCGAGAGATTATAGTCTTTATCATGCAGTTGGTAGAGAACACAATTGGTTTTATGTTTTAAGTGAGAAATTGTATTTTTCATGCATCCAAAAGAACATAAAACCTTCCTACCAGACGACATGCAGATTCTCATGGTAGGATGCTGTTTGTACAAGACTATTACAGTACATTGCCGTTATTTCTCTAAAATATTTAGAGATTCTTCAAATGGACCTTGTATAACTCAGTGAAAAGCAAACTGAGAGAATTTACAAACTCGACAGATTTCAAATTACTTGTAAGTTTGGCAACATGTTAAGCAATGAGCTCATAGAGAAGCAAAAACTATGCATATACACTTCCAGTACTGAACAGAAACAGAATTTCTTTTATTATAGTTCTATTTTTAAAAGTTATGTAGGCTGTTACTAAGTATAATGCTTAGAGGGTCTCATTCTGTTCCTGCTGAACTGAATAAGAGCTTTAATACTGACAAGGATAAATGCTATATAAATTAAATGCCTGGAAATATTAAATGCATGGTATCTACTTTAATTTGCTGCAACTTTATTAACTCATCAGGGAACTATCTAGCAAGAAATCATAATACTATGTTCCACCATTTGTTCTTCAACCCACTCTACTTATTTGGCAGCTGCAGCATGCATTGCCCCTACTTCAGGCCTGGCTCAGCTATTATTTTTAAAATCCCTCCCTGTGGTGCTAGAAAAGGAGCTGGAGCTTTACAGTTCCCAGCACTAAATGCAAGTGCTCACTTTCAGGACTTTTTTTAGGAGGATCTCTTTTAGTAAGCTCCCTTCCAACTCTAACTAACCAGAGAAATGATCCCTTCATGGAAATGGTCCATGTAGTGAACACTGGATCTGGAGTAGAAAACTGCTCTATTACTATCCCAGCTGACTGCAAATGCAAGTGGCTCCTGTCATTCCCTAAATGAGGGAGAACTATCCTATGCTTAGTCTAAAAAAATAAATTATAGGTCAAGCCTTTAAAAAGGATGACTTTTTTTTTCTTGTCAGCATCTGGCAAAATCCAGTGTTGTAGAGAATTAATTCTGGCCTATCTTTTAGACAACATTTAATTATTGTACTTTGGTAATGAAAATACTAAAATCAACATATTAATCTTGAGGCAAAAAACTCTATGCTAGTATGTTAAAGAAAAATATAATTCTGAGTATATTTTTTTTTAACCTTGAATCATATACATTAAAGAAAATGTGCAACATACCTCGTCCATCCACAGTAATACCTATTCCACTGCTACACAGGCCATGGAATTCAGCTACTCAATTGAAGCGAGAGATGTTGGGGGACAAAAGAAATGTTATTTCCAGTGTTTCACCTTCTTTAATCCTAAATCAAATCCACCTGATCTTTTTTCCAAATAACTTTTCTACAATGTAAGTAATAAAATGCCAATGTTCACATGCAACGCTATAACTATTTATAGATATAAATATATAGTATTAATACACACACATACACTTTATAAATACATACTATTTATATATAAACACTATAACTATATTATAGATAATATAGCTAAATACGTCAAGTAGCATTGAACCCTGATCTTTCACATATATACAAAAATAACATTTCATAACAAGAATTAAACACTCAAGCGATTTCATTATAGTCTTGACAGTACTGTCTCCTTAAGTTACTGCTTTGAACCATAATGCCAGTTTTACTTCATTTTTTCTGAATCTTTTTCTGCTATCTCAGAAAATGACACTGAATGGAAATATTGTCCAAGATACATCATCCCAGTTCTATATGCAAGAGAATTTTTTTTAATCAATCCCCAGGTTTATTTGGAGAACTGATTCTTATAAAATGAAATACAGACTCCTAAAATTAATATGGGCTGCTCTTTTAAACTGGATTGATTTGACTAGGAAATTTACAGGTTCATCAAAGAAGTCCGCTTATTTTCCTTGAAGTATTATTACTTATAGCCAACACTTAATTCAGGAATCCATCTTCATCCATATATACTCAGGACTCAGACCTCCGTCTTGAATTTTGTCACATTCTGACCAGCTCTAGAACTAAGTTCACCTCAAACATTACAATGTATAAAACCACTAATACTGAACACAAAATACCAGAGATTTTTTTTAAATAAGAAACCATTTCCAGAATTAGTGTACAATTCCATCAAGTACCCTATTCACTTCTCTTTAAGGCATGAAATAAATGAAAAACCTCCTCTGAACAAGATTTTCTTAAGCCTGCATATCCCTGTGGCATTCAAAGAAACAAAAAAAATCTACCTGAGTTTTTAGCAGGGCAGGGGTGACATGGCTCTCCAAAACCATAGTCAGGATTGGCACAGCAACATTCAGACTTTGTCACAGCACCAGGGAAAGGACGGACACATGCTCCTTTTTTGATGCCTCCATAGCATGTGCTACGCATATGAGTATCTAAGAAAGGGCAAGCAAAGAAATAATTTATTTCCTTAAGCTGAGAGTGAAACGTATGCATACTATCTCAATGAAAGCTAAAAAAAAAAAGTTTGTTCAACAAAATGGTTGGCTACATCTGCATTGCTCTGCTACAATAATCCCGACGGCATCAAAGTCAATTCTGAAAACGGTTAGCTCCTGGAGCTCTCTCCAAAGCACTTTAAAACCACCTAAATTAGAGTATTGTGGGCAAATTTAAAAGCATTCCACAGGACCTAGCAAAGATGACCCACACACCAGAGCAACTTTGTAAATCCATCAACACAGATCTCAGCAAGAAACACAGAGTGGCTTGAATCAGCATATGGTGACTAATTTTTCCATTTGAGAAGAACTACAACCATAACCTGGACACACAGTTCTCTTATTTATTTCCAAAATGGTTCCTCATGTAGGATAACTCACCAGCAGCCCAGGGCTGGTGATACGGGAGGCTACCTATTTCCAAAAGGAAGACCATAGCTTCCTACTGTATTTCCAAATTCTGAACAGAAACGTAATTTCAGCAGATTGTTCAGACCAACATTTTACAGGACATGGCTATCTTAGTAGGTTTATCTGTAAACTGGCAACAGTGCTGGATTAGAGTTAGAATATTAAAGAGGTCCTAACACCTAGCAAGCAACAGTAATTTATCAATTCTTACACATGAAGAGGTAGTGGGGAAAGAAGCACTACTGCCTCGAGTATGAGAAATTTCTGGAGGTTTGTGATTGAAAGGCCACTATGGAAATTACAGTGCCATTCCTGGGGAGAGGGCTGGAAATGATGGCCAGGACAAACATCACTCAGTACACAAAGACTACAGATCATACCTGGAAGGTCTCCAACTTCAAAAATCATGCCATAAAAGACAGCAGAAAAATTACACAGGACAGCCACATAGCTGCAGGACTCACCATGCGCATACTGCCAATCTTGCAGCTGATTCAGTCTTATAAATCAATTTGACCAACTTGACCACTAAGATGTAGCAAGAAGCATCTTCCAAGGCAGCCCTTCAGCCCTACCTTGGCGGGTATAATCATCTGCTATACTTATGTAAGAACTATTGAGAATGTGTCCTAGATTGTTTTGGTTTTTGCTGTTTTGGTTTTTTGGTCATTCCAGGGTTAGATGCCTTTTGATATTTGCTTATAGGATAATACTGGAGATCTTCTAACAAGCATGTGAGTGGACAGGCTACCTAAATGTGTGGTTGAGAACTGCAGGATACAGATGAGTAAATAGCCTTTAGTTTTTATTCTTGTACTTCTACAGACACTTGCTGGAGCTATAGAAATACTCTTTGTTTCAGACATCTTTATGGATGAGGCCAGAACACGGCTTTAATTTATGCTACTTGTCAATCTCCCAGTAAAACTACCATACATTGTAGCCTTGACAGGAGCCTGGAGGCACTCAGTTTTCAATCAGAAACTGAATAGGGTCTAAGGGAATCCAGACAGTTCCCTACTTAAAAGATAACCGCAAAACAAGGAAGAAAAGCTGCATGAAAAATCTTACAGTGGATGTTGAATATTGTGTGCCAATTCGAGTAAGAACTGGCAATTCCTCCTGTGTTCTGCCTGCTCTTTGAGTATTGTAATCTGGCTCCTATAGAACAGGATTGCCTGTACATAAATGTTTTCTCTTGCTTTTGGTATCCCATGGAACAGATAGTTCTGGAGCACAGTTAAATGTGGCCCAGATTTCAGGGCTTATTCCTTGCCAAGAGTCTAGGTGAAGCCAGTACAATTCATTTGCACTTGACAGCAGGAAAAGATGATTATGCTTGACAACAATCAAGAATTTTTGCACAAGAAATGTCTGTTCACGTTGTCTGTTCATGTACTCTGCAAAATAATTAGTTGCATCACATCCTTTCCCTCCACCTCTAACATATCCAGATGCTACTCCGTCATGCTCTGCCACGAATAAAGGGGCTTCAATCATTGCCCTGCCACAGAAGGGAAGGCTCCCCCCTAGTTATGTGTCTGGGAGAGAATGGAGAAGCAATTCAAGGGAAGGAAATGGCACCAAGGGAAACTGTAGGGGGAGGCAAGATTGGACAGTATGAAAGAAATATCTGAAGGAAGGTCTTCAAAGATCTGAAGTGTGGGAAGCAGCTAGAGGAAGCTACAGAAGTATGGAGCAACTGCTCTGCATAAGAGGAAAGCAATGTTTTTATACATAAACCAACGTTTTTATAGAAGAAGCACAGGGAATTTGGGGAGAATTGCCTAACTAGTTATAGGAAAACAGTCTTATCTACACAGTCAGCGATTCACAAAGCCTATGCAGGATGAAGAACCAAGCTGGGTCCCCCAAAACCAAAACAGCAATCGTATGAAAGGGAAAATGTCCTCCCTGGGCTGTGCTTTCCATGCTGACAGAAAGGACGAGAAACACAGGCACACCTTTGTGCATGGCTTAGTTGCTGGAGGCACCCCACTGAGCTCATGTTCCTCATGTCATGACAGTTCTGAGCGTGCACCTTATTGATTAACCTGCTCTGCTCCCCACGTGTAGTTTGATCAGCCTTTGGCTACTAATTTCAGAACAGTGGAGAACGTCTTTAATGTCCTGCATCAGAGTTTAGCATTAGTGCTGCTGTAACTGTGTACCTGTTTATTTGAAACTCCACTGTTTCCCATAGAATAGCATTTCTAGACTCTTACAATTTCGTGGTATAGCACTTCAACACCTGCAAATGTTATCACCACCATATTTGTGGTCAAGGTCGGGTGGACCAGTGGTTGATCTATTCTCAGTGGAAGTCACTGCACCCGTCCAGGTGCCTTAGAAGGTCAAATCATGCAATGTTCATCATGACAGACACTTTGAAGCAGTGCTCTGCAAAATAACCAGGGTGAAACAAAACTTAGCTGTTTTGTTCTGTCCTTACAGCTTTGGGCAGAGATGTGAACTTGCAGACTGAATTATAATTGAAAGTGTCTCAGCAGAGAACAACATCATGCAAAGCTATAGCCATAGCTCAGTACATGTTCTGAGGTGATACACAAACACACACACACAGAGCCAGCTGAGGTATCCAAGCATGGAGCTGCAGTTAGAAGTAAAGCCAAACCTGAAATGCCTGCAAATACTAGTTTGGCTCTGAGCATTCATCTAGCTTTTCCAAGCGTTTGTTCCCCTTTGCTGTATTTTTTTTTCCAAGCTTGTATAACATTTTGTGATTGACTCTGCCATACTTATTAATACTAAATAAAAAAGCAATTTATTCTATGAATAGTCCCCCCAGAATCAATGGCACTATTCATAACTAAAATACAGCTCAAAGTAAGAGTGAGAAAATTGGACTGTAGGCTCTTTGATTTTATATTTTTGCTAATTGCCCAGCACATTTGTGGGAATACCGTTAAGAGGAAGCCCCATATAACTTATTAACTTTCAGACTACAAATACTCTTCTAGCAGCCAGAATGTCTGAAAAGTATTCTTTAGCTCATGTAATATATGGGACAGAATAGCCATACAGAGAATTCCTGTAGTCAACACAGCATGTGTATGTATATATAAGCACATACATATATATACACACACACACACATATAAAATTCTGAACAGCAGATTGTCTCAGAATTTCTAAGCTAAAGGTCATGTATGAGGATATCTTTGTTATGCAATATTTGAAATTTCTTATGTTACTTTATGCCTGGAATAATTACATGATCTTTTTAAAATGAATTTTTCAAGCTAATCATAATTCTGCCTTATGATTTTTCACAGAATCACAGAATCACTAGGTTGGAAAGGACCTTCAAGATCATCACGTCCAACCACTAATCCAGCGCCACCATTTTGTCATATTAAGGATATTTCCTGTTGAAAATTTAAGCATTTATGGTAAACCTTAAAGCTATGTGACATGTGCAGCTGAACATTTTCAAATAAAAAACAGGGTTCACAGCTGACGCTCAATTTGTGAAGCCTTTTGCTGCTAAGAACTGTGGTAGCATTAGGTAAACGAAAGCACAGAAAACTGAGCACTGCATTGATTCTTTGCAGCTGCACCACTGACAGGGGTAAAGATGAGGCCAACTTGGACCACAAAAAAGGTACTGAACAGCTTGTACCCAAATCTGGTTTTGCTTCTGTGCCACTAAGCAGTGGAATTCCTATACTAGAAACAGTATACCAAGCCTTTTCTCATTGTTTTAAATTTTCATTGCTTTTCTCCAAACATCTAATAAATCAGAAGAAAACAACCTGGCTACTACATAGGAGAGAACAGACCTTGCTTTTGTTGGTCCAACCTTCAGTACAGTTTTGCTTACTAAAAAATCTCATTTATTTAAAACAACAAATATTTGGCTTCCAACTGAGGTACCAAGAAGGTTTTTTGGCTTTTCATTAGCCTATTTTTAAAGCCATTCTGTGTTTCTATCGAGCATTTTTTAAACTGAAGTGGTAAGAGAAAGGGCCAGCTTGTGCAGGCACTTCATAGGAATGCTTGCAATAGATTTTATTTTAAACAGTTATGAACTTCTGCGCAATTTAAAATTAATTGGTAATAGCAACCCAAGGATGTGAGATGTCAACACCAAATGGATGTGAGATAACCCCCAACATTGTGATGAAGTCTGTCTTCCCTTTATCTGGATTCATGCATTTAAGACATAGGCAGATAAGACATATGCATCTATCAGCAAGAACAGTCATAGCAGTGATAAATACATATGACTGTTGCAGAGCTAAGCCAATGGTTTCCTCTCTGCCTTTACTGCTTCAGGAACCTGTCAAACATGATGACATAACCAAGTGACCTGATCTAATACCAGCTCCAATGGCAGTCCAGTAACCAGCAGCATGTAGCACACAAGGCCACATACCAAAAGTGAACATACTGTGACGCTGCCAGAGGTGCACTTTTCACTTAATGAGGCACCATTCCAGGCACTTGCCTGCTGAAGCTTAATGCCATGCCTATCCACTAACTGAGCCTTGGGTCACCAGTATGCCTGATGACAGATATATTCATGAGCTAGGAGAGAAGAAACTTAGGGGATACAGAACTGATGTTCTGATCTGCAGAAGAAGGGAAAGATGGTATCTCCTGTCGATTAAATTGGAACTTTGCAGTATCGCAGTCCCTTGTGCATGTAGTCCCATCACTCTCAGAAATTTTTGTAAAATACATACTCCTCTCCACCCTCCTCATCATCAATCAGCAGAAAACAAGGGACTGAATACCTCTTGCCCTCTACCCTTTTTTATTCTTCACCAGGTTGAAAATGCTCCATTTTTTTCCAGTGAGCTCCCTGAAGCTACGCTAGAGCTCCTGGAAGAGTTGGGTAAAGAACGTAAGTTCTGCAGTTCAGATCATATGACAGCAGATTATTCATCAGCAGACTAGAAAAGGTATGCTTCAAAAATAAAATAGATGTCAGGAAGTCTAATTTATAGGAATAACAGGTAAACAAGAGGTGGTGCCACTCTGATTCCAGAAAGGAATTTAAGCGTCTTGTCTTTTAACATTAGTATAATGCAAGATTTCCTAATAATTCTTAATAATGATACTTGAGTTCACAGAAACAAGTCTATCTAGTTTTCACTATTCCTCCTGCTAGGGCTTTTTCTTTTTTAACAGTACAGTAAGGAAGAATAAAAGGTTTTCAAATGAGAGACAGAAAGGGGAATGTAAAAGTAACAGCGTCACAACTGAGATATGTACATGTTTTAGTGATTTGGAGTGGATAATGCACAATTGAATATAAATATGAAGATACATATATATACACACACATACATGCACATACATGAACACAAACACATAGCAGAACAAAAGACAGATATTCCAGATTTACCCTAGAACAGATCCTCTGTGGTTTAATGTCAACATCATCTAGAAGGATATAATTTGATGCTTTTCTTTAATTTGACAACCTGATAATTCCACTTGCTTTTCAATGAAAAAAAAATCTCACTTACCTACACACACACGACCATCAACTCCAACAGCCAAGCCAGGTGGACACTCACACCGAAAGGATCCTTCAGTATTTATGCAAAGACCATTCATGCAAATTCCTGATGTCTGACATTCATCAATATCTATCCGGAGGCAACAGAATTCAACAATCTCCTCAAGTGTTTTTAAGCAAGATTACAATTAATATTTTTAGACCATTACCAAATAACTTAATGTGAGCAGATGAATCACCACATATTCTTGTTTTGTTTTAAATAAAAATCTCATCTTGTAATTACACTAAATAATCCAAACTCCACCTGCACATTAAAAAACAACAACAACAACAACCAACAACAACAACAACAGAAGTAGTATAGGATGAGAAGCACTTCAGATAATATATTAATCAAAATTAATGATAAATTTTCCCCTTTGTCCATCCCATGATACTGTAATTTTGCTTTAAAGTGTGGTTAAGGAAGCACTAACCACAAATACCCATATGGTTATAAATTTTAATTTCAAAGAACTTTTCAGTGGTCATCAGTTTCCATCTAAGTCAACAGCCCAGCTGCATGTACATTAAGAAAACCACAATTAATAGAAATGGTTCCATTTCAAATCAGAAAACTAGCAATTCAGATTATTTTGCACTTATTAGAAATCACTGAAGCCCAAATCTACTTCTACTGGCAGCAACAGGCATCTTCCATTAGTTTACGTAAACTGAAGCTAAATCAGACTCTAGTCTTAAAATGTTTAATATAAGTTTTCAATGACCTCACTTTAAAATGTTTGCAATGCTGTGTGGCAAATACAACGTCTTAAGCATTATGCACTCCAAATTGCTAGAATAACGATATGGAAAACACACTTGTGTGTGTTCATCCATGTAAAATCTTTTAAACTTCCCATATTGCTGATCACTTTACCACTTCATGAAAGGCCTGCATATTTTGCTGCATTTATAGTGCTCCAAGACTTACCAAAAGTTAATTTATAGTCTGTTGTAGCCTTCATAATACTATTAAATAATTCAGTTATTTCCTTCTGTAGGTAAAGACCTATTTCTATTCCAGACAGCTTAAGAAATCTACTAGAATGAGTTAGTAAGGTATTAGTATGGTATTAAATCCATGTGACAAGACGGCCATTCTTGCATGAATGAATGGACCAGAAAAGCCATTTTCAATCAAGACTGTCTTAATGTGTTACCCCTCCGTTCTACCTACCAGTACAGTAACGCCCATTTGGAGCCAGAACAAATCCTGGTTTGCAAATGCATTTAAAACTCCCATCTTCATTTATGCACATCCCATTTAAACACATGTTTGTAGTGGTACACTCATCATGGTCTGCAAAATATTGCAAAGAAAACTCATAGTTCCTCACTTTCCAGAAGATGACACAGTAAAAATAAACAATCAGGACTGATGTGACATATTCCTTCACTTGAAGATTAAATTCTACTTGTAGTTCTGATGAAGTATCTGAAGAGTTTTCACTCTATAGACAAAGCAGCAATTTTTTTTTCCTGTTGTGATCAGTTACTTTGTATGTTTCAGCAGACTGTGTATGGAAGAACAGGGTGTGTCTTTCTTTCTTACATGAAAGGATAAAAAGCTTCAATCACCTGACAGAATTAAAAGCTTGTTGTTTAGCTAGGAAGTTTTTTTTGACACAGTATAGTTAAAATTAAAACCAATTATCTCTTCAACAGTGCTGATATATACAGCACTTGCTATGAAGCGTTAGGGAAAAATGTTATTCCTGGCCCTGAGTTACCTGGGACTCTTGAGGAAAATGTAGCTTCAAAAATAAAAATTACCTCAAGTTTTCTTTGAAATCATGCAGTTCTGTACAGTAACTATTTGAATGCAGGGGCACCTCAAGTTGTACCTTATTTCAAAAAAAGTAATCCTTAATGATCCTTAAGTAGTATGTACTTAATATATACTCCGTAGTATGAAGTACAATTTCTACAATCACCAAGCCTGCCTCGTTATTTAAAAAAGTTCTTACCCACGCAATTTTTTCCATCTGTAGTCAGTTCAAACCCAGCATTGCAAATACACTGGAAACTTCCGTCAGTGTTTACACACCGGCCATTTTTACAAAGAACACCATTCTGGATGCACTCATCTATATCTAAGGAAAAAAAAACCAAACAAAATCCCCCAAATCAGAGAATTACTGTAAAATAAAAAATAACAATTATTGCTTTGAAACATAGTGGTATGTTATTTAAATATTACTTAGAATTTTTTTTCCAAAGACGGTTAAGAATTTATTCTCATTGCATCAGAGAGAGGAAAAACATTATTTTATAGACTTGTATAATAAATGCTACAATGCTACATTTTGTGGTCCTCAGCAATTACTTTATGAATACACTTAAGAACCTACTCCCACATTCATCTGCATACATACATAAATATGCACCTGTCGTACTAATAGTCTATTTCCTGATTTTTTTTGTAGAACTCCCGGATGTGTGACAGATCTTGACAGATATTGCAGAATAATGGATAAACGTTAAAAGACAACAACAGAAGCAATGGAATGGTAGACCAGAACTAGAGCTCAAAATAATATAACTATTGCGATTTACTGAAATCGCATTGCAAACTATTTTTTGAACTCCAGTGGCACCTGACTTAAGGGGCTAGAACAGCTGCAATGTCAGTAGATATGAAACAAATTTTCTTACCGATGCAAGCTTGCTTGGTAGGAGTTCTCTGGAAACCTGCATGGCACTTGCAATAATAGGAACCAGGTGTGTTGACACAGTCTCCATTAGAGCATGGGTTTGATGTGCATTCGTCAACATCTGTTGGCAGTACAGAGGAGCATTAGTGACTTCACAACGTATACAACATTGTTTTCAAGTCTAGAAGTTTCTAAGTGAAAAAGAAGGTAACTAACAGTCAAATGCTAAATACGAAAACTTGTTCTTGGTACAAAATCATTACTTTCCTAAGAACACAGAGCTGTTCTTAGTCCAACTAGGCAGACATTTTTAGGAAGTGAAATGCTACTACATCATTTAAACACTCTTGAAAGACAAAAGAAAAATTATGTGTGAGGATTTTGAGACATGGGATCTGACAGTTGCCTAGTGAAAGTGAACTCCACTTTATTCAACATAGTATCATTTAACCATTCATTCTTCCTCAGAATAAAACCAATAGAAATCAAAATCGGCATTTTAGAATCAGAGCAAATCATGGCATCCAAAACCTGCCATTAAATTACAGCTTTATTAGAGAAATGTGAGGAGGGGCTACACACCAGCAGGAGGGATTCTTAATGAGACCACAGTCTATGCACCACATCTCAATTATTTATGCCCCACTGCATCTTCAACCCCAGTCTTTGCATTTGAATAGACTTAATCTAGCCCTCCTCTAAAATGTACCCCACTCTCCTTTCCAAAGTTTTTTGGTATTATGGGTGCAACCAAACACACTTTAACCACTTTATATCTTAGGTATCTGCTCAGAAATGTCTCTCATTTGATACAGGGCTCTGAAAACTTTAACTCCTGTCAAGAACTCTTCCAAAATTTGATCCCCAGTGGTTACCAATGAGTCAGATGTGCATTTGGTATTCCCAGTTCTAAAATAACATTGACTGTTCCCCTCCCATTATGCTCCTCTAAACCCTACCAGGATCCCTGCCCTCTGTGATCCAGGAAGCAGAGTGAGTTCATCCCTCTGGTCCAGCAGGCAGGACTGCTGGCTCAATCTCTCCTGCAGCTACCAGAGGACACCTGAGCAGCTTGTCTCTGCTACAGCTAAATTCACAGGTTACAAACTGAATGGATTCCTTGATGAAATCCCACTTTCTTCACCAAGCACCTTTGCTAATTTGACTTTTTTCCCTTCAGCTATGCATTCCATTTCACTTATAGGTCTGAAATTACTCATCCCTTCATTTAGGTAGGGTTTAACACCACAAAGCCAATGCTGATCTGTGAGGGTTTTTGGTATCTGGCTGTAAGCTGCCATAGCAAGGCTAGAGCTTAAGTAAAGCCAATGCTGATCAGTTCTCAGTAATGATAATTTTCCCATGCAGGGTACACTACCAGAAATATCAGGGAAAAGCCCAGGGTAATTTTGCTCATCATTTGTACTTACCCTTTATCAGGCCTAGTTCTAAAACTCAGTTCATTACATCTTGAAAATAATGGACTGGAATGAGAAATTAAGCTTATAGGAACATTTCTATGTTAAATGAATGTGTACTTCTAGAGAGTGTTGTGCCATGAATGACTTGATTCTAAAAAATGGCAAAGGGTTAATATGTTCTAATTTATCCATAAACAAGACCATACATTTCACACAATTTGTTGTGTTAATGCATACAGAGTTAAAAACAGTATCATCAACATACATATCAAAGAGATCTGGGTTTACCCAAATCACAGGTTTAATGAGCTGGTTTACAGCACTCTTGGTGCCTAGATACAATCAGACCATTTTGGGTAAACAATTAAATGAACAAAGGCAAAGCAAATGGAAGAATCAAATACCTCCTCTCATGCATATTTAGCTCATTCACATTTGCATAGCAGCTGACAGCACCACTCCAGTAAAACCACAAGAATGAAGCAAGATAAAGAAAAGAGAAATTCAGCGTGTTAAATACAATGAAGAAACCACTAACGGTATCTTTATGCTGCAGTAGACTTCTACATAATTATAGTAGTTTCCTGCTCTCGTGCTTCTCTGTGGTCCGTGGCTGTTGGGATGCTCTTTCTCTTGAGTGCCAGATTGGGAATTTTTTCCTCAGTACTCAGCTGATACAGGGGGTCAAGGAGGATCACACATAATTCCTTCAGAACAAAGTCCTCAGCTACCAACAAAATGTCAACTCTGAATCACATTTTCACATGCATGTTTTCACAAATGCGTTAATTCAAATGACTTTGCTGTATATTTATCATGCTTCAGTATAGAAAAGGACAGGGGCAACTTAAAAATTCTAGATATGGCACTCATCTATTTTGTTTAGTTTTCCTACAAAGAATGACATTTATGACTTTATTAGAGCTTCAACCTGCTTCATCTGTTAAAGAAAACATGTTCATGCTAGAAATGGATCTCACTGTAAATTAATTTATAAATTGTACTGCAGGAATGTTGTGTTCCTCTATGAAATAGCTGATTTAAGCTTAGAAAATCCTTCCAAAGCCATGTGCATCAGATGATTTCCACATAAAATATGCATCTTAAGATGTCCTTATTTTTATAAGCTCTTGAGACAGAGGGAAATGGCAAATATATGTTAATATAAAGGAGTTGCTGGCTTTGAGTTTGCATTGCAAGCATGCATATTCCAGTCGTATAAACAGGAAACATCTGAGACAGAGATGTTTAACCCATTTATTCTATCTCCCAGCACACCCCTCTTCAGTGTCAAATACTTCTCTTTCACCACTTACATCACACTTATCTCCACTTTTCAGTGCTTCATCTGTAATACTTGTCAGAAATTCACTACACACAGTATGGAATCTGTTTCTAGTACCTTCAGACTTACTGTGATGAGTCTAAAGACGTATTACAAAATTTAGAATATGGAGATTTGTATTCACAGAACAACTAAAATTCAGCACAGCACAGCTATAGGCTTGCTGCCACTTTCAAAGTCTCTGCAGTTTTATCCAGAGCTTTTATAAACAGAATTAAATAAGAAAAGGTAATACTATTACAGCTGTCTATCAGTTTGGGGAAAGGGACTGGCCATTCCGTGTCAGACTACTTAGGACACTTACAGTCCTTGAACCATCAGGCATGTTCCATCATGAGAGCAGCATAATACAAGTTTAGGAAAGAGAGGAGTATGTAATACCATTCTTTTTTTATTTGGCAGGATAATTTTGAAATAAGACTTTTCTTTAGCTCTACACAAAAATATCCAATGATTTCTCACTTCCAAATTTATTGCCTGGGGAGTAGGCAGCCAGAGAGATAGAGCAGTATGGAAGCAGTGTTCATTTATATACCATTAACCTCATCCCATGCAGTGAAATGTAACTGTTCCCAATACCTCAAGACTATTCTTTCAGTGACAAGAAGAGTATCCCAGTCAGATTTAAGCAAGCCTTTAATTTCATTTAATATGTATCAGTACATAGAGAAATTTCATGCAGTTAAGTTCCTGCCTACATTTCCAAGACAACATTCTGTGTGATTTATAGCAACTACCATTCACAAATCACTGAATTAGTTTGGCACTTAAGATACTCTGGCTACTTCTTTCTAATATAATTAGGAAGTAAGAGGGAAACAAATATTCATGAAGTATGCTCTCTTATAAAAAGTCTTCTGAATACAAGCAGCTACTCAAAAGGCAAATTACTGAAGTGTCAAAATACTTCGTAATGACTGATTTGCTTCACACAGAAAAATATAGGCAAAATGACACTTAAACCTCCTAGAAGCCATTATTGAAGGTTTTTTTCCCTGCTTTCAATCTAGGACATTACTGTAGCTGGCACAGCATCTTCTGCTTTTGTTAAACGAGCTGAAATTTTTCTTTTGATCCCAGTGCATCCAAAATTGCCTCAGTTTTCACACTACCATTTCATGCTGGTGTGTGCATTACGAAGTCAAGACTAAGTTCCTTAAGTGAATACACCTTTTTCCTCGGCACATAACTGTGTGTTAGAGAATTAGACAGGTCAACAATTTTTTTTCCATTCACCTATCAGTCTAGTCTCACAGTTTTCAGGCACCTTAACCACAAACTGAAAATCAAATACAACTTCACTATTATCCCAAGCCTGGAGTGGAAGGTGAATGACAAGGTTGGTGGCCTACAGGGCGACCCCACAGAAGAGAAAGGGACAGAGTGCCAGCCGGCTGTTACGAACACATTATATCCTTCTGTCAATCAATTTCAGCACTCAGATGTGTCAAACTGGTGTTCACTA
Organism: Phaethon aethereus; assembly: GCF_964289735.1. Classification (NCBI taxonomy): domain Eukaryota; kingdom Metazoa; phylum Chordata; class Aves; order Phaethontiformes; family Phaethontidae; genus Phaethon; species Phaethon aethereus. Next base: position 54,372,990 of record NC_138577.1, on the reverse strand, counting down.
ACAGTAGAAGTCTAAAAGGTCACCCAAGCTCAGGTGAGGCATTTGGATTATCTACTTACCTTAGATTTCCTAGTATTATTAATTCCTAGTATTTAATCTGGAGCTACCTCTTATTTAGGAGTTAACCTTACCATCTGCATCAAGATTTGCTTTGGTTTGACTTTATTTTCCACAATTCATTTTGTCCTAGACACTTATATATGCCACATCATCAATATATGCATTTGATTAATAATCAAATGCTTCTAACAGTATCAAACCAAACTAGTTTTTACCTCAGCACTGCCGTTTACTTTCCATGCTTTGCAAATTGAAAAAAGGGCTTTGTGAGTTTAACATGATATGAGCATTCAACTGTCATATGCTCATATCAAATTTCATATCACCTCAGTCTTCACTAGCAGTGTCTCTTCCCACACCTCTTGAGGGGATGGCCTGCAAGACAGGGATTTACTCCCAGTGTAAGAGAAAATCAGGTTCGAGACCACCTGAGGAACCTGAACATGCACAAGTCCATAGGACCTGACGAGATGGGACTTTGCATGTCCAGAGAAGGGCAGCGAAGCTAGTGAGGGTCTAGAGCACAGGTCTGAAGAGGAGCGGCTGAGGGAACTGGGGGTGTTCAGTCTGGAGAAGAGAAGGCTGAGGGGAGACCTTATCGCTCTCTACAACTACCTGGAAGGGGGCTGTGGCGATGTGGGTGTTGGTCTCTTCTCCCAACTAATTAGCAATAGGATGAGAGGATATGGTCTCAACTTGTGCCAGGCGAGGTTTAGACTAGATATTAGGAAAAAATTCTTTACTGAGAGAGTGGTCAAACATTGGAACAGGCTGCCCAGGGTGGAGTCACCATCACTGGAAGTGTTCAAAAAACGAGTAGACGTGGCACTTCAGGACATGGTTTAGTGGGCATGGTGGTGTTGGGTTGATGGTTGGGCTTCATGATCTTAAAGGTCTTTTCCAACTTTAATGATTCTGTAATTCTGAGATGACTCCCAGCATCCTGAAGGAATTGGCTGATGTAGTTGCCAAGTCACTCTCCATGACATTTTAAAAGTCATGGCAGTCAGGTGAAGTCCCAGGTGACTGGAAAGAGGGAAATATTGCACCCATTTTTAAATTTTTTAAAAAAGGGTACCAAGGAAGACCCTGGGAACTACCGACACATCAGCCTCACCTCTGTACGTCGGAAGATCAGGGAACAGATCCTCCTGGAAGCTATGCTAAGGTACATGGAGGACAGGGAGGTGATTAGAGACAGCAATGGCTTCACCAAGGGCAAGTCCTGCCTGACCAATCCAGGGGCCTCCCTTCTATGATGGAGTGACCACATCAGTGGAAAAAAGAAGAGCTATAGATGTCATCCATCTGGACTTCTGTAAGGCCTTTAACATGGTCACCCACAACATCCTTTTCTCTAAACTGGAGAGAGATGGATTTGATGGATTGACTTTTTGGTGGATGAAGAACTGGTTGGATGGTCACACCCAGAGGGTTGTGGTCAATGGCTCAATGTCCAGGTGGAGATTGGTGACGAGCGGTGTCCCTCAGGGGTCCGTATTGCAATCAATACTCTTTAATATCTTCATCAATGGCACAGACAAGAGGATCAAGTGCACCCTCAAGTTTGCAGATGACACCAAGCAGAGTGATGCGGTTGACATGACACACCTGAGGGATGCGTTGTCATCCAGAAGGACCTGGACAAGCTCAAGGAATAGGCCCGTGTAAACCTCATGAGGTTCAACAAGGCCAAGTGCAGGGTCCTGTACCTGGGTTGCGGCAACCCCCGATATCAATACAGGCTGGGGCAGTAAGTGGTCGAGAGCAGCCCTGCCGAGAAGGACTAGAGGTTACTGGGAAAAGCCGGACATGAGCCAGCAATGCGCGCTCACAGACCAGAAGACCAGCTGCATCCTGGGCTGCATCCAAAGAAGCGTGGCCAGCAGGTCGAGGGAGGGGATTCTGTCCCTCTACTCCACTCTGGTGAGACCCCACCTGCAGTACTGCTTCCAGCTCTGGAGCCCTCAGCACAGGAAAGACATGGACCTGGTGGAGCAGGTCCAGAGGAGGGCCGCAAGAATAGTCAGAGGGATGGAACACCTCTCCTGTGAGGACAGGCTGATAGTGTTGGGGTTGTTGATTCTGGAGAAGGGAAGGCTCCAGGGAGACCTTATTGCAGCCTTCCAGTACTTAAAGGGAGCCTATAGGAAAGAGGGGGACAGACTTTTTAGGAGGGCCTCTCATGACAGGACAAGGGGTAATGATTTTAAACTAAAAGAGGGGAGATTTAGACTAGATAGAAGGAAGAAATATTTTACAATGAGGGTGGTGAAACACTGGCACAGGTTGCCTAGAGAAGTGGCAGATGGTTTGCAGGATCATTTTTTACAGCTATGTGCTCTTCCAGTATATTTCTTCATGTAGAATAATTCTTCCTAAGCATGAGCAAGCATTTATCATAATCATGCTCTATCACGATGTTATATATCACTGCTTTTTAATGACTCGAACACAGGCTGGTTGCCTCAAAAAGTACAGTTTAGAAAGACATTTCTCTTTTTGCAGTTGCTAGCTTCGGAACAACCATATATGTTGAGATTTTTATCATTACTCATCTTTATTTCTTCATCTGAATTTAGAAAGCAAAAATAATAAAAATGTAATAAATACTATCAAATAGATAACAAACATCTGTGTGCTTCAGATGGTATTTCCAATTTGCCCCCCAAGTAACAAAGAATATGAGTACAAGCTGAGAACTAGATTTCATCAAGAAACATTAGTTCAGTATGCCACCTTTCAGAAGATGCTCAGCATGTTTCAAGAGTTCCTCAAGAGTCAAGGTCCACCACAGTTGAAAACATTATTGATTTCAGCAATGCAGAATTTAGTACTGAGAACAAAAGTACCAGGGTTCTCCATGCACTGTAAAGAAAGAATAGCTATGCAAGACAGATTTATAGTAAAACTCCCACTCCTCACTTAGAATGCACTTACAGCTCCTGAGGCCCAAGGATTCCGCAAGAGACTAAGTCTCTTGAATTGCCCAGCCAGAGATCAGAGGTACCAAAAACTCTCAGCCAAGCAAAAAAAGCTGAAAATGCTTGATATTCTATATCATACAGGACAACGTGGAAGAAGAACTGTAATAGTCTTCAAGCACAGAAAAGTGCAACGAGAAAGGTGCTGAACTGCTTTCCTTAAATACTGTGGATAAGACAAGAAACAATGAGATGAAATTTTTTGCAAAATAGTGTTTAAATTAATTTAGACATTCTGAAAACTTTCTCGAAGTTTGACTATTGGACCACTGCAACTGCCTTGGGAAGTGGTGTCATCTCCATCAACCAACATTTCTTAAGAAGAGGGTGTACAAACAGTTGTTCAGGAACAACGTAGCTATACCTGACCTCTCTGGTGCAAGAGAATCGCCTAGCTAAGTGGACTCACAAACATTCAGGTCCAGTGTATCAAGTAGATTTGAGAATGTAAAAGAGAGAGCTTAAACATGGTACACAGGGACACCAAAGGAAAAGTACTATTCAACAGTTCTTGTATTTCACTTTTGCAGAAAGCAGGGTGCCAAGGCAGATAGGTCCTGATACTCGTTTTGCAATTCAGCAGGAGGTAGAAGAATTTCCAACTCAGAGATGCAGTGTTCCCAGCTCAGCTTCTCGTTGATACCCACCCTGCTGCACGTATGTCAATATCTGCCTGTACTATTCTCACTTGCATAACAAACTGCATAGTCTTGGATTAGAAGATTTTTTTAGGGATTCATGTAGCTGCAATTTTCTGTGTTCCTTTGTTTCTATATTTTCCTCTAATCCACAGGCATGCTAGAAATTGATTCTAAAATCACAGTTTTGGTGAGAAAAGCATATCACTAACAAGCTTTTGTACAGTATTTTTTATGCACAGATCTCAAATCACTTTTATAAAGAATCAGTAAGCAAATATTCAATCAGAAATATAACCAGACCCTTCTATTTAGGATCCTGTAAGTTTACTAAGCTGTATCCTGCTTTACATACAGGGCTCTTCTCCACACGACTACCCCACAAGAACCCCCAAATTTTGTGTTTTCCCTGAAATACCTGTTGAGCCTTTGACACGGCAAGAATGAAGCCCACAATAATTGAACAAAAGTGCAGAATCCCAAATTCAGCTCACTATAAAAAGTCAGCATTTGATATTTTCATACGAAATGTAAATATAACCAAAAGTTAATTAATGCATTTTTTAAATGTCTTGGTATCTTTCAAACTGTCATCCATCCTTACAAGTAGGTAAAACATAAATTCTACCCTTCATTACCTTGAACATAACTTGACACTAACTCCTGAGGCAAAAATGGAGCTGTGCGAGCATAACAAAAGAGAACATGGAACAGAGCTTACTTTACTGAATGTGAAGACATTAAATCTGCAATACCCATCAAGTACAGGAAGACTCAATACCAATATTTGCTGTTAAAGACCTCTTGGGTTTTTTGCGGAAATGCCAACTGTCATGAAGATGTTAAATTATTCTAATGTAAGTAATATCATGGTCTTTACACTCTCTTTCACAAGAGCAATAATATTAAAATTAATATGTATGTGGGGGAAAAGAATTTTTTTTTCTAAAAAACAGATTTAAAGCAGAAAAATATCAGCATTTTAAAAGTGAATAATCTATTTTAGAAATGTGCACTTACCAATACAATCCCCATTTGCATCCTGCTTATATCCCATGTTGCACTCACATCGGTAACTAGAAAGGGTTGGTATACAACGTCCATTTAAACAAAGGTTGGGATGGTGCTTGCAGATGTCTATTGTCTGATTGAGTATTGCTAATAAAAAAGATAGAACATGAGACAGATATTCATATTTTCAAATAGAAGTAAATATGAAGATTCTACTTGGCTTCAGAAAGTATATTATCAGGTGCATAAATATATCTATCAAGTCAAGTATTTTTTCTAAGCACTATCTTTTGACACGACAGTAAACTAAGAAAAACAAGTAGCACTCAGAAATGAAAAACACATTAGACAAACAGTCTTAATTATGATTTACCATTTATGTATATAGCCTGATAAGATTGTCAGTGGTCTCATGAATAAGCCACGATTTGTGTGAAAGTTGCAGCAGTCTGTTCCTATATGTTTACTATTCTTCGTGTACCTGTCTTAATAATACTCCTTGCATTTTATTAACTTTATGGTTCTGATCCTAGAGATGTGCTTATGCATGCTATAAGCAACTTTACATATACGAGACTTTTCTCTGAATATTAATAATCTTGGCCTTTCAGTCAAGGACAGTGTTCCTGCAGAATAGGTAAGTTTTAATTTTGGAATAACTAGGAAAAAGAACAGTTTATTTTAAACCCTGGTGGTTTTTTGAAAACATTCAGAAGTTTTGAGTTTTATGAGTGGTGACCAAGATCGATCAGCAAGGACAGCACAGGCTCAAGGACTCAATAACTGAAGTGAAGAAAAAAATCTCTACGTCTGAACTCTTATTAAAAAAAAAGGCTCCTGAACTTCCTAATGCATCAGCTGAGGTGTCTTAAATGTGCTTGAATACAAAGGCTCTTTTATGTGTTAAGAGCACCGTATCATTTCCAGACTAAAAACTAAGCAGAAAAAAAGGAAAAAAAATAAAAGGAATGAAAAAAAAAAGAGAGAGGAACAAGTCACAACAATGCAAGTACTTACTTAGCCCTGTAATTATTGGGCCATTTCCAGTGGGACTCTGACCACCTGTCCCTACCCCTGCTCCGCCTACACCTGGGGAGAAACCATTGCTTCCAGGGATGGGAATGAATCCTGCTCCGCCTGGACCGTAGCCATTGCCATTGCCACTGGGAAGAAACCCGTTTCCTCCTGTCCCACCACCTCTCGAACCACCTCCAGCAGTAGCACCATCCACACAAAGTCTGCGGTGTTCCTCTGTTAAAAAAAAAGGAACGCACAGAGAAGCATAAAGTAAATCAACCCTTCAGAGTCAGCTTATAAGGAAGATACAGATCTTTGTATGCTACAAAAAACAGAGCACCAAATCCTCGTTTCTTTGATGCAATGTGTTCCCTCTCCCACTCCTAATTTCAGGCAGATGCCATGACTGTGACAGGTGTTATTTAAGGACGGACACTAAAAATAATACAAGGAAATATTGTAATTTACAACTATTTGTTGAAACCTTTTTGTTGATGTGTTGCCAGCAGCACTGTAATTCCCTGGTCCCTTAGAGATCATGATACAGATAAACTGAAAATACGTTTCACTAGGGATGTGGACTATTGTTCCGTGAGCAGAGTTGAAAGAATAAATGAAATACTGACAGATTTTTAGTTCAAAGTAACAAAAAACTTAACGTAACAAGAGAGCAGCTGTTCCTTTAAATCAAAATGAACTATGGACCCTCAGAGTCATTTCCTCTTTGAGCTTGACCACAAAATCTTTCCCATTTCCCAAGAACTATTTCCAAAGTCAACAAAAGGACATTGAAGAAACTAGTCCCAAACAATCATGGATGAGAAAAAAATGGTTCACAGATGGTAACATCAGTATTAAAAACATAAGAACGAATAATAATGTAATTCCTGACTTTCTTTCTCCATTTAGTTTACATTTTAAAACAGTTTAGAACATTCCAGTGACCTCCACCCCAACTAGAATGGACAGCAACGAGTAGAAAACAAACCAACCAACAAGCCACTCACCAGTTCCTCTGACAGGACACATCTCTGGGACAGACCCTACGGCCCAGCACCGACCGGATTCACAGCAGCACTGCCTTTTGGTGAACCTACCAGGAAGCTCCTGTGCACAGCGGCCATTCACTACGTTGGAGAAACATATACTTGCTCTCTGATCTGGAAGTTAATTTGAAAAGAAAACCAAAAATAGTAACATGAACTCTCAAAATTACTTTTCCCTTATTCAATTCATATAAGGATTAAAATGTTTAAAAACTTTTATTGGAAAAAAAATACAAAAAACAAACCCCAAAATATCCCAAAACACACCCAATAATTATCTGAGGTGATCAGCACCAATACATTCCACATTTGGTTTTCTGTTGTATCACATATTTGCAGTGACACTAGTCTTGTATTAATCCAACATGCAATCTTAAAGTCTGCTCAAACTAGCAGCAAATATGGATGAAACAAAAGATATAAAGCAATACAAATAGAAACTAGATACAGATATATAAAAAGCCTACTATGGCAAAAATCAAAACATTTCACGTAACAACTGCAGCATCAGTAAATTAATTTAATAAATTATTCCTTGGCGTAGATGTATGCAATTGAAGAAATGCTTTCCAATCTGTTCTGCTCAGTAGACTGAATGTACATTATTTTTAGTAGTGCCATGTGAAAACTACTCTATATAAATATGACAGTCTTGATTACATTCTAGTTCCTTCAAGGACACATTCTAGATCTGTTACTGTCACACTCCTGAATGCTGACTAGGAAAAAGGCTCAAAGAATTTGGAAGACATGGTACTAATTACAATAACTGAGGACATCCTGCTGTTTTGGTTAAAGGTAGTATTTATCTTAAACTGGGAAGAATAAAATTTTTATTAATATGGATTTCATGTTCTTCACTTTTCTCCTAAGTAAAGGAGAAATTATGTTTCTGAAGTATAGAAATTATACTCCAATACTATAAAAATTTGAGAGCACAAGAACTTTCAGACACATGTTCATTTAAGGGAAGGAGACTCTGTAACATATGGGTCTGCTTTAGCGGACTAGGGCATGTGATTTCTGTCCAATTGGTTTTGGGAGCTGACTTTAGAAACCAGATTGTAAAATATGCCAAAATCCATAGAAATTTTGATCGTTTTGGAAATCATAGGTTCTCAGTATTCCTGAGGCTAGCCACAAATACTTTTAAACTTGGGCACTCCTCAGGCGAACCTGGATAACAAAAGCTGGCTACATTGTGCAAAAAATTATCCATGTCAAATCACATGTAGGTCTTGTGTTGCCACTGGCTTACTTCATCTATCTGTAATTCAGAAATACCTTCAGAATTTCCATCCCTTTCCCAACATGAACAACAAAGTGCTTTGAGATGTCTGAAATGGCAGATGACCCATTCCTGGAAACATTCGAGATCAGGCTGGGCAGGGCCCTAAGCAATCTGATCTAGTTAAAGATGCCCCTGTTCATTGCACAGGGCTTCGACGAGATGACCTTTAAAGGTCCCTTCCAATGCAATCTACTCTATGATTCCAAGAAAAAAGAAGCACCACACAAGATCTAGAAAAGACACTATTATTAGCAATTGTTAATTTTTTTTTATGCATGGTATGCAGTATTTTTAGTTAATTCATCAGAATGTTTTATACCATATAGTTGACATGTGCAGCTGTATAAAAGAAATTGCCACATGTGAAAATAAGCATACATCTTTTTTACAATATTGAAACAGGTTTTAAATAAATTGTCCTGTAAAAGCTGCAATCTACTGAAATCTAATATTTGGTTTGTTTTATTACCAGTTACAGCCAAATTAGTGGCACCTCAGCATACACTATTTAATGACCTCTGAGTTTATATATGTGTCTTATAGTGGTCTCTAAAGGTTAAATTAACAGATGCGAAATGGAACTTGAAATACCAAGTAAGGATAAATGTTTGTTCCTTTAAAACCAAAGAGAGCTTAGCTTTTGGTTTCATCAGATGCAGGTTAGAGAAACATATATAATTAATATTGCCTATGGGAGCCTAGACAACAGAGAGATATTAACTTTTTTTTTGCTAAGAAACTCCTGCCTGAGATCTGGATCTCTCAGGCTACAGTCCCTCTCAGTCGACACAGAGGGATCTGCTATCTACATAAAGATGGTTGCAGTGGCAATCATCATTAGAGGAAGACCTTATGAATTTTTAGTGGCTGGATCACAGGTAGTAGAGTTAGCATACAGTGAGGTCCTGGGGCAGGGGGGGAGTGCTAGATGGTTGGGACAGATGTTCTGCTGCTGTATATAAATTGCCTTACTAGCCTTAAAAGCTCTAAAAGCCTACAGGGAGGAACACATACCAATGCAGCGGGAGCCATCGGTGGATGTGACATAACCGCGTGGGCAGATGCAGAAATAACTTCCCACAGTGTTAGAACATTCACCACCTTCACAGATTCCTGGGATGATGCTGCATTCATCAACATCTATCCAAAAAGGAAAGACATAGGATAATTAGCAGAGCACTTGAACATACTGTAGTAAAAAGAGGCAAAGAGGGCTTTTCTGAAATGAAGCTGTTGTTCAACTCAGATTGAATAACGTATTGCTGGTATTTGCATAATGAAGTAATTTTGTTTGCCACCTAATGCAGGCTTTCTTTATACATTCAAAGGGTGCACCACTTCACATTGCAGAGTACATGTCAGCAGTCTGGGATTTCTTCTGAATGATACATACTGACTGTCATCTCTAAGGAAGCACACAACAGATACAATGCAACACCAAAATACACATCCTGCTTTTGAGCAGAAGGAAGGGAGGATGGTACAGCAGCTACGCATGAGAGCTCTAGGCTTCTGTGACCACAGAAGTATTGCTCACCAGATCTGACTGCTTTCTGGCCTTATAATAACTCCAACTGTGAGCAAGAATTTTGTTCAAGCTCTTCAACTGCAACCAAATGTTGCAATCTTACTTTTCTTCTGATATTTTTCATCTATTCAAAAGTTTCTGCTAACAAAAAGCCGTGGTCTTACCTGAACACTGAAACAATTTTGTATGTAAATACATACAAAGTGAGATGGCATCAAGTTGATGAATGAGCTGCTGTGTGTAACAAGGGGCTGCTAGGGCACTTGGCACCAGGACTGAGAGTACCATGTGCTGTCCCAGCACAAACTGGAAGCAGAATGAGGAGCTGAGGCAATGAAAAGGAACAGGAGGAAGCAGACTGACTGTATTGTTAGAGGTGTGAAGCACAGCAGAGCAAACAGGAATGGAAGAAATAGAAATGGGAAGAAGAGCATGAGTGTAAAGACTACGTTTTGACCATTTATACAAATGATCCATTTTAAGTAACCACTTAATTCTACCACTGTGACAATCTTTAGACATATGAATATTTTTAGGGTCATTTTAGTAATCCAGTTTTGCATTTAAGTGATCTCTGTATATTAGCTTTTTGAGTGGCTTTCAGTGAATGTGAACTGTGGCCCAGGTTTAACACGGGAGGCATTCTGCGAAAACATGGGAAAACATGAGCCAACTTTCTAAGTAGCTTGAGATGAGCTATGTTTTCCAGCTGGAATGATATGGTACCACAGGTTTTGCATGGCTTGATACCAAAGGTAGTCATAGGTACAAGACTTTGGCTTAACTTACTTGTAAAAATCTGGATGCATTAATTTAAATTAGCTTTCATACTGCGAAACAAATTTTAAACCAAAAAAATCAGACCGTTGAACCCAGACTTCCTCATGTCAAATAATGCAGAAGAAACATCAGAAAGAACGTATAACAGAAATTATCTTGTGATGACACTATGAATGTTTCCACATTCCTTGTAAGAAAGCTTTGAGACCCCACAGACCATTCCTTACACTTCTACACAGACCTATCATGTCCTTGGACCTGTCACTCCAGAAATTCTCTTGAGATGAATGACTACTTGAGAAATAAACTTTAGGTGTTATTCCTTAGAAGACTTTCTGTGATGAATACTTTGCTCTTTCCCTTGCTACATTCTCCACACTGAAAACTCAAAAAAAAGGAAGAGTATCAAAAATATCTGGCCTGCAAGGGACTATATTAAAGAGGTAACTCCCTGCTGTGGGAAGGTCCACACATGAAGAACTCCCTTTAGATATGAATCTACAGAGGACATTCAAGTACTGAAAGGAAAATTAAGTTTTGCCACAACACCACCAAGAATGTGAGAACTTTTCTTTGTAAAGTGAAGGTACAAATAAAACAATTCCTCTCCCACTGGCATGTCATTTGGAGTGCCATTGTAAAAAAGACAATTTATCTCACAGGTAACGTCTTCAAACTTCCTAGCTAGTCCATATATATACATGCATCCTGTGGCCTTTGTTGTTCATTTTACATTATGAAGCAGAATCATAGGAAGTGAATATTTTGTCTTTTTAGTAAGGTTATTTAAGCATTTCACAGAACACAAAAAGTTTAAGTTTTACATTAAAATAGTTACGAAACGATGACAACTATTGCCCACATTTTAGATATCTGCTCAAGTATGTACAAAAGAAAGTGTCATTTTTGCTAAATGAAAACACTTCTAAGAAAAAATGCTTTCACTTAAGACTTCATAGTTACCCACTGCAGAGATTCCAGAATTCCAAATGATGGTATAAATCAAAACAAAGTAATTCCCCAGGAAATCTCTGAAATCTTGCATTAATTTACTATATTAAAGACAATATAGATAACGTGGTGAACTGCGTACCATCTGATTTAATGCAATGAAATGAAACCATGTGTGTAAATCAAAACAGAGCCGGAACCAGCCACATGCCTTGTTGAGGTCTTTCATGCAGTACAGGTCTTTCACAATCCCTAAGTCTTTTGAACATGAATATTGTCTTCTGTATACACACAGAGTCTGAAATATCATGTCAGAAAGACAGGGAAGATAACTGGACAAAATGAGGACTCTGCAGGAACAGCTTACTTCTTCTGCAAAGTGACACCTTCCTGATGGCAGAGTCACTGGATGTTCATGCAAGAAAACTCCCTTATTTTACTATCCCTTTAAGCACACCTTCAATCTCAAGGAAATACTACACTACACTTTTTCATCACTACTGTAGTGGTTCCAAAAGTAAATTTCAAGACTAGTTCTAAAGATCAGAGGCACCCAACTTTATTAAAGGTATCACCAACATGGTGATCACAATTTACCAGCAGGGAAATACTGTCTGAAGATGCAAATGCTGTACACAGGAACAGGATGGCACAAAGCTGGTAGCAACTGCCACCAGTGATATGTGAGCAAGTTAAAATTTAAGAATCCTTGTGCTAGGAACTAGTTACATAGCATTTTCAAAATATCTGGTTCATTCAGTCACTCTCTTAGCGAGTGGATCTTAAATATTGTAGGTTTCATGGCATTTTGGTTTTTTTTTTAACTGAGGTAGAACAGCAGGTACTACACACAAGAAAAAAGCCCACAAGAAAAATGAATCTATAAAAATCTGACTACTAAAACCAGCAGTTTGAAAACTCAGTTTCCCCTTCATTTTCACTCTGGCACTGGTAACCACTACTTTAAAGGCAATAATCTTAATTACAAGAACACAACACCTGCTCTTCCACCAAAGGAATCCAATTCCAAACTCACTGGGTCATACAGCACAAAGCCCAGTGAGGTAATAAGTAAGTGGAGTTTCACAGAATCATAGAATCATTAAGGTTGGAAAAGACCTCTAAGATCGTCAACTCCAACTGTCAACCCAACACCACCATGCCCACTAAACCATGTCCTGAAGTGCCACGTCTACACATTTTTTGAATGCCTCCACTGACGGTTACTCCACCACTTCCCTGGGCAGCCTGCTCCAAAGTCTGACCACTCTTTCAGTAAAGAAATTTTTCCTAATATCCAACCTAAACCTCCACTGGCACAACTTGAGGACATTTCCTCTCATTCTATCGCTAGTTACTTGGGAGAAGAGACCAACACCCACCTCACCACAACCCCCTTTCAGGTAGTTGTACAGAGCGATAAGGTCTCCCCTCACCCTCCTCTTCTCCAGACTAAACAATCCCAGTTCCCTCAGCTGTTCCTCGTAAGACTTGTGCTCCAGACCCCTCATCAGCCTCATTGCCCTTCTTTGGACACACTCCAGCAACTCAATGCCTTTCTTGTGGTGAGGGGCCCAAAATTGAACACAGTATTTTTGTAGCATTGGCAAGTGAAAGCCATAGGAAGGAAGTAGTTAGCCATTTCTGCAAAGCTGCAGGACATAGACCATCCTTCTCACCTGGCTACATGCACAGGAGTTTAACACTGTCTAGGGCTCTTGCCCAAGAATGACAGGGAGCTGGGAAGGGAGGAAGTACCTTCCTGAAATATGGGCAGTGACCAGCATGGAAGGAAGAGTCCACAGTCTCCAGCCAAAGAGAAAAACATTTTTTTAACCAATTAACATGGAGAACCCTTGTGGAAGAATAATTTTTTTACAGGAGCAGTACCAAGTCAGTGGATTTTTTGTTTCACTAGTTTTTGAGCTAAATTTGTGTCTCTCCTTCCCCCTCCCTGGTTCTTGCACATGCAATTTTTTCAAGACGACCTCTGTTACCTCTGACTGGAAATTCTGAGACTTTACCTCAGGAAGAGTTATTTTTAGGATAGCTGATTGAAATGCAATTTCCTCCCTTCCCCCCTCCAAAATACATAAATTAATGGTCCCGGGGAAAATGCTCCAAAGATAGTAAGAGGAGATGCAGTCTCAAGGGTGAAAAAGACTGCTGGTGTGAATGGCTGTGGTTCCAACATTGCACACGAGATGAGAAAGCCAGTCTCAATGTGAGAACCAATTTAAATGCATGGCATAAACTTTGCAGGTGTGAGTATTAATAGGTGAGCTTCTGCCAAAAAAACCCAGCCTGGCTACCTGTCATCCAGAATTCATGACTTTTACTGCTACAGTAAGCAGGATTTTATGAATAACTGAGTTAAAAGTACCAGAAAAGAGGCTCTGAAAAAGGGTTCCCTGAAAATAGTTTTAGTCTATAGTAATACCTGGTACTATCAAATCTGAATAACACAGTGTAATGAAATTATACATTTAAGCAGGAAAACCAGAAATAGAACTGTTTTTTTTAAAAGGTTCTTTGCATTTTGATGCCACGTTTTAAAAAAAAAAAAAAGCAGTTAGCCTGTGTCATATAGTCCTAGCCTTTTGATGACAATAGTATAGCAACATATCTTTTTGGAAGAGCATCAGAGGCATCCTACCTCGTAGAGTACCTTCGGTTATAAAGGGTGTCATAACTAACTACATTTAGTCAAGGAGTATGACATGTTTCAATTTGAGAAGAGTTAAGTGGAACACATTTATTAGATCCTTGAAGCACTAATAAGTAGTAATCTACCTCTTATGTAAATCAGCAAGCACAACTGTACGCTTATTTCTCCTCTCAGTTTATCTAATACATCTCTGAACAACCCATAAATGCAATTTCCATTAATTCTGGAAGACAACATCCTAAAAATGAACAGAATTTCATTCATAAAAAGACAATGAAAACTCAATATATTGTAGATCAAAATTTTTAGGCCAAAAACCAGAAGGGTTTGGTGTTTTCTTTTGTTTAGTTAAGACATCATACCAGTGCTCCAGATTTCTGGAATTTGGTACAACCCCTGTAATGGCCTTTTCCAGATTTTTTTCTGCTCTATGCCCATTCCTTAAATCCTTCTGTGACTTGTCCAGTAGTGGAAAGAGTTGTTCTACCTGCTATAGAAGGTCTGTAAATCAGGAATATAGAAAAGCTTCTAAGTAAAATCAGTAACATTGACATCAGTAACATAGCGACAGCTATGACGTAGTTGCCATCACAGAAACATGGTGGGATGCTTCTCATGACTGGAGTGCTGCAATGGATGGCTATAAGCTCTTCCGAAGGGATAGAATGGGAAGGAGAAGCGGTGGGGTGGCTCTGTATGTTAGGGAGTGTTTTGATTGCATAGAAATCGAAGATTGTGAAGACCAAGTAGAGTGCTTGTGGGTAAGGATGAGGGGGAAGGCCAATGAGGCAGACATCCTGCTGGGAGTCTGTTACAGGCCACCCAACCAGGATGAAGAGACGGATGAGACATTCTATAAGCGACTGGCGGAGGTCTCGCATTCGCTGGCCCTTGTTCTTGTGGGGGACTTCAACCTACCGGACATCTGCTGGAAGTATAACACGGCAGAGAGGAAACAGTCTAGGAGGTTCCTGGAGTGTGTGGAGGATAACTTCCTGATGCAGCTGGTGAGTGAGCCCACCAGGGGAGGTGCCTTGCTGGACCTGCTGTTTACAAACAGAGAAGGACTGGTGAGAGATGTGGTGGTCGGAGGCCGTCTTGGGCTTAGCGACCACGACATGATAGAATTCTCGGTTGTGAGGGAAGTAAGGAGAGGGGTCAGCAAAACTGCTATCATGGACTTCCAGAGGGCAGACTTTGGCCTGTTCAGGTCAGGGAAACAGTCCTGAAGGACAAAGGGGTCCAGGAAGGCTGGACAGTCTTCAAGAAGGAAATCTTAAAGGCGCAGGAGCAGGCGGTCCCCATGTGCTGTAAGAAGAGCTGGCGGGGAAGGCGACCGGCCTGGCTGAACAGGGAGATTTTGCTGGGACTCAGGGAAAAGAGGAGAGTTTATCACCTCTGGAAGAAGGGGAAGGCAACTCATGAAGAGTACAAAGATCTCGTTAGGTCAAGCAGGGACAAAATTAGAAAGGCAAAAGCCCAGCTAGAGCTCAGTCTGGCCACAGTCGTAAAGGATAATAAAAAATGTTTTTACAAATATATTAACAACAAAAAGAGAGGCAAGGAGAATCTCCATCCCCTACTGGATATGGCGGGGAACATTGTCTCCAAGGACGAGGACAAGGCTGAGGTACTTAATGCCTTCTTCGCCTCAGTCTTTAATAGCCACTCCAGGTATCCACAGGATATTCAGCCCCCTGAGCTGGAAGACGGGGATGGAGAGCACAATGTACTCCTCATAATCCAGGAGGAAGCAGTCAAGGACATGCTAAGCCACCTGGACACCCACAAGTCTATGGGGCCTGATGGGATCCACCCAAGAGTACTGAGAGAGCTGGCGGAGGAGCTTGCCAAGCCACTCTCCATCGTTTATCAGCAGTCCTGGTTAACAGGGGAGGTCCCAGAAGACTGGAGGCTTGCCAATGTGACACCCGTCTACAAGAAAGGCCGGAAGGAGGATCCTGGGAACTACAGGCCTGTCAGCCTGACCTCTGTTCCAGGGAAGATTATGGAGCGGTTGGTCTTGAGAGTGCTCACAGGGCATCTGCAGAACAGCCAAAGGATCAGGCCCAGCCAGCATGGGTTCATGAAAGGCAGGTCCTGCTTGACCAACCTGATCTCCTTCTATGACCAGGTGACCCGCCTAGTGGATGAGGGAAAGGCTGTGGACGTTGTCTACCTGGACTTTAGTAAAGCCTTTGACAGCGTCTCCCACAGCATTCTCCTGGAGAAACTGGCGGCTCATGGCTTAGACAGGTTTACTCTTCGCTCCGTGAGGAACTGGCTGGATGGCCGAGCCCAGAGAGTTGTGGTGAATGGCGTTAAATCCGGCTGGCGGCCGGTCACGAGTGGTGTTCCCCAGGGCTCGGTTCTGGGACCAGTCTTGTTCAATATCTTTATAGATGATCTGGATGAGGGAATTGAGTGCTCCCTCAGTAAGTTTGCAGATGACACCAAGCTGAGTGGGAGTGTTGATCTGCTGGAGGGTAGGAGGGCTCTGCAGAGGGATCTGGACAGGCTGGATCGATGGGCAGAGGCCAACTGTATGAGGTTTAATAAGGCCAAGTGCAGGGTCCTGCACTTTGGCCACAACAACCCCATGCAATGCTACAGGCTTGGGGAGGAGTGGCTGGAGAGCAGCCCGGCGGAAAGGGACCTGGGGGTGCTGGTTGACAGCCGGCTGAATATGAGCCGGCAGTGTGCCCAGGTGGCCAAGAAGGCCAACAGCGTCCTGGCCTGTATCAGGAATAGTGTGGCCAGCAGGAGCAGGGAAGTGATTGTGCCCCTGTACTCGGCACTGGTGAGGCCGCACCTTGAATACTGTGTTCAGTTTTGGGCCCCTCACTACAAGAAGGATGTTGAGGTGCTGGAGCGTGTCCAGAGAAGGGCAACGAAGCTGGTGAGGGGTCTGGAGCACATGTCTTATGAGGAGCGGCTGAGGGAACTGGGGTTGTTTAGTCTGGAGAAGAGGAGGCTGAGGGGAGACCTTATCGCTCTCTACAACTACCTGAAAGGGGGTTGTGGCGATGAGGGTGTTGGTCTCTTCTCCCAAGTAACTAGTGATAGGACAAGAGGAAATGGCCTCAAGTTGCGCCAGGGGAGGTTTAGATTGGATATTAGGAAAAATTTCTTCACTGAGAGGGTGGTCAGGCATTGGAACAGGCTGCCCAGGGAGGTGGTGGAGTCACCATCCCTGGAAGTGTTCAAAAAACGTGTGGATGTGGCGCTTCAGGACATGGTTTAGGGGACATGGTGGTTCTGGATTAATGGTTGGACTTGATGATCTTAAAGGTCCTTTCCAACCTAGTGATTCTGTGATTCTGTGAACCCTGAGCTGGATTAATTTTATAGGTCATATTTTCCCAAATAGCCTAAGCTACCTAGTTACATTTCTACACATGAGGGCATACAATATACAATTTGTTCTCATGTGCTTTGGAAATCCTTTAAACCTACTTCACTGATATACAATTTCCATTAATTTCTGAAAGGTCAGTGTCAATAAACTGTAATCTGAGGCTCAAAATAAATCTGGTAAACTGAATATATCCCTTTTTACTTTTTTTCAAAAAAAAAAAAAGAAACAGAGAAATAAAATGCAAGCAAATACCTAGCAAAGCCATGTACATTGCTTAGCATAGTTCTAGCAAATTCCATTATGGCACAAAAAGCGCGACGTGAACACTCCTACTTATTCTAACAATAGCTGTTGTTTCCAGGAGGAACAACAGGAGAAAAAAACCCTAACCCACAAAACACATCTGGATGCTTAAGAGGAAAAGATATAGTAGGGAATCTGAAATCCCACCTTCTGAAGTAGAAAACTTGCTGTTAAATAAAGAAGGTCTGAACATTTAGTGTAAGATTCCAGCCTCTGCCTCTGAACACTGGAGCCGTGCCTGGTTACTGACTCCAATTTGGATTTTATCCATTGCAGCCAGCAAATAATATTTGATCTGGGTTTCCATACTTAAAGGGAGAGGAGTGAGCAGAATACTCCATGCTACATCACTGCTATATAATGTTTTAAATAAAAACGTCATTAAAACAATGCAGTTTCTGTTAAATAATTTCTCAGTACACAAGTTCTAACTCACAGGAGACCAATTCCTTATATCCTTCCCAATGGCCCAATCCCTATATATAAATGATGCAACTTCACTCCAGTGACCAGTCCCACTAACTGGAAGTGTAACAGTTTGAAGGACTGGCTCTAGTTTTATCCTGTAAATCTCATACTGAGAGATTATGAACTCTCAAAGTTTTTACTTAAAAAAAAAAAAAAAAAGCCTGAATAAAACTATGGCTTGGTTTTCATTCTCTGCTCTATTCCTGGAATAATGTAAGCATGGTATTACACTTATTACCACCTCGGCTGTGAAGCATGGGGAAATAGACAAGTAATAGTTTCATTATGTTTTGGTTTTTTTCCTCAGAAAAAATGGTATAAACTGGGCACTGCAGGTTGTTATCTGCATAATTTCCATTGAGAATTCCGTGGGGAAGCTAGTGGGGAAGCTGTGACCAGGGACTAATTAGTACCTAACTTCTGCCACACACAGAAGTGGCAGGGGCTTAGAAGAAACAAAGCCAGAGCATATGACCTGTTCTGCAGTAAGCTGCCGACAAAGCAGGAAATGAAAACCCATTGATTACTGAACTATGAAATAATAGCAAATATTTCAGACTGCAGATGACGTTTCACTTCTATTACACATGGTCCCATAAGCAACATAGATTTTTAAGTGGCTGTGTATTAAAAATACATTCACCTTTTCCTGTGGATACTATCAGGGAGAACTGTTGAATAACATTTTTAGCCATTATACCAGAGCTTTAGATAGGTTAAAGTAAAATGCAAGGAATGCTTTAATTACTGTTTTCAGAAGGAAGGAAACATATCACGGAATAAGTTCTCCTTTTGGCGTCAAAGCTGGAGTGCAGATGCCAAGCAGAAACGTAACATATACAAAATGACCTGCATTTTTTGGATCTCTATGAAAACACGTTTGATGTATTTTAACTGCATTCTTGCCCGAGAAGAAGTAGAAGATCTCCTTCACACAGATCTCTTCTAGGGTTAACAACAGTAAAGCATGAGCACTGCCATGGGATGATTTACAGACATCATCAGAACCGTGACTTCATTTATTGAACTGAGACAGTTGTCCATCATAACAGACATCCAAATGCTGACTTTGCTCTGATGATATATTTATGACATTATAAACTCCTTTTTTAGGACTAACATCTCAGCAGCTGAGATGGCTTGGGCAAAAGCACTATTGTTCTACTCCTGCTGTAATAACAATAACACCATCACCACCACCACCACCACCACTACGAGTGAATCAAAAAAACAAGTTTAGTTGTAATGAAAAAGATGTTTTTCTACATCAAAAAATGTAGAAGTTACTCTCTAATAGTAACGAAAACATTACATTTAATACTATAAAAAGTTTTAAACAATCTCATGCAGAAAAAGTCCTGTCAAAATAAACAGATGTGATTTGAAGAATGCCAAGCTGAATAAAAGTCTTCCAATGAAATGTCTTGCAACTGACAACACAAATCCAAGATGAGTAACAACAACGCATACATTTCTAACCTATACATTGCCTACGCAATCAAATACACTACATGTTTCTTTAGCAATTACAGCTGGTTTTGCTTCAGCTTTGAAATGATGAGTTGATTACAGTTCTAACATTTTCAAATCCACTCTTTCCAATGAGGTGTCACAGTTACATTTTCGAAAACATTCAACATTTGACTTTTTTTTCTGACAGTTGTTTATATTTAATGGCTTAATTACAAGAAAATGTTTCTGAATTTTGTGTACTTCATGCTGTGATGCTCAGTAAATCTAAGCTTGAATTCTACTGAAAGATAAATTGTATTTCCAGAATGTTTCAAAATCATGATAACTGTACTTACTGTTTGGTATCACACATAAGACAAAATTATGGTAAAAATAGCCAGTTATGCAAAGACAATTGCAAACAGTAGATGCTTATTCACTTAAATGTTGTGTAACCACTGCAGAAGTAGATTGCTTAGAAGCTAATGACAGCATTGAGATACTAACAAAATAATCATGTCAGGTATATGTCAGACTTAAGGCAGGTATAGGCAGCTGTTAAGTTCATTGTGCCTGTGCTCTGAACTGGTAGCATACAAGTTAGCTCTGGTGTAAAAGTTATATATTCACAGCAGTACAGCACCATGTCTGACCTGATAGTAGCGCCAGACATAGTTTATGACTAAGTTTAGGTAACAAAGTTGCATGTAATTGTTAATGATATCTGCCAATTTACCGTTCCAAATCACGACAATCCACTATCAGAAAAAAGGAAGCAGTATTGGATTTTTGCTATATATCTTCATATTCTGTGTTCTGATTCATCTGTTACTAATGCCCCCTCACCACTACTACTCAATAAAAATTATAACTCTTTATATTTACTAAGAGCCATCAAGCAGCAGGCAATTCCAACAGCAGCTGGGGTTTTTGGAGTTAGCAATGAATGGAAAAGGATGCTTCATTCTTTGGGCTTCTTTCCACGTAGGTGGAGACAAGAGACATGCCAAGCAAAGGGTCACAAGTTGATAAGCATGACGTCCTGTTCTGAAACCAGCAGGAGAGATGGATATGTGGTCTCGGTTTACCTCCTTTCCACTTTTTCCAGTATAGGCAAGACAAAAGAAGGATTCTTGTGAAGCAAAACCAAAGTATCCTGTCCTCTTCCTTTTCTTCTAATTACAATTCTCCTTCCTATATGCTGATGCCTTATTGAGGGCCTACAAATCTCTTGCATCCCACCCATCCATTCCTTCCTATTTGCCTCCCTGTCAAGAAAAATCCCACTACCTCTTGCCTATGGCTACATTCGCGTTCTGTCTCCCACAAAAAATGAAAGATTTTACTAGGATGTGCTGCCCACCTTATGCTTAGCCCTGTTCCTCGCAGGTTGCCATGCAGCACAGTGTAGATTAAATGCCTTGGATTTAATTGTCCTGAGGGAAGTGGCTCTGATTACAAATTCCGCTTTCAGTCATCTTCTTTTGTAGTATTCCTCACTCCACTTGGTGCCTTCTGGTTTCTCCCTCAATCCTGCAGAAGACTGTGGAGATGGTGCCATACCGTTGCTCTACAACTCTTCCACTGTTCTGTTGTCTTCAAGGTATGGAGAGATTCTTTTTCCCAGTGTCTCAGCAAGGCTCCAGCTGTTCCCTTACTTCTAAAATGGTTTAAATGGACCTGCTTTCCCTGTGAACGTGATTTCTCCCTGCAGAGCCCTAAACCTCTGTGCATATGCTGAATACCTATCAGCATACTCCTGTGTACAGTTAGGTAGGTATACACACACACATGTACAGACATATACACAAGCTGCTTCTATTTCTCCTCAACCCATGGTAAGAAAAGGCTCTATTTCTATGGTTGCAGCTCTATTTCTTGCAAGCTGTTTTTTGGATGATTTTAACACGATATAGCCAGGTGTCCCCTAGAAAACCTCATGACAGGAATATCATTGTATACCAAGCAGAAATTGAACTAAGTCAACATAAAAAAAAACCAGAAGAAGGTAGAGTACAGGATCAGAGAAAAACACCTTTGGGTATTTTTTTTACTTACTCTTCGGTATTACTTGCAACACCACCAGATGCAACATTTTCACTTATAAAATGGGATTTTCAAACTGATTGTGTTACTTAATTTTTCTGGAAATTCGGTATTGTAGGCAAAACTAGGGAAATTTACTTCCAAAATTGGCCACAAGCCATGTATTTGTTTGTACCTGAATACTGAGTATAATGTAATTTGGTACTTAAATTGCTGCCTAACCACAAGCCAAAGCCTTGAACAAACAGTCCTTTTATCTGTGTAACTTGAATGGGAAAGGTACCCATAGGTTGGGATGAAGTTTGAGAGTTATGATTTCTTTTGAAGACACTGCAAAATCACTGAAATCAGTGAAGTCTTCATCAAACTCACAAAACCTCAGCAATTTTCTATCACATTACTTTAAACTCTACAAAATTGCTGCTCTTAATTATATCAACATGTTTACTAAATCAACATGGTCTATGTTTACTAAACTACACCTACTAAACATGGTCTATTTTTATTTTTCATCTAAAAAAGGATGTATCCTATGTATTTTTTACTTATTGAGATTCTTTAACACAAACTGTACACAGCAGTAATTTCTTACATCCATTACCAAAACTGCCACGTTTGCTTTTCACACATAGGTCAGAAAACCTATCTGTACTAGAATACTTTAGACATTTTTGAGAAAAAAAAAAAAATCCTAATAACTCAGTTGCAGGTATATGCTGCTCACAGATGAACTCTTTATCAAGTTTTAACTTTTGAAACAGGATAAACACTGTCTTTACCTACACGAGACAGAAAAAAACATCTAATGCAAAATATGAACAGGAAAGTAGAAACAGATGATGCTGTGAAGAAGAAACAAAAGGCACAGTACAATAATGTTATGTCTGTTCAGATCAGACACTGCAACTATCCAGAACCTTTTCTTTCATTATTGAAGCACTCTAATGCTTTACTTAACAACATTTTAGGTATTTTCTCTGACAACATCACTTACCATCACATTTTTGAGTTGCCTCATTCTGTTTGTGACCAGCTGGACACTTGCACTCGTAGGAACCTACTGTATTAATGCAGTTTCCTCCTTGGCAGACTCCAGGGATAGCCTGGCATTCATCAACATCTACAAAAACAAAAAAGAAGGATTACTTGACATAAGATACAAAATTTTATCATGCCTTTTGCTGATAGATGGAGAGCTCTGAAACTGTTCTTAAAAAGAACGACAGCAAACCCCAGCATATTTCTCCACTTCAGCACCAACATAAGATATGGCAATAACAGCAGTAACATGACACAGACCTTCATGTGTCTTGTATTCAACTCCATATAACCTCAAAATGTATTATGTGTATTGACTTATGACTTACATAACTTTAAATATTTAAGAAGTGTACTTAAGTCAAATCTGTACAAGTTACTGTTGGTATCCCATGCCCTCAGATTGTTCCTTATACATGGCCATTAAAAAATGCAGATTCTTATTTTGAATCTTTACCTGTACATATGGACTACTCTCCTGTCCACCTTAACTAGATATGATAATTCTTGCAGGATATTCTTCCTGGACAGAAATCAAACTACTCAAGTCAACAGAAAATAGGTGCTATTCAACCAGGGTAAGTTGTATAGCACATGATCTGCATAACTTTATTTACTGAAGTAATAAGTACAACTAGAATTTCATAGATTCCTTTAGGCTGGACTGTCAATGTTAAATGAATGCTCTCAGAAAATATATTGGCATTTTCACTTTACATTTTACTTTCTGTAACTTCCTGTTGTAGTTTATTATGTGCTATTTCCAGTTCAAATTGTGTTGGGTCTTTTGCTCCCCACTTACTTTTGTTTATACATAAAACATCCTGTATTTCTGCAGGCTTTTATACAAAACTATCACATGACTCAATGTGTAAGTGCAAAGGGGCAGTTAAACTAATACCAAGGCTCATAGAGGCCTCTAAGAAATAACCAGGGCTAAAGTAGACTGAAATTCTTTGTACACAAGGAAAGGAAGAACAGGCTCTAGACTAGTGCATGATGTACATATTATATGTGGGTATTTAGCTTCTCAAGTAGCTCTTTTTAAAAGTTCAGTTAATCTATATCTATCAGAGAGTTCAGAATTAAACAACCATCCTAATTCCTTCACAAAAAAATTTCACATGCGTCCAAATGTTCACAGAGGAGAAAACGCTTAGAAGTTTTGTTCCAAAACCTGCAGAAGTTCTTCTGTGAGATTTCAGGTAATATTTCTTGTCGAACAGTCTGCCCTTTCACAGAAGAGGCAAAAATCACCTGATTTTCTTAGTTCTCCACACTGTGAAATAGAAATAAAGGACAGTGTTCATTGCTGGTTGTAGAAAAGGGAGCCACATAGCTTCCAAAGAGTTTCTTCTGTGCAGAGGCCAATTTCATACTATTTACTCTTCTTGGATTACAATTAAATTGGAATTAAATTATAAAGTTAAAGCAATACACTGCCTATTTTAAAAAACAACAATTTTATTTCACTCCTTACTCCATTATGATGAAAATACCTATTTAAGATTACTATATTTTTAAAGCATTCAGGAAAAGTATTTTTCATCTTTTTTCCCTAGATTGTTCTTGTGCCAGATAAACAAAGAATTTTAACCATTACCCTATTTTCCACTTTCAGTCAGTTTTCCTGTTAGCTTTCATGCATTATTAAAGGAAGCAGCTGGTAAACTTTATTTAAGGTGCAGAAGAAAACATCTCCTTCCTCTTCACATTCATGTTCGTTTTTTTCCCCTCTACCTTTTCGCTTCCACAACCAGCTCTTTACCACTATGAATGTAAAGAACAGCAAGCCACAGCTGGGGTAGGACAAACATACTAATAATACAATATACAGTACTCCTTTTCAGGAGGACATTCATTATCTCAAAGCCCTTACAAGACACTGAAATTCCACCTGAGTTTGTGCATTATAGTAATTCCTCAGTTTTTGTCAGTCCTGGTGTTTGTGCTGTAGATGAAACCTATGATATGTGCCTTGGCCATTCACCTTTTTTTTTCCATTAAGCAGGTATAATTGCTCACAGTCAAGGAAGAAGGCATTTTTCTTTTTTTTTTTTTTTTTTAATCACTGGACTTCGTTTTAAGTACATTTGCTGGAGAAATTTGCATTTCGTTCCTGAATCTATGCTGATTTAGTCAGCACAGTACCATGTCCAAATGCAACAGCTAGATTGTAAATGGATTAAATCAGAGGCATAAACCCTCTGCAAGCATTTTTCTTCCAAATAACTCATGTTTGGTGCAATCTAGTTTACCTGGAAAGGAAACTTTTAATCTCTGAAGTATTTTAAGAAATTTGGACATGATTTAGCAACATCTAGACAGAAGATGAGTTTCATCATATTCACACTGACACCACCCAGTAGCTCCCTTCTGAGTAAAACTAACATGGTGTTTGTCTTTTGACCCTTGGGCCTCAAAATGCATTCATCACACACGGTATGCCTGTGCCTTGTGTCATTTATTAATGCTTATTTAAATTAAGCAAACTATGTCAGCAGATCAGTGGTTGTCAAGTAATAGTAAATTAATGGCAGTAGTAGCAGGAAATTAATACTTTCCAGAAACAGAAAAAGTATCACTGAAGACTTGAAGTGAACAAAATTTTAAGGTCTATTGATCCCATTCATTACTTTCCATTCCAATCCTGTTGTTTTAAAATGACAAATAAATGTTAAGCTCTGCTTAAGTCTGAAAAGCTGATCCCAATTATGCAACACAGTGCAGTGCTTGCCCAGTGAGGAAAATACAAATGGTATCATTATGAATCACACGCACTATCTTGCTTTTCTGTACTAATATCAGTCATGATTTGTGAGTGCTTATATGTTAACTATTCTCAGTCATATTTAAATGTAAAGAGAATAAGCATATTCAACTTCAATGTTAGCTTAAAAGCATATAGGCATTACAAGCCTGATGCTTTTTTTGGGCAGTATCACCTTTTGATGAAAACTCAAGTTTGTTTTAATGTATCATCACTGTTTTGGAATTGAGAAAAGGCAGAAAGGACAAAAGCACTTTCTTAAAATGGCATATTTTATAAATTACTTCCTAAATGCTATTTTAAGATATATTTTTTCTGAAAATACAACAAATTTGAAATTAAGCATATTTTTATTTACTTTTTTAGATCTTTGACAGTCAGGCTAAATGACACAGGAGTTTTAGCATTATCAATCATCCATTTACTCACGCTTTTAAACCCCAATCACATTAACACTAAATAAACTTTTTGCCATAAACAGAAAATTAGATTAATAACTCTTTAGATACAGTTCTGTATGGAGAGGTTCAATATGCTACAGATTAGGTGGAATGTTCCCATGTGTTCATAGGCTCGATAACATCTGGCAAGTGAAAAAAGGTTCTTTGCTTTTGCAGAGTTTTCCCTGCAAAATGGCTGCAGGATTTGCACAGCTAACTTTAAACATGTACCTTTGAAAACATAGTCAAATTCAGCTTCCCTTTCTGAGTGGAGTGTTTCTCAAAAAAAACCTCTGAAGAAACAAAAGGCTCAGGAAAAATAAATCCTCTCAGATTTTATAAACAGATTTTGCAGAATGTACTTGTTATTTATTATGGTAGTAATAATGATTATGCAAATACAAATTTTCTCTTGAATTCTATCTTTAATACATATAGGGAGTTTCTTTGCAATGGATTTGGCATGTGACGTTACATAAAAAGTAAACTGGTCGTCAATACAATTGAAAACTGTTGGTTCTGCCTCTGCAGCCTAGGTAACAGAAATACTACAAATACAAACATACAACAGAAATAATACTAAGCTTCTTTTTTCCCCAGTTTCAATACTTATTTTCATGACAGTAGGATGGGATCCTAGATGACACTGTTAATATTGTCAGTAAACCAGACACATTAATTCTGAACACTAGGTGATCTAAAAATTATCATCAATCACTATTCATTGTGAATATGAACCTTCTTCCGTCTTCTCTCTTCTGTCCAGTCCACGTCAGTGCCCTCAATATTCAGTACAGTATATTCCTACTATAGAACAGGTATTCTGGGATATCATATCCTGTAATGGCTGTGTATACTTAACCATGTCAGCAATGGTAGCAGGAAGAAGAACCTTCATATTTTCAAAAGCAATTCAGCCAGGACTGTTTTTCTCTCTTTAGTGCAAAACAGTAACTGTCTGAAGGAAAAGCATGTAGCTGAGAAACAGACTGTTGAGGAATGCAGGGAGGAACTGCGAAAACATCCAAGACAGGATTTGTGCCATTATGCTATTCCTAAGGCCATGTAGCAATGGCAATAAAGTACTTCCAAGTGGAACGTTTAAGTTCCTCCTGCCTGAATTCTTGGGAAGAGAGATATCTGAACAGCTACAGTTCCTGTTTAAGCAATGACTGAATAGATACTGTTGGGAAAAAAAACCCCATCAAACCAATCAATTAGAATTTTGATTGGTTTTGCTTCTCTAATTTTTTTGAAGTTGTTCATCGTAATAATGAAATAACAATACTACCATAATGTTCTATACAAGCACATTACTCAGAGAACATAATTAATCCTGAAAAGGTGATAAAGAGTTATTTAAGATACACTAAGGTTGCAACATGCACACCCTGTGAAGAGTTAGGAGCACGTTCATACTCAATAGTTAAGTCTTGTCACACTCTAACATCTAATGCATATTGAAATTATGACCTATTTTCCAATAGTAAGGCTTGCAATTTCTACTCATTTCGACCTGTTCATATCAACTCCCAAACTAGGCTATCTGCTGGTGTAAGCATTCGCTTCAAAAACGTCAAGCATACAGACTATGGACTGAGCGAGTCTGGTCTAATTGATAGGACAAAGATACAGCCTTACTGAATACTAAGGGGTTTTGTGTTCCTTTCATAGAAGTCTCTGTAAATCTGCCATCAGCAGAAAGAAAAGCATTGCAAAGCATTAGCCAGATCTCTGCATTTGTTTATAAAACCCTCAGAGAAAATATTTAATGCCAGTTTCATCTGACCTCTCTCTTTCATGAAATTGAGGCCTCCGTAGATAGGAGTTATCACACTTGGAGAAAAAAATGTTTCCTGAACTGCTAATACTCCTCTCTTGTTAAAATTTTTGTAGCACCCCCCTCAAGAGCTCCATTTTGACCCCTTTATTTTCTTCTTCACAGTTTACCTCTGTGCAGTCATAGCCACTATCATAATTGCAGGTTCTGAATATGCACAACTCACAGATCTACCACTCCTCACTCCTTCTATTTGGATTAAACTCTCCATTCACCATTCCATGCAAGGACGAGTTTGACACAGGAATATTAAGAGTCAATGATATCTCCTTGCAGTATTGCAGTGTAGTAGCAAGTACCTCAGCCCCAATTTGTCTGTTCAGCATACCCCTTGGCTCCCTCCTAACCCAGGGAGGGGTTTTTTGACCCTCCTGTGAGCAACACTGCTGTATCGCTTTTTTCTAAGATCTTCATACCTAGTTGCAGTGAAATCCTGCAGCTTATTTCTACAGACTATGTACTCCAATATGGAGCTTGGAAAGGTAAACAGTGACTCCACAGTGTCAACAGCTACATCCAGTCCCTTCCACCAGTCAAGTAATCTGATAATTCAGGGCAGAGTAGACAATATGCTATCAACCTGAAAACACCACAGAATTTAGGTCAGGAAGAATTACCAGTATTCAGAGCTTAAATGGGACTGTCTTGCCTGTTGGGAGTAAAAGCAATGATTTTGTGGAACAAAGAAATTCTTCATATCTTCTTTTCCACACAGAAAATCTAACTTTTCTTCATCTGGTGGTGCCTATCACCTTGTAACATGATGTTAACTCCTGCCGACATAAATACTGTCAGATCTTCCTATATAATAGTAATATGCCAAAAATGATGGCTGTTTAAACTTCCTTTATTCATCCATCACACAAAGTAGGCTACCACATTGCTTCTATGCTTCCCAGTGGAATTTAGCAATTATGTTAACTGTGTAACTTAAAAATATTTGCCATGCAGAATAAACTGGCAGAAAAAGCAGTATTGTGGGCACGGGTGCTAAAGAGCTCTACTTATCTTTCACGTAATTTAAATGAAGCCCCAGAAGCTATGCCAGGATCAGTTTGGCAGACAAGTTTTAAGAATTCATTATATCTGGCCAACATCTTCATCATACAAAGGAGTTTGACTTGGACATTGTAACCAACATGCATGTCTTCAGAAGGCAGCTTCTGTTTCTGACATTGTTATGAAAAGAATGTCTAAAACATACTAATCACTTCAAGATGAACATTAAAGCATAAGCTGTTATAGGCAGACAGAGTCCTATTTCTGACATCTAAGGAAAAGTGCAATCAAGTTTTCTCCTTAGTACAATTTGGATGCTTTAAGCAGCGTAAGCATAGAAAAACACAAAAGCAAATATTTGAAATAAAGAAAAATGAAGGGACTTATTATTGCTTAAAACTTATCTAAGTATTTAAAATAAAATAGATGCATTTGATAATGCTGTGACAAGTTCCACAGAAGTCAATTTGAGCTAATAGCTTCAGTTGTAGTTTCAGGTCAACCATACCACTGTGTGAATGAAAACTGAAGGAAAAATCCAAAAAGATGTTTCATCAAGTTTTAATTTCTATGAATTAAAAATACTACATCATCTTGATTTTTATCTCATTTTTCAACTCAAGTTCATAGAGGACTCTTACCAAGAACTATTATGGAGGAGACCTTAAGTAGAAATCCAGCCTAATATCTGACTTTATTAGATTTGTGCTATTTTAAGCCACTGAACTATGATGCAATGGAGGGGAAAGCAGCACTAAGAATAATGCTGCAATACATGGGGCTGAATAGGAGACTGAAAGAGAAGGAACAGGGAAATACAAGTGAGAAAAGGAGGACATTACCTAGCCTCTTTTGAAGCAGTAAGAGTAACTTCTCTGAAATCTTTTACAACATCCTGAGCAACAGAAGCTGCCTGAATCAGAATGTTTTTCACAGAATCACAGACTGGTTGAGGTTAGAAGGGATCTCTGGAAGTCACCTGGTCCCACCACCCTGCTCCAGCCAGGACACCTACAGCAGGTTGCCAAGGATCATGTCCAGATGCATTTGAATGTCTCCAAGGATGGGGACTCCACAACCTCTCTGGGCAATCTGTGCCAGTGCTCGGCCACCCTCACGGTAAGAAAGTATTTCCTGATGTTGAGGAGGATTTTCCTGTGTTTCAGATTGCGCCCATTGCCTCTTATCTTGTCACTAGGTACTACTTAGTGTCCAGCTCTGTCCTCTTTGCACCTGCCCCTCAGGCATTTTTATATACTGATGAGATCCACCCTTGAGCTTTCTCTTCTCCAGGCTGAAGAGTCCCAGCTCACTCAGCCTTTCCTCAGAGGAAAGAAGCTTCAGTCCCTTCATCATCTTCATGGCCCTTCATTGGGACTCTCCAGTAGTTCCATCTCTCTTGTTCTGGAGATGCCAAGAACTCAATACAGCACTCCCAAGTGTGGCCTCACCAGTGCTGAGGAGACATGAAGGATCACCACCCTCGACCTGCTGGCAATAGTCCCTCTTCCACAGCCCAGGATACCATTAGCTTTCTTTGCTGCAGGGGCATAGGGCTGGCTTTTTTTCAACTCGGTGTCCATCAGGACCCCAGGTCCTTTTCTGCAACACTGCTTTCAAGATCATCAGCACCCAGCAAGAACTGGGCTGTTCTTCCTCAGGTGCACAACTTTGCACTTCCCCTTGTTGAACTTCATGAACTTCCTGTGAGCCCATTTCTCCAGCTTGTCAAGGTCCCTCTGGATCGCAGCATGACCCTCTGGGCTATCAGCCATTCCTCCCAGTTTGGTGTCATCTGCAAACTTGCTGAGGGTAAGCTCTGCCCCATCATCCAGCTCATTAATGAAGATGCTGAACGGGACTAGCACTGTAACCCAGGGATTTGTACTGGGTTTCCAACTGGCTTTGCACTGTTGACCGCCACACCCTGGGCCCGGCCATGCAGCCAGCTTTCCAGCCACCTCACCGTCTGCTTATCCAGCCTGCATACCAACATTTTAGGGGAAACAGCACCAAAGCCCTTCTTCTGACTTACCTAAAGGAAATTCTTGCTAACGCATACATACACACAATCAAATCCTGCTGCTGTATGCTTTTTGTTCTTTTGTAAATAGGGAATTAAAGCAGAAAGTTCTCCAGCACTACAGAGAACCACCTATATAAAAATTTAGGGCTTTAAATCTTACAAAACTTTACCACTTTGCTAAGAAGGACCTTAACTCTGTCAGAGAGATCTGCTTGTGCCTGCAACGCCTGCAGCATCCCGGCTGTGCCATCTCCCACAGATTTTGGAAGCCGTGAGATACAAATACATAGAGAAAGAACAGTACGTGGACACTTCGTAAATCAGAAAACAAACAAAACAAAACAAAACAAAAACAAAATCCATCACCCAAAATTATTTGAACCTGTGCTTTACCCCCAGATTGACTGGGGATTCATTGATCACTAAGGATTTTGCCCTCTTTATTAATTTACTTCATTAAACAGATGACAACCAGAACTCAAAAAACTGTGTCGACTTACTGCACCTGATTTCAGCCCCCGTGCCCGCATTACTCGGCACTGTTAACAGCCGTAACGTCCTGCGGGGAGGCGACCCAGCCGGAGGGCCCGGCCCTCCCTCCAGCCGGGCCGCAGGCGGCGAGCGCCCCGCGCCGCCGCTAGGCGGTGAGCACGGACACGGCGAGGGTGTACGAATCGCCCCCCGGGAGCTCGATTCGAGCGCTCCCGAGGAAGGGCGGGCCCGTGCCTTGGTGGCCTCCCCTTAGGGGGGAGGCTGGGTGAGGATACTCTCCTGCGAACGGAGGGATACCTAGGAGGTGGATTATAAAGAATTTTGGGATAGAAGCAGAACAGTCCCCACTCGCTGGGTGGTGTAGTTGTTATCCCCTTAATAAGTGCCTTATCCTAATACACCTCACTTTGTATCTCTGACTCGGAACCTTACTCGTGCAAGGGGTAGGTAGAGGCAGAGGGTCTGACCGCGACACAAAATGGCGCAGGGAGCAGGGTCTGACAATAACTGGGTAGAGGTTTATTTGGGTAAGCGTGAGCAAGACTTGGGTAAGATTCCTCTCCCCAGCCCCAGTTTGACAATGCCTGGTCTCAGTGGGACCCGGTGAAAAGCCACACGGACCTGGCAGAGGGGAACGTTAAAAATGGAAAAGGTAAAGGTGTCATCTGTAATATGTTGGGTGCATGCTGTTGTGGCAACTGGCCTGGTAAGTCTGCAATCAAGTGGGTCAAACAAGCTCATGACATGGGAGGGAATCAAATAGTTTTCAATCAAGAGGAAGACCAGGAGGGAGGCTGGGGTGCTGGTGTCTTAGCGCAGGTCCAGGAGCGCTGTTGTTCCCTGACCACATAAGAAAGACCTCAGAACCAGGATGTGGAGGGAAGGTTTAGACCTAGGTTGGTCACTAGAATTAATGCATAAGAAACCCACCAGCAGTTCTGGGGACTATGGTCCAAGCTGCCCATGAAGCAGGCCAGCATGGCAAGGACGCAGACTGCCTGTCCACTTATAAAGACTCCGGAAAGGCTCCAGACACTATTCAGCATGCTACTACCCCACGGGTGGAAAACTAGTAGCACATGTACCCTGTCTGGTGTCCCAGGTAAGGCAGCTTAAACTTTTCAAGTGGGACACCAAGAAGGGTCCATCTGTCATCAGCCTGGGCCCTAAGATTCCTTGTAAGACACTTGCTTCACACTGGCGACAAAATCTCTTGTTTTCCCTCTGCCTTAATGGCAGCCCTGGGTATCTGTCCCCGTACATGTGTTCACATTCAACACAGCAGCCAAGCTCCATTGCCTGGGTGGTTATTGCACCTTCTTGATGAAGAGACATTTCTGAGTTAAAGTTGATTTAGGTCAGGAACAAAAGCAAGCACTACAGCTCCACAAGCCTGACTGGGGAAGTCGGTTGTGGATAGCCCTGGCCAAAATACATTTCCACTGGGGCACACATGGTCAACAGATTGGCAAGGCTTTTCCACCTGGATCACCCTTGCTGAACCTGTCAACTTCCTTGAGACCTGCAGGCTGGGCAAGCAGTATCTTTTAACTGCCCCAGTGAGGGGTTTAAACAAGGCCTCCTTTTGAGCATGCATAACAACAACAACATCTTGAGCATTCAGACTCCTGACAGCAAGACCCTAAAAATTCCCCACAAGTGGATCCAGCAGTAACCGTCTGGCCTTTCCCTACTGAGACAGTTTTCTTTTCTGTTCCGCAGGAAAGTCATGGATCAATTCTTGACTCAGAATGGCATAATTTGGTTCACCTGTATGGTACACAGTCCACAGTATTTCTCTGAGGTCCCACTGCCATCATGGCAGGAACACTGGGTGGTGTTAATTGATTTATGGGAGCGAGTGAGAGGTTTGCCCCCAGTGACCAAGTCAGTATGGGTTCATGTAAGTTTTTTAAATTTTTCGTGCAGTTCTTCGGCATGCAGCACCATACCTCTAAGACAGAGGCAGCAAACGACACTACACCCAGTGGTGGGCTAGACTAAGCTCTGTTCTGGAAATGCTTGGTGCAGGGTTGCTGCTGGTAGCATGTGGCCAACCAGCTGCATTTTGAGCGGTGTCACAGGTGCCTGAACCATGTTAATATGAGGTGGCTTGGCCTCTTTTTCCTGATGGCCATTAGCGCAGCCCCACAGACAGATGCTTCCACTCAGGAAGGACTTAAAAGTAATGTAGTCTTGCAAATGGCAATGGATTTTGTGCGAGATGTGAGCATTAATAACAGTCCATTTTCTGCCTGTATTGCCAACTCCGACATTAGCTGAGAGCTTGCCTTTACACTTTTATGGCTCTGGTACTGACATAGCAGAATTACTAGCAAACATTTCCAAAACAGCAGTTCCCCTCAATACCACTGAAGGTGTCCAGGTGTGTTGTATACCTCTAGCTTCAAGACCCATGTGCTTGAGCCTAAATGACAGTGAAAGCTGCCTGGAAGGGATAGGTGGCTGGACCAGCAACACCATCACCATACTTGGGACTGGGATTGGGCCACTCCAAGTAGTGGATTTAATTTAACCCACTTTAATGCCTCAAAGACTAACATCTGTTTCCTATACAATGCAAGACTCTGATATGACAGACCCAGGTGAAACATGCAACAGTACTCTGTGGGATGTTGATCAATTCAACCTAGAAGCGCTAAAACAGCGACTTCCAACGCTCATTACAAATTCCTTGGTTTCAAATATAAGGTGTTTCCTGGTACATCCACGTAGGATGAAAATGAAATCTAATTAAGTGGGACCACACAGTAAGGTCAAAGAGTTTAAACTCATTGACCCACTTCAAGAGAAGTGGGCCCTCTGGTCTCATGCTATGTATCAAGCTTTATTCATGTGGGAAAAGAATGCTTCCATGGCAGTACAGACACCCCCTGGTATGGTATGACTGTGTAGTGATGAATATGCATATCCCAGCTTTAATTGGTGGAAAAATGAAACCTGGGAAAATGCCTATCAGCCATCTGCCTGCACCCTAGGTACCATTTTATTATGCCCCAGGAAATGGACACCCCATATGTTGCACCCCTTAACTGGGCATAAATATCAGGTAAAGCGATAAACACTTGGGACAAAATGAATGTGGGTCAATGGCTGAAACCTATGAAAGGATGGGTGGCTGACTAGTTTATTCCACATAGCAACATTAGGGACTAACATTATAGAATCATAGAATCATTAAGGTTGGAAAAGACCTCTAAGATCATCAGGTCCAACTGTCAACCCAACACCACCATGTCCACTAAACCATGTCCTGAAGTGCCGTGTTTACATGTTTTTTGAATGCCTCCACTGATGGTGACTCCACCACCTCCCTGGGCAGCCTGTTCCAATGCTTAACCACTCTCTCCATAAAGAAATTTTTCCTAGTATCTAGTCTAAACCTCCCCTGGCTCAACTTGAGGCCACTGCTAGTTACTTGGGAGAAGAGTCCAACACCCACTTCACCACAACGGCTTTTCAGGTAGTTGTAGGGAGTGATAAGGTCTCAGCAGAGAGACCCTCACCCTCCTCGTCTCCAGACTAAACAATCCCGGTTCCCTCAGCTGTTCCTCATAAGACTTGTGCTCCAGACCCCTCACCAGCTTCGTTGCCTTTCTTTGTACACTCTCCAGCACCTCAATGTCCTTCTTGTCGTGAGGGGACCAAAACTGCACACAATATTCAAGGTGTGGCCTCACCAGCGCCAAGTACAGGGGCACAATCACTTCCCTACACCTGCTGGCCACACCATTTCTGATACAGGCCAGGATGCTGTTGGCCTTCTTGGCCACCTGGACACACTGCTGGCTCATGTTCAGCCGGCTGTCAACCAGCACCCCAGGTCCTTTTCCACTGGGCAGCTCTCCAGCCACTCCTCCCCAAGCCTGTAGCATTGCATGGGGTTGTTGTGACCCAAGTGCAGGACCTGGCACTTGGCATTATTAAACTTCATACAACTGACCTTGGCCCATCGATTCAGCCTGTCCAGATCCCTCTGCAGAGTCTTCCTACCCTTGAACAGGTAACACTCCCACTCAATTTCATGTCACTTGCAAACTTACTGAGGAAGCACTTGATCCCCTCCTCCAGATAATCAATAAATATATTAAACAAGACTGGCCTCAAAACTGAGCCCTGGGGAACACCACTTATGACCAGCCACCAACTGGATTTAGCTCCGTTCACCTCTCTGGGTTGTGCCGTCCGGGCAGTTCTTTACTCAGAGAAGAGTACACCTGCCTAAGACATGAGTCACCAGCCTCTCTAGGAGAATGCTGTGGGAGACAGAGTCAAAGGCTTTACTAAAGTCCAGGCAGACAATGTCCACAGCCTTTCCCTCATCCACTAGGCAGGTCACCTGGCCATAAAGGAGATCAGGTTGGTCAAGCAACACGTGCCCTTCATGAACCTGTGCTGGCATTATCATCACAGATACCCTTGTCCAACTGGAATATCTGGCCAACAGCACCAGAACATCCTTCATGTTGGTCAACACACAGTTGCAAGCCACTGCTAAGATGATACTATAAAATAGACTGGTGCTAGATGCACTCTTGCTCAGACAACGTGCAGTGTGCGCACTCATTAACGCAACAACAGACTGTTGTACCTCAGACTCTGAACATTATTCCTTCAAGGGGTAGAGACCAGCATTGGGTCTGACCATGGCACCTACTTGGCTGTGCTCAACAGACATTCTGACTCTTTCATGTATTTATGGCTCCTTGATTGGTATGCATTTTTTCCAGGTACTTGAGTTTTGTTCTACATTTACACTAGCTAAAATATGGAAGCAGCGAAGCATATCTGAATTTTATCAAAAGACACAGAGCACACACAAGGAAAACAATGATTTTGTTTTAAGTGGACACAAGGATTTCAAGATGCGTTATCAGCAACACAACAGTCATGCACAATTTAAACCAGAAGGCTTACCTTGACATGCTCCAGTACGAATATTAGGGATGAAGCCACGACGACACGGCTGAGGCTGAGCAGGGCACATTTCACAGGGGTGACCCCATGCACGCCCAATGGTTGCACAACAGAGGGTTTTTGTGCAAACAATTCCAGTTAGCTGGCCCTGACACATCTGGTTGTTAACTTGTGTGAAACATGGGCCTGTTCTGTAATCTGGAAAAAAGGAAAGATGACTGTATTATACAAGACAGTGTAGTAGTAACTGTAGAAGGAATCAATTTTTAATCCAATAGATATCTATACTAAGAAAATTTCAAGAGGACCTGGAAATTTATGCTTCTGCTTACAGAAGTAACCTGACAGCTTCCACAGAAGGTAATGATTTTCACAAGGTTATCTTATCTTTCAATTTCTTTCTTTCTGACAGATGCAAGTACTGACAGGCAGCTGCACCCAAAGCCGATCTATGCATCAGCAATGTATCCAGTAAAATCAATACTAAGTGAAAGAGTTTTGTAAACAAGCAATCAATCAAAAGAGTAGATCAGATTAAGCAAAGAAGGACTGGGAATTGGTTTTGTTGTTCCTAAATTATTTCATGGTGATTCGTGGGAGGGAACTACAGACCACAACAGCCACACATTTGCTCACTTCACATTGACCAAAGCCCATGCCAGCAACCATCACAGATTCAACGCTCCTGCTGGAATGCTTCAAGCAAAATAGTGCTACCAACAAAGAACTAATTGGTAAATCACCACTTACTTTCAGAGGAACAACGTGAGATAATAGAACCTACTCCAGCTATATTGAGTACACTGAATATAACATACAAACTATATGAAAATATACTCCTAGTCAAATTCCTGTGAACACTTAACTCATTCAGGTTCAACCTGTATAAAGAGAAAGATTTTTTGACCTTGTGAGGCAATACAAATCGGGAACAACAATTAACTGAAATTCTCTAGGAACAAATGAGAAGCAGATGGTTGCTCTAAGCCAGATTTCATATCCTTATGGAAACTTTAAGAGGGGGGAAAAAAAAAAAAGAAGAAAACGCAAAGCTTCCACTCAGACTCAGTGAAATATGTACATTATAAAAAGAAAATACTGTCCATTAGAAAAAGGTTTCAATGATCTTTCATCCAACATACTGGAATACAAGCAGCTTTACAATGGTCTTAGTTTAGTTACAGCCAAAGCCCCTGCCAAATCGAAAAGCACTGAATTTTTAACATAAAATACAGATCCTGATAGCAGAAGACAGTGATCTCATCAAGCTATAGCCTCATACGAGAATGACAAATATTTGAAACACAAACTCCAACCACCAAAGATTTAAATTCCAGTAACTCACTGTAATCTTGTCTGCATTTTAGTTAAGGGGTAAGGCTAAGGAAAAGACTCCATCATAGATTATGACTCTATACTTCTTTCATATAAAGTTTACTCAAGTGTCACAAAGATTGAGAGGAGCACATACTCCTCAGAGTATGAGAGACAGACAGTATTTAACCTGCAAATCATCAGCAATGGTCAGCCTGCTATCAGAAGAAAAACACAACTGCTCAGAATTTAAGAACTGAAAGAAATGGAATTAAATCCCGACTCCTGTGAAAGCAAACAGGAATTTGGCTATTGAATTCAATGACAATAATATTTCATTCTTGGAAAAAAGTATTGTGCTCTTTAGCAAATAGCTGTGTTATAATTTATTGCCTAATATTATCTGTAAAAGCATTCTCTGTGTCACACAGCAAAAGTAAGGAGCTTCATATGCATAGAAAAAGCTTTTACTACTGCTTGATGAGCAGACTGCCCTTCTAATGTCAACTAAGTTACATACACTGCTAATATGACACTAATACAAGTGATTAAAAACAGTCCACTCATTTCATTTTCTCATTAGTGACTGAAGTACAAATAATAGGCAGATTCTGGGAAAGTCTGTGGTCTGCTCTATGTACTGAGAGCTGATTGTTTGACTGTAACCTGCACATTGCAGAATTTTTGCCCAAGTGATGACTGCAGTCAAATCAATAAAGATTGAGTATTTCCTGAAAATTAAGATTGATTTTAGACTCCTCATGAATGAGATTCTTGAAAACATTAAGCTGAAAAAGATAAAAGGATGTGCGTGGGTAAACCTGGAAAGACCATTTACAAGCCACTAGCAACACTGGGAGTCCCATTATAAAATATAATCACTAATCAGAAAAAAGTAAGATTACTGAAGTGCAATGGAGTGTGATCTCTGGATCCACACAGATCTGTATGAGAATACCAAAGCCTGTCCTATTTCTGAAGCTCTTTTCTGCATCATCTCAGGTAGGCATGGATCTGTTCCTGGAGGGCTATTCAATGTGCCATTCCTCTGCAGAACTTAAGCACAATGGCTGGTCATGCATTCCCTACTCCATGAACTCAAATGGAGTCCAGTTCTTCATGGGGTAATGTCCCCCCATAATGAACTCAAGTAACGATTTATTATGCATCTCTAAAATTTCCAAAGCCTGCATTCACCAGGACTGATTATCTTGACATCCCAGCTCACTTTGGTATTCCTATTCAGAAAATAAGTAATTTTGCTGGACAGTATTGTGTTTTTATAGCATCTGTTCTCCGAGGTACACTTTTTTATAGGCCCAGTCTTTGGATAACAGGAAGCAATTACAGTAGGAGTAGAAATACAAATTATGTATTTTTCTGCTTAATGGTTGGTGATCCATAGAAATATTCTGGCCAAAGATCTTTCATGTTAAGAAATTTGGAATTCAATTAGACAAGATTAAACCTAGAACATAAACATGAGTTGTGAATTGTATTTGAGTTCCACTACCTCCCCGTAAGACATAAGGTGATTGTGTGTATACTCTGTCAACCCTAGTAATTAAAAGTTCACTTTGGAGGCTGTGTTTGAGAGAAAAATTAGACAATATAAACAGACTACAAAGAGCGTTTGTACAAGACAGTACGAATGAGTTAGATACAAGGAGTGACATCAATATACCCATAGCTTAATGTATCCTATTAAGTAAGAAACGTATATTCTGGAAACCTATATACATATATGTACCTACCCATGCCTTAATAAAGACAGACTGCATAAATCATAATGTTCAGGTTCTATAACCAAGCAACTTCCATCAATGTAAGTCTGCAGGTGGGTATCTATCTGACTACTGCAATTTAAACAGTAGAAGAACAAAGGCCACTATTATAAAAATTTCAGGTAGATTTACAAATACACATAAATTCAACCCAAAATGCTGAGATCCTGAATGATACTTCAGCATAATGATATATCAGCAACCTGAGGTCCTAAGAGAATGCGCAGCTTCTATAACCTTGGGCTACAGAAGCAGAATCCTAGCAGCAGACCATTTCCAGATAGCAATCGGGAAGTAA
The DNA here is from genome assembly GCF_964289735.1 of Phaethon aethereus. Classification (NCBI taxonomy): domain Eukaryota; kingdom Metazoa; phylum Chordata; class Aves; order Phaethontiformes; family Phaethontidae; genus Phaethon; species Phaethon aethereus. The sequence goes on along the minus strand of NC_138577.1, from coordinate 54,333,450 downwards.
CCTAACCTGCTATGTGCATCCAGCAAGAATGGTTCTTTGCACAGCTATGGCAACTGCGTTTCAAATGGGATGCTGGAAAACCGGAAATATTATGCAGAGTGTCAGAAGAATAATTTAAGGTTTCAGAAACATGCTTTATACTAATATTTTAAAATAGTACTGTAATTAAAAATATTATCCGTAACAAATGTATCCATTTTAAAAAAAAACTTTACCCATTCAGTTTATCCAAAATGAAGTCCAAAGGTAAACAGTCTGAGTAGAGGCTGGTCTTCTATTTTAAGAGGAAGACGTAAGATTTTACAGTATGAAGTGAAGGCAGGCACGTTTGGGCTAACAGTGAAGTACAGCTGTTTACATAATGGGCTCTAGTGACCCAATGTATTTTTATTTACGGGAAGCAAACATACAAAAACTAGATGCCATACTGAAGATACTTTGTAGTTTCAAATGAAGCTGTGGATTTGATTCAGAAATTATCATGTGAGATTCTATGGTCTGTTTTATACAGTCAATCAGACTACATTACTATAATCGTTCATCTGACCTTAAAAACCCTGAGTTTACGAATCAATCATCTTTTCCATATTGGTTTTCTGGTCTTATTGTTAGGTGTTTATTCATTTGTTCCTTTCCCAGCATTGCTGCTGCAATAATTTTTCCAGGAAGAACATATGTTAGGACATAAGTTATAAATCATTTGTTGCTTAGAAAGGGTGACTGCTTTGGTGAAAGAAAGTGATTTTCAGCGCATATGTGTTATGCATTTTTTTTAACCTCAGAAAATTAAATTCAATATGCACCATAACTTGAAGAATGACAACCTTTATCAAATCCAAATCGTTAATATAGTAAAATTTAATAAGAAGTCCTTTTTTCTTGGCATCAACACAAAAAAATTCTGGAAATAGCATACTGCACTTCTAAATTTAACTATACTACAGCACTTGCATTCTTCATGAAAGTGTGTATTCTGTATTCACAAATGGGACCATCCAACTATCATGGTTCTTGAGATCTTTTTCATTAATTCCTTTTTAGAAAATTAGAAGTCTGTTGTAATTCTACCTGTAATTTAGAAAAGGCTATTTGACACGGAGCCTGCCACAAGGATTAGAAACATAAGAATTCTAGTCTTGGGTATGGTCCAACATCCACCTATTTTGTTTTTCTTCCTGTACCTCTGGCCAAAATCAGATGATTCAGATGAAGGCATAAAAAGCCTGCTGTAAGTAGACATGGGATAACCTGTCTGCCACATTAAGTTTCCTCCTGGTGTCTAACACCCACTAGCTCAAAACCTGAAACATGATGTTTAACATCCCAGCTACCATTTGTTGTCATTCAGGACAGAACATTAAAAAAATCTGGTACACATATAGGGATCCAATTTCATCTGAATTTTGTCTCAGCCTCCACAGTTTCATACTGTGTTAACTAACTACTCCCGCCCATGAAAATTTTACCTTTTTTCAGGTAACTAAAAAGAGAAAGAGTGAGACATAAGGAAATAGAAAAGTAAAAAGGCACCTAGACATGCTGGAGTGTCCATTGCAAGACATATCTGGAAGAACGCGAAAACTTGAAGTATCTTTTCATGGGAAAGCACAGACTGAAATTTTAACTGAAGGCTCCTGACACCAAAATACTGTTTCTGTGTAAAGCCCAACAGTACGACTCATGATGCAGTGGCAGCCTCCTGCACGTATTACAAAGCCTATGTAAATGCTCCGGAAGGGTAAAAGGACATAGACTGCAGTGCTGGGGCAGCGTATTATCACAAATCCTGTATTTCATGTCTGCGAGTGCTAAAAAGATTAGCAGGAAGGAACTGTGAAGTCTCTCCCATCACTTTCATTTAAACAAAACTCCATAAAACTGTAACTAAATAAGGAAGCAATGTGTCTCGAAGTAAGTATTTATAAGTACAAGCTATTTGGAATATTGATACTTCTACTACTAAAAATAAAATACTGAAAACATTAAGCATGTTGATCAGCATGAATCACATGAGCGAGTAAAGGAGGAGGTGTGAGATACACCCTCCCACTCCCATCGATTAAAGAACAAAACCTAATACTTGCTAAATCCGTTTTACTTCCTTACAAAGCAAATTTGCCTTTCATAAGGACTTTTTATAGAACCTCTCTCTCGTAAGTATGAGTCAACAAATATTAATGAAGGGGTGAGAAAATAAGTCATTTCACCTCCTACTACCTCACTTGTAGGCTCAAGTATAGTAAACAGCTTATTATTATAAATGATACCTCAAAAATCCATTTCATACATCAGCATTGTTAGATAAACAACCTAATATATGGGACTTGAATGCTGGAAAGTAGTACCTGCTGTTGGGGTTACCAGGAACTTTATTCCTTTCCAAAAGAAAAATTAGCACAGTGGGTGAAGTCTGAGAGACTGGACTTCATGCCAGGGAACCTTCAGAGGGGAGAGAATTAGTCTATATTGGCAAAGATCTGAAGTTAAATCCACCTTGCTAGAAGATGCTCCAACAGGAAACACATTGGAGGAGCAACTGTCTTTATCACACCTCTGATAGGATGCTGTGGCAAATTTCCCCATAATTTCCACTCACATTCAGAGGTCTCCAGAAACCTGAAACTTTTTTTTGCTGCTTGTGGCAGCACCTGCTCCTTGATTACTGATGAGATTTTTCAAAGAAACTGTATCTGAATTTTCCCCTTTGCAATGTGAAATCTAAATGTTTTGCTAATTAAAAATATAACTGAGTTCTGTCTTTCTGCAGTGTGAAATCCCACAATGTATGGAACTCCTAACACAACATCAGTAGAATTGGAAGAGCAAGGCATACCCCATTTATGTAGAATCCCACTGATTCTACATAAATGACAGCATTGCCCAGACCTTGTGTTTCCAAAAAATGGGAGATGAGGGCTTTCCTTGATTAAATTTTCATCTGAGTATGAAAGGGTTGGTAATACTGATAGTTGTACTTGAGTTCAGACCACAAATCTGAAATGTATGCATATGCAAATATTATTCTTCTTCAACTCCAACATCTGCAGATCGTAAGTCACAGTATGCAAAAAGATATTTAAACATTACAAGTACATGTTTGTTTCATTAAAGATTATCAAAAATTGTTTTTCCTTCAATATTTTAATCATCCCAATATGGAAAATTGTTCTTTTTGCAGGAATGCTTAGCTGCCAACACTGAGGGTTCACCATAAGGGAGGTTTCAAAGGTAACAATAAGTTAGATGAATTGTACTGATTCAGGCTTGATATAAATAAAAAGCATTTTTTTCAAAGGTGACATCCAACAAGTTACGGAAAAAAGATTGTTGGCTGAAAATGAAAGCTAGTCTCTTGGAAAGTGAAAGGACTTGGCAAAGCTATTAATTTCTCTTGGAAAAAATAGTCTATGGGCAGTACAGCTATTTAGACTAAGAAGTTCACATAAACCAAAGCCTGAATAATAAAGTCTGAGCCTCCTTCCTCAGACTTTTTTTTTTTAAAAGAAAACTTGTGTGTCAATTCCTTAATTAAGTATTCAAGACAATTAAGTTTATGAGTCATGTGAACAATGAACACCAAGATTTTTTAAACATTTAAAATTGTGGATAACTCAAAGCTGAGACGTCTGCAGAAAGTTCTTTCGTCATTGCCTGAAGCAATGATTTTTATAAAACTTCATTTGATATGTAATACTGAAGAAGAGCAGTTTAGCGGAAAAAGGTTTTGAACATTTATGTTAAATATATCATGAAGGCTGAACATTTTTATACAGCTGACAGCTTTCATTTTCAGGTTGAATTTTTACTACTGTTCTACTGGTCCCACATGACCATTTCTGACCAGCTCCTGACATGCAATACTTTCCATCACACAAACTCCTGCGATTGATTAGGCAACTTAATATACACAAAGCAATTAAAAAGGGAATGGAGGGCAGCTCCCAATAAAAGAAGAAAAAAAAGCATGTTTAATGCAGCAGTCTATGTGGGCTTTGTAGGTTTTAGCAAAATTCCAGTTTCCACCAGTACTGCTGTCATGTCCATTCTAAGCACATTCTCATTTTCCTCTTGCTGGAGCAGTGAAAGCAGCTCTTTTCCAAAAACAACATTCCAGTTTGCACACCCATTTTAATATAATTGATATTACATCATTTTTGATCAGATAAAGTATTAGCATAGTATTATATGCATATCTTAAAACTTTTTTTTTAAATTAAAAATAATTCAGTCTTACACACCTAAGCACACGGGAAAGGATGGCAAGTACCAGACAACCAACAATATTTCTGAAATAAAATGCAATTTTCTGTAATCAATCTGAACATTGAAGAAAATACTTCTAATATTTTAAGACACAAAACATTTCGAAAAATATACAGAAGCAAAAAGCAGAGAAAGATAGAAACCTGAAAATACTTTGCTTTTGTCATTTATGGAATGCAGTTGCTTTCAGAACCAAAGTGTTTCCATATACTTACTTCTTGGAAGAAACTATTGCCATGTGCAAGTGCAGTATCATACACTGACTGCTACAAAATTTCAAGTGTAAAATAAAAGCTGGGAAATAAATACACCTGAATCTTTGTTCCAGCAAGGTCTCCAAACAATTTTGGTTTGTTTGGAGCTTCTTGTAAATGTATATATTTCCTTATACTCCCACAAGCCCTGCTACTTTCACCAAAAGGGTTGTCAAGCACTGGAATAGGCTGCCCAAGGGAGTAGTTGAGTCACCATCCCTGGAGGTATTTAAAAGACACATAGGTTGATGCTTAGGGACATTGTTTAGTTGTGGACTTGGCAGAGCTAGCTTAACGGTTGGATTTGATGATCTTAAAGGTCTTTTCCAACCTAAATGATTCCATGATTTTATATGAAGTTTGCATCTGAGTTTGGATATCAGACTCCAGTGAAATACCCCTGAGCAAATATTTAACACAGAAACTGACACACAATGAAATATTAATCAAGAGTTATTACAAGAAGTTACAGGCTGAATTACCCCTGTGCAAAGTGTACATTGAGGTAAGAAAACACAATTTTTTTTTTTTCCAAGATTCAGCAGTTCATACCTACTATCCTACATATTAACATCTTACATCTTTACTCTGCTGAGATGTCTACAAAATTCAAAGCAGTGAAGTAACTCTGTGTATTAGCTGCCTACTGCTCTCTCCTCTTATGTTTCTCCTTTGAGTGAGAGGAATTCCCAGCATACGGGCATTCTGGTCCACAACTAGGTTCCTTCAGAACTACAGCACAACAAATAATATCCATTACCAAAGCCCCAAACCTCAAAACTTTAATGGAAGGGAAGCCAGCGATTTTCCTCTCCACCATCCAATCAAGGGCAAGACCTAAGTCCACCAAATACCAGAAGATCAGAGTGAAGCCAAGGCCATATACATCCTCAATGGGAGAGCATGCTGTACTACCCACAAAACTTTGTAGGTGGAACAGGGGACTGCAGAAAGATTTTCTGTTACAGCCTGACAGCTGGATGTTTGATTTTCAATGACAGAAAGGATTCTCCTTACCTCTGCTGGAGGTTTGTTTGGTTTTATTAATACCCTGCACAAAACCTTGCATTCCCTTTTCATTGACAAGACAAGATTTGCCCATATGATAAAAAGAAGATACTACTCATTGAAACTTGGACTCTGGAAAGCCAGACACATGCACATTATATTATTTAATTCCTTCACATACAAACAATTAAAAAGTCAGTACCTTGCTATATGCCTGCAAAGCAAATATGCTAATTTTCTGGACCATAATATGAAAACATCAATTACGTCTTCCACAGGTTTTTGGTTCCCTGCTCCAAGAAATCAGTGCTATCCAGTTCAGCCTCAAAGGAACAGAATCCGTTGTCAGCAAAGAGGAAATTTAAAGATTTAAAGGTCTGCAGATGTGATATACTTTTAGGAGTACTGAAGAATAGCGTAGAGAGCACAGTGTAGACTCCCCCATCCCACCCTCACTCCCCTGTTTTGGAGTGCAGTGTCATTACTCATGCCAGAAACCAATCCCACTAAACAAAGTGAGGTATTTTATACTGGTTAAGACTACCCACATGGAGAAGCGATTCAGAACAGGTCCACAGCAAATACTTAATTCTTCTCAGAAACTCTGAGCTCACCATGGTGCTTTGAGACATATTTCAGTTAGCAGAGTGTGAAAGAGCAGTCAGGACAATTTAAAGGTGCACGTGTAGAGTCTTCTCTAGCTGCAAAACTTAAAAGCAGCTAAATGTAATTTAAAACTTTCATGTAGGTAGAGAAGTGGTCTAATGATTTAGACCCTCTGGCAATTTGTGTATTACTTTGTGAGATCAAAAATAAGAAGGAAGACAAAAGTACACGTTAGCCCCCAGCTGGGCACAACCCAGAGTCAGAACAAAGTTAGGTGCCATAAGGCATGATGAAGCCTCTGCTGAAATTAGGTAAAAGAGAATGACTGCAGCCATGGAGCCATTCAGCGCCATTAACTGTATTCTTCTCAGTAGCCATTTTAGGAAGGCCTTCAGAATGCATCCATAATCACAGAAAAAGGAGGGGAAATATTTATTAACCAATTCCTGTGTAAATTAATTAAAACATACAAAAAAGCCTCAGCAGATTAGAAACCCTATTAAAACCACTGACATGCAGCTGAATGCAATGTTGTTAACTGTTAAAGTAAGTAGGAAAAACAACTGTTTAACACATTGCTCTTAGGAAAAAAAAATAAAAACCACATTTAGCTAGCAGCTGACTGTCTAGACTATCCTTATACTTTGTTTGAGTTGATAATACCCTAAAAACCCAGCCAGTTACTATTTACTAGAGTTCTCGCTGTGGAGAGGCAGAAGCATAGTTTCCTCTTCTTCCATCTCTCACTTTTGTTCAGCAAAACAAAAGAGCTTCAGAGATTTACCTCTTTGGCTTATACAATATTTTCAGCAGGACACTATACAGCTGGGTGTCTTTTAGCAATCAAAATGTATGACAGAAGTTACGTCATAGGATTCATCAACTTGCTGCTGTTTCTCATATACCAAGCTATTACTCTGAGGTGGAATAAACCAGTTTACTTTTGGCACTCCAGTATTTTGCAAGCCTGGATGCAATGTGCTCTTGAGTGGTTTCAGCCAACTCTATCCCTGGTAATACTCTAATAAAATTATATGGAAGAGAGTAATCCAGGTAACTATAGCTTTTAAGACATTGTGTAACTAATGCTTATGAAGACAGATAGGGTTGAAAATTTAAAGCGGATCAGATTTAAAGAATTTTAAACCTTCACATTTCATTCATTTTAAATTGGACAATAGCACAATTTAAACATTTACTTTGATACATAATTGCTGTGCCATACTTCACTGTCAAAATCATTAAAACTTTAATTCTAAAGTCCCATATGCCTTTCACCAGTTACATGAAGCTTACTTTTTGACTGCTTCAAGCTGAGTAACAGAAACATCCTCTAGCCTATATCTTTCAGTTTCCCTTTTTAGTTCTTATAGACAGTGCTACAGTGTTTAGGTAGCAAAACCAGAAGATCTATACTTAAATGCAAACAGTGGTCCTAAACCTGAATTCTGTTCTTAATCAAAACTCCCAGTAGCTTCTCTGGGATTTCTGCCAGACTTAGTAGTGCAGGACTGAACCCAAAAAAGTCTATTTTCATTGGCTTCAGCTGCTCCCTGGGAATCTACAGAGACAGAAGACTCTCATCTCTCTGTCAGCAGAAGAGAGAGTGACGACTGCAGGATGCTATCAGCCTTGTGATGGGCACTCCATGAGGGAGAAGGTTGTACACAGGGAAAGGCATTGAAGTCATGGCAAAGAAGGAAGGACAATACACACTACACATTTCACCCTCACCAGAAGTAAGTGGGAAAGACACTCGAAAGTCAACACTTCCAAAGACTAGATCTGCCAGAGGCTCAGAGACCCTCCATCTTCTAAAATCTGATCTCAAAAACAAATTTGTCAGGGAGTTGGTAGCAGAACAGACATAGTAAAAAAATGTAAGGGCATGCAAAAAACACGTGAGGAGAAAATAGAAAATTATTTCTGAGTATCTGGCATCTGTGCCCCCAACCATAAAGCCATACAGAGTTTTGAGTCCTTCATATTCATCCTCCTGGCTCAACATTTAAGACAGTTTTAATTAGACTCCTTTTTTATTAATGAAAACAAATATAAGGTTTACAGTGAATGACTATGCCTTTTAAGGAAAAAGTAAACAAGCAAACAAAAACTCTTCCCATTTCTTATTTTTCAAACTCAAGTTTCCATGAGAAGAACTGTTTGGGTGTTATTGAAAAATTTATCTATACTTTTCCTCGTTTACTCTCACTCAACCATTGAGCCCCAGTACAGTATGACAAAAGATGACACCAAAAAGTATTTGAAGCCCTCTTATCACTCTCTCTGAGCTCTAATTTGGTACCTCTGTGTACACAGAACATGCATACACACATCCAAGGTAAAACAAGATTTCAACAATTGTGTTGTATGATGACCCTTTTCATCGGCTTTACAGGAGTAAGTTAGATCATTCTATGTGATAGCAGTGACATAAAGTACATAATTATTTATATAAAAGTATGCAGAAATATGAACTAATATAAATATACATTTATTTTTCTTCTAGTAAAAATATACAGAATACCCTTTTCATATATCTACATCTATAAATATACACAGTTAGACAAACACAACATTGTCAACAGTACAGCAGGTAAATATATTTTTGCTATGCTTGCTTGCACACTCCTGTGTAAGAATTTGGGAATAATAACATAAAATTATATATAATAGAATTTGGAAATAATTATATAGCTATCAAAACTACAACCACTAAAAACACCCAGAGCAATGATGTAACTAATGCTACCAATACACCCCACAGGCTTGAACAGTTTAAAAATAGAATTCTCTTTAAGACTACTGATGATGTGTAAAAATGTTTTTTAACTTACATCTCCTACTTCTCTTTGAAAGGATAATTTTTTAAATACTAGACTGACAAACAGTGCAGATTACTGGAAACTTGCTACCAATACTGGAGGGGGAGAGGAGGGGGGGTAGGAGGTGTATGAAGCAATAAAGTATGAAGTAATTTGAAATCTTAATTGCCTGTGCATTAATAATAAAAGGCCTATGTTTGCTTTTTTCTTTTGATTATTTTTTTCATCTATGACCCCTTCTGCTATATAGCAATTTCTGCTTAACAATTCATTAATTTGTTAAAAAGCATGGTTCAAAATTTATTGCCATTGTTTTAAATATTAAAAAAAACTATGCCTCCTAAGTATGAATTAAGTCCCTACTTAGAGCCAAAAAATTCAAGGGTCAAACACTAATATTTCACACCACTTTAATTATTATGAGAGCTCCATCTCTTCCTGTTTCCAGTTTTTACAAGTGAATTAGCTCTGCTGATGAAGATGGGTTGGCTCCTTGACTGTTCTGACCAGAAAAGTATCTTGTAAGACTTTGTACTACTATAGCTTTTTTAGTTTAGATACTTTACCTAAAATGTATACAGAAAGGTAAGGTCTTTCATTAGATAAAGCTGAAACAGTTGTAGAAAAATGGAAAAGTAATTGGGATCCACGTCCCCTTATCACATCTGAAAAGGCTCAGGTTTATGTGGTTTAATTATGTAAACCGGTCTAGTGAGAGGTATCTTTCCATCCAGTCCTTCCATCAGAAAGCATTTCCATTAAGCGTGCTTAATCAGTATCTGTATGTCACTGCATTTTCAGATGCTACTAGAAACCAATGCAGAAGAAAAAACATATTCCATCGATTCAAGGGCTTCTCCTCTCCTCCTTGGGAGGCCTTAGTTAACCTGACTGAAATGAATACAAATCTTTCCACTAGATTTCAATACAGCTGGATTTGTTACAACTTTCTGTATTAGGTTCCTTCTACATCTTTTACAGGCAGTCCCCACCCCTCCTCTCCTAATCCATTCTACACATTTTCCTATATTTGTTTTTTTTCTTCCTCAGTGTGAGGAGCAGCAGGATGAAAACCATCACACAGCTGTATTTTTAAAGTACCCTCAAAATCTTAACAATATATGAAAGCGTTAAAACAATATTGCTTGTTATGATGTTATATTTTAGAAATAGGCACGTGTCACAAGTAACTATGCTCTTCGTTCAGTTCATTGTAATTTTGAACCTTATATATTTGATTTAGACAATACGCAGAGTAACTTCAGGCAGAGGACTGGCAATAGAGACAGAAGGGAATTGTGAAAACATAACACGATGAAGCAACAGAATTACACCTTTGGAGTGTAATGGCATTAATAAAAAGGAAATTTACAGAAATACAATTACACCAGAAGAAAACTACTTTACTTCTTTAAAAGCTACTGTCTGAAAAAATTAAACAAAAGAAAGTTCTTTGGTTAGAAAGGTTTTTGCTTAACTAATGTGAAGATCTGTAGTTTAAATAACTTCTATTTTTTTAATATCATAAAAGTTTTCATCACCTAAGATTTACTAACAGAAATGAAGTGAAACGATTCTCTAGGCAGAAAAGAACAAAGAACTCCAGTTACTCCTAGTGCCACATTCAAACTGTGTTCTGGCTACCTTTTCAAGAGGAGATAAAAAGATAGCTTTACTCTGCTCACGATGCTGACCCATCTGTGAGCAACCTGATGTCTCACAAAGTTAAAACAGCATTAATCATCTTCGCTATAGTGGTTTATGAGTGAGAACGATTGCTCCAGCAACCATCAGAAATCACAGACACACTAAAGCCCCTTCTTCCGCCTATATCAAAACATCCTCCCTATGGGCAAGATGTGGGGTTATACAGGAGCGACATCAATCGCTTTACAATAATAAAACAGTAACTGCAGCTTGGCCTGAAAATTCTTCCTCTAGCAGGATCCTGATGGCGTTGGGGAGCCTTAGAGTTCTGCAGTGGTACACAGTGGCACAGCTCAGTCTGCATTCACCATAAGCAAATAACAGGGTCCAAAAAGGGGACTGAAATCAGAAACATTAATTCCTATTCTACAAAATTGCAAGAGAAGTGAAAATTCTATGTAATTGCATTGAAATTAGATTTTTGTCAGTAAAGAACTTTGCATTATACACCTTAACTCTAACATGGAGTAGGAACACCTTTTCACACGTGCCTAAATTGTCACATTTGCATACAGCAGTCAAATAATCAAAGGAATCCTTTACCTAATGAATGCAAGATCAGATTCTAAGTTGTACCTCTGAGACTTAATTTTGTGACACTGATCTCCAACTTTCAATCAGCCAGGGTTTAAAAAAAAGAAAATGTTTCTCAGGGAAGAAAACATCTTGCAGTTTCAAATGATGTAATTTCTACAATGGAAAATGTCTCTTCCATTGTTACATTTTATTATTTTCAGATGTTTTTGGTTTAGCTGGGAGGCCTTGCTTAAACTTTCCATTTACTGTAGATATTGCAGATTAAGCTTGCATTTTACAAATATTCAGAAGCAATCAAAGTTTTTGGGCATCCAACTGCTAAGTGTGAGGTAGCTACATGGAGTCTTTGGTAGTACTATGTCTAAAAAGTCACATTACAGTATGATCCATCAGTTAAAAATATTTGAAATGAAGTAAATTACCAAGGATTCACCTTCATATTTTTCATGTTATTTATGCTACAAGGCACAAAGGCTGAAGAGATCTGAAAATACTGTCTGTATCTAGCATATAAACCAGGTTTTAAATTTTAGACGCAAAGAGGAGACACAGCTCAAGATCTTGAAGAAGATGAAAAGCAAAATTTTAGGTCACGCCCAAAGGTCACTCACTGTTAGTCCTAAGAAGAAAACTGCACGTTCAGAGTAATGCAGTGTCGGGGACTGAGGAATGATAACACCCACTCTGGAAATACACACCCGCTCTGAAAGCACAGGGAAGACAACAGAAACAGCATACTGTGTCTCTTCCCCAACATGAGAAGATAATTAGGGAGGAAGAGCAGAGCAGAAAGGAAAAAGCAGGCTACAAGGGCTGGATATCATGAGCGCAGGGAGATGTGTCTTTTTAGGCATGGCAGGGAAATGTTTCTCTGCAGCCAGAGATTTATAGAAAGACAACAGAAAGATTTCTGCATGAGAAGTTTAATCTGACAGTTTTAAGGTGTGAAGAGAAGGTCTGGACATCAGCTATAAACATTTTTCCTTAATGAGGTGTACTTATTGAAAGCACAATGAATTGGAGGTACTTTGCGAGCCTGTTAGTTATATTAGAGCCTGACTTCCAAGAAGCACCTGGAGCTTCTAATAAAGTCAGTAAAATAAATGTTGTTCATCACCTTTGAAAAATCAGAACACTTAATCTCACTTGATTCTTGTAGGCTAAAAATCAGCATAATGCAAGACAGATGTAGGATAGCTTTTACTGGTAGACAATGTTAGCTACTGTAGCACTGTACTCACATTAAAATGGTATTTTACACCTGCCTCCCAAGATGAAAAAAATCAGGCAGAGAAGAGACCATACATGGTCGACAGACTGCAAAATTTTCTATCCCTCCTCAGCCCTGATTAAGACTAGATGACCATGTTTATTAAGCTACTGACTGGAATGAGGAAATCTCTTGTCACCATCCATTTGTTTAGGACACCTAATGTCCACCACAGCCTACTTGAAAACCAGCTCAAAGCTGATTTTCATAAAATACACATAAAATAAAATAAATACATATAAAATACAAAGCTGTGCACATATAGGAAGAGCCTGCATTGTGTGTTAAGATGCGCAGGCAAAATACAATCCTCAGGACACGTTTTCTTAAATCTGAAGATGACAAAGTATCCACAATAGTGATTTGCCCAATAACCTGCCACATAAGTAGTCAACAGTTTCTTTTTTGTAAAATAAATTTCATACTGCAATGGCAAAACACACAAAGACACTAAAAAAAAAAAGGTAAGATTGTCACAGTATCAAAGCCAGACGCTGGGGTGAAGTGTCCTTATTGGGACACATAATGCAGCTGAAGTTTCAGAGAAGAATATTCCCTTTATACGGATTATTATTACCACCTCTTCTTTTTTTTCACTTTATATTTAAGATCAGTAAGAACTGATCTTAGTGATATCCCTCCTGCTTTTTCTGAAATGTATCCAAAATCCTTGTTGCATAGCTTTTAACACCTCAGCAAGTTTAGCAGCATGTCAAGATTTCCAGCCAGTACCTTAACACAGCTTTTTCGAACGTGCCGATAGTGTTAGAGCGTGTAAACTCCACTGGTGTGAAGCGACAACGTGTTGAAACTTGGCTATGAACTGACTTTAAGCACCAACGTCTTCGTTTTCCATGGGGTTCGTCAAAATGCTTTGTGCCAATCCCTACCTGATGCAGACTTTACCATTTACCCATGCTGCTTTTATTCTATTCAATTTAATTTGACTGTTTTCCTTCCAATTTTCAACAGCTCATTGCTTCATAAGGAATATTTAAATTCCCGCTTTATTTGTTATTTCCATTGACTTTTCCTTTGCTTTCTTTTGGGTCTTTCATGCTTTGAACACTTTGCGTATCACTGACTATTAGGTGGCTAATCTCTATAATGAGTCATATAAAAAAAGGTCAGCAACAGGCTTTTACAATCCAGTGTTCCTAAGGAAGTATTTGCCTGAAAACATAATCATTTTCTTCTACCTTTACTAGACCATGAAAAAGCATAACTACACTAGAAACATATTTAATATAGATCCAATAACACTTAAGCAAAATATCAATTACAATTGGATCACATTTTATTGTTATCAATTTAGTTAATACAGAATTTATTAATTTATTATTAATACTTAAAAAGGTAAGCTATTTTAGATTTCTGCTCACACTCTGCTTTCCATTTTATGGAAAGATAGATATCTGTCATCTATGTCTATCTAGCATTTTAAAAGTTTCAAGTCCTTAACTAGGAAACTCATGCAAATAATACCGCCCTTTACTTGCATTTAGAACAACCAGAAAATCCAGACCACTAGAACCTTCATTGGTTCTTTGGGAGGAATTACAGAGCAAACCAACCTGAGCATGCAACTTATAAAAGAGGAAAAATTAGTGGCCTCACAAAGGACTTAAGGCAAACCTCTTTCTTGTCAAATGTTCCTTTTCTTAATTTTGGTAACATATTTGTCAGTTACATGCTTTGTGCAGTATTTTTTGTTTTGGCCACGTTCTTCGTCAATGCATTTAACTCTTCTTTGACCATTTTTCAAATGATGATGATGATTTCTATAACTATATGAATTATTAACTAAGGCCTTTCAAAGAAGGAATTGTTCTTGTTATGCTATGCAACTGCTTGTATGGTATTATTCCAGTTTTACAGGTTAGATGACTCAAACATTTTTGAACAAGAAATAGAAAGAGGAACTGCAGCTTTCCAGGTTAAAAAACTACATTCTTTAAACAGCAGGAGTCATTTGCAAGCACACACAAACCCATGTCATGGCAGCCCTGATGAGTGTATAAGAACATCATGAATCAAAATCTGCTTTTACTCTAAAGAAAATATTCATTTGTTTCTATTGAATTATTGGTACGTTTCCTATATTGATGCAAGGCCACATTGGCATTATGGCCACACAGAAAAATGGTGACAAACATTCATTCAGGGCAAAAAACATCACACCATTTTGGTATGCCAAAAAACCAAAGCTCATGATGCTTCGGGGCAGTTATTAATCAATATCTAAAGCCATAGACAAAAATGTGTTGACACCATACTAGACGGGTCATAGAACAGTCAACTATTTAATTGTGTTAAGTTGAGCAATCTACAATATATGTTCACCAGATCATTTAGACATCTTATTATGAAAATGTCCTGGGTATGGCAAAACCCAGAAGGGGTTCTGGGGGGTCTGTAAGTTCAGGGAATGAGAACAGGCCCAACATCAGCTCACATAGCCTTGAAAACTTGTAAAAATTGGTAACATGCCATTATTTCACTGTTGTCAGAACAGCAGCTTTTCTCACTGTTTTCTAACTCCTTTTTATAAGAGAACTCAGATGCCATGTGGTAACAAGTGGAGTAACAAAGCTTACCCACCCCTATACCCCCAACCATCAATGACTCAGTCTGCATACAAATATATGACAAATCATGCACATAACACTGTGGGCTTTATAATTATGACACAAGCTCAAACTGTGAATACAGGACAATCCAGGACATCAATGCTTAACACAGGGGCATCATACAAAACTGTCACACAGAACTTCAGTGAGATCTGTCCTATAGTGATGGCATTATGGTTTATTTTCAATTTGTTCCACCAATGATTACATTTTTAATTTGATTAATCTGAATTTAAAAAATAAATGTGAATTTCAATTACAGTTGAATTCTGGAAAATTCCTATCCATTCCTTTATTTTCTTAAATGAAAAGTCCACTATAAATCTATATTTTCTGAGGAACTTTTTGGGAGGTATACCAGGTTTGGCTAGAATGGAGTTAATTTTCTTCACAGCAGCTGGTAGAAGTGCTGTGTTTTGTACTGGTGACTAAAACTGTGTTGGGAACACACCAGTGTTTTGGCCATGGCTGAGCAGTGCTCACACAGTACCAAGGTCTTCTTTCTTTATCCTTTTCCCACTCTGCTCTCCCCAGAAAGTAGGCTGGGGGTGGTCAAGAGGGCAGGAGTGGACCCGAGCTGACCAGAGGGATATTCCACACCATAAGACTTCATGCTCAGCAAAAAAAGCTGGGAGAAAGGAGGATGAAGGGGGGAGGTTTGTGGTTAGGGCATTTGTCTTTCCAGGTAACTGTTACGTACCCCGCTTTCCAGAAAATGGTTTAACACCTGCCTGCCATTGGGAAGTAGTCGATAAATTCCTTACTTTGCTTTGCTTGCGTGCGGCGCTGTGCTTCACCTATCAAACTCTCTTCGTCTTGACCGACAAGTTTTCAGTTTTTCCCTTCATCTTCTTTCCCCCATCCCACTGCAGGGGAGTGGGGGCTTACCTGCCAGCCAGGGTCAACCCACCACAGGGGCTGTTTCAAGTCAAGATTTGAAAATCTTCATAAAACTTAGATTGGAAAACAGTGAAAGTCTTGTTCTTGCATTTTCATGCTGTACTCTAAGGACAGTTCAAAGCTTTCCTTTTAAAGACTTCTTTTCAAAACTTGGTATTAGTAACAAAAAATGTCATATAGAAGAACTGGAGGAAGTAGAACATTCCGAAGACAATTATTTGTTTCTATACAAGGAATCCATGACTTAGTTTAAAAAACAGAAGATTAACATAAACCAATGAAGCAGATTAAGTCAGAGGGCAAAACAAAGGCACAGGCCCCACAGAGGCAGAGTATGACTCTATTACCAAGTTTACCAAAATGTCTGTATCCTCACATGAAAAAAAAGCAAGAAATTGCAGAATTCCTGTAGTTTCCATTTCTAAACCCATCCCCACACGAATCTGAATTTAAAAACTTTCAGAGTCAAGAAGTATGCAATAAGCCTCCTTTTTTCAACAGCTTGGTTTTAATTGATGTAAGAATACTAGTAAGTATAGCATTGTGGAAAGAACCAATGTGGCTTTTGTGAAAGAAAATCAAACCCTATATACCTAGTGTGGTTCTTTAATGAATCAACACATGTACTAGGCAGAAGCAGATACAGTCTGGCGGGATACCCAAAGGACCTCAATCGTAGGCTCTTCAAGGCACGAAATAAGAGGCAAGTTCCTTACACAGGTAAGAAAGAAGAAAGAGGAAATGGGGAGTGTGTGACTAATTTTCACACTGGAAGGAATGCTGGGACCCATGGTGATTCACATATTTCTAAAATGACCTCAGGAGTGAAGAAAGGGACAAAGCTGGCCACAAGCACCGTGGAAAAATGAATGACAAGGTGTTAAAAACAACTATAATGCCACTTGCTCAGAAAAATCCTGAGCCACAGAATTATCCAACCCTGGGAAAAGACTCTGGGAAATGCCATTTTTCCTCTTAAGCTGACTCTTGGCAGCGACAGGATCCTAGGCTAGACTGCACCTTTGGTCTGACTTTGTGCAGCTCTCCCATCTGCTGTGACTTCCTCTCCAGGCATTTTCCAGAGCTTCTTTTCATTCATCTAATGTTCTTAGACAATACAAACCTTGACACAACATGGAAAGTGTTTCAAATTATACCTCAGCATGATCTCTTTAGGGGTAGAGTTTTTCAAGTAACTTTTTTCAAGTACTTATAAGCAATAAAGAAATGCAACAGAATTTCAAACATTCATAACCATTATAGAAATAAACAACTTTCAACATTCCTGAATTACCCAGAGGATCTCTCAAGCCTCCTCTAACACAATACTTCTAAATTTATCAGTAAATCTATTTGTCTAATTTGTCCTAATACATTCCACAGTCACAAAAGCAAATAATTTAATGTTTTCTTCATTTTTACAGTACTTCAGAACTGGGTTCATATTTAAGCTATTTCTGATTTTTTTCCAATTTTAAAATTTGCCTACAATGCCTACATAAGCAATACAAAACATTAGCACTTGCTGAATTTGACAAAGTTTTCCTGCACACATAAATATTTCAGGGGGCTTTGCACTTTCTTTGTTAAAGATAATCCCTGTTGACAAGTGTCTCAATTTTATTGTGATCTCTAACTTACCTAGACACTCTGCAAATATCTCCAGATTTTTTTTCCCGGACATACTACACTTTAATTATTTTAATAAAATCAGTAATTTCCTCCTTTTCCTGAAGAAATTATTTTTTCTTCTGAAACTCTAACAAAGACATCATGGTTTTACTCAGGTCCTTTAGTCTCACCCCACAACTAACTTAAGGGAAAAAAAAAGTCATGTTCTAATGCATCTGACAAAGAGTAAAATTTTCACTGAGGAAGGAAAGAGTTAAGACTAGACAGAATTGTCCAAAGACACCATCTTCCCTCTCTGCAACACATTCCACACTCATGGTTGTGGTCCATTGCTCTGTATTATCAGACCCTTGTTTTACTTTTCAGTGAACAATCTCTAGATGTGGAACATAATCCAGTCTAAGTGCTACCTCAGAGATAAAAAACCCCAACGTCTCGTGCTCTCCTGGACTTGTTCCTTCTGTAGGTAATAGAAAACACTACTTTTCAAATATAGATTTAAAATACATGTATATATGAAGAAAATATATCTACTTGTCATAAGTATAGAGTATAACAACTCTGCTAGTTGTTTCTTTCATGTCACAGAGCAGTGTAGCTACAGTGCTTCCCTTTTAAACCCCAACTTGAAGTGAAGAACTTTCCCTACGCCTGAGTTGCAGGAGAGCGCCATTTCACTCTGGTGAAAATTCTCAAGTCCTTGGAAAAGGTTATACAAATCTGTATTTTCATCCCTCTTTCACAGACCTAGTTTAAAAGCATAAGATTTCTGCTTTTATTTCTAAAACAAATTACAAAAACTCCATGTCTATAACACTTGAATACTTATCTGTCATATGCCTCAACTAACTGAAAAGTATTAAAGATTTCAAGTGCTTCAATATCAGCTATGGTAAAAAGTAACAAGGCTGCTTCACTGAAGGATTTTTACCTTTTTCTTTTGCTGGTGCTTACTGTTTCTGGATAGAAACATAGCATCATTCAAATTTCAGAGGGTTGGGGTTTTTTTTTTTTTTTTCTTTTTTCCTTCTTTTTCCTCCCCAGTTTCAGCTCTGGAGGAACTTGTAACTGCTCTGTACTTCTCAAGATAGTTTACCAGGGCTTTTGGAATCGGGAGGTAGGCAGGGACTACTGATAAATTGTGCCATTCAGAAGTCCCTCAGAACTAAGGATGCCCATAGCTATCTGCTTCCTTCAAGGTTTGTTTTCTCCACAAAAGGAAAGGAAGGAACCGATTCTCCAGTCACACCACAGCCTTGTAAAAAAGTACAGTTCCCTACTACTGTTGGCTTCCCATGAAGGCCCAGATTCAGTTTAAGCTTCCTTCCCTCTTCTCATTTGTAATAACAGGCCACAGGAGCTCTCCAGACCAGCGATTATGGTTGCTCAGTGGATTCATACAATGGAGCTTTGATCCCCAACATGGACTTCAGCTCTTAACGAAATGACTACGCTGCCGTTGCATCTGTGAACTGTAGGTTCAGACTCACCAAGTCTGCTACCATGATAATTTCTGTCCAAAATAGCATAACCAGCTTTCGTCTTCTGCATTCAGAGACAACATGTACTACACTCACTGTGAGAATTATTCAAGTAACTTACAAGTATATGCTATGTATTACTAGCTTTCTAGCATCAAGTGACTTCTAGCCTAAGGTACAAATAAGTATTGATAGATACTTACCAGACTTGAGTATGGTAATGCAACCAGAAGAGAAACGGGCAAGAAGGAGGGAATACTAAGTACCCAAAGAAAGGAAAAGAGACAACAAAGAGAAAGATATTGACTGGGATTACACTACTTTCTTAATCATTATTGCCAACGGCACGTTCAGCATTATCCACGTCTTCTTTTAAACTGCAAAATCTTTTGCGCAGCTAGGAGAGAGAAATTTTCAGATACCTGCTAACAACAAATAAACATTAACTCTGTAGACATCTTGTGGGGTTTTTAATGCTTGAGGCAGTTACTCGTCAGTTTGTGAAAGGTGAGGGAAGGAAAGGCTGAAAACCTTGTTATTGGAGCTAATGATTGATGGCAAAACCAGGTAATGTAGTGCCAAAGTCCTGTAATCCTAGTAGCTATTGATATTTAAGGGCATGAAAGCAGCTTTCTGAATTTGCCCTTCAGAACTACTGTAATCCATTGAAGATCGATGTATGCAAGTATCTACAGGTCTGCACTTGTAGAAGGAAAAGGAGTTCTCTGAACAGGGACTGCACTTAACTGTATGTATTATAAACATCAGATGACACCTCTAGTCTCAAACAAACAACTAAAATAACTAGCAGGTTCTTCTAACACAGATAATCTGACTTATTTTCCTGAATCAGGTACTTACTGTCAGAAAAAAATTCCACCTCTTATTGCTGCAGGTATTTGCAATTGTTATCTCTTACTATGTCCAAGAGAAATTAGAGGTGTGCTTTTTTATTTTAAACTGAAGCTTTTTTAAAAATACCACCACCACTGTGGCATTTTGCATACAATGAACCTTCCACTATGCATGGAAAAAGCTGATAGAAAAGTTTTTTAATAGAGAATTTAGAAAATAAACTAAGCAGGAAAGCATGGTGAAAATTGAAAATTTTAGGAAGATTCACATGTTGCAGAACTTTACTGCCAAGTTATTTTTAGCTAAATTGATTAAACTTAATTGATTTTAGTTAAATTAGACTTCAAGTTCATGATGTAATTCTTGTGTTTACCCCGCAGTGATGAACACCCCTGTGAACTGGACCATGTAGTTCAAGTATGCTACAGAGAATTAATATTTATTCTTTTCACTCAACAGGCCCCGAATGACTCCTTTACGAACTTGCAGAAAATATCTCAAGACCATATGCTCCACTTCCCAATAGCTAAAAGCAGACTGAAAATGAATTAAACTGGTGGTTAGCAGGTAGGTATTCCACTTACCGTGCGCTGAAAAAAAAAAAAAAAAGACACCAGGACGCATGGCCCTGTGGCAAGAAGAAAAGAAGAATGCTGGTCAATACTTGAAAGCAGAATTTAGTAATTATTTCTCATTTAATCTTATTGCCTTCCTTTCTTCCTGCCTTCTCCTAAAATGCCCTGTATTTTCATTTATATGCATTCATATTTCCTAGGCAATGCAAAATTCAACAGTCTTATACCACCTTCATAAAATAGGCAGGATGACCGCCCTAGTCAAAACCTCAGACTCAAACTCGGGATATTTGGTTGATTGCTAAA
Source organism: Phaethon aethereus (assembly GCF_964289735.1). Classification (NCBI taxonomy): domain Eukaryota; kingdom Metazoa; phylum Chordata; class Aves; order Phaethontiformes; family Phaethontidae; genus Phaethon; species Phaethon aethereus. The sequence continues at coordinate 54,312,601 of NC_138577.1, read as the reverse complement.
TCTGCTGAAGCTTCCCTGCTCAGCCTTCAACAAGCAACAACCTCACACGTCTCTGCCTGTCTTGGGGGCAGGGAAGAGAGTAATAATACTTCCTTTGTCCAGTTAGGTCTTCAGAGTGGGGACCTGCTTATGCATACACACACACATCCTATCCCACATAAAGAACCTCTATTTCAGTTCAGGCTAATGGTAGCCACTATAAAGCAAAACCAAGCAAAATTTTAAAAGTTACATTCCCACAACTGCTACAAAAAGAGAAGAGCCTGTTGATCAAAAGAGGATTTTTGCTGATAAGCACCTGAACAAAGTTTACAATCGTTGGGGGACAGCTAAAATAAACCGAGCAACTTGAGAAAAAGTACAGGTCCTTTTATAACCACTCGTGGCTGGCAGACAGGAAATCTCTTGAAAATAACCTGCTATAGCCTGCATGGCATGAAGTTCTGCAGTTTATGAGATAGTAATTACCCTGTAGGGGTAAGACCAAATATACAAGATCTGAATACATCCCCAGAAAGTTTTCACTTCTTCTCATGGTGCCACTACCATCAACTGATATGGAAAAATTGTGTCAAGTTAAAAGATCTTCTGAATGCCAGTCAGAGGAAAGAGTAGTTTCTTAAAACAATTTCATTCCCTCCTTCTTCATTTATACCTAATCACTGTCACTTAAGCACACACAAGCATCTTCAGCAGCGCTACAGACTAAATATGAATTGTATGCTTTCTTTATAATAAAAATACATTTCAGAAGTACTGAGACCAATATAAAATTGTGTCAGTTTGCTGTAAGCTTAATTTTATTCATGTGTATTATCCCAAAATATCTATAACTTTTAAGTGCCAATCAGTTTCTTCAGCACAGCTCCACTGCAGTTCCATGTTCTTTGTTCTTTCCTCTTTTGTCTCAGTTACTATATACTATTAACACTTTCACTGAGAATGCTTTTTGCTTCCTCCTTACCCCCTTCTCTGTCCTCTTGATTAGCTTCTTCATCCTCTTCCCAGCTTAAAGAAAATCTTTTTTTCTTTTTTTCCTCTTCCCCCCCTTTTTTTCTACTGTCCTTAGACATAGGACCATCACTGGTTATCGTTCTATCAGGGAGGGTCAGATGAAGATAACTGATCTCAAATACAACGTTAGATGTATGATCTCCTACCGCACAAAATTAATCTTTCAGTTACATCCTCTGCCTCAAACCTTTTTCACCACTCTCTGCAACATCCTGTTCTCCAATCCCAGGGACTAGACTGTTGCTGCTCCTCCTAGGACTCTTCAACTGCATGGGCCAAGTTCTTGTAGGCATGGGAGAAGTTCTTGCAAGCACTGCAGAACTGGCATAAAAATTGCTGCCTTGCACAGAGGAGAGTTTCTACTGACTACCTTCATTTTTCCACTTTTCTCACCTGCCCAAGCTTGATAGCTTTATCTGAAATCCTCTCCCTTCTTCAAAAGGATATTCTTCCCAAGCTATGCATTTCTACTCAGCCCAAACCCTTTTTGCTTCCCATTACAAGCCACTTACGTGCAGAGTAAGAGAGCACTGTTCTTTCTCCTTCTCCATGGGGTGAAGGCTGACTGAGATCAGTGACAAGATTCTCCCTTCCCACTGCTACTTCTTCCCTTTAACCCATGATAAAGGAGGAAGAAAACATCATTGCTTTTCCACATACCTCTACAGATCATCAATTAAAAAAAACACGCAGGCCATGTACAGTAATACAAGTATCATTTGCATAGTCTTGAAAAACCAAAGGAACTGGTCACGCTACAAAAAATTGCTCTTACGTGTGCAGCTGAGGATGAGGCCTCTTAATCAATCTGTTTCTTTTTTTCCAATTATTTTTCACTGGGAAAAATTCAACAGCAAAATTTCAACATCTATTTTTTTTTCTTAAACACAAAAAAACCCCACAACAGACAAAATCAAGTGCTTGAATCTTGTGTGTTTACAAATCAAAGACAAGAAGCTGAGCAAAAGAACAGACTTTGCTAGGAAATATAAAAGGTCATTGTATGTATCAGAAAGGAGTGAAGCACAAGGTCCCAAACAGGTTCTGCTTTCTTGTTAACCCAGCAGCAAGTCTCAAGTTAAATACTGTAATCATGCCAGTCATTAGTTACTGCTCAGCCTCCTGTCTCCAGCCCGGAAATTAGTCTGCTCAGAGCCCAGATAGCTGAACAAGCAGTCACGTTTTATCATATAACTGAGGCTGGGAGGCCAATCTGAAGGAAAGCTACATATGTTCTATATTAGGAAGAAAATACCTAATTTAAAAGAACTTAATTTACAGAACAATAAAAAGTATACATTTAAAACACAGTGATGTAAAAAAATAACATAACAGAATCTCTTGTAACTCTGATGTGATTTGCAAGGGAAGTTCACATAACCTTAAACTATAAAATTTTAGTTAAAGAGTTATAAACTGTTGGTAAACTCAGGTTAAAATTAAACTACAGAGCCATTTCTTACTGTAAAGTATAACAGGCAAATATTGCAACCAACAGATGAAGACATCATTGCTTTTTGCATTTTGTTGGAAAGCACAAATTTCTTATCAGAAGTGTAAATTACAAATTACTGTTGAACAGAACAGGCATTTAAGGTAGCTTTTACAGTTTTTTCTTGTACTCCAGCTCATGTGAAGCATAAAAAAATTAACATTTACAGTTACTATTTTTATAGTCATTACCAAGATATACTACAGGAGTCATCTTTCTTTAACTAAGTAAATTAGTAACAACATTTTTTTGAATGTGAGAAAGTCTAGGCAACACCAAGATGAGACTAGGTGAAATTTTACTTAGCCCTGGCCACTGTTGTAAAAGCATATTATATTATTTTAGATATGCAAATTATGGAGCCAATTATATATATTACATATGTTATATTTTTGTGACAGTGACAGAAGCAAACTTGGCTTACTAACTCCAATTTCAAGTAAGGAAATGTAAACTTTTAATTAAAACTACTCAACTTCCAAATAATCATGTAATGTAGCTTAAAACTTGTATAATTATCATCCTACACATACAATTGAAAGGCTAAGACTTTCAAGAACGGCTAAGAAATATGGATGACAAAATACTGATGTTTAATTCCTTCACATGGCTTGAATTCTGCAGCTTAAGGTTTCACAACGAATTGTAAGAAAGCAATTTTCAACGCTTTCATTACCACAAAAGTTAAGTTATGATACCCATAGGTACTAGAAACTTTTAAATAAGTCAACCTATTTCAAGTAGAAGCATTGTTATTAAAAACCCTGAGCCATCATCACAGCTGGAGTCTGTCATATGTATTAAGGTTAACTCCACAGTCCTGAATCTAGTCAGAGAATAGAAGCAAATTTTAACTTATTGCTTCTATCTGGGACAAAAAGCAAGCTTACCAAGTTGTCTGGCAATAAATTTTAAAAAGTATCTGAATGCAATCAATTAAAGCAAAAAAAAAAAAAGAAATCAATTTGCAATATTACAATTCTATCATGTTCTATTTCAGCTATATATATCATCTATCTTGGATACATAGCTTTAGATTGCTGAGTTTGGACAAATGTAAGCTCCTGCTGAACTAAGGGTCAAACTATAAAGCAACCTAACGTTGTCCAATCCCTTGAAAATCCATCCTAAACTGACAGACTTGGTAGTCTCTTAGCTAGAAGGCAGGTGTACATTCTACAAAGACATATTTCTGAAAATGGTTGTAAAGATTAGCAAGAGTTTTTAATAGAATAATTCCTCCTATTTCCCACTAACCAAAATATAAAAGATTTGAGTCCTTGTGCTGGATTCATAAGAAGCAACTAGAAAGAATGGGCTGGTTCTAACATGTAATAGCAAAAACCTAAACCAACAGCGCTGAACAAAAGTTAGTAAATCTAATTTTAAGAATGAGAGCGACAAGTAATTTGAGACAAAGAAACAAACTCATCCTTTACATTTCTCTGTTGCTTGTGACATCTAGTGGGTATACCAAACAGCCTGGAATAGCAAATAGAAACTCCAGCTTTTCAAGTGTTTGGTTTAGTTATTTCCTTGATCTACATGGAAAATATTTCCATTTCACAGTCAACAAATGTAAAAAAATGGTGCAAGATATTTTTGCAATTTATATATAGCTTTAAGCCCTTTAAGAGCTGAATTTGAAGCACAGAATTCCACCGGATTCCCTCCAGAAGCCACTTCTAAATACATGAATGACAAGAAGGTGTTCAGGAGCAGCCAGCATGGGTTTATCAAGGGCAAATGTCACCACTGCTTTCAACCCTGAGGTCACCGATGCAGAGGACAAGGAGAGGGCAGTGGATGTTGCTTGACTTGAGCGAGGCTTCGGAGACAGGCTCCCATAGAGAGATTGTGATTGGTGAGATACAGGCTGAATAAGTGAAAAAAAGATAAGGTGAGTGAAAAATTGGCTGGCCTGGTGGCTCAAAGAGTAGTGATCAACAAAGTCCAGCTACCGACCAGGAAACTAGTGCAGTCCCTCAGGGATAAGTACTGGGACAAGTAACAATTTAATATCTTCATTAAGAATCTGGGTGATGGTAAAAGAGCATACTGTCAGCAAGACTGCAGATGACATCAACTTGGGGACCAGTCAATACACTGGAGGGCAGGGCTACTACTCAGAGTGATCCAGACAGCTCAGAAAAAATGGGTGGACAGTAATCTCATGAAGTTCAGCAAAAGCAAAGGAAGTCTCACATCTGGAATGGAATAACCTGATGGAACAACATAGGCTGGAGGCTACCTGCCTGCAAAGCAGCTCTGAGAAAAGGATCACAGTGGTCCTAGTAGACAACACCCCAAACATGAAGCAGCAGCATACCCTTGCAGCAGAGAAGGCCAGCTGCATGGGCTGTGTCGGGATGAGTGTAGCATCCAAACCAGGGAAGTGGTCCTTCACCTCCATTTGGCACTTGTAAGACTGCATCTAAGCACTCTGTCCAGTTTTGGACTCCCAATACAAGAAAGTAACGGACATACTGAAAAAAGTCCAAGGGAGGGCCACCAGACTGGTCAGGGAGATGGAGAACTTGCCCTTTGTGGAGAGGCTGAGAGATTTGAGTTCATCCAGCCTTAAGAAGAGAAGTTTTCAAGGGGAGTTGAAGGAGAAATTGAAGTCAGACTTTTCTTGGAGGCTCACAGCAATCAGACAAGAGGCAACAAATACAAGCTGGAACATGCAAAATTGCTAACCGATATTAGGGATTTTTTTTTTTTTTTTCTACCATGAGGTTGGTCAAATACTGGACGAAGCTGTCCAGGGATTTTGTGGAATCTCCACCCTTGAAGGTGTTCAAAACCTGCCTGGACACGGACCTGAGCAGGCTGATCTTATTAGACGTGCTTTGAGCAGGTACTGCACTAGATGGCCTGTGGAGGTCTTTTCTGATTTAAATTAGTTTATCAGTCTAAGAAGTCCACTTCTGCCCTGAGTGAGTGTCTCATCCACAGCTAACGTGAAATAAGAATGAGACTTTCTATTTTCTATTAGTGCAAATGATCCCATCCCCCTTTCTAGTATTGACAACATTTTGAATATTTTAAAGGAGTAAGATAACAATAGTACTTTGCATTTCACACTATGGTCCTCTTTGGTACCCTTTTTGATAAGAACATTTATTTGCAAACACACCAACATCGAGAAAAAGAAAAATATTTCTGCTAAGCTCTTCAGCATCATCTTTGATTATTCTTGAAAACTTGATGTTAAAGGATGTACCACATTGTTTTGATAGGCAATCCTCACTATATCCACTCATCAAAAATCCTCTCTAAATAGACAGCAATTTGGGTTACACTTACCAGTTCGATGCACACAGAATAGGTTCTACAATTGTATCTAATGTTGAGCAGTTCTACATTACTATATTTCCACCATATTGGTTTCAAAACACAAACAATGATTTATTAAAAAAGCAAGAAATATACATTTCTGGGAGTGGAAGCAGGTTTATTCCAAATCATTACATATGGACTTAGTGCCTTAAATTATTTCTGTGCTAATCACATAGTGTAACACTGAAAATGTTTTGTTCAGCATCATTAGAGATACTGACAAAGTCAGTTTTAAGCCCATGAAGGAAGGCTGAGGGACTTCTCCATAAAATTTTAAAATAAAATGATAGTTTAGTCCCCAACTCATGAAGGCACTGTAAGTTAAGCAATGTCTATGACGTCTTCTTGAATAAGAATGGTTTTAGGAACTTATCTCAGTATTAGAGTAATTGGTTATTTTTTTGCTCCATCTCTGACTTTCTCCTAGAGGATAGAACTAATCAAAGCAAGTAACTTCCCAATTTCCTCTTATGAAAGAAGTGTCATACAGAAAAACAATCTTTTTATTAGTTACACTTACACAATTCTACCACTATCAGAAATTTTGCTGTAATGTTATTTCATGTAGCTGAGAGCAAAATATCTTTTAACTATTATATGACCAAAATAAGCAGCCTAAATTATCTCGAATTCCTACCAATTGTGACAGCTTTGTACTTGCCAATCTGAAATGTGGCTACCAGACTAAAAATTAAGGCACTTGCTAATATTACAAATAATACATGGTTTACTGGAAGCTTACTGGTTCAGCCACAAAAATACACAGTATAAAATATGTACATACTGTACCGCTGCATAAAACTGCTCATAATTTCCTTATTTCTTTCCTTTACCTCTTTCACACTGAGGCCCAGTAAATCCGTAGACACATGCACAGCGATTAGGTCCAATACACCGTCCTCCATTCTGGCAGCCATTTTCACAGACAGCTTTAATTAATAAAAAAAAGTTTTAAATGTTATAATAATGATATTTCAAAGATTACCATATGTGGTACTCAAAAGTAATTTTCTCCTCTCAGCTGCTCTCTTTCTGGACCTAAAGATCAAATTGATCTCTTTCCTACCCATCATCACCAACAATAATGATTGTTCAAGTCAAATTCCATTAACCCAAACTCCATTACCACCTGTTTAATGCTAATTGCAAGCAGCTGTTTAATTAATCACATTCAGCACAGATTCTTAGCAGATGTTTAACTTAAGTATATTTTTGAACAGCTGTGCACTAATCTAGTCACTAATCACAAGAATTTATATCCATCACTGAAGTTAGCAGATAAAAACTCAACTATTTTGAGGTCTTTTGAGCATATTAAGTTGTGCTATTCAGTCACAACAGCAACAAACCTTTCAGACTCCCCAAGCCTCCCTTCTTGAGAGACAGATAATTCAGCTCTCAGAGGTGATACTGCTGGCAGAAGTGATGTTTAGAGAAAAGGGAAAAGAATTACCTGTTTAACTCATCTTTAAGTACCTTCAAAAACTCTTTTTCCTCAAAGATCCCATCAAGAAATAAAACAATTTTGGGGGAGTACAAACCCACAGTATATACAGATGGAGAAGGTACTTTACAGTCATGGGACTTCAGAGCACCCACTCATGCCATTTATCAGCTGTGTGAATCAAGAACAAAGCCTCCTGCCAAAGCACTGAAATCTTCTCAATTTGAAAGGAAAACAGTTCTTCAGTGAGGTTGAAAAATACCTCTAAAAGTGCTTTAAATAGCTAATTCTGCCCATTTTCAGGCTCATTGCTTCCAGGACATTTAGCCTTCTTCAGAATTAGCACATGTTCCAAATCAAAGTATTTCACCTTAAAGGACAGTCCCACCATTTTTAAGTGGCTCTGAACAACACCAAAGAGATTTGGACCTGTAAGTCTCTAGGCTGCCTTCCTATGCAGGTGTCCCTAGTTTGAAGGTGGCATTTGTAGCATATTTGAGTATCCAGTGCAAAAGAACCTCAGCAACCTAGAGAAGGTAAACATTTCAAACTGGAAAAAATGTAGACATGCCTTCTATACCACAATGGAGGCATATATCACAATCATAAAATATACTGCTTGTGGAAATGTGATAAAGCCTTCCTTCTTACCAAGAACTATAAAACTTAATTACTTTTTAATGAGAATGCATATCTTATGCATAAAATGAAGATACTTCTCTGCATGTGTTACCTTACTGAATTAATGGACTTTAAAGAGACAATTAACTTCAGTAGATTTAAGACACAACTACATTTCAGTAAAAATAAATGAAGACATTTACATTTTTCAGACCTTCATTCCATACTGTGTCTAGACGACAAATACTCAATCTTACTCAAAATTTTAACTATCCTATACACTGAGACCAATCTTCACAGTTTGTCCAGATTTTCTGGATTGCTTCAGAGTCACTACTTGAAAATCCAATTCTCTTTTCATTTATTCACTGGAAATATGGTCAGCAGGAAGGGGATTTACTTAAAAGTAAATCTGACTGCGACTAGGGACACACTTTAGGATTACAATTATTACCTAAAATTTTAGAGAATTTTACCCAGGTAGAAATAAAGCAAGAACAAGACTGCTCTCCAGCATCTGCACAAACGATTAAGACAAAAGGATGTTCTTCCACACTACTCAGTCTAACTGTTCTTTGCATAGCTGCTTTTTGTTTGTCTCTAGTTCCTACAGACTACCTTCAGCAATTAATTTCTCAGCTAATTAGTAGCCAGCTGGCCTCAGAATACACTTTGAGTCTTTCTTCATCCCTGCAACCTTTACTGATTTTTATTGTTTGCTAAATTTGTAGACCTTGTAAACACTGGACTGTGAGATAGGTAGAGCTGTGCAAATAATTGACTTTCTAGCTTGTCTGCCAAACCAAAAAGGTATCCGAAAGCTTGAATTGTATTTAATGTTTTTCCTTAGTCAAGCAGAAAACAGAAAAACATGCTTTAACCTCATTGTTAGGCTGTTCTTCCGAGGTGGAAAAACATCATCAGAGAGTATTAAAATTTAGCCATCATCTGGTAAGAAGAGTGGGACGTATACTGCCATTTCTCCCAAAGGTTTTTCCAAAACTATTAGGTGAATTCGATCCCTAATTTGAATTTTAGAGAATACAAACACATTTCATGCATGAGCCAACTTTCAACTAGACACTATACCCCAAACAGCATTAAATTTCTTGCAGGCATTTAATTATATTTCAGTATATTGGCTTTTTTGTCTTCCTACTTTACCTAAAGAAAGAAGGCTAACTTGCAGGACTTAACATGGATTAATTTTAGATGCAACAGAGAAGGTACTTACGCTGCCCACAGTAAGTTCCCACATAGCCCTTCTGGCACTGGCATCGGTCATCCATGCACGTGCCACCATTCATGCACCTGATGCTGCACTGTTGTACTGCAGCGGAGCACAGGCAGAGAGATACCAGTGTTAGGCAAAAATACGACATTGGGAAGTAAACGTGGTTTTTACAACAGAGACATCTGAAAGCAGACATGAGCTTCGTACAATATATGCTATGTATTTAAGTGTACAGCCAGGTTGTAAACAAAGCTGTCCAAGCTGTAGCTGTTAGTCAGCCATTATTTTAAAAGCAGCCATGAAGAGTTTTTTTTTAGTTTTCCATCACTATATTTAGCAACTTAGAACTTTTAATTACCTTGAAGGCTGTACAGTCTTCATTTCTTAGGAAAATGGAGTCGATGAAAATGTTAATACAACACACACTTATTTTTAAACGTGCTTATTCCTTTAAACACGTATTTTTTTCTTTGATTTGTGACACAGAGCAAACATACATACATGGTATACAAAACTTTACCAAAAACTAGAAATACACCAAAGTGTAAGTTACCTGTGTGTATGCAGTATATGACAAGTCATTTTAAAAGAATTTACACAGTAGTTATTTTTGAGATGACACTCAAAAAGAATTACTTAAAATGAAACCTCTAGTGAAAATAAATATAAGTCCTTACCAGATTTCGATCCACAAGTAGGTGATATTTGTCCACTTGCACAAGTGCACATGTTAGGACGGGAACAAAATCCATCACCACAGCTATTTCTACAAATTGCTGAGGAAGAATACAATTAAAAAGACAGTGATTAAGAGTAACCTTCACCTTAAACTACTGGAAAAAAGCTAAAAGTATGTTAACAGCTTCTTTTTTTAAAAAAAGCTAAAAACCAACCAACACTAGAATGCTCAGTTCATTGGGACAGTTAATATAAACACAAAAGTAAGAGTAAGTTAAATAACGCAAACTGAATTGTAGTATAATCACTATCTCTGACAAATTTTGAGACGAATAGAATCAAGTATGGCATATATAAACACTGGTCTGACTACTGAAACCAGATAATCAACTCTTTCCCTAATTAGAAATACCAGCCTGTGACTCAAGTAATATAAAATTATTAAAATTATGTATTTTAGACCACAAGACCTGTAGAAAACTTTACCAAGAATCCAACATTTGAATGAATATAAACAATATAGATCATAAATGCCAATTTATGGTATAGCTTCTCTCTCACAATTGCTATTTTAGAGGGATTTTAGTGTCTCCTTTTTTTTCTAAGATTACCCATCCTTTACACAAAGCTGTTTTGTGGGAAGCCAATGTCCAAATGCTGGGCTTTGCAGATTTTGCATAGTTTCCCCAAATATAGTTTTCTGTACTCAAATATTTCCACATCATCATTTAGAAACTAACTTTATAAAAGCTCAGGGAAGCCTGTCCACACCATATTACATGTGCGTAACGTGCATACCGTTGTGCTATCCCCTGATGCATCAAAGTCGTGCCTTCCCTCCTCACTCACCAGCCAAGGGAGCTCCGTTGCACAAAGGAACAACAGAACCAGAAAAGCATTAAAGGCTAAATCCAGATTCTAAAGGAGACCCAAACAAATACATCTAAATAATCTGCTGGATTAGCAAACGCACCAAAAGAGAACCTGAAACATTAAGAGCCTGTACAGCACAGAAGAACTCCAAAAAACCTGTATCACGCAAGGGACAGCTTGTAAAGCAAAAAAACAAGCTAGAATCACAGTTTCTTTGTAAATAACTCTCAGGTTTTGAGAGAATCAAATAATCTAGTAGCACAGCCCTACTGAAGGACTACAAAAGGAACAAGATACCTCCCGTAGATAGTTTGCCAAGAATATACCGACTGCCTTAAAAAACTGTCTATATACAAGAAAAGGAGAGGGAAAAAAACCAACAATACCTGGCCATATACATTAACAAAAAAATAAATAAAGCAGAGATAAGACCTTTCCCAGAAAGGTCTTGTGATCCAGTTCTGATTTAGAAAAACATGCATAAATGCAATTCAACTCCCATACGGAAGCAAATTATTTTCTTGCCCCATTACACAATTCAAGTATGTTCCCTGTGAAATTTACGTGCTCCCTTTTACCCTTTCTACACCAAATCAAAAGCTCTGTACTGATGCTGAACATGACCAAACCAGACCAGATTTTGCAAACCCATATCCTCCTTGACATACTCCAATAAAGGCCACATTTTCTTTACAAGAGACAACTAGACAAACATTAGTGGTCCACTGACATCACTCTCCAGGCATCAAAAAGACGCAATGTGGATCATCTACGTTTATCATTAAATTCATCTACAACTATGCCCTAAATGTGAAGGCATGAGAGGTGAAAGAGTTTGTGGGATTTTGCTATTTAGTTGAAATTAGAGACATACCACTGACTGATACAAAATACTTTTTCCATTAGCAGATGTAAAAGTGAGAAACGGGACTTGGATCTAGAGCACTCGACAAACACAGGGAATAGGGCTGTTTTCCTTATATCATTGTTCAGTCCATCTTTACACAATCCAGCTCAATCTCCTCATTAAATGAGGTCTACATTTAGACTATTTTGTTACTTTATTATCTGTCAGGGAATATTTTTTTTTATCAGCTGAAAGCCCTATAGCTGAAAGCATATTTTAAATATGCTTTCATCAGTACAGTTTGTTTAAAGAGAAAGTAAACGCAACCAGACCTTTGTTTTTTAGATAAAAGATCACTTTTAATCATAAATCTGTCACAGACCTCCAACAACCATCATCACGTTATCAAATGAACACACTGTAAGGTCAGAACGGTTTCCTGTTGACCTACCACTAGCTCATAGATGTCTCTTCATGAAATAATACTTTAAAATCACCAGTTACAATCTGCACTAATTACCATCAGCTCACACCCAATAGGAAGTTTGCTAGCTTGTCCGTCATCCTGTGCAGGAGGCTTTGTCTAGCTAAACAGCTCTAGCTAGAGGGACCACCATCTCAACGAATGTTTAATGTCACCATAGAAATCTGTGCTTCTAAACCTTTACCAAAAATACAAACAGAAAAGTGTCATAGCCAACCTTACACATGGTCTGGCAAAATCACTCACCCTTCAAACATGTTAGAGAGCTGCAATTAAGCTCCAGTAAGTAAAGATGAGCTAAATGATGTCCTCTGTGCACGTAAATTAATAGTAAATCAAAGATTATTCTGGATGTGAAGAGACCTGAGACCAAAGTCTTTAAGCAGCACTGAGAGTCACAATTTAATGGTAATTTATAAGGATTTCTGAAAGCACCTAGATCATCGTCTCTCCCTAATTTCATTTGAGCTAGATACCCAATTAACTGAATTTGGAAAACCTATCAACAGCCTATCAGGCAGCCTAAATCCATTTTAAAAATTCCAGTTTACATTTAACTTAGACAATATTGTAAGAGAGAATAAATGTGAACTGAACACTCTGAGGCGCTCCTCTTATTCCGCAGTAGTAGTGATACCAGCATCTTCCTCTGAATGACTCCGTTAACCTCTGCTAGGAAATGCTAGGTCAACATTAGATGAAAATCACTGGTACATGGCATAGTTCTAAGAAATAGCAGCAATGCAAATTTACTCATGTAAAACAAATAGATGTGAAGAGGCTGATAGTCCTGAATCATACGACAACAGCCCAGAAGTCACATTTAAGTTTGCCATTCTTGCCTTAACACTCATTCCTTCCCTAGTTTAACCCCGGATGCCTGCAGTTTGTTAGATGAAGTATTAAAAAGATCTTCATTGCTTACACAGAGGGCAATATGTTCTTGAACCTCAATTCTGAAGTTGAACATACTTATTAGCAAAAGAGAGGGTGACAGGCTAGGATGAATGGCAACAGACTCACAGTAAAATTCAAGGACGATAAGAAGTGTGTGTCTAATATCAGCTTCTATCTAATGCACAAAAAATTCAACTTAATTTGCTATTTCCCTTCTAGGTAGACAATGTTCCCTAACCAGAGGATTGAGCAGATTTCCCCCCCGCTCCTTTTTTTTGCCAAGCCATGTCAACAGCCACGTCTGTCAGCACCGCACCTATTATGACCAGGCAGTAATCCGAGTCTACATGCTTTATAGCTATTAAAACACAGCTAAAAATGACAGGCAAGAGAATAAGCTCCCCAGATGTAAAAAAGTTTTCCATTTGATTGTAATTCCAAGCCTAGCACAGAAGTTTCACAAAACTTCAGATCTGATTTGTTTTTATATCAAGACTTTTTGGCTTTTTTTTCCTCTTACTATAGTTGATTATTTGATTTATGGAAGGGTTTTTCCCCTTTTCCTTTGTTGTTGCGTTCTTCTTTTTAAAAAGTTAAGTGGAGATATGCCTCTTATGAACACACAAAAGGAACTACAGCAATTTGCCAATCTTTTGATTACAAAAAACGTGGACTTGTAAATCTGTAAATTTTTTTTCTTTTTCTTCCTTTTAAAAATAAGGCAAAAGACAGAACTGGCCAAAGTAATTGCAAAATGAATTCTCTTTTCTCATACTAAATGGAGCAGTAACTCACAGAAGACTATTTATTTTTATTATGACCCCTCAGGCAGTAGAAATTCTAAGTCAGACACTTACGAACAATGCACTGGTTTCCTCCAGGGAGCGTTTTCCATCCAGGGCAACAGTACGAATGGAATCTAGAGCCACACACATTTGGCCTGCCACACAGACAAACAAATAGATGTATATACAAATATATAAATCAGTGTAAGTAGAATCCAAAGTTTTATGTGCACACGAGGGAAGAAACCGGCTGCATGAAACAAAAAAAAAGTGTACAGCAAAGGCATCTACAAAAAATCCTCCCCAAAGGGACAAAATCTTCCTTCACTATAAGAAGTTCCAAACTATTTTATGTTTTATTAGTTCAACTGGTTAGCATGAAGAGAAGAGCCAGACTAGTCAACAGCAGGCCACATTCATCCCTGGTTGAACTACTGAGGCTATGCAAGGCATGAGTTTGGCTCTGCATTCATACACACTCTTAGAAGCCTTGCTATAAAAATTGGCTTCACGCTGCCATCTAACACAAGACAGAAGGGATAACTGGTCATAAAGACTAATAAACTAATTCAAATTACCAAGAAGCCCCCAAAACATTGTGAAAAACCTGATTTTGCATAGTTTCTCAGCAGAAGTCAAAGTAAAGCGAATGTCAAAGCATCTTAATATTGCAACACGCTTGAATAAAAAGCCCCGTGTGGTACATCTGTTAGCTGTAACGCAGCCCCGCACAATGTCTGCTTTTAATATAACCGCACTAATTAAAAGACCGTATTTCATAGCCGAGGACAAAATATCCAGTTCAATCAATCACAATTCCTTAGTCACGTAAAGGGGCCGGAAGATAAGATGTGGCGAGGGCAAAAATGAAGACCACAGGGCCAGGTTTGGGGCGGGGGGCGGCGGCAGGGAGGGGGCTGCTCCCTGCGGAGCGGGCCGCGGGGCGCTGCCCGACGGACGGCCCGCCGGGGCTGGGCGGCAGCGGGGAAGGGCTTTCGGGCTGCGGAAGGCGGAGGCCCGAGCGCGGCGCGTCCCTACCCGCGGAGCACGTCCTGCTGTCCTCGCCTGCGGACCCGGCCGGCGGCGGCGGCGACGACGGCGCTAGCGGCCCCGTCCCGCCGGTACGCGGCGGCAGGGTAGGAGCCGCCCGCTCCTCCCGCGAGGCGGACCGGTGGCGGCGGCGGCTTTTGTGGCCCGGCTGCTCCCTGCGCCCAGAGCGCCAGGCAGCCTAGCCACAGGAAGCAGGGCTGCACCCAGAGCCACCGCCGTCTCCCCATCCTGCGGCTGCCCCAGTGGTAAACGGCGGAGGCGGCGGCGGGCGACGAGCCGGGGAGAGGGGTGCCGGTCCCGCACCGCCGTCAGCGGGCACAGCTCCGCTGCTCGTCGGAGGCTTCAGCCGCGGAAACTCTTTCTTCTCTCCTCCCCAGCCTGCTGCCCTGCCGCCGCAGCCGTCAGCGGGACGCGGTGATACCAACAGCGGGGTCCACGTTGCATCCCCCCCCCCGCCTCTCTCCAAAGAGAGGGGGAAATACAGAAAAAGAAGTTGAGTTAGTTGGGATCTTCGTCCCCCTCCCTCCGAAAACGGGAATCCAACAGAACCACGTTGAATTTCCCTAGGAAAAAATAAGGACGAGATGACAATTAACAACAACCGCGTCCAAAGAAATGTGCCGAGACCGAGGGCGAGGAGTGCAGACGCCCCTGCCAAGCCCACGGGGCGGTTTCACAGCGGGCTGGCGGTGCGGGAGAGGCCGGGAGGCGGAGGCGGGGCCGGGGCTGTGCCGGACCCGGGGGGAGGGGGCAAGCGGCTCCGCCGGGCCGGGGGGCGCCGGTTCCGCAGGACGTGTGGGGCTGCGGCAGGACAGGGGAGGGGCGCGGGGGGGGGGCTGCCGGGGGGCCAGCGGGACGGGCACCACACGGAGGGGGCGCGGTGCAGGTAGAGCTGTCCCAAAGGGAATTCTGCGTTTTCGGCGCCTCCTCCCCTCCCAGACCTCTGGGAGGTGTACCGCGAAATGCCACCGGTCCCTCCTCTGCGGAGAGACGGCTAAGGAAAGCCCCCTCCACGGAAAAGCACCCGGGGTTCGAGGGAAAGGTGCAAGTCGAAGCGGCGGGATGAGGCCGGGCAGGGTGAAGCCTAGGGACGGGCATTCTACCTGGCCGGGCGGGCAGCGGCGGGCGCGGGGCCTGGCCGGGCCCAGGCACGGGAGGGGCCGGCAGAGGCCTCCGGACCGGGAGCTTCTTCCCGCCTCACAGCGGTTCGGCCTCGTGTACGGGAGTTTTTGTCAGCACGGCGACAGATTTCTTCAAAACAGTTGAAGAACAGCGAGACCTTAGAGACTTCGAACCGTACTCGTTGGCAGTTTTCTTCAGGAGTAGTTTTTGCGGCTTCGTGCCTTAAAGTTTTACTTGTTTTCCTCTCACTGTTTCTCCCTCCATAAGCATCTTAAAACGAACGCAGAAAAAAATCCCAAAAAACCACAAACCCAAACCAACCCAGTTTGGCTAATTTCGTACTTTTTTAAGGCCCAAACCACGCGCTTACCTAAATGTGCTGAACAGTTAGCCCGCCAGTAAAAAGCAAACAAAAGCCATGAAGCCATGTCCCTGCTGGAAGTCCCCGAGTGCTCCCTGTGGGTCATTCCGATAACAACAGGACACAATCTGGTTTTGTCATCTGAGGAGATTAACCGCTTTGAATTACAGCTGTACGGTTGAGCACCTCACCATACATACCATGGCATACTGTGGCAATCAGGAAACTTTTTTTTTTTTTAGTCGTTTAAAACAAAAAACATGTAGCATCTTCTTTTAGCTCCATGTGCATATTATCTGTCGCTTGTAATACCAGAATGAGAGGCAGGAGCCATGTTTTGTTATCTCTGAAATAAAACCCACTAAGAAGTCATGAAACCATTCCCTTATTCAAGTGACTGCCCTGCTTTGATGGTCCAGTGGCTCTAACAGAGGCTCCATTTACAGATCTATGTTCCGACTGAACAGAAGCTAATTTTGTTCAAATTTTGAAGGTTAGCAAAAGTAATTTTGCATGGGAGGATCTGAATCTTGGAAGGTAACACCTTGAGAAATTAAGGGTCATATTTAATGGACAAACCCTTTAATGAAGATGACTGCGTAGAAAAGTTCAGGAATCTCATGAGTATATGTGAGGTTTGGAAATTCTTCAAGACAGAAGCTGCTAAACCTGTCATGAATGAGATGCGCCTAACAAAGCCAGGGAGAGAGAAGGATTCCATGCCTGCTTGGGTGAATAACTATCTCAAGAAAAATGCAAACAATAAGCAGGCAGGCTACTAAGAATAAAACAGAAAGAACTGATCTGAGATAAGCGTAGGGCCTTGGATATCAGGAAGCAGAGAGATAAGTAATTCCCAGAAGTTAAACAGAGCTACATCTTGAAAACAACAACACAAGAAAATCTTAAAGAAAAAAAAGCATCAGTGACACACACAACAAAAAAAGTGAACCGGTTACACAGCAGGCTCACTAGCAGGGGTGGGCTAGAAATTAGGGGGAAAAAGTTATGGTTCAAATCCAAGAGAGATAGATAGATAGATAGATAGATAGATAGATAGATAGATAGATATACTTTTTATTGTTGGGTTTTTGAGGTTTTTTTAATTTTGTAACTGCAGATATTGAGCACAGGAACAAAAGCAAATGTTTGATTTTGTTCAAACAGTGATTTGTAAAGTGGTTTTTAAGATTCGGAGACCCTGTTGCACTCAAACCAGTACTAGGTAACACCATTCTAGAATTTTGAAAGGAACTAGCACACAAAACTACAAAACATTCCATAGGAAGGAGTTTTAATTCTGATAAGATTGCATTTTAAATGGTCCATGTAAATATGCATACAAATTAAGTACTTACCAACAAAGCGGTCTTCATTAGAAAGGGAAGCATTAATACTTATTATAGGTATAAGACACTGATCACAGTCTAAAATAATGGTTATGTTCTGATCATTCACGTTAGAAAAAGATATGTTAAAATTGGAATAGTTGCACATTAAGAGCCACTAGTATGGTCAAGAGAAAAAAAAAAACTATGCTAAAGGATTTGGGTTCTTTAGCTAACAGCAGTTCTCTTACAAAAACAGTGAAGGAAAATAGTAGAAGAAGAAAAAAGTATAAAGTGATGAAAATTCAAATTAGTGCTACAATTAGAAGAGTTTCTTAGATAAGACAGGAATACAGCTCTGCATTAGAAAAAGTAGAACCTAAAACTCTTAAGTACTTTTCGGACAAAAGTAGATTTCTTTAGGAAAGATGTAGGCTGCATCTCCCAACTCTTAAAAGCATTTGAATTCAATGATCCCAGAGGTTCCCTCCTATCCTATTCCCTAGCTGTTAGAAGATGGAATAGCTTCTTTCACGGAGGATGATGTATTGGCATCGTGTGACTGCTGCAGAAGGATGAATGATGTCTACTTTGCTCTAGCTGAACTTCCACTTCAAGTCTGACCAATTCTGATAAAAATAGATCAAAATGTTATATATAGTGGGTGTTCAGGAAACATGTAAATGTACATTTACATACAGAAAATGTTCCCAGAGAAAAATTCGTAATGCAGATTATTTTTGAATACACACTTTTCCCATGCGGTTGACTTTTTTCTTCCCAAAGAAGGGTGGGAGTTATTTTTAAGTAAAGGGACTCCTACTATTTTGGCATTTGAAAATAAAGTAAAAATGTGGGCTGTCGCATTGCTGAAGCAGGATCCAATTAAAGTAGACTTCTTGGATGTAAATAATTTCTTTTAGTCCTAAAAATTAGGTCTCTCAATGGCCACATTTGATTATCAATCAGAAACATTCTCAGGTATTCATTTCCCAGAATCATTAAAAGCACCCAGTGGTGGATGTCTAGATCAGTACAGGTATAAAAAGTATAAATGACAAGAGAGCGTCAGCATTTAAAAAACATTTTTTTTTTTCTTTTTAATGTTTTTTTTGTTTGGGGTTTTTTGGTTGTTGTTTTGTTTCATGGCTAAGACTCTACAGTAAAAATTATATAATTACAAATATGTGAACTTGTGCTTCTGTATGTTTCAGGAACACAGCCCTATCTCTTCAGTGTTAGTGCCAGACACCAGTTTTAGGACTTCAGCATGTGGTGTGGTACAGTTACCAGCTCACAGATCTGAGCTCTTCGGTATATACAGCTACAGGATGCGGTTTGCTGGTCCTTCCATGTGATTATACTGGTAGCAAAGGGTGTATCTGAGAGCCTGGCTGTACCAAGTATAACAGGAAACATTCAGGTTTTGGGCATCATGAGCAACACCTCCTGCTTCGTCCATGGGAAAAGTGCTCGAATAATTCTTTCAAGATGGTCTGGTTTTGTTCTAGATAAAAAGTGTTTCAAATGATAAAAATTGGTTGGAAGGAACCAGAGTAAACTAAAACAATCTAGTCATTCAAGAATGTGTAAATATTTTGCTTTTTCTTTCTCCTTTTCTAATTACATCTCGAGTTCCACCTACACAACTGATGTTTTATGTAAAACAAGTTCCTTACTTGTTAAACATACACATCTTTTCAATATTATTTTGGTATACTTTTATTTTGACCTGACTTCTTACCACCACTCTTTTGGACCATTTCAAACATAAACTTTTTTTTTTTTAAATGTGGCAGAGCACACTGAGAAATAGGAAAATACTAGAAAATGTTAAATTGTGAAGTTATAAACATGTTGAACGGAATACCCATGAAGTGCAGTTTGATCTTTCCTCTTTTTGTTCCACTTTTAATAAAGCAAATTACAAAACACCTATTGATTCCCGACAGACTCTAGGCTCCCATGTACTAAATCCTATGGAAAATGGGCCAGAGTGGAACCTGGGTTCTGTAAGAACTGAGGCATCTGGGTGAACTCCCATCTGTATGCTGATGAGTTGTAAACACCACTCATTTCTGATAAACTGTTTTCCTTCAACCAGTCTGACATATCATCCTGTCTTTCTGGCATCTTCCTGTGAGTGTTTAGTTGTTGTGTTAAAATGAACATTGTAAAAATTGAGGTTTTGGGTTTGTCCTCTTAAGCTAGTCCCCCTCTCCTTCTATTAAAAAAAACTCCAAAACAACACAAATCTTGTAAACTTCTTGTTGCTCAGTTTTGTAACTTACATACCATCCTTTACTACATCCTCTCTCTCCCTGAATTACACATTCAAGCTGTAATGTCTACACAGATTAAAAAAATTATTCCATGAGTCTAATCTTGCACCTCACCACTGCCTCCTCCATTCTGGCCCTCCCTTATGTAAACCTGTTTGAGATTACTGCTTACAGAAATATCTCTAATTACAGAAGCTCTCTCTCTCCATCTCTTTTCAGCTGTTCCCTCTTCCCCACTGGATCTGATGCATGCTCCCTATCTTCACCTTTTCAATCAGGGCTAAATCTTCCTTTGGTATCTTTTTCCAGTATCTTCACCACAGAGACATTTTAAAAGTATGTCTGGAAAAGACCTTGGGAAAAGACCTTGGGAAGTTATCTGATTAATTCTCTCTGCTGTAAAGAAAAAAAAAAAAAACAAACAAAAACCCAAACCAAAAAACAAACCAACTGCAATCTGTATCCTACAAATTGACCATTTAACCTGTGCTTGAAGTGCAAGTATTCTGCAGGGCTGCAGGTGATCTGCTACAGATGCCATTGATTTACCACTAAAAAGTTTTCCAAATATCCAACAGGAATCCTACTTTCTGCATTTTAAACACCTCCCCTCAATTCACTTATTATTTCCAGCATCTTCTTACATGCTTCATGTTTGAAGAATATCATTCTGTCCTTTTTTGTTGTTGTTGTTTTTCTCTGACTAAACCAGCATGTGTCTTTTTTCAGGCTTTCGAGTTCTTCACTCATTCTTGTTGCCTTGATTTGTGCTACTGGGCTGACCTTCTTCTTCAACTGAGGTGCTCAAAGCTCAAGACAATTCTCTAGCTGAGATTGTGCCCAAGCTGCTCGGAGAGGAGGGAGTAATTCATTTATCTTACAGCCTAAAATCAATAATCTTGATAGACTACAGGGTGCTTCTGTTTTTTCAAGATGGTACTGATGTTATTACTTGCTTTAGCTTGTAGTGTTCTGTAGTACTCCAGTTTTTTTCTACAAGAGTTTTACCTAAACCTAAACAGTAAAAACACCTTCATTTCAATTTATTGAGCTGCATGCTCTTTTTTGGTTTTTTACCATTTCTTTTTTCTTTTTGCCATTTATCTAATTTATCAGACCATTTTGAATTCTATTCTTCCCCTCCAGTGTAGTTGTGCTCCCTCCAGGTTGGTGTTAATCTGCAAATGAATAAATTTTCTATCATCTCATTAGATTAGTTGGCCTAACTTCCTTTTTCCTCTCTTTAAATGTATGCACTGATTTGGTATATGCCCATAATTTGGTAAACAACAAATGAAAACAAATAAACAAAAAGAGAGAAAACTAATTTATTCCAACTCTAAATTTATTCTCAATTAAAAATAAATTATTAAATAGTTACAATCTTTCCATGTCTGTGCTCATCTGCAAAATTTCAATCCATATAAAGCATTTAAGAACCATTTAAGAAGCAATTCTGATTCCTATTTTTTACTAATTCACTTATAGTTGCTCTACTGTTAGGATCTTGATACTCTCACTCAACATGAAGTCCCTTACATATACAAAATGTAGATCAATCATCCCACAGAGTTGCAGGTTTATCATGTACAAAATTAAAAATTGGTTTAGCAGTGGTTTCAAAGTAATGCTTTCACTGCAGATGAAAAAAAAATTATACGTTAACTGAGGCATATTGAAAAGAAAAAATGAAACCATTGAGAGGAGCTTATAAAATAAAAACAGGAAGATACTTAAGACATAAACAACAATTTGAGACAAGCACAAAAGCCATCACAGTACTGAAACACATCATAAGAGAACTGTTCCCTGCAATGAAACAAAAAATCTTTCTATGCTACAAAGCTTCAGCTACAAAAAGATAGACTAGTTTTGAATTCTTGAGCAAATTAGTCATAACTTTAAGATGGCAGCTACTTTATTTTTATGATACATACAAAAATGTAAACATGTCAGAATATCTTAGCATTATCCTTCCAAGACTGATACATTTTGCCTGTAAACCCTACTATTATTTAGGGCGGGGGGGTGGTATTTAGTATGGGAAAGATAGGGTGGACCACTCTGTACTGATTTTTTTTTTTAAGTAAGAAAAAACAAAAGTGAAATGTTCCTAATTTAGACATCTCAGCTACCAGAAATGAAATCCCACTTTAAGTTCTAAAATCTATCATCAGAGAGGGAAGAAGTCAAGGAAGGAAAAAACCAAAAATTAAGCACTCTCTCTTTTTTTATTTTTCTAGATGCAGAAAAGGTTAACCAGATTTTATGTGCCAGAATTAGCAATGGAAATAAGATCTGTGTAGATGTTTTAAGTGAAGCGGGAGGTTGAACTCATCCACTCGTAGAGCTCAAACTCCTCAGTGTCTATTTCAAAATGAATCAAGATAAATAAAATATAAAACACAACAGAGATTCTTGGATGTTCTGTTTTGTCTATTAAAAAAAAGAGTGTAACTAACTGCTGCAGTATTTCCCAGATTCCAGGAAGATGTCTATAATTATTTTGATTTGTCTTCATTCTAGAAACTCTACCCTGGGGACTCTGTAGGTGGAGCACATGAAAAGGCTCAGTTATTCAAGAGAAGTTTCATCTGGCATTAAGCTCTGGACTGCATGGTTTAATTACTTAAATACATTAATAAATTTATTGCTGTATGATTTAAAATAGTTGGTTTTTTATAGGTTTCTTTAAGCGTTATTTTCTGACTCAGCTTCTCTTTAAAAACATCTTTAAAACGAGATAATTCAAGTATCCTAAATCTCACTGAGATGACAGGTTCGAATTTACATTCCTCTAGCTATTCATCTATCTAAAAGCATATATAATATTTATTATGCAGTATGTTAACAACATCTCCATAGTTACTTTGTGCACTGAGGCAGATTTCTTTGTCTAAACCAGTGGTGAAGTTCTAGGAGTTGCTGCTACAAGCATGTAAGTGTTTGCCCCACAAATTGGGAACCTGAAAAACTAGAGATAGATCATGTTTAACATGATCTGTTCTACATTTCAGTGCTTCTGCATGCCCACATGAAGATAAAGTTTTAACTAAAGACAACAAGGATGAACTGGGGTAGTATTTAAGAGTTCCAGCCAAGTTCCAGTTCACCTGAATTTCACCATTCAGGTAAACGGTGCAATTTTGTACTGACTGCGACTCTGGCTGTATCACTGCTTAAAGCCTATGTTCTCTCTTTTCATCAAATATTACTTCATTTGTGGAATCACAAAAGTAAAGCAATCTTGACAGCAGTCCCAAGAATCTCTGCCAAGCCCTGAACTAAGCAGTAGCATTATCTAAAATAAAAATAATTGTTAACAAGAAATTAATAAAAAACAATTTCCTGCTGTGTTTGGTTTTTGTTCGTCCTCTCTGATGGACATGAGATCATTGTTGTTGCATTCTAGAACCCAACTTTATTTTTACCAAATTAAAGTAGGATTATGGAGTATAAATGCAGGTAGACTTTGTTTCATTGCATGCTGTAAAACACATGAAAATGTTAAGTTGCTAAATTACTTATATACTTATATACCTACAATAAATGGCACTTCTTTCATATAGGCACATACCTATGAAGGGCAAAGCTGGTAATTTTTACTCAGCTGCAAATTGAAACAGATGGGTGCCAAATTTATGTAAGGTTCAAATCAGCATAATCTTGATATATAAAACTTTGATCATTTTTCAGGAGATTTAAAAAAGGTCCATGCTCAAAATACATAGAGAGATAAACATCTATTATATATGTTACTATAAAAGCCTAATATATAATATTATATACTATATAAATACATAGAATATATTAAATATGTTTATGTTATATTAAAATATACTATATCTTATATAAATATATTACATATAATATATCGTGTCATTATGGAATTCTTCAAAAATCTGTGATGGCACTACATACACTAAGAACAATTCAAACTTTGCATTAACTTATTTCAGCGACACTATGCCAGAATATTGTAATTATGGCATGTTATATACAGCATGCACTTTGTATAGACTAACGGAAGGAAAAAGAATAGGTCATACACCAGTGCAAATTCCATAAGAAAACTGGCAGTCAGCAGAAATGTTTGTAATGTGTCTTTCCAAAACGAAGGATTTTTCTGAGCATACTGATGGTCTCAAATCCAGCTGTAGTGCCTGCAAATATAGGTATGTGGTTTGGTATATAGCCTGCTACATGCAGTCTCTTAAACAGATATCTAAAGATACAAGCGCTTAAAAATACTATGAATCTGTCTGCTTTTATTTTTATTTTCTTAAAAATATAGTTTTAGTCTTTTTAAATATTAGACCCTTAGGTACAATCAGTCCTGATGTTTTTATTAGGTAAAACAAATCTGGACTCAAGATTATAGACTCTAGGTTTGCAGTCACATGAATCTCAATGTATTAGGGAGAGAAGCCATGTTAATTCCATACAGATGTGCTGTTGCATTCCTGTAAATTTTCAGACTGAAAAGGAAATGCTAGTTACACCCCTTTCCCCTTCAGCGTACGGTAGAACATTTCACAGATTGCATATGTGTTTTTCATTCAGAGAAAAAGTCATAGATCTCTTTGACCAAATACTTGGTTTTTAAATTGCCATTGACATTTTAAAATAAAAAAAATCTTTTTACTAATTCAAGCATCATATCTATGATAAATATATTTTTTTAACAATCTAGGAAACCTAGCCTTTGGGCCTCGGATTTTTTTTCAACATGCACACACAAAAATATGAACATAGTGCTGCTGAGCTTTATTGTCTTAGATGTTCTCCCTTGCTTAGGCAGAAAGAATAATTATATTTTTATATATGTGCAAATATACAAATATGGATTTATATATGTAAAATGTGGATATTTTTTAGAAGGATTTGGAATCAACTTCCAGTTAGAGCTAAGGAAACTGAACAAACAAAATTATATACTTACCTTAGCCTAGAAAGTACCTTGCACAGAATAAGAGCGAAGACTTGTAAGACCACCATGATAGACCTTTTCAGACCAGCAGCTAAAACCAAGCCACATTCTCCACTGATTTCTGCAGACCTTTAAGAGACTTTCAGTAGTGGAAAATATATGTGAATGTGACAGTAGAAAATATTCAATGTCCATCTTCTCAGCCTGAGAAAATTCATAGACCCAGTGTGAATGACAAGAATAATAGAAGAAGGGCAGAATATGATGGCTTGGGTGAACCTGTTATAAACATTTCAAACTGAAGAGTCACCTTTGCACATCACAGTCCAATTTTGAAAGAAGGCAGATTTCAACATAGTTCCTTTGTTCAAAATATTCATCCTTCCATGCTGTGTGCTGGATCTCACCAGTGATGGCTGTGCTTCAACAATTGGCAATAAGGTTCCAGTTTGTAAACATAGTGTAGTAAAACTTCTCTTAAATCATTGCTCAAAGGACTCACAAAGGTCTGTTGCCAAACAGAAGTGGTCTTTAACTAAAAGTGAAACAAGATTTGTACTTGAACCCATGAGGATACTTCAGGCCACTTAGAATGTGTTTGGGGTCAGGATGGACACCTACTCAAGCAGCAGATCCTCTTTGTCATTATAGTCTAACACAGTGAGTTATACCTTTTTATTATGTTGTATTTCAGTTATCTTTATTGAAACAATGCTGTTGTGGAAGTGTTTCCTAGAATCTTTTTAGCCAGGTAATGCTAAAGGCAGAAGGAGCACAGCCTCTAGATAATATTCTTGAAGTTCAACAACTTAAAAAACATCTTTTTTTCTCCCTAATCTGTTGATTGGTGTCTGTTTATCAAGTTACTGGAGTTGAGTGTCATTCAAGATCATCTTAACTGTAAAACAGTTCTGCTAGTATTTGCAGTTGTTACTGTTTTTAATATTGCAGTGACATCTAAGGGCTTTATTAACGGATCGAGATTGTGTTCTGCAAGTGTGGGATAAACACATGAATTAAAGTTTCTGGATGGCAGAATATTATGATCAATAGAAAAGAGGCAGGAATTATCTAGGAGAGATTGCACAGGAGGAGTATTGGTAAGCTTGACAGGTGGATTCATTATGCACGTGGCATGGCTACTCACTAAAAAATATAGAGAGATATGAATAAGGGGAAAGAAAGGATGTTTTACAGAGACCCTCATGATTTATTTTTCCAAAGAGGAAAAAGAGCAAGAAAGGTACAGAAATATATCAAGTTTTTAAGCATGCTTGTCTATGAAGGCTTGATCCACAGACCAGACAACAACAGTCTCTTGATCCCAAAGAGGAGTGACTACAAGAGTCTTAGAAAGAAAGATCATATAACCTATATTTGATGTAATAGGGGATATGGAATCAGTGAAACAATGGAAGAAATTTATCTTTGTGTTAGCAATCTGGGTATATATTGCATTTCAAAGCACTAGACAAAGAGTGGTCATCACTGGCATGTGAGATGATGGCCAGAACAAGACTTGTAGAACTTGTAGGACTTGTAGAAGACAGATGGAACTTCATATGCAGTGCAAATGATACAAATTGCAAATGATGGTGAGAGTATGTGCTTGAGTGACAGACAGGATGGCAATCCTACTAAAAATAGTTAGAGAAAGGAGGTGAGGAAAATGTGCAGCTAAGTTTTATTTTATCCTTGCAGACTTTGCACTAACAGCCTGAATTCCAAAACAACAATTTAGAGAAACAGGCCTGGATTAAATTTAGAGGACAAAAGCTTCAATTAAATGAGGACACCAGAATCAAAAAGGAGACTATAGCTTCAATTCTTTGGAAAAGTGGTAATCTATAGATGAAGGACAGAGTGTGGAAAAATAAGAAACACAGAAACAGAGTTCTGAGGTTTTTAAATAAAGTTGGAGGGCTAAAGAGTGTATTTTGTTTTATCTCATCTTATCTCAGATACCTTAATTTCAGAAATTTTAAGATTAATGTTCACCAATCATTCCCCAAGTCAGATTGAGTCTGTTTTGGCTTTTTTTTGTTTGGGGTTTTTTGGTTTTTTTTTTTTGGAACAATCTTAAGGCTGTAAGGTGATGTCCTATAGCCAACTCTCTTGAGTTGCAAATTATTCTCACAACTAGAACATTTGGCACTTGCCATATTTGCTATTTCAACATATTCTCAGCTCATCAATATAACATCAAATTCTTTTTTCCCATTTTGACAAGACTTAGGAAATTAACATTAGGAAGGAAAGCTTACAGTTGTGACCAAGAAGTTAATTTAGTCTACACATGAGCTTCCATAATGGAAGATACTTTAAGGATAGTATGCAATACAGATTTCTATTGTAAATTTAGCTATGTGACTTCAAAGTTAGAAACCCAGTTTAAAATAGCCCTTTATGCTCTCTCTGGTACTGAGGGACCAATTCATGGCTCTAATCTTAGATACTTCTCGTAGGAAAGTATACTCCCTGTCCCCCCACAACGTGCACCCTTTGCGTCTTGTTACTGGCTAGCTTGGAACACACGCTTGAGCAAGAGCAGATTAATCTCCATGCTTCACGAACAATATCAGTCATATAGAAAAGTATCTCAGTAGAGAAATTGGAAGGTAACAAGAAATAAAGAAACAACACAGGGATTTTTAAATTAATTTTCTTTCAAGTTAACAGTGACGTGGACACATTTTTAAAAGAGGTTTATATCCACGGGATTGCTTCCATAGTTATCTTGGTGTAGACAGTTGTCTTCCTATGTATGAAACTATGAAGAAAATTGTAAAATACCACTTCATATACTTATGTTCTTCTGGGAAGAATCTCAAACTAATTTAAGGTTAATTCTTCAAACATTTCATTAAATGAGTAAAAGGGGATGAATTTCATTTCTTTCTTTTTGTAACTGCAATGTAACATGTTCCTTTGGAAAAAGTCATTAATTTAATTTCCAAATTTTTCTAGCATTTTAAAAATAAAGTACCAGAATCTCCTGAATTCTCTTAAACGTGTTGTACCTAAAATCTGTAATTTGAAACTTCAGGGAGTTTATGCTTTACTTCACCAAGAAGTAACTAAATTGCTACTGTTAATTAAAACAAAACAAACCAAAACAAAAAGCCCACAGTTGCAAACACAAGTTGAATCAAATTTACACTGATCTCCAGAAAAAGATGTTACATGATCTACCATCAGTAGTAGCATGGCACTCGTGATATTGACTGCATGAAACTTTTTGCTAGCAGAGTGTTTTCTTTCAGAATGCTGTGTCTTAATTTCCAACTATTTGTTTTAAATGAAGAAAACTCTAAGAATTTGGACTTTCCAGTATTAAAAGTGGATGTGTTTCCTATTAAATGTTAAATCCATTAAATCATCGTTCACACAAAGAATATTAAATTTCTTTCTACATACTCTCATCAAAATTAAAATGACTAAAAATTTTAATTAGGCCAGAGCCTCACTCAGTTCAGCTACCACAAATCCAGGTAACCCAACTTATTTTCATTGCTTTCCTTTAGACTTGCCCGCAGTATCCATAGAAACAAGGTACTGAGAAAATAGACCAAAAAGAACGTGCAAAACATGCTGAAGAGAAGTCAACAGACAATTAATTCATATTCACTGGAAAAACACAGTGTGGTTGAGCTGTGGATATATTACTTTATCTAGAAAACAAAAACATTATTCAATACAAGTTACTCCAGATTTAACCTTGGAAAAACTGAGAAACTCCAGAAATTGGCAAGTGTGATTCCATGGATCTACCTCTTATTAATGTTAATTGAATTATTAAGTCTACACTGGGTTAAAGAAAAGTAGGTTAAAGCCTTTTTCATTTGCTGGTGTAATGCAACTCAAATACAAACTTCCTTACCCCTTTACTCTAATATTATCATTCTTTACTGTATTGGCAAAATAGCAATATAAACAAGGTAAAAAATTAAAATGTTTTTCTAACCACTGCAAATTTAATTACCAGCTATTACAAAATAGTTCAATCCTGCTTATCTAACAACGTAAGAACACGCATTTATCCAGTCTTTGCCTCAGTTTTTCCCCTTGTGTAGTACCTATTTTTTCTGACAATATGGAATCATTACTTCTAAATGGAATTATAAATTTAATATTTTGAATTCATCATTCCCTAGCACTTTATGTAAAGTTTGAACTCGGTGTAGTAAAATTATTTATAAGGACACTCTGGCACCTGAAAACACAGTGAAGGCTAAGGACACTGTTCATCATGCACAGAAAGAGGTCAGGATATAGGGCAGTAAGACATGCTTTAATGGAATCCCAGTTCAGTACTTGAAAAAGTCTGGGCAGCTCTTTTAGTTACCTTTATCAACCTAATCAAAATAAAACTGAAGAGGAAATTTGGTTAAAGTTCTCAATAAATGATCAGGACATAAACTGAAATATCTTTTAGGTAGGTCAAGATAAATCAACTCAAACTCAAACTCTCTTAGGCTTATGAGTAATAAGCTGAATAGTAGTATCTGGGTAGAAATATATTCGTACTAATCCATAAAGAGAACTGAAAATTTTGACTGTAAAAAGAAGAGAATTTTTGACTGTTAAAAGTTAGTTATGACCTTTTAAAGAAAGAGGCCTTTGCAGTAGCAGAATGAGACACAACAGGCATTAACAAAAAGAGGTAGGCAGGGGCTACTTCTGATAAATTGTGCCTTTCAGAAGTCCCTCAGAACTAAGCATGCCCATAGCTATCTGCTTCCTTCAAGGTTTGTTTTCTCCACAAAAGGAAAGGAAGGAACCAATTCTCCAGTCACACCACAGCCTTGTAAACAGTACGGTTCCCTACTACTGTTGCCTTCCACAGATTCCGTTTAAGCTTCCTTCTCTCTTCTCATTTGTAATAACAGGCCACAGGAACTCTCCAGATCAGAGATTATAGTTGTTCAGTTGATTGGTACGGTGGAGCTTTGATCCCTGACATGGACTTCAGCTCTTACTGAAATGACTGCGGCATTGCATCTGTGAACGGTAGGTTCAGACTGACTAAGTCTGTTTTTACTGTGTCTTTAGGTTAATGATTTTAATAGCACTTTTTTGATAGCGTATCCGTATACCTAATGGCCTCTATTTTATACAGTTCAGGGAGGACAGACTTCATCCCTATTTAAGTGTATTCAGAGTTATCTTTTCATCCTCTTGGTAGACGTTCATAGAGCTAACATAGGTCTTTGTTATACACAAATGTAAAGTTAATTTGGTGATTTTTACCTTTGATTGCTTCTGCAGTGGAGGGGAAACTTTTTTGTAGTAAGATGGGTCAATCACTTTTTTTATTTACCTATTGGTGACCTAACAATGACCTGGAATATTTTACAGGAAGGAGACTTCATTTCCAGGGGAAGGCAAGGTCCCTTTACCTTGGGAAGAGCTTCTTAAGGACTACAGGGATGTTGCTGGTCAACTACTAGATGAATCCAGAGCCACAGTCCAACTGTGACAAAGAAATAATTTTATCAGCCTTCTGATAAAGAAGGAAGGAAATACAAATCTGTTAATGTTCAGACCCTAACTTTTTATATGATGCGTCCTTCACTCACTACCTGTTTTCCTTGCACTTTGTCTATACTAAACTATCTTGGTAGTTGTATTCTTTTATCACGTTGAGATTTAATACATTTTCAAAAAATGCATTTAATTTCAGACATTAGAACTATTCTTAAGTCCCTACCTTTATTTTTTTTTCATTTTACAAGAATATATTTTTTTTTAAATCTTCTTTTCTCCTAATTAAGCACATAAAAAACCTGCAGCTACACCAGATTAAAATGACTAAGGCAAAGTAAAGACATTAACTAGAAAATATCCAGAGGACCATGTAAATAGTCCAAAGGACATAAACAGCAATTTATGAACAGTTTAAATAAGCACATTGTAACTTGCATTATCACCTCAAATAAGGGAAGTTGTACTCTGTATCCTGGAATATTTTCCTCAGAACATTTGTAACATTCTTTGAGTTAATGACTCAAGGTGTAATCAAACTTTTAGTCTCCTTCAACACCCTATGATCTTTTTAACGTGAAATTAGGCAGTACTATACTAACAGGCTCCCCTCTCAGCTTTCCATTTGCTAGGCTGCTTAAATTGTAAGATGTGCCTTCAAGAACCTCAGCTGGGCCATTTAAACAGTGCTATCATTTCCCTATTCTCGCCACAATTTTGTATGTAGGCTCACACAGAAATTTTATATTGATATGATTACCTCCCACAGTCTTTCTGATTTGTGCTCTACCAAGTAAAATCCTCATCCTGCTGTACTGTCTAGATGCTCTGTATCTAGTTGTTATGCAGAATCTGATCACATGAAATCCAGGCTGTTACCAGGTCAGCGATGAAAGTATCAGTACCAGTCTTAGTAGGTACCGGTCTTTGCAGGGCTTCATTAGGCAAAATAAACTTCAGAGTAATATTCAGTAAAAAAGTATAAAAATATTCAGTAAAAAAGTATAAAAAAATTAATAGTGGATTTTGCAACCTGTCAGTTGGCCAACTTTAGTCCATATGCTATGCTTTATGGATACTACATTTTGTTAAATCTTTTCATCGGTATTACACAGTATGATATTAGATGCCTTATAGATGCTGAAATATTACACATGCAGTTACTTTTATCCATCAGGTTTGCAAAATACAGTGCTTGACAAAGTAAGTTTTCCACATAAATACATAATTTCAAATTAATTATATATGGTGGATATAATCTATAACTATATTACATATTAATTATATCGCTGAGAAAGTCTTCATTATTTGAAATCTGTGTCATCTGTTAAATTCCTTACTTTCCATCAGCTCTCAAGTTAAACCTGTAATCCATTGGATTGTATGCTCTGATGGCCTTTTAGCAGTATTGATTTAAGTTTTTTTCCACATACCTGGACTTTTCCCACTCTTTCAGTATAGTGGAAATTACCAAGGCTAACTAGGTTGAAACTTTCGGGTACATCCTGTCTGAAAGATCTGATTTGAAAAACTGCTTTAGCAGATATTTAGTATCTATCTCTTTAGAGTGAACAATACCTCATCACTGCATATCATGTCTATTTTTCCTCCCTTAAAGGACAGTCCTCAAATATCTCATCTCTATAACATTGCCAGGATTTTTCTGATTACTGATGAAGTCTAAATTTCTTGCTGTTATCTCTAGCTTTTGCCATAAATATTTTCTCTTAAATATGGAATTCATATTCTGTACTGCCCATTTCCTCTGTTTCTCTCTATCAGTATAATCTATGTTGTATCATATTAACACACTAAAACAACAGCTAGATGATGAAAGCAACACACTGCAGGGCAAGACAGGTCTTTTGAAAGGTACAGGACTAGCAACAGCTTTATATATAAACATAGAATAAAACCTAGAAAGCAGCAAAAGCAAGGCAAAACCCAACCCAACCCAAACCATCAACACTCCCAAAAAACAACCCCTCACATTTGTTTCTACTAGCTTGCCACTCTCCTTACTGAGTCCTGAGAATCCTCAGCATCCCTCAGCTCACAGACAGCAGATTCCCAAGATTTCTGGGACCTACTTCAACCCCTTCCATGTGCCTAAAGGTTTCACATTAGTTTCATTCATGTGATTTTAGGGCTTGCCATTCTTTACTATAGGTGGGCTAACAATCAGGGAATCATTCTGTAATTTGCTAGGTTCTTTCTTACTTTCTAAGATTATAGAAAATAATTATCAAAGACTATCAGAATAATTTCAAAAAATTAGTATTTTATTAGATCTAATAAAACCTACAGAAGAAAATATGGTATTTCTTTCCCAGAAATCCAATATCATTTGAGGGAGAAATTCAAACAGTAGTGGAAAGGTCCACCTCGTTCTTTTTATTTATGCATTTTCTTGGAGATATCCTGGAAGGTCCTCGACAGCTTGGTGTCAGCCTCAGTGGCAGGGTTTAACTGACTATTGTTGAATCAGTTGTTGATCATCTTGGCTGAAAATGGGGGGGGAGGGGGGGGTAAGAGTGAGGGTGAAGTGAGAGTCTCCTGTTCAGAGTGGGAAACCTGCCATTGAATGGCCTTAACTAAACCTAATCTTCTGGAGGGGTTTATGTGTTATCCAACTGTGTTTTTAGCAGGTGTTTTCATACCAGCTGTAAATTGCTTGCATTTATTTTGCATTTATTTTATGTAACTTTGTATTATTTTACATACTACATTTTTGTATGTCAATCTTATTTCTCCTGTAGCTTCCAAAACCTCTTCACAATAATCTAATTTTCCAGGATTACTGCCACCAGTCTACATTCTTCTTTCTTAGTATCTTTAACAACTTTGGATAAAACCCATCCAGACCTCAGGATTTATTAGTTTTGAGCCATTGCAACTCATTTATCACCTCTGTCTTACTGACCTTGAAATCATCCAAAATAGTAAGTGCACAGCCAGTTCAGATGAGATTTCATTACTGCATTCTGTCTCCAGTAACTGAATTCAGAAACTATGAATAACTGTCCAGAATATATAAACTTCTGGAGAGAAATATGCATATACTGTGGATAATCCCACATCTTCAGTTTTACTCAAGACAGTTAAGAGTGTGGGTGTGGGGCGGAGGGGGTTTTTCTGAGCAGTAATTTCCAGTACCTGTAGGTTACTTGTTACATTAAATTAAACATACGTAAGTTTTTAATGCCCAATGTCTACTTAGGTGTGAAAAATGCTGATAGTTTGACATCAGTTTGACTGTGTTAGAGAGAGAGCTCTTCATTACCTTGGTACTTCTGTCCTCCAGAATCCTAGAATATGTTTTTCTTGAGGGCCAGTCAGCTGTTTTAAAGAAATACAGAGTCAAAATGTGAGAGACTGAGCTTTTGTAAGCAGTTGAGAGTGGCAACTGGGAATACTGCATTCTGGTGTGAGCTAGGATGGTGCTGAGCACCTTCATTTCCCATGCCAGTGCTAGACTCCTCTGCTGAGCTGTGAAACACTGATGGGTGCAATCTTTTATTATAGCTGGGCTATAAATTTACATGTTTAACAGTTTCAAGATGTAAAAACTATTTCCATAGGAGGGAACTTCAAATTCAGCGCACAGACTATAAAAGTGTTTGTACTACATATTACCACATAGTTCTATTGTATTAATTTACAATATCACGTAATTTTTGACTGTGATTGTAAAGGGTCAAGAAGACAGATCTGGAGATCGTGATCCTTTATTCAGCCCTTGCAACGGTAAAACTCAGCCCGAGTTTCTGCATGTTAGCCTGCTCTCATAACGCTCTTATTCTCGAAGGTCCTCGTCTGGTAGTGAGGAAGTAACTCAGTTCCCTTCAAAGAGCAGAGAAGTAACAACGGTAACAAGTAGTAACAAAAGGGGAAAAAGAAAAAAGAGATTAGGTCATCTACTCCATTCTTCTGCCAATGTAGAATTGCACCCTACTAAGTATTTTCTACTACTTTACGAAGCTCGGTTTTCATGTCTGGATTTTTT
This sequence comes from Phaethon aethereus, assembly GCF_964289735.1. Lineage (NCBI taxonomy): Eukaryota > Metazoa > Chordata > Aves > Phaethontiformes > Phaethontidae > Phaethon > Phaethon aethereus. Next base: position 54,278,327 of record NC_138577.1, on the reverse strand, counting down.
GGTATTTCCACTGAGACCGCAGACATGAGTGTGTATTAATGCCAGATCTGCTGGTAGTTTTCTGCGTGCCGTGAACAGTGGACTAGGACAGATTACACCAGGGAAAGAGCACGGTCTAACAGCCCCAGCAGGGAAGGGTGTGTTAGGCACCATATGGCACCAAATGCAATGGCTACCTGTGGTGCAGGATAATGTGCCCCTCCACACACACAGAGCGTTGAGACACATAGTATTACTAGCTTGGGTTTTCTGTGAGTTCTGCCGATTGTAATCAAAACTCACACTGTACCCACTCCATAATCAACTTTAAATCCTGACAAGAAAGGATCTTGTGTGCCAACTTCATCCTACCAAGGTGTACAGGATTCAGTATTTCCTGGGAGAAAGGAGAGCTGGCATGCAGTTATGGCGAGATAGCAAATACGTAATTTCACTCCTTGTTTAAGAGAGCATTAGCATATGCTCAAGGGTTACTGAAAGCTTGCTCTTCCGCTTAGAAGCATCAGTATCTGGAAAGAGTAAACCCTCCAAAACACACTTTGTTTACACCAGCCACTAAGAGGACAGTTCTCTCCAGCACAATTCATTATCTTTACTTGCCAGACAGGCAGCGATGAAAGTGGTACAATTACCCTTTTTTACTCTGACTGAAAAACATATGCCAGTAGTACTACAGTGATTACTCTTCGTCCTTCCTAATGGTGTAAGGTGAGAGATCACAACATTAATGTTTTAAGGGATATAGTCTAACGCAAACATAAAAAGTAGGATGCCCTTCTGCAGCAAAGAACTAGAGAAATGTGTCTCTTTTGAGCAGAAAAAAACAATGCAGAAATATAAATAAGTTAGGTTTTTCCAGAGGGGTAAAAAAATCTGGAGGAAGAGTGTTTGGAAGTCCATTTATGGAAAAGCTTTACAAGTCAGCACCTATTCAACAGAATCATCCAATCTATCAATCAGATTTATTTAAATAAGCCTTTTTTTCTGTCACATTCTGATTATCTACTCTCGGACATGCAGCTTTTTGCATCTTATTCCCATAACTGGGCAATCTGATTACCTTACTGTAATGATCTGTTTAGAATAATTCACTTATCATTGGAGACTTTGAAAGGCAGGATTTCACTACTTTACATACAATATTTACAAAATAGGCTTAAATGCCTTAAAAATGTAGAATTGTAGTTAAATATACTTTGTCTTAGAGAACTTCCGTAAGAATAACGCATCATGCATGGGATACCATGTTTCCTTTTCCTCAGGCTAGAGCATTGGCTCATCACCAAAAAAAAAAAACCCCAAAACCTAGAAACACAGATAATCTATGTTATCTGGATTAGGAGTATGAAAAGAAATTAATGAAGGAAAACTGCACGAAAAACACAAAACAAAGAAACTATTAATGAAGCAGATTAACAGAGGTGAAAAATATGAAAAAAATACAAAAAAGTAAAACATTAAAAAACGTTAGTGAAGTATTAAAACAATATATTTAAGGCAGAAGGAACAAAAAATAATTGGCAAGAAATTAATAGTGTCTTGTTCAAGCAATAGCTATTGAAAAAATAACAGGGTTTATGTCAACATTTTAAAGCTTATTTATATTTGGAATATATTTCTTAATTTCCTGTCAAATTTCTCCACTCTTTGCTTATGGTACATTAGTTGTATATAGTTTTTTATAAATATATATATATATAAACCACAGCAAAACCAGATGGTCAAAAGAGATGATTATCCCGCTATATTCAGCACTGGTGCAGCCTCATCTGGTTCCTGAGGAGGGCAAGGGGAGAGGGAGGTGCATCTCCCTGGGATCCAGTGATATGACGTCTGGGAATGGTTTTAAGCTGCATCAAGGGAGGTTTAGACTGGACATTAGGAAGCATTTCTTTACCAAGAGGATGGTCAAACATTGCAACAGGCTCCCTAGAAAGGTGGTGATCGATGCCTCAAGCCTGTCAGTGTTTCAGAGGCGTTTGGACAATGCCCTAAATAATAGGTTTTAACTTTTGGTCAGCCCTGGAGTGGCCAAGCAGTTGGACAAGATGATTATTTTAGGTCGCTTCCAACTGGAACTACTCTATTCTATTCTCTTCTGTTCTATTCTAAATCAATGTTTGTGAAAGCTGCTGAACTGAAGGAAACCAGAAAGTGGTTTTCTGATGTTGCAGCTGACGGAAGCTATTGCACCTTTGGAAACCTTTGCTACATTTCCCACTGACAAAGCTTTCTCTTCTGGGACTTCAGTGAGCGTCTCTTCACAGGCTTGTGACAGTTGTGCTCTGAGTTGTGACCACTCATGTCTTGAAGGCTGACCTGCAGGCTCAGGGATCCCACAACCGCTCAGGGCAACCCACTCCAGTGCTTCATGGTCCACACGAGGGTGTTGGTCGTGATTCCTTCTCTCCAGCCTGAGCCTCTCTAGTTTCAGGCCACCGTCTCTCACCCTCCCACCAGGCAGTGCTGGCAAGAGCCTGTCCCCATCCCCTTGATGCCTTCCCCACAGGCACCGGGGTGTGCTGTGAGGTGCCCCGATGCCCCCTCAGCTCCATGCTGAACCAGCTCCAGCCCCACAGAGCCACTTTGCCTTCCCTGAGCCCCTCTGGTTTCTCAGCTTCCCTCCTGTGCAGGACCCAAAATGGGAAACAGTGCCCAGATGAGGCCTGCTGGGTGCTGAGCAGAGGGGGAAACTCTTGGGCCCTCTGGCTTGAGGAGAAAGACAGGAGAAGACGAGCGAGAGAGAGCCAGGTGCTCTCCCCATGGGTGACCCACCATGGGAGGAAGAGGGAGAGCCCAGAGGGCTGGCCAGCAGGGCTGGGGTGTGGGCAGAGCCTGTGGGACTTTGTCCTGCAGCCTCCCAGGGAGGCACGAGGTGTTACCAAGTGAACCCTCTCACTGTATGTGCCTGGAGATGCCTGCCCTGGCCAAAGTGACCTGACGGGCCTGGGGAAGACACGGCCGAGGCCTGGTGTGAAACACTGAGCACAAGACAAGAAATGGGGGGAAGAGTGGGCAGTGGCCTTGTGGTAAGACCAGATGCATGTGCTAGGTTCTGCTGTCACCGAGGGGATAGGCTCTGATGTCACGTAGCGATAGAATGTTAGCAGGCAACCCTCGCTGCTTCTGTCAGGGCACCGAGTCCCAGCCGGTTGGCTCGTGCCTGTGCTCCAGCTGAGAAGTTGGAGTGTTGAGTGAAGCCTTGGTGCTGGTGTCCTGACCAGGGAGTTGTTCCTTGCAGCTCTCTGTGCCCAACGCCAGAGCCGTCAAAGGATTGTCCCCGGCCCTGCCAGGTTCAGGCAGCCGGGGCAGCCAGGAGGCACGCTCGCAGCAGCAGAGGTGAGCTGGGAGGAGAAACCTCAGCCTAGGGAGCTGGGAGGCTTTCCTTCTTGAGGGATCTGGGCAAGACTTCCACCTGTACCTGGGCCAGCCAATGACTGTGGCTTCTATTCCTTTTCTAGCGTCACACCGGCTGCTGCAGTGCCCAAGAGAGGGAGCATTTTGTCATCGTCAGCTCCCCCCAGCCCACCGCAGCCAGTGGACAGCATGGCCACGGAGCAAAGCAGCCGCTGTCCAGTATGCCTGGACAGCTGGGATGATGCTGCCTACATAATGCCATGCCTCCACCAGTTTTGTTACCAGTGCATCCTGCGGTGGGCTAACAGCAAGCCTGAGTGTCCCCTCTGCAAGAGGAGAGTGCAATCCATCGTGCACTCAGTGCGAGCAGACAATGACTTTGAAGAGGTCATTCTTGGAGCACCGGGGCTGGCAGCAGAGTCAGTTGGCACTCGCCAGGCAGCAGGAGCACCCAGGCACCCAGCCACCCACAGCCCCCCTCGCCCTCTAACACCCCAGCCGCTGGCGGTGCAGTCGGGGCCCAGGGCTCCAGTGGGTGGCCTCCAGCCCGACACCTGGGCGTCCCTTTTTGATGACCACCCGGCTCTCCTGCAGCGCTTTCTGCCCTGGCTGCAGCAGCAGCTGGGCCTGGTCTTTGCCGAGGAGCCTTCGATGGCAGTCGTCTTCGAGGACCTCATCCTGTCTGTCCTGGGGCTCTTTGGGCTGGATGAAGAGGTGCTGGTGCGGCTGTTGCAGGTCAGCCTGCAGAATCGTGCGGCAGCCTTCGTACAGCAGCTGATCGACGTCGCCGTGCAACGCTGCAGCGGGGAGGCCCACCGTCTGCTGGGCCTCGAGGACAGCCACGCTGCCCAGGAGTGGCAGGGCAGCCCCGCGGCTGCCCCCCATCCTGCTGCCTCCAGAAGAGGGTCTCCTGCCCCTGGCCCAGGCCCCTCCAGCAGCCCTCCTGTGGCCAGCGAAGAGGAGCGCCCCAGCCCCTCGGCTGCTGCTCTTCACGGCGGTTCCAGCAGCCCCGCTGCTGCCCCCATTCCCACCCAGGGGGACCAGGAGGAGCTGCAGAACAATCCGGGGGAGGCTGTGGCAGGTGCCTCCACTCCCAGCCAGGGCAGGGACCGCTCCCATGGGGGGCCACAGAGAGCCCGAAAGAGGAGGGCTGCCAGCTCCCAGATCTCTTCCCAGCCCCACAAGAGGCCACCCTGCCGGCACAACTAGAACCAGGCTCCATGAGCTGCCAAAACCAGGGCCGGGCCAGCAGCTGTGGCACGTGCTGGCCCGCAAGGTAATCAGAAGGCTCTCGCTAGTCTAGTTCCACCAAAGAGAAGACGCTGCCTGAAGGCAAGCACTGCCCAGCTCCAGGCCTGCATTTCTGCAGGTATCTGGGGCAGATGTTTCCAGCCGTGGCAGTCTCCAGGGCCAGCCCATGCCCCACCGCTCAGCACCTCAGGCCTGGCCTCCTCCTCACCGCACCCCCTGCCCCCATGTCCCGGGGCTCTGCTCTCCCACCAGCCTGCACTGCCCGGGGCAGCCTGGCTGCAGCAGCACCCAAATCCCTGCTCCTGCGCGCAGCCGCTGCTCTCTGCATCTCTGCATCTCCCCAGCTCATACCCTGCCAGTGCAGGAGCCCCAACAAGATCCACAAGGGCAAGCACAAAGTCCAGCACCGGTGGAGGGACAATGCCCAGCACCAGCACACGCGGCGGGCTGCCTGGCAGCAGGGCAGCTTTGCAGAAACAGCCCTGGAGGTCCTGGTGGGCACCAAGTTGATTGTGCGCCAACAACACGACCTTGCCACAAGGAACACTAACGCTGTGCTGGGCTGCATTAGGAGGAAGTTTGCCAGCCGCTTGAGGAAGGTGCTCCTTCCCCTCTACTCGGCACCGGTGATGCCACACCTGGAGCACTGTGTCCGCTTCTGGGCTCCCCAGTGCAAGAGAGAGATGCACATACTGGAGAGAGGCCAGCCAAGGGTCATGAAGATGGTTAAGGCGCTGGAGCATCTCCCCTCTGAGGAAAGGCTGAGCGAGCTGGCACTGTTTGGTTTGGTGAAGAGAAGGCTCAGAGGGGATCTGATCAATGTATCAAAAAGCCTGAAGGGAGGCAGCAAAGATGACAGAGCCAGGCTCTCCCCAGTGGTGCCCAGGGACAGGAGAAGGGATACTGAAGAGCAGCCTGGACGTGATCCTGGGTAAGTGGCTCTAGCTATCTCTGCTGGAGCAGGTGGCCATGACAAGGTGACAGCCAGAGGTCCCTTCCAACCTCAACCTTTCTGTGAACCTGTGAAAGAGGAATCTCTTCTAACAACTTCATTTGGGTTATTGAAGGTAAATAATGGAAGGAAAGTAGGACAATTCTGCTCTGCTTATACTTAGTAGCCATCCCCAGGACACGTAGCAGGGTGGTAGGACACGGATGCAGTTTCTGGTACTAAGCAAATGGACTGAATCCTAGGACTGCTAGGAAAGACCCATAACCATTATGCTATGGGAGAAAGATTTCCTCTCTCTTCTGCTGATCTTGTAACTTTTATTTCAGCTGAAACTGGTCAGTCTCCTTGACCTTACTTTGTGAGTGCTTCACAGTGTTGTCCTTGCCTTCAAGGCACGAAAACCTTTGTAAAACTGAATACCATAATCATGCCTCAGAAAACATTCATGCAAATATAGAAAACATTTCTTACAAAAAGTCACAAAGTACACAATCAAGAATGCAGCCAATCCATGTGTATTTAGCAACCTTTTTCAATAACTATTCAGCTTGTAATTTTGAGTTTCAGATATTAAAGGCTTGGTCCGTATGATTTAAATTGGTAGCCAACAGTGTATAGGCCTTCTTGTATTAATGTAACCTTACCTACTTCTTGAACCAATTCAGCAGCCAGTGACATATGTTATAGTGTCCTTTTTCAGCATTTACATTCTATAACAAGAATGTCCACTGAGGTTTGTACGACTAAGCTTAAGAAAAGGTTTTAATCAGAACATATTATTCACCCCCCAGTAAGGCTTTTGTACCTATTGCAGAGAATATATAGCAATGTGATACAAACGCTATAGAAATGTTCGCTGCATACCGAATGTATTGTATTTAGGAGTATACAGAAACATCACTAAGCTTCCTCTGTTACACTGAAAGAGTCATTTCAAGAGATCAGTCCTTTCCTTTGGTATAACTCTATGTCTTGCTGCTTATGGTCCTTTTAAGCATATAAACTAACAAAGCTTAATTGACTTTGTCTTTTAATAATTCACTCTCATTACAGCCAGCAAACCCACTGTGTCCCACGATACAATGTCCAATTTCCTTTCACTCACATGCCTGAAGATAGCTGCCAAGCTGAGGAACTAAGCTGGGACATCCAGGAGACAAAATGGAGTCTTTAGCTGTATGTCTAGCCATGCAGACACCAGTGAAACACCACAGGTGTGGATCTTCAAGAGAACATCTGTTTGGAGAAAATGAACATACTCAGATTACCCATGCAACCTGCCTATGAGTGAGACACAGAGGCAGAAAGGATCTAACTGAATGCACAGCACTAATCAAAATATAAAATCGAAAAGTTGGTAAGAGTAGATTTGTTTACTTATCATTCACATGCTGGAAAAAGCACTGGTTAAAAGTTAGCTAAATTATAATGCTTGCATTTCTTTTAGAGGTAACAACATATTATTGACACAAAACAATGTCCACTGTATGTATCTGAAGTCAGATTAGACTCATTCCTTTGCTTGCATTACACTTTTCTGAAGTTTTCTTCTCTGTCTTTACCTCAATCAGATAAACTTTGTAATCTATTCCTAGTAATTAAACAGTGCAGTGAGCTTCAAAACAGAACTTTTGCTGCCTATTCCTTAGATTGCTTTTAGCAAAGGTAGCATGTTGTTTTACTGAGAAAGCTGGCAGATTACTCACAATACAGAATTGAGTGGAATACTTGAATTCTTAATTAATGTTTGGTCTCAGTGTATTTGGAAACCTCTCCTGTTTGTCGTTATTCATGCAGTTGCCTAAATACTGAAAAACAGCTAATTGTGCATTTTGATACTGTTGACTACTTTCTTTGTCTTTTGTGTTTTACTTCAAGCTCAAGCTCTAAATACCAAGACATACTTAAGAATCTCAGTTTTCATTAAAAGGATACATTTTCAAGCTTTGTGATTGCAGAGGAAAAGCTAATAAGAAACAAAAAGCAACAAAGCAGACAGAGTAAGTAAACAAAACTCCACGTTTCCTCACTTTCTGACTCGATAGCACAAAATAACTCCAACAAATCAAAACCAGTGAGTTTGGTGATCAATTATTCTTGAATTCAGCTGCAATCCATGCTGAACCAGCTCCACAGAGCCACTTTGCCTTCCCTGAGCCCCTCTGGTTTCTCAGCTTCCCTCCTGTGCAGGACCCAAAATGGGAAACAGTGCCCAGATGAGGCCTGCTGGGTGCTGAGCAGAGGGGGAAACTCTTGGGCCCTCTGGCTTGAGGAGAAAGACAGGAGAAGACGAGCGAGAGAGAGCCAGGTGCTCTCCCCATGGGTGACCCACCATGGGAGGAAGCTGGGGAGCCCAGAGGGCTGGCCAGCAGGGCTGGGGTGTGGGCAGAGCCTGTGGGACTTTGTCCTGCAGCCTCCCAGGGAGGCACGAGGTGTTACCGAGTGAACCCTCTCACTGTATGTGCCTGGAGACGCCTGCCCTGGCCAGAGCGACCTGACGGGGCCCAGGGAAGACATGGGCCGAGGCCTGGGGAACTGATGTGAAACAGCAATGCCGAGCACAGGACAAGAGATGGGGCATGGAGTGGGCAGTGGTGCTGCAGTAACCCCAGGCAAAGATGGCCTGTTTTGACATCCCCAAGCAATGGACTGTGACATCACCAAGCAATACATTCTGGTGTCACCGAGTCACCAAGTGATGGGTTCTGTTGTCACCAAGGTACAGACTGAGATGTCTCCAAGCAATAGACTGTGATGTAACCTAGCAATGGACTATGACGTCCCCAAGCGATGGATTGTGACCCAGCATCCCTCACTGCTTGTATTTGGGCACCGAGTTCCACCCAGCTGGCTCATGCCCAGACTCCAGCTGAGCAGTTCGTGAGGTGTGGAGTGCTGAGCGAGGCCTTTGGTGCTGGTGTCGTGCTCGGGGAGCTGTTCGTTGCAGCTCTGCATGCCCGACCCCAGAGCCGTCGGAGGATTTTCCCCGGCCCTGCCAGGTTCAGGCAGCCGGGGCACTGAGGCAGCATGCTCGCAGCAGCAGAGGTGAGCTGAGAGGGGACACCTCACCCTGGGGAGCTGAGAGGCCTTCCTTCTTCAGGGGCCTGGGCGTTTCTTCCACCCCTCCCCGGGCCAGCCGATCACCGCGGCCTCTCTTCCCTTTCTAGCGTGACAGCCACTGCTGCAGTGCTGGTGAGAGGGAGTGGCTCGACATCCCCAGCTCCCCCCAGCCCACAACAGCGAGTGGAAAGCATGGCCACGGAGGTGGAGAACCGCTGCCCAATATGCCTGGACAGCTGGGAGGAGGCCAGCTACCTGATGCCGTGCCTCCACCAGTTCTGTTACGAGTGCATCCTGCAGTGGGCTGAGAGCAAGCCCGAGTGCCCCCTCTGCAAGAGGAGGATCCTGTCCATCGTGCACTCGGTGCAGGCAGATGACAACTTTGAGGAGCACGTCGTCACACCATCTGCGGCGGCATCAATCATCGGCCGCCAGGCAGGAGAAGCTGCCCATAACCCCACAGCAACACCACCACAGCCTGTGGAGATGGTGCCCAGGGCTCTTCTGGGTGGCCTCGAGCCCAACACCTGGGCATCCCTCTTCCGGGACAACCCAGCTCTCCTCCAGCTCCTTCAGCCCTGGGTGTGTCAGGAGCTGGGGCGGATCTTTGGGAACCGGCATTCTCGGGCAGCCATAGCAGAGGACCTCCTCATGCCCCTCCTGGTCCTCTTCGGGCTGGATGAAGACCTACTGGTCCAGCTGCTGGGGGCCTCCCTCCAAGACCATGCGGCAACGTTTGTGCACCAGCTTATCAACGTCGCTGTGCAACGGTGCAGCAGCGAGGCCCACCGTCTGCTGGGCCTGGACGACGGCCATGCTGCCGGGGAGCGGGAGGGCAGCCCCGTGGCTGTACCCAGCCCCACTGACTCCCGACAAGTGTCTCCCACAGCTGGCCTGGCCCCCTCTGACAGCCCTGAAGGAGCTGACATGGACAACCTCCCCAGCACATCAGCAGCTGCCCTTCACGGGGGTCCCGGCAGTCCTCCCTCTGCCCCCATTCCTGTCCCCATGGAGACAGAAGAGCCCCAGGAGGAGCCCGCGGAGGACGGGGCACGTCCTTCTACTTCCAGCCATGGCAGGGAATGCTCCCCTGGGGGACCACAGCAACTCCCGAACAGGAGAGCCAGCAGCCCTGAGGGTTCTTCTCCAGCCAAGAAGAGGCCACCCCACTGGCAGCGCTAGAAGAATGTCCCAGGTGCTGCCAAAAGTTGCACTGGGCCAGCAGCCAGGGCATGTGCTGGCCCCCAAGGGCTCCCAACCCTCTAAGTCCAATTATCAGGCAGAAAAAGGAAATAAAGGCCTGAAAACTGCAGAAAAGGTCTCGGTGTTATTGAGAGTGCAGGTGGCGTTGCTATCCCCACTCGTGCTGCGTTCTCTCCCTTGTCCTGGGTCTATGCCCACCATCTCCTGGGTGGTTAACTTCAACAGGCTCCCTAGAAAGGTGGCCAGTGCCCCAAGCTTGTCAGTGTTTCAGGGGCATTTGGACAATGACCTTAATAATAGGCTTTAACTTTTGGTCAGCCCTGGAGTGATCAGGCAGTCAGACTAGATGATTATTGTAGGTCCCTTCCAACTGGAACGATTCTATTCTAGTTTAGTCTAATCTAAACTAATCTAGATACTACTTTCCTGTACAGTGCTGCATGAAAGAACCAGCAATACTGTATGGGCAGAGCAGAGACCTGCTCTGCTTTGATATACCCATGGTACCTGCTCTTGAGTAATTTCCTTTAAAATCCTTTTATCCTCTCCATTAATATATTTAAGATCCAAGAAGAAATGCAGGAGAAACTACACATTTTAAATGGATACTAGCAAATAGGAGGAAGAGATTCTGCAAGAGAGAAACTGTCTTTCCTGGGTTCACTATGGGTTTGCACCACTCATGAAATAGGCCTTATAAGTTTCAGCAAGGACACCACCCAAATTAGTCAGCTGACAATACCTTAATGCATTCTAATTTATAGTTAGTAATAAAATTGACTGTCAGTTAAGATTGATGTCTGAATAAGTAAAAGATATCTCTAGATGACAGAAAATGAAAATAAACAATTTCTCAATATTCTCTGTGAAACGAATATCAAAAAAATGTAAAGAACACTTTATCTTGCTGCCTATCACTGATGAGTTTGGATGAATCCATATTCCATATAGAAGCTCCCTAGGCAGCATTTTGGTCGACTCCCTAATTCTGCCATTTATTTTCCAGAGATCAATTTATTTGAACTCTTTAGAGTCTTTTTTTAAATGAATTCAACATTTTAATTCCAACTGTAATGAGAAATTCTTTCTGTCCCCTTGTAGCAAGATATTTTTGACTGATATTTGCCCTGAATTAGGCCTGACATATTTTTACTGAACAGGTGCCCATGTAGTAAATGTACTTTCTGGTTATTCAGATTGGACTCAAAATACTCCAGCCTCTTAACTGAATGTATGATGAAATTTATTCTCAGTCCACTGCTCTTTGAATAAGAAGCAACGTATTTCTCACTGATACATCACATGAATTCAGAAGGGTCCAGTTTCCACCATCTAGGCTTTTTATGTAAGTTACTTTCAAATATCATCTACAGTATTTTATTATATCCCACTTTCATTCTAAAAATTCAATGAATGATCTTCACGTAGTAAAAAGTGGAATCAATTTGAAAGCATGATTTCAACGTTTTCTTCATTGGCCTGAAAAAAATCTTTAGGTATTTTCAAAACCTGAGCAATACTTATCCTTTTTTTGAAGTGAGAGAAGTAGTTTTAGCAGACAGACTGAAACTTCCTTATAGCTTTCTGGAAGACAACCTATGAGAAAGGTTCAAGACCATCCCTGAGACAGCAAGCGGGAAAGCTGTGAAGCAGGGTAGGAGATAGGGTTATGCACTCAGGAGCAGATTCATAGGCCACTGGATTATATGATGGAAAAATAGATTCATATGATACTGAAACAACGGAGCCTAGGAATTTGCCACTCACCTATTTAGAAGAATGGCATACACAGAAGCTGCTAAAATGCATGCAGTTAGCAATGTAGATTACATTCCCAATGACTCGATTAAGATATATCACACATATAAAGTTTGCAGATTTATTTAACTGTCAGCTACTGACCTCAACATGTGTCCAGGAATTTTCCATGAAACTCCTCTTTCAGTTGAAGATGAAGAGCTTAAAAAGACTACAACAGATTCTGGGGAGTAATAATTTGTTTGTTTGTTGCAAACGGAAAACTCGGATTCTGCCTTCCGGCAGGAAACAAAAACTCGGCTGGAAAAAGTGTTTTATAAGCTAGTAAGTAGCAAAATACCATTTCTTCCTCCCATCTCGAAATAAAATTAATTTAGGTCTGAAATGGTAAAAAAAAGGTATGTAATATTTATTCCAAGTTCTCTGTACTTTTGTTGTAAATCAAGGCAATGTCTTCTGTTTTTTCCCTTTAGTTTCAACAATCAAGAAAAACAAGCAAACAATAGAGGGACACAGAAACCCACATTTTCCCCTCATGGGTAAAAATTCTGAAAATTTGACATGATTAAAAGAAATTAATGGATGTATTGTGCAATGTAACTGTTGCTCTTGCTGACTGCATTGAAATCAGCATTTCAAATATTGTAGAGTCAGTGACATTCAATACTTTTCAACATGCTCACATATGCTAAACGCATGGGAATTCACTGATGGACATTGAGAAATACACTGGACAAGGACAACTGGAACTTCTGGAATGGGTGAAATGCACACTGTAGAGCAGATACTCAAGTCATTTTTGCAACTGGTTATAGATCTCTCACACATTGCCTAGTTTGGCAGCTTCATGGTCACATTAGACTGCCATAAGCACTAGGACAGAAGGAAACAAATAACCAGCAAAAGCTAACCAGAATCCACTAATAATTTGACTTCACCACCTTCCTTAGTCTTGTGCCTTCTTTCAAGGCTGGTATGTAGAAGTGTCAGCTAAGCTTCTGTTCCACACTATGAGTATTTCTGTTGTGTACTAAACACTCGCCTCTAGGAAATGGAAAGGAACACGGCTAAGAGTGTCTTGTGAATTTAGGGTGGCACATCTGGCCACTTTTGCATTTGGTAATTAAATTTTCATTAAAAAAGAAAACTAAAGCTCTCTGCTGTGTTTCATCTTGTTTGTACTTTGTCTTACCTCTGCAGTCATGTGAACAAACTGTGCTGCCTACAGCTGCTTGGCAGAATACCTCCTGAGCACAACAGACCAACCAACAAGAGACATGGCCCTGACAAGGCAGATACAGTACAAAAACAAAAAAAGTTTTTGAGAGGAGTTATTAGCATTTTGTCCTGAGTGTTATATGCGAATTCTGGAGCAGGAAAGCCTGTATCCCAAAGAACAAGTTATAGTAATTCCTGAACCTGCAGCTGAGAGAATTATGAAAGGCAGGCAGGGAAAAAACTGCCTTCTGCTAGACAAATCAGAGTCTGGCTCATGGGGAACATGGACTGAAAGATGCGTCTGGAAATCACGCTTCATTTAATGCCACTAAGGAAAGCTCCTTAAGAATGCATTCCCCATTCCAGCTCATGTTTGGTCCCTGCTACTCCTTCACCCCTGGTTACATGCTGTTTGGTCTGAATCTTCCAGCAAAAAGAACTTGCGTGCATGTGAAAAGCACAAATTATGTTGCTACAGGTTGCCAAAGAGAGATTTTTCCACTGACTTCTGTCTCCTTTAATTGTTGAAGTGAATTTTCTGAGCTGATTCAATGTTATCGAGGAGAGAAATGCATCACTTTCATGGAGACTTTTGATTTTTTTTTTTCTTTAATCTAAAAGGAAATAATTCAGACAAAGTCTTATATTGTAGTATTGTTTTACTGCAAGTACTGCTTGTTTGTTTTCATTTCCTGATTTTGGAGCATATTCTGTACATCCTTTCCATAGCTACAGATTGTGTGGGTGGAGAACACAAGCTGTTTTTCTAGCCTTCCACAGGACAGGCAGAATTATACACTTTAACTTAAGCACAAATTTATATATGATACTGTTGAATAGAAATAGGATGTTGGAGAAACTCGAAGAAGCAACGTAGCTCTTGCTCTGGATCTAAAATATGCTTGTACATTGCTTCAACAGCAAAAATGGCATTACATAAATTGTAGGTGGAAGAAGGTTTTATTAGTAAGGATTTTTGCACTGATCAAATGATTTAAAGTTAAAAAAAATGGACTCCAGGTCCATATGGGAAGGATTAAAGCCTAATATGCAAAAAGTATCTAGATTAGTCTAGAACTGTCATTCCCATACTTGATCTGTAAGCTGTGGTAACTGGTTTGTGGCTGCCCTAAAGAACTATTTTAAGCGCTAACGTGCCTCGATTTTAATTACATTTCATTGACTCTAGGTGCAGTGTAAAGTTGGACAGTGATGCATAAAAAATATCGAGGTTTAAGAACTATGTTTGTGCAAAATATCTGGGAGCCATTCGTCCAAAAATTAATTATCCAGGTGAAGTGATGTTCAAGTACCTTTGGCTATTAAATCTGAAACGTGACTGTGTAGCTAATACTGCAGCGTTTTGATTCTGTAATGTTATGGTTTAACCCCAACAGGCAGCTCAGCTCCATGCAGCCGCTCACTCACTTCTGCCCCGTGGGATGGGGAAGAGAATCGGAAGGGTAAAAGTGAGAAAACTTGTGCATTGAGATAGAGACAGTTGCATAGGCAGAGCAATATCTGTGCAAGCAAGCAAAGCAAAATGAATTCATTCACGACTTCCCATTTCAGGCAGATGTTAAGCCATTTCCAGGAAAACAGGGCTTCATCACATGTTGGGAAAACAATTGCCGTAATCACAGAATCACAGAATCACAGAATCACTAGGTTGGAAAGGACCTTTAAGATCATCAAGTCCAACCATTAATCCAGAACCACCATGTCCCCTAAACCATGTCCTGAAGCGCCACATCCACACGTTTTTTGAACACTTCCAGGGATGGCGACTCCACCACCTCCCTGGGCAGCCTGTTCCAATGCCTGACCACCCTCTCAGTGAAGAAATTTTTCCTAATATCCAATCTAAACCTCCCCTGGCGCAACTTGAGGCCATTTCCTCTTGTCCTATCACTAGTTACTTGGGAGAAGAGACCAACACCCTCATCGCCACAACCCCCTTTCAGGTAGTTGTAGAGAGCGATAAGGTCTCCCCTCAGCCTCCTCTTCTCCAGACTAAACAACCCCAGTTCCCTCAGCCGCTCCTCATAAGACATGTGCTCCAGACCCCTCACCAGCTTCGTTGCCCTTCTCTGGACATGCTCCAGCACCTCAACATCCTTCTTGTAGTGAGGGGCCCAAAACTGAACACAGGATTCAAGGTGCGGCCTCACCAGTGCCGAGTACAGGGGCACAATCACTTCCCTACTCCTGTAACTCCAAACATACCCCATTCCTCCCTCTTCCCCCCAGCTTTTTATTACTGAGCAGGGTGGAATATGGTATGAAATACCCCTTTGGCCAGCTGTACCAGCTGTGTCCCCTCCCAACTTCTTGAGCACCTCAGCCTACTTGCTGGTGGGGCAGCGTGAGAAACAGAAAAGGCCTCAATGCTGTGGAAGCATCACTCAGCAATAACTACAACGTGCTTATCAACATTGTTTTGGTCACATATCCAAAACATAGTACTACATACAACCTATGATGAAGAAAATTAACTCTATGCCAGCCAAAATCAGTACACATACTCTTTGCCATGTAAGAAGCATGTTGTTTGGAATTTAGGGACTAGTTACTGATGAACATTGCTGTAGCTGACAGATAACATTGGATTAATTTTAAGTCTTCAACTTCTTTACTCTCTAAAATTTTTCTTTTATGCATAGGTTAAAAAAAAACTGAAATCACTTACCTGTTTCCAACAGAGAAACCTGCATACACACAAATGTTCAACAGGTTAGTCTGTACCTGTGAGGAGGCACTTCCTTTTGACATTTGCTAGTTCTATGCACAATAACAGGCTATAGAATATTTGCACAGCTGTAGGTTTGTATCATGCTATCTGTAGATGCTTTTGCCAAAAGTTTTATATAAAAACTCTTTCCAAAACAAATGCAGTCGTGCATGTGGATATCATAGACCCAAGTAATTTCACATCTTTAACCATACTGGCTATATCATTTTAAGAGGCAGCTATCAAGTGGTGATAGATGTATAAAGAAAATTCTCTGCTGTACGCTCAATATTAGTGTGCTGTATTTTACCAACAGTACTGTATTGAAGCATGAGATGTGCTTTAGTGCAGCAGTAAGACTTCCAAAAATTCCAGTTCTCAGCTAACAGAAACAGAGCTGGAAAAAAGAGTGGTCTAACAGAAACAGAGCTGGAAAAAAGAGTGGTCTTATTTTCTTTTCTACAGAAACTGTTATTGATATTTACAGACTATACCCATATTTTTTCTTAATGTACCTTTGGCAAATATTAAGGTACAAAATTATATTTCACTGGGTATAATGCAATGATCTTTCTAGAATGTTTTTATCTCTCTGTACTTGTGAACAGGAAAGCTGACACTATCAAAAGCCCTAGCCATAGCATATCATATGTGGGAGATATGATGCCACATTTACACACAGAACTCTTAACACAAAGGAAAACAGAGACATTAAATGAGGGAACTACAGCCTTCCTTTACAAGATAACATTCCAGTATTTCTTAATCAAAGTATGTGCATTCAGATTACTATTATTTTAATAGAAAATCTCAATGTTTTCAATAATTATAAAGTATCTTCAAAGAATTTTACATGTTCATACATATTTTTTGAAGGGAAACGTTTTAAATGAAAATACTCTACTATACCTGGGATCCATCTATACTTTGGAAGGATTGATCACTCAAAACATGTCAATATTTCAAAACCCACAATTACTCACAATATATCTATTTAGCTTAAAAAAGAAATTATTTTAAATATTTAAAATTTTAGCTAAGTGTTGAAGATGTATGAAACTGCCATTGAAATCAGCATTTCAGAGAGTAAATCAAAGCCAGAGACTTGCTGGAGGCTTTTATTTCAAATCCTAAAGTCCAGTAAATGAAGTGAATATCTGTTATTGATAGAACAAATACAGGTAAATCTTTTGGTTATGACAAATCCATGTGATTTCTTTCAAATTTATACTAATTTTTGTTTGTACATAGCAAGTGCCAGTTTGAGATTTTTAAGGGAGAACAATTTATAGCATATTACTGCCTCGTATCACCATAACTTCAGTAATGTATGAGAAACTGATATAAGAAAAAATAAAGTGTGTCCCATCTGATCTTTGTTTAGGGTCTGTCCCGTCCATTACAGGTGACAAGGACTCTGCCCTCATCAGGCAATAATCAGCTTTACCCTTACTTTGCTGGCAGTCCTTACTCGGTCCTAACTGCAAGACGCACCCTTTTTTTTGCTCACAACTGGAATGAAAAATGTCTCACTGACGTTTTTCCCTTTCCTTTGGGCCAGGTGCTGGCATACTGACACAAGCTGATCTATAATCATATGAATTGTCATAACGATTTCAACAGGATTGCTCCTGGAGTACGCTCATAGTTAGCATGAAGAAAAGTGGCAAGATATAAAACTTTCTGGGTAATAACAGCCACCACTCTGTGACCTCAACTACACATCCCCCTCCTGCCCATTCCCCATCCAAATGTACCTTTTAATGCCCGTTTAAATGACCATATTTAAATGACATGGACAAGCATAGGCCACTTCTAGTTCCTCCCAGGAGAATCGCTGATCCAGAACTAGAGGAACTTGGATTCCATTTCCCTGCTTTTCTACCAGGCAGTGATGTAACTAAGCTGAAGAAGGGTTTTCATAGCTTGTTGCAGGAATTTCACAGTTAACCCTTTCACAATTAACCCTTTAAAGGTCAAAGGAACGGTGTCTGAAAGCAGTGTCAGCAGCACACCACCTTCAGATTTCCTTATTCAGATTTCTACCAAAGTACCGAAGTGTGCCAACAGCTACTAAGTACAGCTGCTTAGTGACCTCAGAACTGAAGTCTAGACATAAAACTAAGAAACATCTTCAAAGAAGTTCTTTGAACATTATCCAAACCAACATAATTTAGTTGGTTACAAAATGCTTTAAGCCAAAATCTGACATTATGCAACTTTGCCCAAAACAGGTGCTTCAGTAATAGAGATTTTCAAAGATTTTTTTTTTCTTTCCTTAAATTGAGTGAAGCCAGTTTTCCATCTTTAAGTGATGTGTAGATTCCTATGAGTATATTAGCCAACAAAGAAAAGGAAAGCAATTATTTCTGTAAAGCCTGTAATTCTGGCAAAAATGTCACTGAATTTCCCAAGTGGTTTCAACATGCCATAAAAAATCAGGATCTCCTTAAACATGAGGTGATTTGTGAATGGGGTGAGCACCTCCTTAAGCATAGGGTGATTTCTGAATGTGGTATCCCCTTCATGCCCAGGTCCCCCCAGCCCCATCTTCCTTTTTTCACCCCAGTTTGAGACTGGCACAAGCGCTACTTTTGAATGAAGCAGACATTCCTGAGGATGTACTGCCAAAAATAATGGAAAGCTTGATACAATGGAACGGTATAAAATGGTACCTGAAATGCTTAGAAAACCATAAAACTTAAGGTTGCGCAGCTCTTGGTCAGTGCCAACTACTGCAGCTGCTAAGACATAATTGAGGAATCTGAGGATTTTTTTTTTTCCTTTTTCTGTGGAGTCCCACAGACATCTGTCTTTAGAAAACTTTGTTTATAGTATCAACAGTTACAGCTTATGAAATGAGCCCGAAAAAGGCTTCTCTGCATTCACAAAGGAATGAAAAAGATGACAAAGTGCTCCTAACTGTCCTGGTTTCGGCTGGGATAGAGTTAATTTGCTTCCTGATAGCTGGGATAGTGCTGTGTTTTGGGTTGAGTATGAGAATAATTTTGACAACACACTGATTTTTTAGTCGGTGCTAAGTTGTTGTTGTGCTCATACCAAGTCAAGGACTTTGCAGCTCCTGCCGCTCTGCCAGCAGGGAGCTGCACAAGAAGCTGGCAGGGGGCACAGCCAGGAGAGCTGACCCAGACTGGCCAAAGGGATATTACCCACCATATAACATCATGCTCAGTGTATAAACTGGGCTTGGCCGGGGGGTAGGAATCACTACTGGGGGATAGGCTGTCAATCACCAGGTGATGAAACAATTGTTGCATTGTACATCACTTGTTTTTGTATATTCCTTTATCAGTAGTATTATTACTAACATTATCATCATCATTATTATTACCATTATCATTACCATTATTACTATTGTTATTATAATTATTACTGTAATAATAATTATTATTTCCTATTTCTTTGCTGTCCTATTAAACTTTTTATGTCAACCAGTGAGCTTTTTTTTTTCTGATTCTCTCCCCCATCCCACCTGGGGGGTGAGGAGGGGCAAGCGAGCAGCTGCGTGGTGCTTAGTTGCCAGCTGGGGCTCAACCACGACACTAACAAATTCCTTCACAAGCATTAATTGTGGAATGAAGCATAACATCTTAAATGTTCTTCAGTAACTCTTGGAAATATAGTTTGTAACCCTGACTTGTTGCTAGCCACAATACTGCACAGCAGAAAGGAGAAGAGAACTACAATGCACACTGTGTGACAAGGGTCTGAAATGCCACACCATGGGTACAGACTAACGAGTTTCCTAACCCCCGTTAGGCAGACCCTGCTAAAGCTGCAGAACATGCTGTATGTGAAGAGCAGAGAGACACTCAGTCCATCTATAGCACTCCTTCCTCCTGGCCTCACCATCAAAAGACAGACAAGAAGCCACAGATCAGCTGGACCAGGAACTTCAGAGAGCAAGTACCTCTTCTTCCTGTAATCAGTTATTTGCATACTGACTTGGAAATAGTCCTATAGCTGATCTAATGCAGAGTCAGAAGGTGTGATGGAAAGACAGGTTTCCCCCATGCTGCTGTTTCCCTGGAGGATAAAAGCTAGAGGGATCCTCTCTAGTTTTCTGGGCCACGTGCTTAAACAGGCCCAGGAGGATTGTGCTGAACACTGCTCAATAGTGATGGGCTCACCTTTTCCTCACCTTTTATTGCAATTTTATTTCAATAGTCCCAAGACATAGGAATTAGATCTTTACAGTCTTACAAAAAACATTTGAAGATAATCAATGAAATATTTATAATTTCTCTGAAGCAGATGCTATCATTAATGTAGACTGTCTGTGCCTATTGTACCGTGGATTGACTCAGCACTATCATCAGAAATTCAGTGTAGTAGAAATAGGATTGCAGAAAAACTTTTTAGTGCTTTTGACTTTCTTACCTGAAACTGCAGATTCTCATTGAGACTTGCAAAGATTTGCAAGAAGATCTATCTGTGCCTGAAACTGCGAAATGCGTACCACTCCTTCTCAAACAAAGAATGGATAATCAGGACCAGATGTGAAAACAAGAGAAGACACATTTGGCGAAACCCAAAGAGAGACAAAGCAAGAAATCAACTATCTGGAGGTACCGGGGACAGATGCCTTCTTGGGATCACAAAATAATGTAATGCAGAGGTCTCTGGATCCTAAATTAATGTTGGGAGTACAATAAATTAATGAAGGATTCCTGTGGTGTCTTTCCTCCCACTGTAATAGTGTTGGTATGGAGCTTATAATATTTAGCCCAAACAGAGAAGGCATCAGCAGTGAATTTTCATACACTCAGAGCAAGGAAAGATGCAAAGCAGGTTTATAAGAAATTGAGAAACTCATAGTATCCTCTTGCTGGCAATAAGCCAGGGTTTCTGACCTGAAAGATATACATAGTATAGCAAATTGCCCTTTCAAGGACTGATGAACAATTTGACAAATTAAATTTACTGGTAAATAACTCTAAAATAAAAACTTGCTATCATTGTAATAGTGCCCTCAATTATAATAAGGAAAACAGTTCATGAACTCAAAAGTAAACTTGTGGAGTTCTTGAATAATGCAGTCCAGAAATTTAGTAACACCTCAAGTTTGGTCATACCAAACATCACTTCTGAGAAATGATCTCAATTCCCAGTAGTATTTGAAGCCCTAAGAGACTTCTTCCTTTTGAAAATACAATGTTAAGAAATAATTTATATGAATTATGTTTTCTAAGAAAAGTCTTACTTTTGAAACTCTCTGGAAAGCTAAAATCAGTTCCAACAATGTTATTAGGCAAGAAGCATTTGTCTTTATTATTACTTTCTAAGAAGTTATAGGTGTTTTTATGCATAAGAGCAATTTGCAAAACTTGCATGTTTTTGAAATGCCTTACGTGTGCTCTGACTGCTGACATTTCTATCCAAGTACACTACCAAACTTGCTTGATAGTGATGTTGTGTTAAAGATAACTTCTTTTTAAATTACTGAATAAAGAGAAGGCATATATGTGTAGGAAATAATTATCGAACTTTTCCAGGGAAGTTGTTTTCCAAAACTACCCGAGTAACTTTATATATAAAATGTCACAGCTGATGCCATGGTAATGTAGCCAACTTTTAACAGACATGTTTCCCTCTTTTACAGACCTGAGAAAATAGCATCTGTAACTTTGCAGGGGTGTTTACATGTATACTTTGAACATGTCATTTACATGCAAAATTCAAGCCTGGGGTAGGGTGAGATAGGCTAATATCCAGCCATACAGCATACTCGTTCTATCTCTGAGAAAATAATTTAATTCCAAGGTACAAAGTGACAACTACTTTTAACAATCTTCCCTGTTCAAAACAAGTTAAAAGAAACAATCAATATCCGCACACTATAGTGACATTATGACACCAACTTTTGGTACTTACAGGACTGCCATAACTTACTCCTTTTTGTAGTAAAGACAGTCCATATTTCAGCTATGTAGCCTAGGCACAAACATACATTTGAACTGCACTCTGAGAGCACTGTACTCTCAAAACTGTAATTACCAAAAGTTTAGAACCTAGTATGGCCAGATTTTGAAACTGTACTGCTTTTTTGCCATGTCCTAAAATAAAATAAATTAAAAGATATGTTGCTTGGATACATTTGCAGGCATGCTATGACGTATACATAAATTACTACACAGTTGTCACCTGTAATCTTACATGAAACCGTTGGTAATTTTTCTGTGTAGCTATTTTGTGCCCACTAAACCAGCTCCAGGGTGATAGATAACAAGCTTCTAAACTGATAAATAGCTTAAATAGTTGTAATTGAAAACAGACAACATGATAGACATTTCACCTCTCAGCTTTGCAGAACCAAAACAGGAAACTTTGCACCACTAGAAGGAGGAGATTGCCAGGTCCCTTTCAGACACATACGTATTTGCTTCTAGATGTGGATGACTACTGGCAGACATTAAGTAACTCATTCATAAAAGGAGCAAATTATTTGTCGTTTCTTTAAGACAGGTCTTAGGCTTTTCTATAAGCTTACACTCATGGCAACTAAGACACCTTCCTTTAGTAGGTGGAAGAAAGGAAGGAAAAGTACCAAGATATTTAATGAACTACAAAGAATACTCCTGAACTAGTTTTTTTCATACAAAATTCAGCCACAAAGACCTTCATAACACAGTATAACTTCTCTGCTTGTAAGTTAGGCAACCTCTTTAACCACAATCCAGTAAATGTGTCATGTGTTTCTCCATTTCCCTCAGAGACGCAAATGATGGGAAGATAGAAGCTTTTCACTACACCAGCTATGATGGTTGCCTAATCTTTTGTGGTCACATCAAATGAACACCCCTAAAATTTTTAGGCTACATTAATCTCTTGAGGCAACATTTCATGGAAAATTGTTCTATGGAGTTGCAAAACAAGTATAGTTCTTTTTCATATTTCTCTTGTAGAAAGCTAAATTCCTTAACATCATAAAGGTCATCTCAGTGTATCCCTAAGGCCACTATATAGAGTCTGATTTATTATATTGCACCTCAGCTGTTAGGTTCTGATGCTGGACAGAACTACAGGGTATTCCTGAGATGCTGTGCCTTTCATCCGTGTTATCCAAGTCGATTTAACTCAGAATACCAGACCTAAGAAACTCTGATGAGAATCAACTTGCTGGGGCCAGTGAATATAGCAGAGATATGGAGGGTGTAATAGTCAGAGTACACCCACTTTGTCTTATTTTCTCACTGATACTTGCCTGTCCAAAAGACAGCCCCAAGGAAACAGGCAGTACTGGCAAGCAGCACAACTGGCGTCAGATATGGGGTTTTTTAATGTAAAAATTGCCTGCACAAAATCCTTCATACAAGAATTTTAGCCATAACATAAAAGAAAATGTCTCTGGCAGAATTGGATAAACATCATCATAACAGTGATTTAACTTTTTTATTTTTCCTCTTTGAAAAGGCATTTGCTATTGCTTCTAGCAGGACAGCTATAGCAAGCTATAAGAAGTCTGCTTTTTCTGAATATACAAGAGTTATAGAGTGTACAAAAAGTTTCTTTTTCAAAATTATTGTTCACTATTTCAGCTGAAGGAAATGCATTTCTCCCCCTCAATAACAGATGAATTAATATTTTGTGGTTAAATTTTGCTGGCTCAGCTGGATGTTACTGTTTCAGTAATATGCTTCCAGACTGCAATTTTTAATTTTTTATAGAGAAAGCACTCATTATTGCAGCTTTCCTGAAAAACAAACAAACAAATGATCAAAAAACCCACCCAAACCAAAAAACCTCAGGCATCTAGATTCCTTTATATTAATAAAAAAATAGTAAATTTAAATAATAAATTCTTAGCTTTAATTTCACAGATAGGAGCTGAAAAATGACTGGGCATCAAGCAGCCTCTTTGATAATACAGAAATGAATCATACTAATTTTCACATACACAGGAGAGAATACAAAAGCCTTATTTCTTGATTTATATACGGTGGTCACCATAAAGAAACAAATGATACTGCTTTCTGGATTAGAGCCTTGAAGAGTTTAAATCATGGACAGTGTAGAGATTGCTCTTTCTTGTGCCAGCCAACTGCACTAAGCCCAGAAAAGGTACTCATTCCAGCATGCCTTTCCAACCTGGAAAGTGTTTTCCCTGCAGAGCAAGACAGTGGATTGTTAACACTGACATTTGTCATAAACCCAAACATTTTCAACTTGTATAACTTAATTTTATTAAATTACAATGCCTTGGTATGATATACAGGTACATCTTAGAGGTGATGGTGATTGTTTTCCATTAGTCGTAGAATCACAGAATAGTTTGCGTTGGAAGGAACCTTTTAAGGCCGTCTAGTCCAACCCCCATGCAATGAGCAGTGTCATATTCAACTAGATCAGGTTGCTCAGAGCCTCGTCCAACCTGACCTTGAATCTTTCCAGGGATGGGGCATCTACCATGTCTCTGGGCAACCTGTGCCAGTGTTTCACCACCCTCATTGTGAAAAATTTCTTCCTCTATCTAGTCAAAATCTGCCCTCTTTTAGTTTAAAACCATTACCCCTTGTCCTATCACCACAGGCCCTGATAAAAAGTCTGTCCCCAATTTTATTCTAAGCCCCTTTAAGTACTGCAATAAGGTCTCCCTGGAGCCTTCTCTTCTCCAGGCTGAACACCCCCAACTCTCTCACACACTTGCTAATAGTGATCTTTATCACTGTAAACGCTGGAAGTAATTGATGTTAATGTAGAAGGTAGGGTGCACTTAGAAGAAAACCTGCTGTTTGTTCACAATCTGAAAGCAGTAATTAAACATTAAGTCATTACACAATATTGGATGACCTGTTAAAATCTGGAAAAAAGAAAAGATCAAAGAGAACTAACTTTCAATAAAATAAGCATTGCCACACCAGTTTGTCTATCAAAACAATAAATTTCCTCACTCGTAATTAAGAAGCGTTATTTATTTAGTTGTCTCCTTTTTAGTATTTCCCTTTCTAACAGGTTGAATTTCTGGTTTACAAGTTCATTAGAGCTTCTCGAAACTACAACACCCAGTTTGCTTTGGGTCTACATCATAGTCACAAAACACCAAGCATGACTCTTTCTCAAGGAGTCTTTATAGCCTATGCTAAAACTCATTAAGCTTTTGTGTTCCCCAGGGTGTCCAGCTACACATTCTGCTGTAATAAAATCGTGATAATATTGTATCACTAGATATTTTTATTACAGCAAAATATGTAACAGGATCTCTCACAAGAAATGAGTAATAAAACTTAATTTAACCTTATAAAACTTAAAATTATGAGTGTTCCTTCACTCTCAAGAGGCATAGTAAAATTCCATACTGTACTAGACATTCAGAAACTCTGAACCTCTTAACTACTTCAATTTATAACCTAGCAATTTGCTTTTCACTCTATTTACATTGTGTGTAGCACAGTGCAGAGGCCGAGTAATTTGTCTTGGGTGACTTTGTGCACACAGTGCAGTATTGAATCATGCAAATGCAAACTCACGTCATGAAAGTGTGCAGTCATGCAATTAAACCACACCTCATTCTTGAACAGACTTACATATCTCCAGTTCCAGGCTAGATCACTAAGATGCTATTATGGCTAAAAATGTGATGTCAGGCCACAAAATCAGCTTAGTCCCAACCCGCCAAGTTTTAAAAGTATTCTTTACAGATGTAAAAAATACGTATTTCTAACTTTGGTGGTACTGTTTTGAAGCAATTTTCCTTTCCTTATCTTTTTCTCCCACCAAGTCTGACACACTGGTTCTGACTCCATTAACTATTTTAAGAGCTGTGATAAAAATCATGAGATCATTGTTGCTAAATTTTATCTATTATGCCTCTCTCTTTGTATCTCTTAAAAAAATTTCTTAAAGCTATTTCCCTGCTATGAAGCCATCAGAATACCATTGTCTGGTCATTTTGCATTCAGTTGCCTAGCATAATTACTTTTGTATATTAACTGCTAAAGCAGAAGTATTCTTTCCCAACTCTATGCTGTAGTTTTCATTCCAAAGCCTGCCTCGGAGAGCAGAGCATCGTTATTCTGTAGATGAACAGGATGTCCTAATGCTGCAGAGAGGCTGGACTCAGTGAATTGAAACAGACACACTCTTTACAGCATTGCTCTGGGAATTCTTTTACTCCAGCCGTATGGGAACACAAGCTGAGTCTGGATTAAGCTAGTTTAGAGTAGAGATTAGCAGGTGGTCACAAAATTGAATCTATTATTCTGGAATGAGAAGGAAAAAGATAATGAGAGGGGTCATCTGTGCGTCGGAAAAAACATTGTAATTGCCAGAAAGAGGATCCTGTAGTCTTTCAACCTTGACAGGTTATCAGCAAAAGTGTCTTCCAGCAGACTTTACAGTCTTCCAGTGCAAGGGTATTTGGAATGAGAAACACCAGCAGCAGTAACTGAACAGCTGGTCAAGGTCAGTGAAGGTTTTGTCTATGTGAAGGGCCAGAGAGAGTAGAGAACCAGCCAAAGAATTCAATACTTGACCTTATCCAAAAACCACAACTATTTGGTACAAAAATTAAAAAATTAAATCTTCAACTTTAGTATTAAAATGTTAGCAGAATGTCTTGTTTTTGCTGAAAAGAAACAGTAATTTGGCAGAAGTGAATAAATAAATATTCAAATTACTGTTCAAATTACTCCAACAGCTCAGTGATAAGGATCCGTAGAGCTACCAATTTGCATTTAAAAAGACTTTACCATAAGACTACTATTTATTCTTTCAAGATGTCTCTTCCTTACCCCTGAAAGCACTTCTTTAAAATCTCCATTATGCTATTTTGAGGAAAAAAAGAGTCCCCACCATTTTAGTGGCTTTGTTAAAGGAATTGCTTGATTGAACTCAGTCTAGCTACAGAAATGATCTGAAAATTTTCATCAAATACATATGTCTACTGTGTATATTCAAAATTTAGGAAGGAGATGTGTGCATATATATCCATACATATTTTAAATACACATGGTCAAAAGGACCAGAAAGCTGCTTTGCATATATACAAAGCTCAGCTTAGATCAGCCTTAGTTCAACAGCCATGACTGATGCCTGCGTAAAGTCCTGTGTGTGTTGGTTTACTTTCCCACACGCTCCTGAAATTAATATAAAACTGGAAAAGTACAATACAATACTGTATAATTAAAAAATTGAAAGCATTGTGAAAAAATCAGCGCAAAGATATCTAATATAAAATTAAATCACCTAGTTGAGACATACTATGGCAAACATATCAAACTGTACCACACAGCACTGTCTGTTCCTTCTAGTACTTCACAAGCAACAAATACTGTCCTTAATAGTTCGGGAAGTTAATATTCCTTTTGATAAAATATTACAGGATTGAATAAATAAACTTGGAATTAATAAACTAAGTAAACCTGGAATTGAAATTTGTTACATATACATAAAATAATAACACTGAGAATATTCGGCATCATTTGTAAAAAATCTAAAAAAAAAAAAATAAATCATTCACTGTAGTTTGCTTTCATACCAGGAAGATGTTGGAATCATTTTTCAAAACATGAAAGCAACAAAAATATGCAAGCCTAGGCTCTAATTCTCCAATAAACTCCAGGCTGAGTCTCACTTGCTTCATGGAAACTTTGTCTTATTACAGAACTCTGAAGAAACGCTATCTTTTTTATGACTGTCATAAAGAAAACAATAAATGAATGAGCATGATAAAACAGATGGGCTATAGTAACAGTAGCTGTGACTGACTTTAATGGCTGACTATTACTTTTTTGCGCATGTTTTGTTGGATATCTAAGGTATGTAAACTAAGGACTGTTCTACTATTATTAAAAGCAGAGAAACAGGAATGACACTGAAATAAACTTTGGGAAATTTTGTAAAGCTGGATTAAGACTTTTTATGTTATTTTACTTTGTATTCTTGGAATGTGTCTTATTTATTATTTTCTGAAAAGCAATAAAGGGTTATAAAGTGGGTGGGGTGGGTGGGGGGAAATGATGGCAGTGGGGAGGGAGGAGGGCCTGGACCTGTGTTTGCTGTCCATAGCCTACCTACAACAGTAACTGACACCAGTACCCTCCTTATGCATATCACAGTGTATCATGTGTCCCCATGGGATCTAAAACATCTACCTAGTAATGTAGGAAATACTATCTTATCCTCTAAGGAGCTTCAGATATGAGGATTTTAATGTATGCTGCTAACAATTATAATGTTAGAAAGGCAGGTAATATGGGCATCACCACCACCATAACTGGTAGGTTTACAAACTTTATCTGCATTGTGTGCTGACATTTCAAACTAGATGGCAAATACAGTGGTAAGCATAAAAAACTTTTGTGAAAGCTATGTGATTTTGTACCCTACAATTGTCACTCACTCTCAATTTACACTATTTTCTAGTGCTGGCTTCACTGACATTTTGTGTTTACAATGTGCTTTTGTGGACACATGTAAAATTAATTTGTAGCTTCCAATATAAGCAGAGGTTTATCCACAAGGTCCTTGCTCAAGTTCATCTCATGAACTTGACCTAGAATATACATATTGAGAAATCCAACTACTTTTATGAACAGAAAGATTTTCACTGTGAAAAATCTTCCCATCAATACTTCTGCCAGGTCTTGTGAGAATAATATACGGTCTTGGTAATGGCATACAAGCACCATGCCTGTTAATATAACCTATAGAAATCAACTCTAGTGAATAAGTGTCTCCAAAGCTTGTTGCTATGAGAGGAAGCTCATTGCATGGAGCTTTGAAGATACTGTTACAATCCTGATAAAATCCTCTCAAACCCTACCTATGTTTACTTTTGGAAAGGCAGGCAAAAGGTGCCAGAAGTCTGCCAGAATAATTATTTCACAGTTCATTTGACAACATTATTTCCAGAAGAGCCTGAACTGGTGATTTCTTAAGAGAACATACAGTATTTCACACTTGTCTGATTATAGCAGTCAAAATATTAAAATATTTCAATTAAAGTAAAGAACAAAATTTTGGGAGTGATGACTTATGGCCATAAGAGTGTTATTCTGCTACAGCATTCCTAGAAGGCACTTCATATTAGTCAACAGAAATATGAATCCTACAGATTGTCAGTATTAGCGGTGCACAATCTTACCTACATAGAACACAAAAGTAGAAAATAAATTGCTCGTATGAAAAGTGGATAAACCTAATCTATTTACATTTACTGTTGAGTACACCAGCAGATAAAATCATATGTGAATGTCATAATCTCATGGTTCATTACCCTATGCAACTTAAACTGGTTCTCCCCATCATTTAAGGCAAAGCCGGGCTTTGGAGAGGCTGCGGGGGGGAGGTGATGGACCAATACATGTGACCTCCTCCCACCAAACATTTATCATTCACGGAAACACACAATTGTCATAAATATTCCCAAATACATGGGCGTGTTAGCATTATTCTATACATAAAATAATTTCTATTTCTGTGTTAAATATGCATGAATTTTAGTACATTTGCTTCCTACTTAGCATATAATACAGGTCGGTACACTGACATTAAAAGTTCTTGCTGGTTAATATCAAGAATATGTTTGGTGATGTGGCAAGAGACATCCTCTACCTGAAATGGTCTCCATCCATCCACTGAAGCTACACTACCTCATCTACTTCACTGTAACAGTGCGGGTACTTGGAAAGACCTGAAAATGCAATGGGCGTTACACATTCATTCACTTTCATTGGTCTCAAACAGGGTATTTACACCTAAATGGAATTCCTTACAGTTTGTTTCTTCTTTTATTGAGATACATCACTTAGTCTACCTTGCACTACCTCCAGAATTTAGACCACTTGGAACATGAGCAGCTTGAAAAGGGAGTAAATATTTAATACTGGATAGGGTCCCCCATTCTTAACATGTATTTAGAACTTAATTTTCTTGAAGGTAGAACTATATATTAGCCTGTGAGAAATAGAGCACAACAAAATCTAAAATATTAAAACTATATTAAAAATATTAACAAATATTAAAACTATACTGCTTAAAAGTTTGGTTTTTAGTAAGGGTACTTTGGTTTAGATTAAAATGATAGAGGTCATTCTAATTTGTTTCTGGAAGCCCTGGTTGGAGTTTATCAGTATCTGCTTGAATTAAAAATGCCAACATGACTCATACTTGTCTCCTAGCAGAAAATATGAACTACCATCAATATAACGGCTGCTAAGAACCTCTACTTATCATTCTCCAGTAATAAATTCTAAAAATGAAACTTTTAATTATTTTGCAGACTAAAGCAAAGGTTTCAAAATCTCTGGCTACTTCTATATAATGAAAAATACTTTTTTTTTTTTAAGCGTACACCCCACTTTATATCCCAGGACAAATTCAATGTTAAAAGAGTACAAATTCAGCTTAACAAAGACCCTTTAAAAAAATCACTATTCCTACATTTACAGTGATGAAATTCAGAACCACTTAAAGTTCCATTATCAGAAAAAGGGAAGACTATGGACCTCTGAAAATTGAAGAGAAGCTTTCAGACTGTTTCTTGGAAGTGTGTGAGATCTTCTGGCTTTTTTTCCATTACTGAAAGTTCCTTTTCAAGATTAGAACACCATTTATTATGGCATAAAGGGTTCAGTGTAACATGTAAAATTTGTAATGAACTATATAATGTTTTTGTGATAGGATTTTCGTATCATGTTTTCAGTGTTTGGGATTCTCAGGTAAGAGGTTCTCAATAAGATGTGCACAGAATATGATTTCATAGCCTGTAAATTCAAGAAAATAGCCTTGTTTATGGCTAAATAGCATATAAACAATCTTGAATGTAGCCCACAGTGGAATAACTGACCAAGAACGGTGTTGGGCAAACCGTATGTAGCAGTGGCAAATTGTAGTCAGCTAACACGATGAAAACAAGGAGTCAAGTCTATAATTAGCAGTTAGGTTTGCAACCATTACATTGTTCAACCAGTTCTCTAGAGACCATCATAAAAGCAAAATAATGTGGGAAACTGTGGGTTCTATTGTAGTTCTAAGTCTTGTGTAGAAGTCATCATTTTCTGTCTTGAATACTTTTAAATAGCTTGGAATTTTAACAATAATTTTCAGAACATCCAAACTGTGAACATTATACCCTCAGGGTGTCAATTCTGACTCTAAAATTGCTTAAGCCTGTATGTTCTCACAAACATAATTCTCTCCTCCTTTCCTGCTTATAGAATTTACCACTTGCTTTTGCAGGAAAACAATACAGAACAGGTAAGTCAAACTGAATCAGAGCTATTATTAAGTTAATGTGGGAAACATTACTTCATTAAGTCACCAAATGACTTATATCAAATAGTATTTTCCATCATTTTCTTCTATGCTGACATAACCAATGCATATCTTATGGTAGATGTGAGAGTATCTGTCTATACAAGAAAATCGGTGCTGGCCTAGCACATCAGATTCTATATATATTGTAATAAAACAAAACCAGAAAGGTAAATTTCACAGAACCACAGTGATTTACAAACACTTCTGTCAGTCTGCTGACAGCTGTCGCATTTTGCATGGCCCCCGTTGCCAACCTACTTCCTGTAGAAGTGCTCTACTCTGAAATATTGAATGCCACAGAAGACCTAGCTCACTTCTTTGCTATGCTTGAGAAGACTGAACTCAAACTGTACATAGTGATTAGGACATTCACTGAGGAGGAAGAGATTATTTTAGACCCAGCTCAGTCATTTACAAGTATCTAAGGAATGCTAGTGCCACACAGTTAGTTACTGTGATAAGGATAAAGAACAACTAATGGAATGTAAAACCTAAAAGGACTACTCTCCTGCCCCAAGTTCTGCTTAATATTCTTTTTATAATTCTTGGTTAATAATGAAGAATTGTTTTGAAGAACCCTGCATTCTGGTATTTCTTCCCAAACTCTTGCTGGAATAAGTACTGTTAATTTACAAACTACTGAATATAAAAAGGGTGGCAAGGTGAGCTGTTATACAAGCAACTATTGAATTACAGTTTAAGTAAGGGATAACAACAGGATCAACCTGTGAGGTTTTTTGATGTTTTTTTTAAATGAAAACTCTTCACTCATTTGTCCACAGAGGTTCAAGCAATACATTATAGTGGCTCACTATTTTTTTAACCAGTAGAAAATTATTCCTTATGCCCAGTCTACATCTTTCCATTTGTTTTTCATTTTAGCTTGGCCAGGAGAATGATTTTCTCTTTTTTATTGCAGCCTTTGACATACTCAGAGATGTATCTGACCCCTTTGTTCTTGATGCAGGAAGAGTATTTCAATGTAACTGTTTACAATCATAACTAAATTTAAAGAAACAATTATTGTGCTAACCTTTCATTCCAGCTTGTTGTTCTCATTCCACGGGTTGCATTGTACTCAGAGGGTAGCCAGTGAACACAGCACTTATTCCATATCCTAGATTAGAAAACAAGACTATAATTCATATATAAGTAGCAACCTCTGGAAACAATATAGGAACTCATCATATGAAATGGAGCGGTTTCTTTCCAAATCAAACTCTGAAATTTGCATGTTGTTCAAGAACAACAATGTAGCTGCTACATCATTGTGCATACATAGCTTTGTTCTGAGTTGACTGTAGAGACAATTCAGCTGCAGATAAGGGAAAAAACACCTTACATTTTTGTAGGATTTTTATTACATACTAGTCACTCCCTACTACATATATATATAAAAACAAATACTGCTAACAGTCATTTCTTTCCCTACTCGTAAAATGGTGGCATGAGTTTTAGTAAATATGATCTTTCATTCTTTTCATTGATGTTTTATGCAGTTGTGTAGAAATTAGGGTTAATTTACAAAAAACTCTTCATGAGTTCTTGCTGCAAATTGAAGAGCTTGGATGTCAAGAGATGCATGTCAGGATTTTTAAACAAAGAAAGTGTTGTTGCTCCATGGAAAATTCCTACAATTAGATAACACTTTTATACTACCTATTCTGCTCTAGGGCCCTTGACATTCCAGTCGAAATAGGGCAATGGAGTATACCAGTCAGATTTCCTATTGCCTTTTCAGCGGTGCTTTTAAAGTAAAGCCAAGCTCTGTTTCAAATGTGAACT
This sequence comes from Phaethon aethereus, assembly GCF_964289735.1. Lineage (NCBI taxonomy): Eukaryota > Metazoa > Chordata > Aves > Phaethontiformes > Phaethontidae > Phaethon > Phaethon aethereus. The sequence continues at coordinate 54,245,733 of NC_138577.1, read as the reverse complement.
GGAGTAATTTTAAAAGTTTCACTGGAGAGACTCCAAATATATACAGCCATGACAAAGTACAATTTAATACCTGACACTTTTAGTAGTTTGAAGTGTCACAAAATTAGTTCAAAATTGTGATGAACTTGTGCAAATGCTGCTCTGCAGGCAAGAAGAATAATCTCGATATTGCTTACTCAGACACTTAGCTAATGAAGAGGTTATGGTAAGTGAAACCACCACTGTGTTCAGCGTTTGCATGTTTTCTAGGCGAGATATTCTGATCTCTTACAACTCCCTTCTCGTCCCTAGTTCTTTGATTTTAATTTTTGATTCTGTAATTGAGCCAGAGATAAACCCACTCTGGTAGACAAACAGATCCTTTAAAGAAACAAAATCTTGCTTGCTCACTCTAAGGGTAACTTGCCTTACCTGTGCTATAACAGTGTGATGTTGGTAAAATGGTCTGAATAAATAAACAAAGAAAGGTGGATAAATTGGGGCAATGTCTTCTATTAGACAAGACATTGTGTACTTTGACTGTTTTCCTCTTCAATTTTAGGGTCAACTAATTCCATTCATACTTTATACCACCTACAGTTTTCTAAACAGTAGAAACTCTACCAATACCAAGACTTCCTGCAAGTGGGCAAGAAGCATTCCATTCTTGAAAACCCAAGATAATATTTATTATCACACAGTTTACAATACTGCTATGTGCTAGGAAGATAAGGAAAACAATATGTGAGTTGGTAATGTTTTGCTACTGCTAGAAATGCCCATTTTAAGCATAGGGTATTTTATTATAGCACTGTTGCCATATATGGCTTTTTGTCTTTCTCATGAATAGAAATGTTTTCCTTAGGCACACAATAGTTTTAGATTTTATTCATACAATTATGTCAAACTTGTGGTGTGAATTCAGTACGTATGACTGGACACATTCTGATTTTTATTTTTTCTGATTTTTATTTTAACTGTGTTCAATGATTGAAAAAAACCCAACCTATAAAACTCTAGACAATGCAGTTCACCCTTAGCTACAGTTCTCGTTTTGTTGAAAGGGGACAGAACAACATCTCTTCTTATTTGGGAAACCATAGCCAAAAAATGAAAACAAAATAAACAGAAAAACCTTTTTTCTTCTGTGTGTAGGGAAGAGACTGAATTCTGATTTAATTTGGAGACCGTATTGAGTTCAGTGGGGTTACTTTGATTTTTAGTGACATCAACAACAGCAGAATCATTTTTTTGGTAATAGTCCTCTCACATTCCACTCAAACCAGTGACACTCCACCCACTGTCTATTTTAAACCTAAGGTTTTTTGTGTGACTTTGTAGCATTGACACTTTTGAGATATGAAGCGCTCTTTTTTGCAGAAGTTACACAGTTTGGGTGTGATTCCTTCCTTTTTTTGTCATCTAAGGCATTCTTCCATGTTGTGATGATGGCTTTTATTTTATGGTGGTGTCAAACACAAACACACAGAGATATATGCTAGTTTTAAAGCAACACCTCGAAGTAAATAAGGTTTGAAAGCATGAACAAAAGCTAGTGATACCAGTTCATATTGCTTCCATCTATAATACCTTATGCTTTTCTGTTTTTATGGAGCCCTAGCAGTCCTTTAGTATGTTACTTAAGACTTTCATAGAAAGAAAAGCCTAGAAAGTTTGGGAGAAGTATTTCTATGAAGAAGCAGGGAAGCTAGGAAACCCTATCTTCCCCAGCATCCTACAGCGCTTTCACCAGTAACAAATACATGATGTATTTTTTTTAAGAGCTATTTTTAGAGAAAGATGGCTGGTTGCTTATAAAGTCCACAATTGATGTTTCCGTCTTTCATCTCACAAGAAAAAGATCGTTAATGCTGATTCAAAGAACCTTAGAGAACAAATATTTAGACACTACCATTTCCAATTATGAAGAAAGCAACATTTATAATTCAGGCTGACAGATGTCTAAAAAGCTAAAGCTGACAGCACAAAAACTCCTATTGTGCCTAATCATATGATTACACTGAATTGTGTGCCTGACATAAATTCATAGCTGTATGAGTTTTTAAAAGCTTTGCTTATTATAATTTGACATTGCACCGTGATTCTGTTTTTCCACTTGCAAGGAAGCAATTGAGATAAATTAGTTAATAGCTATTTAAATAGGAAATGTTTGCTTTATTGCAGAGTGAGTGAGGAGTCCTTGTAAGGTACCTCTTAGAAACACCTGGCTCTTTGTGGCAGGCCTTAAAGACTTTAGCGGGGAACAGGAAAAAGAAAAAAAAACTGGTTCTTTTTGGAAGCCTACCAGAGTTCATCAGAGTTTTTCACCCAGACTCAGCGGTCTGTGGATAGAAAAAGACTCCAGCTTTTGCAGACATTGACTGTGTTGTACTTCTGACGTGGTTTGGACTGCAGAGAATACAGAAGGCAGATCTGAGATCTTGTAAGAAAAATTACCCCCTCATGGAGTTAAAGGAAAAGATGAATAAGCATTTCATAGCAGAAACTAGGTGGAAAGCAGCTGTCTGGTAAGAAGTGTAGCATTTACATGTAAGTGTCTCCAAACATTCCTCCACAAAAAGAGATTTCCCTCAGGGTTTACATGGAATATACTGCTTAAAAAGTGAAGGAATTGACCAATCTCAGAAGATCTGTTACTACATAGCCAAAAGAAGAATAGCCCATATAACTGTTCAACTATTTTCTGTTAAATCTGTGAGAGTATTACAATACTCTGCTTGTGCATGTGCAAAGTCGCTACTGAAAAACAAACACAACCATCAAGTTTTGAGAGTTTATCACCATCAGCTGCAACTGGTAACATTCAGAGACAGTAAGCTGTCAAAAAAGTGATGGAGAAAAAAAAATGTTAGCTTCCAGCTACTAATGGCGATTACACAGTACATAATGCAATAAAGTACTCCATGGAGAAATCATTGTTTGATGGAAAAGTGTTACACAACATTTCTTATGATATTCTCTCACTTGCAAATGAGTTGCAGGAAACAAATAATATTTTATTTTGCCACTCTTGCATGCAGAGGGCATTGAGGCATTTGAAGAGAACTTAAAAGGCTTTCCAGATGTTTTTCATTTTAAATTTCCAGTTCAGGTATGACAAAGGTGGCATTGCTAAAGGGGTTCTGCCACTTTCCTTTAGAAGAACCTGAATTTAATTTCAGTAGTCTTATATAAACCTCTTGTTACACATGATTAAGCTTGACATGATTTATTCTTCAGCTAATGAAATAGTTTAATAAAATGGCTTTGCAGAACAAACTATGGCAGAAGAAAATAAACACTGATTTTTTTTTATGTAGACGTACCTGAATTTGAAGGAAAAAAGAGATGTCAGATCAAGTATTTGAGAAAACTCACCTTATTTTTCAAGTTTATCTACTTTCTAATAAGAAAAGGAGAGTGGGCAGTTAATATTTCCACAAGAGCTGAAATTTAATAGTATAGTGTTTTGCCTACACATGCTTTAAAATAGAAGGTCTTCCTTTTTTTTTCTGACTTGAGAAGGTGGTTAATCTAACTACATATTCGCTACAGAAGCCTATAAATGTCTTCCTGTTTGGAAAGCCAAGGAGGCTGGGCATAGGGAAGAGGTAAGCAACTGAAGAACTTAAAGCATTCCCCAGGAAAATCTCAAATTAACTTGCCTTGCTACTGGTATGCCACCCTCAGCAAGTCACTTTTTATCGGTAGTCAACCTGGTCAGGGAAATAGGCATTAGAATTTGGCTGCTTACTACAGTTCCAGCCTCTCACACAGCTGTAGCTATGGTCAGAAGGCTAGAGCTAAAGCTATGAATGGCCTTCACAGAGGAAGCAGCAATAGTCTTAGATACATAAATTCCAGCCAGTCTCATAATACAGGACTGTAGACTGATGCCTTATAAAAGCGAATGGGTTACTCACAGCTAGTTTGATTTTTGTTCACTTGTATTTTGTCTTCCCTTGCTACCCTCCCTGCACACCACTTAAAACAGTACATATATCCAAAATTGTTGAATCCTAGCATCACCTTAAACATATAATAGACAAAAACCTCAAATAAAACAGCAGTGTAATTTAAGTTTAAAAAGCCCACACAACAAACTGTACCTACTCACCCTGATTACCTTTTTTTTTTTTTTTTTTTTTTTCTCCCGGCACTTCTGATCTGTGAGGAGATTAGTGTTTCATTGTGCTTTTCAGGCTGATGGCATTCACCTGCTTGGCCTGCTGCCCAGCTGCTGCCCATCACCCTGGCCAGCCTGGAGTTAGATGGCAGCTGTGCCTCTTCCCTGGTCTCCAGGCTTGTGACCACACACCTTCAAAAGAAATTTAAAAACACACACGAAAAATAGAAGACTGAAAATAGAGACAGCCTATGTCTTTTGTTGTTTCTCAGGTAATTTCATATATCTTAAGTGTCAACTCCTACAATAAGAAAACACAGACAGAGCCTGATGTGCTGTGTCTTTGTGTCCTCGTTTATACAGGCACTGTTCAGGGTGTGTAGCAGGTTTCCTGAATGCTCTTGCATGCCATGTCAATTACTGTATGGTGCAGAAGAAAGGCCACTGAGTATTGCCTGGGCGTGGAGCCCAGGCAGGGCAGCTGAGCAGGTTATAGAATCAGAGAGCATCAGCAAGATTTTTACTTTTAAAGAATTTAATACATTAATAGACATTGTAATTTCTCCTTTTGATTAAATTGCACTGGCCTATTGATCACAGCACAGCAGGACCGCTATCTGTCAAAAACGGAAGCATAGAATTTGAAACTGTCAGGGTGATGCAGTAAAGAAGTTTCAGAAGAGTTGTTTCAAAAGAAAATGAACTGACAAAAAACTGCATCAAGGAAGTAGGATTATTCCTTTGCTTCCCTTTCTATATAACACTAAATTAGGAGAGCTGATTGAGATATCAAACCCAGAAGACAGACAATCCTAAATTGTGCTAGAAAACACAATTCTGAAAATTTTCATTTTCCTGGAGTCCTGTTCCTTCGGCCTGTTCAAGCTGTGCAATCCAGTACACGATACACTTCTCCACATGATGAGCTCTCTCTTCTGTCAGTATGCTAACGTGTGTGCCACCCACCCAAAAGATGCCATGCATTCAGCTTCTCCAACACTGTGCCTTCCTCCTCTCACTTTTCTTGTCCCCATCTGAAATCACAGATACAAGTACCGTTCTTGCTGCAACCGATGATATGGTGGGTTGTGCACAGGGACCTGCAGCACAGTGGAGGTAGGAACACACTGCTGTGTGCCTGCTGTTTTGCATAAATTGTCTCTCTGCAGGCTCTGTGAGATGGTTTCACACTGCCTTCCTATCTGTGAAAGAGATGTCAGCTTCGTCACCCGTTCCTGGATGGAATCTGCAGCTAGGCGGGAAACATGGAGCACCCAGCAAAACAGCTTGAAGTGGGGAGAAAGTGACCAGGCCTCCTGAGAAATACACATATGCCGTCAAAAAGCTCAGAAACCAACTGTCAATATACTGGCCTTTATCTTCTACCGAGTTTTCCACTATCTGCATTATTCAAATGCTGCAAGAGGAAAACAAATCACTTGCAGTTCTTATGCCAATCTTCTGGCACACCAGGACTTCTGCTTTGGCTTCTCAGAGCACCTGAATAGCAGCAGATGATAAAACTGCCAGAGATTCTCTCCCCAGTTTTGAAGGACGTGTGCTTAGCAAGGCATTAAACATGGACACGCAGCATTAAAAAGGAGGAGGGAAAGGACAACAGGCATTAATGTCCACTTGCCTTGAGCCATCACTGGGTAAGCACTACGCTTATGAAGCAAATGGGGAGACCCTGGCCCTCACCATTTGGCTGCAGCAACCGGGCTCTTTCAAATACATCAGTGTATAAATGCTATAATTTATGCTTCATTGCTTTCCTGTCCTATCTGAATTCTGGTCTTTATGGATCAGAAGTAGAGGGTACTGACAGCACACAGTAAGCAAGCACTGTGCACCATACCATCAGAGGCAGAGCTCAGTGCTCTTTGCCTCACAAATACTGAGCCTGCCAGCATTCAGAGTTACAGCTCAGCCATATCCTCATTCTTCCCTGAAAACCTGGCATAACCCTTTGTGCTATCACTGCATCAGAGCTTACCTAAATACAGGAATTCTTCATCTGAAAGCTGCTTTGAGCAGATGCAATTTCTAAATTTGATTGGAACAGTTCTTTATTTCTAGTATCATTTCACGTTTCTGCCTTATACCATGGAATATAATGTTTAATGAGACATTTTACCTGTTGTTGCCAGTTCTTTTAAGTGTTGGAGTTTTTTTCCTAACTCGTTTCCTGAAATAATCCCTAAATGGATCCGCCACTTCCTTTAAATATATTTAAAGAGATCCATCAGGACGACCCAGAGAGGCAAATGAAGCAGACCTTGCAGCAAACAGTATTTGCTTTAACCTTTTTGTGTAAAAAAGAACTCCAAGTTACGATTTCTTGGTGTTGAATGTAGCTTCTTTGACTTAATATTATTGCCAAACTATGCATTGAGTCAGAACTTTGACAGGGTTTATTTTGCAAGAGCTGGGAATATTTTGCCATACTCAGAGAAACTGCTGCTTCATTTCTCATTTTCCCCTACCTTTGTGGAACAAAGAAGGAAAAAAAATATGTATTTCTGAGAATACGATCTCTATCTTTGAATCAACGTGGACTATCCCTTAAGTCCACAGAATAAGAAAATGGCAATGCTGTTTTATCTAACTAGTGTTGTCATCTGAATTATAGTTCTGCACGGGACCGAAGGTCTAGGCAGCTTTTTTGATTTATTTGATGCCTTGACTTCTTTTTCAATGCCCAGAGCCATACAGATGAGGCACTGCTGGTATCTTTCCAACTGCAGCATCTGGCTCTTTGGCAAACAATTCCACTAACTGTTGTGACCTACTGACAGCTCTAGCACTGCTAATGAACACGGTATAGGTTGGCTGGAGTACATATGGGTCATCTCTTTTATTTCTTCCTCTTGGGAGTTATTTTTATGTCAGTAGCATTTGATTTTGAGGAATTTAACATAATGACTGTCCTATCTGAAAAGAAAATGGCAAATTATGATTAATTCAATATATTTATATGTAAAGGAAAAAAGGGAGTACTACAAGTTTCTTTGGTACCACTTAAATACTAACATTCCCAGTTAGGATCAGCCATTATACTTCTGTTTCCCTAAGTAAGACTAAAATTCTTGTGCTGTAGCTCAGTAAGAAGTAGGAAGTAGTTTGCAGTATTAAAAGTTTTGTCTAATAAGTTTAAAGTTTTCTTAAAGAAGTCACTAAAAATGCTTCCTATTCTTATTTGTTATAATCAAGGACAGTTAAAGGAAACAGACATAACCATTTTTTCATATTGAAATGGAAGGACAGTACACAGTTCTCTGACTTCATTACAGCATTTGCTGGCACAGAGAATGTTTACATCTCTGTGAAACCACTGAAGTATTCTTTTTTATCATATTTCTCATGTTCCTGCAGTTTAACTGCATCAGGTGTCCTCAGCAGCTGTGAATGTCACTGGACCTCAAGAGATAAACCCTAAAATCTCTGATGAAAGCATTAGTGGCTAATATATTGGTGGCTTTTATCCATCCTTTATGCTTTAATTAAAAGTATCTATTTAAAACCAAACATGTCTGTTCTGTCATCCACATTACAGTTATGGTTGTGCCTTATTGTTCCAAGTTCTGTTGAAAGTGAACAAAAGAATAGATGGTAACAGTGGTATGGTCTATGGTATGGTCTATGGTATATATTGTATGAGTTATCTCATGAGAACACGGAGCCATACCAGTTATTTAGAAAGGATCACTTGTCAGGATTCAGGAGTGGTAAAAATAGCTCACTGGAGAAAAGTAATCTTTCTTGTTTTAAAGGATTATTTTGGTCCATTTACCAATCTAATCCTGTCTAGTTCTTATTGGTTTTATGGTTTGAGTGTGTTCGATTCTTCTTCATATAGCTCTAAAATGAGAAACTGAAAATATAGTGATTTAAATTCATGGTCAATGAATCTAGTAAGGTGCCTCAGGTTGTATGAGTGTGTATTCCAGTTCTTTGCAGGAATTAAAGAAGGTATTGAAAAGCGTGAGAGCTGGTATTATTCAAGTCCTGACATCTCAGTATAATTAAGGCAACCGTGTATTTTCTGTATTTCCCACATGTGACATCTGTCTCTAACCCAACCTGATAAAGGGTAGAAGGGGGGAAAAAAGCTTTGTGAAGAATATTAATTTTAATTTGTTACAGTTTTATTTCTTATGATAGTTTATAAATATTTCAACACACGCACACATGCTGACAAAAATATTGCATTTAATGAATGACCCAAATATTTTCCCCATATATCCTGCAGTACTGTCTCTGAATGAATATTATAAATCCCTAATATCTGAACAAAAACCAAAGCAAATAAAGTCTGTGACTTCATGACAAAATCTCTTCAAAATAGATCTAGGAGAATGCAATATTTTTACTATTATTTAGTGAGGGGTCAAACACTGCACCTGCTCTGTCAGATCAGTAGAGCAGTAATCATCTATTTTTCTGTAATACCTGTGTATAGGGAAATAATTTAATAATTTAGAAACCTATGCATTTATAGTGCCAAATTGTGCTAATAGAGTCTTTCTCTCCTTCATTTGAAATTTGACCAGTTGCCACTGTATTCATAAATAGAAAAAGATGCTATACTTCCTGTAGTTTCCGCAACTGCAGAAATCCATTCTCTAGTTAAAAAAGCAAACAAACATGAAATCTAAATCTCATAATGTCTTGCAAAAGCAAGCAATTCACAAAGGTAACTGGAGGAATCAAGTTCCTCCCTTTGATATAGACGGTATTATTTTATCACAAAGTAAAAAATTCATTAATATTTTGGGCCATTTGTACTTATTTTGCAAAGGTTTCACATAATTTGAAATCTAGATTTTTAATATAATAAATTAATAACTTTTAATAAATTCTTTCTGTTGGGGCAAATGAAAGCTAATGTGACACCTCACCAAATTTTATGGTGGACATTTTTATTTATGAGTTGAGGTTTCAGGAAGCAGTTAAACTTACCATCCTAAAAGGAATTATTTCTTTCACAAATAAAAAATCTGAGAACACACATATGTTGTTGTCTTGCCACAGAAAATTCTGATAACTACACAGAAGTCAGCATCCTACCTTTGCAGAAACACTGTAGGTAAGAACATTGACTAGACACACTTGCTAAGGCTGAGGTGTGGTGTGGCGTCTGAAAAGAGCAGAGCAGCTACACCAACACTGCGCATTCCAAGTGCCATGTGTTAAGTGTTAAATTTAAGTTGCGCAGAGTGCCAGAGAGGAGAACTGGCTGTCATTGTCAGTAGAGCATCAGTCAGTTTGTGTAGGGATTGTGAGTCCTGTGGCCTTCTGGACTCCTCTCTAAACTTAAACAAGTATCTGAATTATGACATTTTTGAGTTTTCACCTTCATTACATTTTTGTGAAGTCTTCTGTCTTAAGACTGGCTTATGTGTAGTTTTCTTAGGCTGGGCTTGTTAAAATGCTTTGGGGCCTGATGGGATTCACCCGAGAGTACTGAGTGAGCTGGCAGAGGAGCTTGCCAAGCCACTCTCCATCATTTATCAGCAGTCCTGGTTAACAGGGGAGGTCCCAGAAGACTGGAGGCTTGCCAACGTGACACCTGTCCACAAGAAAGGCCGGAAGGAAGATCCTGGGAACTACAGGCCTGTCAGCCTGACCTCTGTACCGGGGAAGATTATGGAGCGGTTGGTCTTGAGAGTGCTCACAGGGCATGTGCAGGACAACCAAGGGATCAGGCCCAGCCAGCATGGGTTCATGAAAGGCAGGTCCTGCTTGACCAACCTGATCTCCTTCTATGACCAGGTGACCTGCCTAGTGGACGAGGGAAAGACTGTGGACGTTGTCTACCTGGACTTTAGTAAAGCCTTTGACAGTATCTCCCACACCATTCTCCTGGAGAAACTGGCGGCTCGTGGCTTAGACAGGTTTACTCTTCGCTGGGTGAGGAACTGGCTGGATGGCCGAGCCCAGAGAGTTGTGGTGAACGGCGTTAAATCCGGCTGGCGGCCGGTCACAAGCGGTGTTCCCCAGGGCTCGGTTCTGGGGCCGGTCTTGTTCAATATCTTTATAGATGATCTGGATGAGGGAATTGAGTGCTCCCTCAGTAAGTTTGCAGATGATAACAAGTTGGGTGGGAGTGTTGATCTGCTGGAGGGTAGGAGGGCTCTGCAGAGGGATCTGGACAGGCTGGATCGATGGGCAGAGGCCAACTGTATGAGATTTAATAAGGCCAAGTGCAGGGTCCTGCACTTTGGCCACAACAACCCCATGCAACGCTACAGGCTTGGGGAGGAGTGGCTGGAGAGCTGCCCGGCGGAAAGGGACCTGGGGGTGCTGGTTGACAGCCAGCTGAACATAAGCTGGCAGTGTGCCCAGGTGGCCAAGAAAGCCAACAGCATCCTGGCCTATATCAGGAATAGTGTGGCCAGCAGGAGTAGGGAAGTGATTGTGCCCCTGTACTCGGCACTGGTGAGGCCGCAGCTTGAATCCTGCGTTCAATTTTGGGCCCCTCACTACAAGAAGGATGTTGAGGTGCTGGAGCATGTCCAGAGAAGGGCAACGAAGCTGGTGAGGGGTCTGGAGCACAAGTCTTATGAGGAGCGGCTGAGGGAACTGGGGTTGTTTAGTCTGGAGAAGAGGAGGCTGAGGGGAGACCTTATCGCTCTCTACAACTACCTGAAAGGGGGTTGTGGCGACGAGGGTGTTGGTCTCTTCTCCCAAGTAACTAGTGATAGGACAAGAGGAAATGGCCTCAAGTTGCACCAGGGGAAAAATTGGATATTAGGAAAAATTTCTTCACTGAGAGGGTGGTCAGGCATTGGAACAGGCTGCCCAGGGAGGTGGTGGAGTCGCCATTTCTGGAAGTGTTCAAAAAACGTGTGGATGTGGCACTTCAGGACATGGTTTAGGGGACATGGTGGCGCTGGATTAATGGTTGGACTTGATGATCTTGAAGGTCCTTTCCAACCTAGTGATTCTGTGATTCTGTGATTCTGTAGCTGCACTACTGCTAAAATTAACACCTTTCTTTATGGCATCCCTCTTTAGAAAAATCTGTAAGTCATTGTTCGTGTTATAAGGCTCCAGACGAGTTGGAAAACCTGATATCCTTGAGTCAGTGTGAAGGTTTTGATCAGGTTTGGTGAAGCGTTCTCAGTTTTCACAATGTATTCACGCTGTTGGTGTAATTGCTGCTCAGAAACCACTGCCTTTATTTTCCTTGCTTGTGTTACCAGACTTCTTTTTAAATATACAACTGTGCAGTACATATGTTACAATTACATTTTACAGAGGGGAAGAAAAAGAGAGAGTGTTTGTACAAGAGTGCAGAGGTTGTAAGAATCTGAGAGATTCCAACAGGTTAGCTTTTTAGCTTGCAGTCAATTTTCCTACATGGAAAGTGTGGAAAGGATATAAGTGAATATATTAAATATAGACTGGTTTCTCAAAATTATTGCCATCATGGGGAGGCGGTGATTAAGTGTCTGATAAATTCTTCAAAATTTAGAAACCTAGTTCTGAAATTTCACTTCAAAGTGAATTTAATGATGGGCAGTGGACTAAAAGAAGGTCTACATTTATTCACTAATCAGGTGTTAAAATTTTAATATCTTCCACTATGAACAAACCTGAACAGACATCAGAGAGTGATAATTTTTCATCCTTGTTTACCTAAGCACAGCTGATGTGTAGCAGATATGTAGTAACCTCAAAATTCACCTCATTAAAAAAGCATTCAATTCAGCATTTGACTGCTACTTTCAGGTATATAAGAAGCTGATTGTGAGATGTTGTTATATCAATGATCAAAAAATTGATACAATTAAATTGTACTCTGTAAACATCTTTAAAAAATAAGTTCTTATAGATTTTTTCTTTACATACATACCATTGATCTGTGACTTTATCTACTACAACCTTTTTTTCTAACCCCTGCCACCACAAGGGTGTGCAAGTAACATCTACAGTATGCGGAGAGCAGGCAGTCAACTCCTGCACTCCCCATGGAGATCTCAAGCACAGTGAAGAATATTTTGCTGAAAATGCTACCAGATTAATTTTACCCATGTGAATAAATACTATGATGAATACAATCTTAAATTATTTTAAAAGGGGTTATGCACTCAGAGCTCCTTTAACAACTTGACATGCAGAACTGATTAACTCACTATATTGTGGCGCAAGACAGATTATCCTTTGAAAATTATGCATAGCTACTACTTTTATGCATAGCAAGAAGTTGGACAGGTGATACATTGACAAATCAATTAAGTGCAACCCATACTGGGGGAACATTAGAATGGAAGGTATGGATAGACTTAGAGAAACCATAAACTATAGGGGTAGAATCATATAGAATATGATTACTCCTCTGAAAGATCTTGGATGGTGTAAATAATGAAAGAACCTGCAGAAACTGTGTAGCAAAATTAAATTATAAGAGAACTTAATCTAAACACCAAGCTATATTTCCTGAGAAATCTAATAGTAGAATAGTTTATTAAGGGAAACTCTTTTGCTTGAGTCATTTAGAACGAGACTGGAGCAAAGACTGACATGGTAGTGGAAAAGATGATCTAACTCCTGTGATTCTGCGATTATTTTAACTAGAAATTTTTTGATTTTGTTGTGTTAGGGCACCTTTCCTTCATGGTGAGGCCTTAAAAACCTTGTACAGCTGTTGTCTGAGTTTCTCCTCTCTGGCACTCTGTGTAACTTAAATAACACTTAACACATGGCACTTGGAACATGCAGTGTTGGTGTAGCTGTTCTGCTCTTTTCAGCCACCACACCTCTACCAGCAATACTGTGCTCCAACTTTAGGCCTGGACAAAAAAGAAAAGGATCTGTACCTGTTTGCCACTTCATATTAGCTCTGCTTTAAAACATGGTCTAAAAATAAGTTGTGTTAATACATTTGGTATCTCAGAGGGGGAATGGATTAAGATTTAGGGGTTGATTTTTAATATTTGCCTCATTTTAGTGCCAGCCATCTGCTTCACATCAGCTTTACAAAAAGACCACTGTATTACTATTATACTAATAGTCAAGCATAAATGAATGCAGTAGGATGGATTTTGAGAAGTACTGAGTAAAAGTTACCCTAACTTCAAGAGCAACAGAGTGAAGCCAATACTGGGTGCTTTTGAAAGTCCTAACCAGCAAGTTTTGCAAGTATAGAACAATATACAATACTAGCTGTATTGTTGCTATGTAGTGGGAATACATGTAATTATATGCCAGTTTAATTCCATGCATGTGTTTCTGTTGAGTTTTTTAGAGTTTTGTCATGCCAAAGGCTGAAAAACGCTATTAAATGCACTACTCACTATTATGTTCCTTCGATTTCAGCTACACTGATGTTTATGTTTTCAGGGACAGGCCCGTGTTTTGGACAGTTAGCAGAAAGTAAGTACTAGAGACTCTGTTAGATCAACAACTTATTTTTCTGTTAGTTCTATTCTTCATGCCCAGCATTCTACTTTTCTAGGTCCTTCATTCTCTTGCAACTTCCCCAATGATGAACCTTGTCATTATGCTGGATAGGTATTTGAATAGAAAGAATCAAATACACCAAGGATGGGTTTGTCCTCCTATATGAAGGGAACACACCATAAAGCAAGTAGGTTTATCTTTTCTCAACATAGCTACTGCTATTGAAATAATGAAATCAATTCAACATATATAAGGAATGAAAGCTACTAGGAAATCAAGGGGGGAAAACAAAGATAAAAATGTTTTGAAAACTTAAATCTTGACTTCTGACAAAAGATATGAAGTATTAACTAAGCAGAAAATATGGTAAGAGTCTGTAAATAGATGAAGCATGTGAATACAAAGAGTACCGTGGAATCACTAGTGCTGTAGATAAGGGCATAACTATAAGTAACAGGATGCAACTGAAAGGGGGAGATGTAGACTGAACTTCAGGAAGAGACCCACTCGCCAGGAAGATGAACAGAAAAACTAAATAAGACCTTTTAGTTTCTAACTTGAATGATTTAAATAGGTGGATTTTTCACAGCACTTGCCTGCTCTGATTTATGGAGGATAGGCTGGCTGAGATTCAACTATATTTGTAAATAATAGTTTTGCTTTAGAAAGAAAATAACATATTCTGCAATTTATTAAATTTGTATTTTTGTATCGGTCATACTATAAGTAGACCTTTACATTAAAGACTTGTTTCAGCTACACAATTGGTACATTTTATTGCTCTTTTGTAGAATCATAGAATAGTTTGGGTTGGAAGGGATCTTTAGAGTTCATCTAGTCCAACCCCCTACAATGAGCAGGGACATATTCAACTAAATCAGATTGCATAGAGCCCCGTTCAGCCTGACCTTGAATCTTTCCAGGGATGGGGCATTTACCACCCCTCTGGGCAACCTGTGCCAGGGTTTCACCGCCCTCATTGTCAGAAATGTCTTCCTCATATTTAGTCAAAATCTACTCTTTTTTAGTTTAAAACAAGTACCCCTTGTCCTATCACAACAGACCCTGCTAAAAAATTCGTCCCTTTCTTATAAGTCCCTTTTAAGTACTGGAAGACTGCGATAACGTCTCCCTGGAGCCTTCTCTTCCCCAGGCTGAATTGCCCCAACTCTCTCAGACTCTCCTTATAACAGGGGTGTTCCATCCCTCTGATCATTTTTGTGGCCCTCCTCTGGACCTGCTCCAACTGGTCCATGTCTTTCCTGTGCTGAGGGCTCCAGAGCTGGACACAGAACTGCAGATGGGGTCTCACCAGACCCATGTCTAACAGCTATGGCAACTGTAAGCCATCATAACTGAGGCATAATAGTGTATATCTAATCTAGCTGATAGATTTGTTATATAACCATTTTGTTTTTACAACAATTACTTAAAATAGCAGATTGTTTCACTCTTTAGGAACTTCCCAGAATATATTGAGGAAAGGAAAATAGTCTTACAGGAGCTGTTTTGCCTCATATTCTTTAACACAATTTAAATTCACCTCAGTATATCAGAAGAGTTAAGATACATCTATTTTACTCATTACAGAGAAAGAAAAGCCTACTGTGATCTTTCACAATTTGTGTAGTCTCCCACTACTTATCAGACAGCTGCAAGAAACATTTCTGGGAGGAATCCTTTGAGAAGTGAGGCCACATTTTCCGGTGGCATTTAATTTTACATTTAAGCAATTATTTCATGCTAAGAAAAAAAATAAAAGCAACCCATCCCTGTGGATGCAACTAAGTAACTTTTAAATTGTGCAGGGGTGGGGCTCTATTACAAACAACAACAACAACAAAATTAAATGGATTTTGGCAGTTCTTTTGAGCATGAGGTACAAATAACATTGACTTGTGTCTGTGGTCTGTGATGGAGGCATGGCTATAGAAGCCACCACAGCTATCCCTTTGTATTTTGACTCCCTTAACTTAACTCTTTTAGTCTTAACTGTTTTAGTCTTCAACTGTATGACAACTAAGCCAAACTTTCTGGTGGTTCTATGCATATAGCCAGCCAAATGTACACTGAGGCACATACAGGGACCACACACACTATTTTAACTTGTAAGATTAACTGTACTTGACAGTTGCTTCATTTTTTGTCTTAGAACAAGACAATTTGAATTATTGGAGCTATTATTTTCAAATCAGTAAAGTACATTAGTAGTATTGCACTATACTAAGTGCAAGGTAAAGCCCAATTATTTCATATTTCCACTACTACAGAACATATTCCAAATAGATTTTTGAAACTCCCAAACACGACAAAACCACAGAGGCTTAAAATATTTCCTACTTTATCTCCTTTTATTCTCTGGCTGTCAAATCCTAATCTGCTACCAATCAAGTTCCATAACGTTACCCTGTAATCATATAGGAAAGTTTATAAATTGTGACTGACCATGACTGCAGCTGTACAGAGGTCTTAACATCCTTCTGATATCACTTACATTTACTGAGGTTCAGATTTACATGGTCTTACTCTCCGTCAGCTCCAGATGTACTTGTATGCTCCTGAAGGCAGAGGACAAGCAATCCATTATTTACAAAAATTGCACAACACAGGTAATTTTTTTAACTGCCTAAGTTGTCATCAAAGCATATGGGAAGATAATTTATTTCTTAAGAGAATTTTAAAATTAAAGGCAAAATCCTTTATGTAGCACCTTCTCCCATAGTAATCTGGTATACCTCTTTGTAGTGAGACATGCCATGCCAGATCCCATTGCTAAAACACCGAAACATGCTCAGCAACCTCCAAAAAGCATTAAGACTCCAAAAGTATGTCTAGACTATACACACTACATTATTTTAATAAAGTACAGTGGCATTACAAAACTAAACAGATCCTATTAGGAATAATTAGGATAGAAAATGTATGTCTCGTTCATATTGATAACATGCAATGTTTGGATCCAAAAAGTCTGGTAATCTGCCAAAGCAAAACCCAAAAGCATTAAAACTAGAGCCAGTTCTTTCTTGTAAACCTCTCACTGCTGCTGTGATCAGTCCCTTTATCCTACAAAGAACAGCCTTATACTCTTAATTTGAAATAGTATTTGTGAGTGTTACTCATCACAAACATAAAACAGCAGGTGGATTCTGAAAATGACCGGTTGCTATGATCAAAACACTTATCTGCTTTTATGGTATAAAACAAAGCTTCAGGCGTTTGAGTAATTGAAAATAGTTTTTCCCTGGCAAACTACAATGTAGATATATCAACTCTATTCTTGTAAAAAGTTGATTAAAACATATCTGCTGTATTTTAGCAGTTTTAGGTACTGGACTACCTGTTTAATGAAATGTATATCCAAGATAGACAGATTTAAATAGTTTTACAATGAAACCACAGAGCAAGAATATCTTTTCACTGCTAGACATTTTCAGGGAGTATGTGTGGAGAATGGATGTTTGCCAGGACTATCTGGAAGAACACAAAAAAATACAGCACCCAAGACAGACTGTTACTGTCACTTAAAAACAGACAATTTTTTATACCTGGAAAGGTGTCTGAGAAGTTGGTGACCAAGGACATCTAACACCACCTGCCTTCCGCCAGCAGACAAGATTCCCCACAATAAGTTCAGCTTTGTCAGGTCACTGACACTGACTAGTTTTAGCTATTACTTTCTTTCCTGTGCCTTTAACAAATGTGAAAGCACTCTACTTTTCCTTTTTCTCTTAAATAGTTTTATTTCTTTATTGCTGTATTATTTATGTCCACGTTAATTGATCAGATGAATATACAGAGCTATTTAAGCAATTTAAAAGTTGTTTTTCAATATGCAGGTCATTTGAAAATCACTCTCTGGTATTCTGTTCCTACTCTTCAAATATATTCCTAATTATTTTTGTGTGTGTGTAAATCACAATGTATTATAGCCATTATCATACTAGAAGAATATTTGATGTCAGTGTGGTCTTGTGTTTTTTGTAAGTACCGCACTTCAGAGTATTCTAATTTATCTTTCTATCCCTCATCGAATAGTTTTTAAGGAAAACTAATTGGACTGTTACATAGCTCTGATACTAACCTACAACAACTAACTAGCTTCTGGATTTTCCTCACAGGTCAGCAGTTTGCGACCATCTTTCACAACTTGCCTGTGTTTCCCTGTTGGCCTGAGGAAAGTAAATAGAAGGATGTCTGTATTTGATATTTCTTCCATTCAGAAATTCTCCAGATTCCATGAATGTGACTTGATGTCTGTTGTCAGGGGCTAATTCTCTCAGGCTTTCTTCATGACTGAAAATGATTAACAAGAATTTGATTAGTCTTGTCAAAATATACTGGAAAATAAAAATTAATTTGGGCTTTTTGCTGAGGTAATCAGTTCTACTGAAATGTTCTCAGTGCTATTTGTAATCTCCTGAACTTGTACATAAAGTAATTTGATAAATAACCACCATAGTGTTTTGGTGTATATCATAGAAGTGACGCTGTATGCTGCTCTAATCTTGAAAGCCCATCCCCAGATATGAATGGAGATTTGAGTGATTAGTTACATGGGGTTGTTTATGAGTATGACAAGCCGGGCTGGCTTGTGGCTTTATGGGAATAACAAAACACTGGGTGCCGTCTCAGTCATACATTCTGAAGTCAATTAAAGCCACACGCCATAGGTAAACAACTTTGGTATTTTCCAAATATTTTTCTAACAAATCAGATTCACATTTCATGTAAAGGTGTATTCAACAAGATGATACACATTGATGATGTCCTGTTATGGTAGTACTCATTTCAGTATCACCTCCCAGAGAGATGTTGTACTTGAAAATGTACCTGAAGCATGCTTCCTTACTGTGTTTTCCTGTCTCTTATGATGCTCATAACTTATAGGTGACAGTGCATAAATCAGTACTAGAGGGAAATATTTATTGCCTGTGATGTCTTGTTGGCTAATAGCAATGATATCTTGTGAAGAATGTATTACAGTGGGTTAAATCCTTGGAAGTATTTAATTTTCCTAGATGAACAAAGTGCTTTGTTTCTGGGGAAAAAAAAATACTTTGGTGCTGTAGAACTGTTGACACAAAAATACATTTCAACTCATCTTGATGGAGCTGCAGCTACCACATCAAGTTCATACTGAGATTTGTCTGTAGTTCTGACTGCAAGAGAGAGTAGAAGAGCCAGAGACTGCATTCTTAACAAAACACTTCGTAATGTTTCAGAACAAAGGAGAAGTCAGTGTTCACAAAAGCTCAAGCTTATTGAAGCAATAAAATAGCTAAAAAAAGCTTCATGCAAACACCAAATTCATCCCCAGGAAATGGTCAGATTTCATGGACTGCCTTTCTCAGTGTCTGGTATAGCTATTTCTTTGAGATTACATGGACCCTATCATTGTTTTTTAAAAAATTTGAACTGACATCAGAACTTCTACCAATCACTAACTACAGTGATTATATCCCTTATATATGACAGAAAGTCAGTCTAATCCTTCATGGGATGTAATGCAATCCTCATATAATACTGAAGTCTAAAGTTGCCAACATTTTATTTCTGAAAAGCTCCAAACTCACTCTTCCATTTTTCAACAGAGGATAGTTGTCATCATTGTTGCTTGATTCATAAACCTAGTACACTTGATAAAACTAGCTGGAATTGGTGTTTCTTGTAGGTGCATCTCAGGTGCTGTAACTCATTAAAGAAGATGAGAAAGTTGTGCCACTAAGCCATCATTATGCCTTTGTGATCCTGCATGTTTCAGTAGCTAAGCTAGTTTCCAACAGTTTAGTAACATGTCATCGATCATCAACATTGCAATAGCCTTCTTAAACTGCTCGATGGATGTCATGGCTACTTGGAATTTCTACAGCACCATGTAATTGTGCAGCTTCTGATCCTGGCCAATCAAAAAAAACCTGACTGTAATTTGGATTGGTCCAGGATGGTTTCCCACTTCATCTGGTACAGCCACTTCTATAGGGGGACCTCAGCAGATGCTGCTGAGTATCATCAGTTACTCAGTTGTTTGGTCTTTTGGATACATTCTCAATTTCTGATAGCTGACACTAGTTTCTGACTCAGCTTGTTATGGCTTCTAACCTGCAGATCTTATGTCTGTTCCTAAGTGTTGAGCAGGACTGAGTGAAGAGAAAGTATACGTACAGTAAGCCAGAACTTTCCACGGACAATACCAGATGGACGCCGCCATCTTATGGTCAGCGTTGGAGACAGGATACCAGTCTCAGCCCAAACACTGGAACCTTCCTTAGTCTGAACAAGTACCATTCCTATCTTTTTAAGAGCTCGTCACCTAATGGAATAATCTTTAATGCATGCACAGGTAAAAACTTCAATGAAAGTCAAATCCCTTTTAATGGCACCAGGCAGGCATTTGGAATGCTGTCTGAATGCTGCGGGTTGTCAGGTACGCATTTTCATCCCAACTAATTTCCATGTGAATGACTTGGGATAACTGAGAAACTAGAAATATAATGTCCTATAATAACAGGTCAGAAGAGTTTCAGCAGAACTGAAAATAAAATTTATGGATGTAAATAAAAAGTAATGTTCCTCCTGTACATTAAGCAAAATATGTGCACCCTCACTTTGGTTTCTCAGGAAAATCTTCCTTTTTCTAGATGAAAGAAATGGACTATGCCAGAGTGTTCCCTACTGCTTATGCTGTGGCTCACACAGCTCTCCTGTTTTCATTCTGCTTCTCTGCTGTGAAAGCCAGCACATGTGTGGCCACTCCTAGGGTGTGCTTGGCAAGCATCGGAGCACAGACGCCAAACTCTGGAATGCGTTTTTTCCAGCATCAATATATGGGACTGTAGCTGTCTTCCTGGCTGGATTTTTTTGTGCTGCTGGCTGGCTCCACATTTGGCTGACAAAACTACTGAAGGACTTGCCAACAGGACTGGTGTGAGGATTAGTCTGGTTTAGCTGTCCTAACCTTCAGGATGCCGTGATCTTTCAATTTCCCTTTCACAAAGGAAAAAAAAATCTTTTTTATGTTTGAGAACAAGATTCTAGAAACACTTTTTTTGTTTTAGAGACCCTTTTTCAAGTGACTTTTGTGGTTAAGGTAGAGGAAGTGCCATATTTATCTGAACTATTAAAACGCACACAGCAAACAAATTTCCCTGTGGAAATTCTGCTCATATTTTTTGAGCAGGCCATAGATTTATCAAGTTCCTTCCTTGACTTGCTAAATGGGAGAACTATATTGCTTTCTGCATTTCTTCAAGACTGAGTATCTTGAATATTTTTAAATTGGCAACAGGCAAACCAACTTATTTACATCTCTAAAACCAGCATGTAAGAACAAGTTACATGGTTCAATTTATGACAAAAGCAAGAATACGGGGAAGAGTACAAAAGAATACTGAGACAGAGATCTCTGTTTGCATCTTGAACAAATGTACCAATCCAAAATTCTTCCTGAATGTTTTATATGCATCAGATAATTGTGACAGAGAAGGAATATCAGGATTTGCCTGAGCTGCCAAGTAAATGTCACAGCCCAAAAGCAGGTTGAAGGTATTATATATAATACATAATTTATAATTTATATATATAAGCGACACCTTATTTCTTCATATAATATATATAATAGATAATAGATATAGTAAGTGACACCTTATTTCTTTGCATCTTGGCTGTATGACAGGTGTGTGGATGGTGTACATCCTGAAAATGGGCCAGCAGACAGCACTTCCCCACTACATTTTGGAGGTCTGAAAGGCATTGTAACTAATTGAGGCAGAAGCCATTATAATGTTCTTTTGGGGATGATGCAGTTCTGCACTGCCTGAATTCAGAAATATGCTTGTAAGCCATCATGTGTTCACTCCAGTACCTCTGGTTTCCAATTAAAAAGCATCTTTGGTACTAATTTCCGTAAGACCATCCATTGCTGAGCCTAGGCATGGGCTGAGAGGTGAATACCCTTGTCTCTTTCTTTGCGCTTTGATAAGTTCTCATGCATTTGGTGGCTTCAGTCCTTCCTGGAGCCCTGCCTGGGGTGGTGTTGCTCCATTCCCAGTGTGAAACAGACTACAATTCTCACAGACTGTTCCTCAATCTTTTTCAGAAGAATAAAAGTTGGGAAATGTTTCCATCAATGAATTGCCTGGAAAAAAAGAAAGGGAAAAAGATTAAGAAACCCAAATGTTCAAAAAGTGAAGAACAGTGAAAAAGATAGAGAAAATAGAAAAAAGGAAGTAGCAGAAACTGGCCCAGGGAGGGCTGTATTTAGACACAATCAGGTTTAAACCTTGTGATCTTATGTGCAAATCACACCACAGGAACATTTCAAAGCCAGGGCCTGTACTTTGGGCCCTATAGACCTTAAGACAACTGTGGAATGATGTACTACTTGACAAGTATTAGAGGGAAATGTAAATAGCTAGTGTTTTTCCAGAGGCAATGGCAAGGTGAGAACAGTGAAAAGTACAAAAAACTCACCCTACAATTACTTAAGACTATATAAATCTTCATCCATTTGTTACTAGAATGAAAGATTGTTCCTGGGAGAAAGAAAGGATCAAGTGGGATAAACATTTTAGAAAGATCTTTTACTTTCTATTTTCTTTTTCATGTCTGTCTGGAGAGGATAGGAAAAATAACAGAACCTTTTATGAATCAAAAGGCTTTAAAATAAGAAACTGAATTTAAAAAAAAAGGGGAGGGTGGAGCTTCCCTGGCATGGGAGAGGGATTTTATTCTTTTTAATGGCTTAAAAGAATGCAAGAAACTTTAAGGAGTTGTGAGGACAGAGGTGACATTTTATTTTATAGGGTATTCATTGTCATGTCTGTGGCTGGGGGCATGAAAAGTGGGTGCGCACTTTTGGGTAAACATCAAAAGTCTGGGAAGTTCTACTGGATCGTTCCAAAATTTTGCTTATCCAAACCAGTCTGGTTTGGAGGGGATAGCTCTGCTTGCAGTTCATTTCTGTTTCTTGTTGTGGTCAACAATAGGAAGCAGAGAGGAAAAAAGAAAAAAGAAAAAGAAAAAGATCACTAAATGTTTTAACAGCTTAAGAAATTTTGTTTTGATTTGCCTTTTGAGGTAAAGGTTCAACTCAGTTCTTTCTCTAAGTTAATCGGTTAAACCAAGACATAAACATACTGAGTATGCTAACTAGTGATGTTGTGTCTGCCTGGCTTAAGTATTGCAGTACCTATTTTTGGTCTATTCTGCTAACCAGATATATTTGACATATCTTTTCAGTAATTATAGTAAATTTTGAAGAAACTTAGTTAGGACAAATGTCAATAAAGTTCCATCCAGCTGCAGGCTGTGAATTCTTCACAAAATTGGTAAAAATCTTTCCACAGAGATCAAATATTGTCTCTCTGTGATCTGATGTAGGCTTCACAACCAAAAAAAACACGAAAGAAAATGTACTAGAACTGTTTTTAAGGGTACACCTGAATTTAACAAGTAATTCTCAAACACACAAAAAATATCTTTACAGATTTATGGCTGCACTAATTTCAAATAAAAATATAACTATGAAATTAGTCCAGTTATTTACTGGTGCATGATAGATTGTCCTGCATTTAGTCTAGGATTAATAAGCAGGTATATAGGCATATGAATTTTTAAAGTTTAAATGCAGTTACAGAGAATAGTGAGATTTTATTCTACGCCTCTAGAACTTTTGATGTAATTTTGATTTGCTTTATTTATCTACAAGATGGGAATTAAAAGCACTTTTACATATATACTAAGAAGCATGTGAGACAGGATGAACATGTCTAAGTCTTTAAAATTAGAGCCTAACAGGACATCTTTCTCCTGTTGTGAATTAGCTGGGAAATACACAAAATATCTTTCACTAGAACCCACCAGCTGATTAACTGACATAAGGCTTCATCGTGCACATTTTAAGTCTTGTCTATACTGGCAAAAAATCTGGCAGAGTTTAAGGTTGGAGTTTTTTGCTACAACTGTAGCAAATGAATTTCAATTTGCTTGTGCAATCTTGAAGAGTCCAGTGAGCATTTTTGAAATAATCATTTGACATGCATGTTGCAATGTGCCCATTTGTTGCTGGGCTTCCTGCATTCTGGGCTTTCTTCATGGAACTCTAGGAGCTGTGGTTAAATTTAGTATCTCTCAATACTTCTTTTCTGATAATACACAATTCAACATTTTTAAATGAGCCTGTGACATTTTGAAATTCTGTGACAATAGTATTGCTGAGTATGGCAGTCCTCAGTGTTGTTAAAATGAATTAATGTATTTCAGAATAATTGTCAACCATACAGACAAGTATCTTCAGATGAGTAAGAGGAATGGCAGACAGCCACTTGGTTTAATGCTGTGGTCTACAACAGTTCTGTTTGAAAAGCAGGAGCTGAGAACTAGCCAATTAGCCAGTTTACATTAAATTTCCTCAGGATGCTTAATTTATTTAAAACTGACACTGGTGGCATACATTGTGAGGATGTTGAATAGTGATGTCCGAGCTTCAAAATAAGGAAGGCTTTTGTGACAAAGAAGGGAATGAACTGTATAATGTTAATTATTATGAAAAAGTTATGCAATTCACTTGTTTCGTATCTGACTTTAAATCAGCAGGGATCCTTGTGGGATGAAACCATCAGCAAATTAACCATAAGTAATGATCATGACAAAACAAAATTTTGAGAGCTGAGCTAAGAATACCAAGAGTCATTGAGAATGCAGTGGGGATACTAGTAAATGGCAATTGTTAGCCTAACTTCTAAAGGACCAGAAAAGTCCATCCTCCTCATTCCTGAACAAAGAGTGGATAGAGTGTGAAGAGCTGTCTCTGAAGAATAGCCACAAGCAGGTTGAAGGCCAACTGTATCCTTGGCTGCATCAACAGAAGCATGGCCAGCAGGTCGAGGGAGGGGATTCTTCCCCTCTACTCCCCTCTGGTGAGACCCCACCTGCCGTACTGCATCCAGCTCTGGAGCCCTCAGCACAGGAATGACATGGACCTGTTGGAGCAGGTCCAGAGGAGGGCCACAAAAGAGATCAGGAACACCTCTCCTATGAGGACAGGCTGAGAGAGTTGGGGTTGTTCAGCCTGGAGAAGAGGAGGCTCTGGGGAGACCTTATTGCAGCCTTCCAGTAGTTAAAGGGGGCCTATAGGAAAGAGGGGGACAGACTTTTTAGCAGAGCCTGAGCAATAGGACAAGGGGTAATGGTTTTAGCCTAGAAGAGGGCAGATTTCAACTAGATATGAGGAAGAAATTTTTCACAATGAGGGTGGTGACACACTGGAACACATTGCCCAGAGAGGTGGTAGATGCCCCATCCCTGGAAACATTCAAGATCAGATTGGACAGGGCTCTGAGCAACCTGATCTAGTTGAATATGTCCCTGCTTATTGTAGGGGGTTGGACTAGATGACCTCTAAAGGTCCCTTCCAACCCAAACTATTCTATGATTGTATGATTTGATTCTATGTTTCCCAGCAATGCAATCCAAGGCAGTTCGGTTCGAACCGTTCAGAGACTTAGACTAGGGCTATGATACTGGACTCCAAATAGACTGCATTTCAGTCAAAATTTTGATTAAAAGGACTATATTAATTGGTGTAGAGTGCAGTGTACTATGCAGGCTTATGGAGTAGGAGAGAGGTGAAGCTTATGGTGGTGAAAGGAGTAACATAAGCAACAAATTAAAGCAACTGCGTCAAGCAGAAATGAACAACGCAGAGGGTAAGAACTGGTGTACCCAAAGTTATCCATTTATATAGTTACATACACATAAACACAGACTGTTTCACTGTCAAACTGAAGATGGCCAAACATGCCTAACTTTTACATAACTAAACTGAGATAAAAGCTATCCTTTGTGCTAAAAGAGAAATTCTAGCAAACAAATAAGCAAAACCCCAAACAAGGCCTTAAGCACATTTTGGGCAGCCCCACTGGAAGCCAAGAGCAACCCAAAAGGATGAAAATAACCACATATATAAATCCTTAAAAAAAATACTTCTAAGGGAAGGTGTGCATTATGTTCAAATAGTTATGAAAAAATATCTTACTGCATGTGACTGTGACTTTTGAAAATTATGTTCTTTTCAATGTTAACATGTTTATCTTGAACTACATTGAGACTGCACATTGGTAATTGTATGCTGCACCAAATTGTTTTCAGTCTTGGACTAGTATTAATGTGCATGGCAAAATAGAAGCATAAAGAAAGTGACGTCATTCAACTTGCTGCCAATAGGTCAACTTTTGAAAAAGACATAAGAAATAATACATATTCTTCTGATATTCAAATAACCTGTCAAAAAGTTTCATGCTGTTTTGAGTTCTGCTGTAATTGCATGATATTTACACCACACCTCAAAAACATTTGCAGTGCTGGTAAGAAGATGAAAATCAACATATAAAGGAATATAGGTTTAAAAGTAAGAAAAACCTTCTCTTTTATTGCTTTCAGTCTTCTAATAGCAGTTAAAATGATTGCTGAAAGAGAGATGCTAGAGGTTGCCAAAAGGAAATTCTTCAAAAGGAAATGTTGGTATTGGTAACAGTGGTGAGTGTACATTATTCAGAATTGCAATGGAAGGGATACTGATTTGATTTGGTTTGATTTACTTGGCTGAATGGAATTTTAAATTATAAATTATTAATTATTTATCTGTGCTGTATACCAATGAGTAAATGCAGTAGCATTCCTGATGTTACTATAAGTGATTTACAAAGCCTATAACAATTTATATTTTCTTTCCGTAGTATGAAGCATGGTGGGATTTTACAATACACAATTTAGTTTAGTTTTACTCTTACTTTACTTCTACTTTTACTTAACTGGAAAGCATCTAAACACTGCATAATTACTATACTGTGTGCCCAAGTAATCTGTGATTTTGTGATTGTGTAATATGCCACTAAACATTACACCTTTATATCCCTGAGTTGTGGTTCAGATGGGATACATTCTTCTTAAACATCCAGACAGTTTCTATTTAAAAGAAAATATAAACATTCAATTCTTTTCACAAGAGAGCAACTGTCTGCTTTTAGTACTCAGCATTCACAGGATATGTTCTAGGCCAAATCAGAAATCTTAAATCAAAATGCTATCTGTGGTATGAAGTGGTGGAGTTTATTTTTAATTATTTTCCTTTTTTTTTTTTGTTTGAGTGTTTGAGGTTTTTTTGGTAGATCACCCAGAAAGTTATCTATATGAGAGAGTAATTTACATTGTAATTTTTGTCCAAACTACAGTCACACAAAGAAAAACAAGTGTTAACAAAATTATGAAGAAAAAGGTAGATATTTTTCATAACATTTTCTATTTCTAGAATGCTAGAAATAAGCCTGAACTATCGTGGTTGGATCTCTTTTTCTTCCTGAAGATTTCCCACAGTTAGGAAAAGAAGGAGCCCTGCAGAATAATTCAGAAAAATTTGTACCTACACAATAATGGATTTTTTTGTGGCTCTGTCTACCTTTTTTTTTTTTCCAAGTGGAATAGTGGATTTTCAGAAACACAGATACTATTAACTGCTTCCTCAGGCAGTCAGGTTATCAGGGAAAATATAAACAATGGTAATAAATTCATAACGAAAAGATGGACAAGGACACCAAGCCTCATGTCTTCATTTTCCCAGCTCATACAGAAGCAAGAAGCTTCTCTTCTTTCTTCTCCTTCAAACCAGGAGGCAAAATCTGCTCCAGAATCGGTGCTTGAATATTTTCAGTTCATAACTGTAGAATTAGAGCAAGGCAGGAAAGCCACATGTTCTTCAAAACACTAAAGATTTGGGTAGAGAAAATGGTCTTTATTTGCTACTAGGTGTCCCTAGAAAAGCTGAATGGCTGTTTTGCGTGAGCTTGGTGAGGAATTGAGCCAAAATCAAAGTGTTTCTCTAATAGCATTGGAGCATGCAGTTCAGCCTATTTCCTAATGTGTGTCCATGAAATGGACTTCATCTCTTACAGTATTGATCATGACATTATCATGCAGATAAAGCCAGGCAGATAGAATGAATTTTGCTTATATCTATAACAATTATGGATTCTGTAATAATTACAAAATCGTAATAAGGAATGGAGATTATAATATGTAAATCTGTTGTCTACAAGGAATGTAAGATACGGATTTTTGTACATAGTATGTGCACCTGAGGTTATGCTGTCTTCTGGTTTTGGGATTTCTTTTTTTTTTTTTTTCAAATAGATGAACAGGCAGCTGAACACAGATGACTGGCTGAGAGAAATTAGAATTATTTTGCTTTCCAATTTTCATATCTATGACAGCCAGCAGCCAAAAAAAAAAAAAAAGAGAAGGATGCCAGATGTGTGTCCTAGAATGCTGATGTGAAAGAAACTTTGAAATGAATGTTGACATTTTGGCATTCAGGACATTGTTCTGACTGGGGTCTAAGTGGCAGAATGTCAACATTCTTCACTTCCTCCTAGTAAAATATTTGCTAGAAAGGGTAAATAAAGACTATAGCGTTTTTTCTTCACGTTAACTTGCTGACCCATCTGGATTTGTGTTTATATTCATTGGCATCACAGGCTTACCCTTCGAAGCAACCTGCTTTTATTTTCTATTTTCTAATGAAACCTCTGAAACATACAATGTTTTTCTAAGTACGACAATATTGTTTGACTATGGGAATAAGCTTTAATATAAAGTCAGAAAATACTAGAATACTGTCCAGTTGAATCTGTAGGATGCTAATGTGAAAGCAGGTGAAATATGGAGTCATATGGCACATACATACAAAAATGTTTACATTGTTGTCTATAGGCAAAGAACTTTTCAGCTGCAACTGCTGGACTCAGTAAATAAGAATAGGTATCTAATTCCTTTACATCTACAGTCAATATTGGTCCTCTGACCTAGACTGGCTGATGGGGAAAACACACAAAAGTGTTTCACACAATTCACTAATGACACCACGTCTCCAGATCTCACAAGACCTTGGCAGCAGTTTTCAAACAGCAGCTCCTTTTTTACCCAGTTAACAGTGCACTGAAACAGCAATGAGAGTTCTCATGAAACGATCACTTCATAACAGATAATCAGGACACCACAAACTAACAAGCTACCACCAGCAGATCAAAGGCTACCTCACTGTGAGGTTCAAAAGAAAAACCAAACGAGGTAATGTTCAATATGAGGTCACGGTATCAAGTATTACTGCATTCCAAACTTGCTAAATGTTTTGGTTTTGGAGCCACTGTATGTACCCTGGACTAGAATGGTTTAACCTGACATGCGCTGGAGGAACGTGCACTGATATCCACATACTGCTTTGATAAACTATATCACATGGAACAAAATACAAAGCAACCTCACTGAGCCACTGTATATAAAGTAATGAAAGGAAACAGTCATGTGTCCTGACTACTAATTTAGGTTGCATAAGTTATGACGAAGGCATTCAAGGTTTTAAAAAGAAGGGCTTTCCTAAACAAATTTTATCTGTGTTATCTGTTAATGTGTCTTTACACATCTAGTAAAATAGTGAATAAAATTACTTATTCTCAATTTGTTATACCAAAATTAAGGTCACTCGAAGTGGAAACTCTAAAAAAGGGGTATGGTTGCAGAGAATCAAAACTAACTTTTAACAGAAGACTTAGTTTAACAAATACTCGGAAAGACTGAAGTGTTTGAGAGAATGTAAAACAAAAAGAAAGATGACAACTCTTTTACCTGAGAGTAGATTTGTGTATGGCCATATGGAAGCTCTGCCGAGCTCAAAGCAGTAACTGATCAATGTATGAAACTCTCTCTAACCTGAAAGACAGGACAGAAATACCAGAGGGATTTGAAATGTGTGTTTCTACAAAGTAATGAAAGGCCTGGAGTCTGTTTCTGTGATTTTTATATAATGCCTTTTCTACTAGACAATGTGGTACAATTTGGCTCAATTTGGCTGTTAGAAAGACCAGTGACTTTGCTGAACAAAAGCAAGTCTTTCATTACCTTCGTTTTTAACAAATAAATTTTCAGAGCACCAAGCAGAAATTCATATCTGGTTTTAAATATTATAGCATGCGCTTAAATGCATGCTATAAATGCAAGTCTTCTGTTGTTTCATTTAGTGATATTTCAAATACTTGAATTTGATATGTGAAGAAGCCACCTAACCTTGGTTCACACTAAACATGTTCATAAGTGCTCAGATTGGTGTATTTTGAGTTTATAGTTAATCACAGCAGTAGAATTTCTACTCCTTGGGAAATGATGAAAAAAGTAAGACTTTTTTAGTGACTGTGTAGCTCGAGGTAATAAGTCAAGCAAATGCAGAAGAGTAGACATATTTGCATTATCCACAGAATCATTTGGAAGCTATAATCTACTGGTTTATATAGATTTATATAACTCCTTTTCAAGAAAATGCTCATAATTTAGGCATAATTACAGTTTCTTATGCCAGTTTATTTTTCATTATAAAGTCAAACAAACCCCTCTCACTTTTCCTGGCAGAACTAAGCTTTGTCTCAGGCAGTTGCTGCTCATTGTCATGCAGTTTAACCCAGATGTATCCTTCAGACTGAGACCAAACATAGAGAAAATCCCTTACCTAAAGCAAGCCTTTGACTGTCCACAGCTATGGTGCTCTAACTTCAGACCAACAAGGTGTTACTGAATTTGTAACTTTTTATGATATGAGGCTTACTCCATCAGATACTGATTAATTTCAACCTTAAAAAGGACCAATTGTAAAAGTGCTTTTTTCTTCTATTGCAGAAAACAAATCCTATCACTTGTTTCTTTTTTCCTTCAATCTTCTGAGTTGTGTTTTCAAGAGAGCAAAAAACAAAAAAGAATCTTGCAACTAAATCTGTATATTGACTATTATATTTCAGTGATTGTAAGAGCTTTTGGTTGAAATCCCGTACACCTGATGTGCACTTACATAGCAGGTAGCATGACTGAAAATTACTAACAGAGAGGTCTTCCAAACCTTGCAATATTAGAAGTAATAATAAGAATGCAGTAAAAAATAATTTAGAAAAGCCAAAATTTTCTCAGTTATTTTGAGCTTCACTCCAAGGTATATCTGCCTCCACCATTAGCTTAGTGTAAAGCTATCAATATATTTGATAAACAATACAATAAAAAAAACCTTGCTTTATTGGCAAATAGGAATAAACAACCCTGTAATGGTAAGGTGGTTACTGATTTTTTGTCAAAACTTGGACCCTCATAACAAATCCATGCAATATTCAAACAAAAACAATAAAACTAATCCTGCAATTCCACTTTGAGATAAAATTTATTGAGAAGAAAAATATGGTATGTGAAAGATCTTTTTGTTGTAGACAGTAACATTATTGGCTTATTCAGTTACTGACTACAAATAGTCATCTGACTGAAGTCTTTTTTCTTTTCCATTCCCAAGATACTTCTTATGGCATTTTAATGTGCTTAATGTACATGTGTATATGTTTTTGTATAAAAATTAGTAATATGCTGCTGGGGTCTGTTTATTTTACATGTGTATATTTATATGAGAAATTTTTTAGTTATTAAACTTCATGTCAGTGAAAAATTATCTTCCCAGTACATTTTTATACAGTAGATCTTATATTATTGTTATAGTCAGAAAAGTGACTGTAAAAATGGTTCTGTTTATGAGTGTACCAATTCCTGTGTGTCTTCAAGTCAGTGGGAAGCTATAGTAATGGCTCTGTAGTTAAGGAGTATATTTTGCAGATTTTACTCTAGGGACACCAGCGTCTATTTTCTAAAATGCTTTCGCTTGAAAGAATTCCAGCTTAGCATAAACCTATATTTCAATTTATTAGCAGCACCCTAGTCATCAATATAAGACACTTCATACTTCGGTCATCTTGATTCAAAGACAGTGAGATTCGTTACATCTGCTAACTGTGTAGCAATGGAATGTTATGGCCCTAGAATTGTAAAGAGACTAGGAGCTTATTTCTCTTCCTATGGAGTAACCAGCATGGCATGTGGGAGATAGATAGGCAGTACAATACACACAGGGAGACTTTTCCCATTTGCCAGCCTTGATTTAAGGCAAAAAAAACCCATAAAGAATTCAAAAAAATCAGACAATCCTCAGTCTTAGACAAAGGGAAAATTGAGAGCCAACTGGACTCTCACTGAGTGCCAAAGGAAGAAAATTTCACTGCCACTCACAAGTGAACGACAGCTGACTCTTGGCCTGGCTCCTACTCAGGTATAAAGTTTCCAAGGACTGGAGTCTGAAGACAATTTTTTTTTCTCACATAAATGTCTTTTTCTACCATAGCAGAAAACCAATTTGGGCACCTATATGAGTTAAATTATTAGTTACTTATAGCGGAACATCTACTTTAGGTAAGGGTTACATTTTTGCATTTTATTGTAGTAGGTTTTGTATTGGCTTTGTTACTGCTCTCTTCGGACTCCTTAGGAATGCCACAGATTATGATTTTTTTCTTGTTTCATTCTTGTCTTGTTTTTTGCACACTAGTTTGTTTCTTTTAGTAACTATCACTACATGGCTGTTGGACATTGTAAGCAAAAACTTTAAATACAGCATTTGTTTGAATGTATGCAACAGGAGCTGCAATGTTTTTAAAATGATCACAAAGTACAAGTGACAAGTATCTTTAATGTACAGATACAGAGATACAGCTGTATAAAGATATATGTGCAGCTCTTTTACTCATGGTACCTTAAAATACTGTGTTAGAAATCACAGCTGAAGACCTTTTAACACTTGCTAAGCATCCTACCTTTTTTAGACTCACCTCCTGAAGGACAATTAGAATCACTAATCTGATCAGGTTAATGTCTCTCCTGGTGACCACAGTGTGGGCTGAAGTGAAATAATTGTCTCTGTAACCTTGCTGTGCTTTTTGTAGCTCTACCTCACTGGCTGCCTGTCCCTTGTCTTGATGCTAAAGGTGGAACAATTCGCTCAGATTTGTCTGAATATCCTTCCCGTCTGTAGAGCAGAGATATAAAAGAGGCTGAAATAGATACCGAAAAAAATCAACAGTGGCAAAATTGGACATGGGTGATGTTAGAGCACTTGTGAACTAGAGAGACTACAAAACCACAAAAAAAAAAAAAAAAAAAAAGCCCATGGGGAGAGCTACTCTTTTGATGAAAGGAAAATTTAATGGCTTACTGACTTCTCCAGAGAGACAGAGTTACTCTCTATTAAAAAGATGTTAACCCAAGCCCAAAGAATGCTGCAGAAAAATGATGAAACAGAGACATGGACATGCACACAGGATTTATTTTCAGTTATGTACTTCTTATTTTTAATAGCAGTGAGCAAATTGTTTTACAGTTGTATACAAAATCTGCATGCTTTACAGATTCTTCACATGTGCTCCTAAACGTCCACAATATTGACTACAATACTGTCATGTTGAAAAGTGCTGTTTAGACTATGAAAAAGCATAGGAGTAAGCAGTGATCTTACAGGTCAGAGCAAGCTGGTGCCACTTCTGTGATAAGACAACAGACAGTCTGTACTCCAAATATGTGGGAGAAGAAAGTGCTTCAGCACATTTAGAGCAAGTCCACATGATCTCTGCAGACCAACCAAGTCTCTGCCTGCGCTTCAACTCAACTGGATGCCAGCCAGCTCTCAATTGGAAACTGCTGTGAGCACAGTGCTATGCCCAAGTTAATAAGTCTTGCTGAGAGACTGACTTCAAGCCCAGAGCTGGATCACAACTGGCAGACAGAGCAGTTTAATTCTGTCTGCAGAAGACTGAGCAGACATAGCTTTAGGGTAAAGGAAATCTGAGGTTATACAAAATCTGTGGATTAGGATTTTGCACAGCATAGCTCCCTAGTGGGAGCTCCAAGAAAGGGAACACTACCCAGACTGGCATAAACTCTCTAAAGCCTGCTAAGAGCCAGATAGATTTGTAAAATACTTGGGAGAGCTGAATTGGGACATCTCTGTGTGCCCTCTACAGATTGATCAATCACAACTATTTCTTGGAATGTATTTTCCCACTTAGGATAGGTCTAAAATAGATACAAGAACACATATATTTAATATGAATCCCAGGGCCCTACATAGAAGTTTCTATTATCTATTTGTTTGTGTGTACATATAGTGGGTTTTCCATTTATAATACTTGTTTAATGAACTATGAACATTTATTACAATAGTGTATTTTGATACAAACTACAATAAAATGTCAAAAATACTGACAAAACACATCTTTTTATTTAAAAATGTTTAAACACATCTAAAATAACTGATTAAAACTTACCTGAAAACTAGTTGCAGTCATGGAAAGATGGCTGGTCATGGCCATGACCCATAGAAATTTTTGTACCTGATAACAAACAGTCATACCTGCTTTGAATTTTCTTCTCAGTACATTACCTTATTTAAGACTGTATGTTAAAAAATTATTTTTTTCCCTGTACATTTCATGCTGAAATTGTAGCTGTCTTATAAAATATGCCTTTTCATCACCAAGCACTTCACTTTTGAAGTATGTTCAGCATGCTTGATGAAGTTATAATTTCAGAATTTACCATGCTGTCCACTTTCTTTTAATGAACTACACTGATGTTGAAAAGGCAAATCGATATACTTTTTTTATGGAGGAATGTAGTTGTCTACTGAAAGGTCCATCTTTGAGGGAATAACACAAGTGCTATTGAATGCCAGAAAGGACACTATCAACTGATGGGCTGGAGAAAGTTCCCCGAGGTCCAGAAAAGCTGAAGAGAAATACTTTTGAGTTCCACTGTAGCACTGGGAATAAAAGCTGAAAGACAACTTTACATGCAGACCACAGTACTGAGGCAAGACATGGCTTAAAGAAGAAAGCAGAATTGTGTGTATCCTAAGTCTGTAGGAATTGTGTGGCTAAGATCAGTTTATGGGGCAGGGTAGGGCAGGAGTATATTTGTTTTGAATTTCTGCAATTTCTTGCTGAAGTAACAACAGAATTTATTTCTGAAATAATGAATGGAAACATCTATTTTGAAGACATTATTTTAGCGAAGAATGAGTGAAGCATAACCAATATGATTCATCCCAAACACACAAGGTTAAAATAAGGCCAGTATAACTAAAACTGGTACCAGATGTGAAAAAAATGGCTATTCAAGAAAATGTTAAAAAAAGTCAAATGATACAACTCAGGAGCTTTAAGATAAGAGTTAAGCCTGTATTGATCAAAGTGGTAGTTTCTTCAACATAGTTTAATGACTCAACAGACATGTCATAATTTTAGCGGCTTTTTTTCTTAGGAATATTTACAGCTCATAACTAAGCGTTGAAGATCTCTGGAAAACTTCCAACATTGCATTTTACAATTAGGCCTGTACAAGGCTGGGTATATTCAGCTTGACCCAAAGACTCAATTTTAATATGAAGTAAAAAAACCCTAAGGTTTGGGTAAACAAATTTGAGTGGATTGAAAACTGGCCAAATGGCCAGGTGCAGAGGGGGTGATCAGTGGCCTAAGGTCTAGTTGGAGGCCAGTAACTAGTGGTGTACCCCGTCTCCATACCAGGTCCAGTCCTCTTCAAAACCTTCAGTAATGATTTGGATGGTGAGGCAGGGTCTACCTGAAGCAAGTTTGCAGATGACACAAAAATGGGAGGAGAGGCTGTTACACCAGAGGGTCATGCTGCCAACCAGTGGGACCTCAACAGACTAGAGAGGTAGGCCAACAAGAACCTCATGAAGTTCAACATGGAGAAGTGCAAATTCCTGCACCTGGGTAAGATCAACCCCATGCACAATATATGCTGGGGGCCACTCAGCTGGAAAACAGCTTGACAGAAAAGGACCTGGGGCTGGACATGACTAGCAATGTGCTCTTGCAGTAAAGAAGGATATTTGTTGACACTCCACAAGAGGAGGAGTGTCACAAGCAGATCAAGGGTGATGATCCTTCCCCTCTCCTCAACATGGTGAGGACAGACATGGAGTACTGTGCCCAGTTTTGTACTCCCCAGTGCAATAGAGACATGGACATACTGGAGAGAGTCCAGTAAATAGACACAATGTAGATTAAGGAGCATCTCTTTTGAGGAAAGGCTGAGTGAGCTGGGACTGGAGCCTGGAGAAGAGAAGGCTCAAGGGATCTCATCAAAGTATATAAGAATTTAAAATTTTTGTTCCTAGTTGAAGCTTTCTGCTCACTCTTGATGAGTTAAATGGAGACTTAGTGGCAGGAAAGCTTTAGCATGATCAGCAAAAAGGCACTAATATCAACACCCAGTGCTCTCCCTTCACAATCTCTGCTGGATCCTTACATATAATATTATCTTATAGAAATGACATAATCCTCACTTCCAATTCTCTCTACACACTCATCAAATCCACTCCTGATTCACAGAGGCTTCAAATGCACTCACAGTGGAGTAAATATTGGTTTTCTTAGAACTACACTTCTGAACAGAAGGCAGAATATGATTGTTGATGAACTTATGGTGCTCATTCAGCAGGTCTACTGTATCTTAAACATAGAAACCACTTGCCTGTACTGGAGTAAGACAGTGACCAGATGCTACAAACTTTCCTCCTGTGTTTCAGTGGCATTTGGCTCAGAACCACTGATGGACACAATATTAGTAGGTAAGAAGTCCAGTTTGTGATTACCACTGAAACTGGATAAAGAGCTTCAAGAACTACCAAGGAAGCAACCTGTAAGAAAGAAGAAATGTAAAGTTAAAAGAAAATATAAAAAGGAAATGAAAATGGAAAAAAGTAATGGACACAGGAAAAACAGGAGAAGGGGAGCCCTACACAAGTGAAATTCATTTCACTTTATTTCAGCTGTTTACCATGCAGATGTCCACATTGCATGTCTATATTCCTTGTACAGACAAGAGAGAGGTTGTGATAATCCTGCCAGTGCAGGATTATCCTAGGCTGACATTGATTTGGCCAGTGTAGGAGTCCACTTTGGGATGAGATGAATCACAGAAAAATTTCACTCCCAACACTGGTTACCTGTCCATGGTGAGAAATTATTACTTGTTCAGGAGCCACCACAGATACACTCACGAAGTCAGATGAATCCAGATGCTATTTGCTGATCCCAACGGTGTTTAGTTGCCAAAGAGAACAGCTGCAAGATTAGGGGATCTTGGGATTAGAGGGCATCTCTCTCAGTGTTCTGAGCCTACATACTTCTTTCTCTTCTCTTGATAAACACTTTCTGCAGACCTGTGTGTATCCTAAATATGGAAGTCCCTAATGCTGACAGAGACCAGGAATTATTTTACAATTTCTGAAGAAAGAGTATGGGGAGATGGGAGAAAGAAAGGATAAAACATTGAACAAGTGCAGGAGCAATATAGACAGTAGTGAAAATAGCATTTCCTCTCTGCTTTTCCCTCCTTCCCTTTAAGATTCTGGGGCACTGCAAAAAAAAAAGTAGAGAACAATGCAAAAAAAAAGAAACACATAAATTCCACCCAGTAGCTCCGGAATCTCAGCCTGTCCATTTTCCCCTCTAAGAAGTATTGGCCTCCTCTTTTTCTTGCAAAAACAAAACTTCTGAATAAACATAATGAAAAGAGTTCATGCACCTAAGCTACTATGCAGAAAATAAAGTTACAAAAACATATTTATTTTGCTGGTCCTGGTGTTTTGCCTTGTGACCCAAATGGGATTTATTGGCTGCTGTCTGTATCTGGGAGTGGGAAGGGCAGATATAAATAGCTAATCTATTTCTCAGGGTCTCCCTGATAATATTTCAAAAATTCTATTTCAAAATCCTTTTTAGAACTACCAGTTTAACTCTGGGAATGACAAAGTGATCACTATCTGGGTGGCTGCAGACAGCATGATAAAGCACCTGCAAAATTCATGATGCACTGAAACACCAGGCGTGAAACTGAATTCATAGCCAGGTGTCACTTTTGCTTTTAGAAACAGAAGAAGTGATAAAGCTGATGTGGCTTGCTCAGTCTCCAAGGAACATCTTAAAGTACATTCAAAGCAAGAGAATACACAACTGGATGGTTGTAATTCAGAAACTGCATGTGTAAAAAACAACGCTGCTCCAGAGGAAAACATCACTGTTTCAGAGAGTGAACAAAAGTCATGCACATAAGGCACTGCTTCATTCAGGAATGATGAAATATCTAAATCCCCTGTTGTACTTGAAGCAAAAATTTTTCAGGCTGTGGTATGTTGTGTTGGACATGATAGAACTGTTTATATAATATCAAAATCATTCAGTAAGATTACACAGAAAAAAATATGTTTATGTCTATGAATCTGATAGCTTTGGTATAACAGAATATACCAGATATGTGTTCTAGTATACATGTTCTGTATCAGAGCGCAGTTCCGGCGGTGATGAGGCCTTTGGTATGTGTGGGGAGGGGTGTGTGCCCATGCATCCCTTGGCAGGCAGTGGTGGGGAGAGGTCCTTCAGCTTCCTGGCGGAGGAAACCCAAATCCCCAGGAGCCCTGTCCTTACACCCATCAAATTAAGATCACAAAAATTAAAACCTGATAGCATGTGTGACTACTTTTTTAGGCTTGGCGTATAGAAGCCCGTCATGCTGAACAACAATTTTGATGGGTGTTTTCCCAAGGCACAGAGATATGTACATTGTATGTATCCAACGATAGCAGTATGTAGAATATGAGACACACCATTTATGGTAGGCTTTTTCACCAGAGTTCTAAGATGCAGGTAAAAATGTCTTCCCTGAAACTGAATTAGGAAATTCAACTGAATTCTAAAACTTGTTAAAAACTCCTAAGAAATAGATAACAGTGCCATCATAACTCATTGCAGAAAGGAAGAAGCATAGGCAGGTGAAGCCCACACAGATGTAAAAGAATACTTGGCTTTAAAATGTTAATTGCCGTATTTATACTTCTCCTCCTCCCAAATATTGCTTTGCTGGAAGGCTCTGTAGTATTGCCATAGGACCACACAGAAGTGGTGAGTATGTGCTTGGGGCATCCAGAACAAATTACAAAGTACTTTTTCAACCCTGGGCACAAGGTCATTGAAATATAATGACAGAAAATTGCCTTAATTCAGTTCAAATGATTGGCCTGATTTCTGAGAAGATACATGGTTTTAACAGTTATGTTGGAAGATTATGAAGTTGCAGATTTCATGGTGATTCCCCCAGCCCATCTGTTTTGAAAAGGTCACAGAATGAGATGATACTTCTGGGGCTGTGTTAACATTATTCTGTGGGGAAGTCGCTGAAGAAAATGAAAGTGATCTTTACAATACTGCTGCATTCTTCCAAGTTTTCTTTGGCATCTTTGTTTCAAGGAATTTACAGGCAACTTATAAAGATACAGAAATACTGCATGAAATTGCATGCAGAGTTTTGTATCACTATTTGCTGCGTAATGTACTTATTATGCTAAGTAATTGATGTGTCTGTAAATGAGAGTCAGATTTTATACATTAAAATGATGAAATGACTCAGTTTCTGTTGAGAGCTGCAAGATGAAGTTGCACCAGGGGAGGTTTACATTGGATATTAGGAAAAATTTCTTTACTGAAAGAGCGGTCAAGCATTGGAACAGGCTGCCCAGGGAAATGATAAAGTCACCATCACTGGAGGTGTTAAAAAAATGTGTAGACGTGGCATTATGGGACATGGTTTAGTGAGCATGGTTGTGTTGGGTTGACAGTTGGAATTGATGATCTTAGACGTCTTTTCCAACCTTAATGATTCTATGATTCTATGGTATTTTTTAGAGGACTAACTGAAATATTTTTTAAAAGTTGGGTGTGTGTTTTAATTGGCAAACACATTCCAAGTTATACTGATCAATGCAGATACAGTTTTAAAAGGGATAAAAGTGCACGATAAATCACTAGTCAATACCTCTTAGGAGATATGATGAAATGTTTGTAGGAATGAAGATGCTTTCATTTCTGCTTGTTTTTATGCCTTCAGGTTCTGCTTGGACATATGCACTTCTGGAATACTGGACTTTCTCACCATGATGAACAAAACCAATAAAAATATTTTTTTACACTGATTACAGACAGGTAGAGAATTCCAGTCAAGTGTTTCCATATAATGAATAAGGATAAGACAAGCCACAGCAACTAATTCAGAAAATCTCAAAAATCTCATTTTTCATTTTTTAAGGAGGACAGAAGTGAGCTTTCTTGCATGAATACACTTCGTATTAAGCAAAATCTAAACCTCTAGGCATATGTCCATAATCCATTTCTCCATTCCATCACTGTCCTTGCAAAAATACGAGAAATCATGATCTTTTACTACTTTTGTTCATGCTGTGGGAGTTAAAGTCCTCAAGAGCATCAGGAACAGAGACATTTTTGTCAGTTTTCTGATTTACAAAAGTTACTCATCCTAGAATGGGAGTTACATGGCATATACCTAGATCTTGCAGAGAAGTTGTGCTTCAGTAATTAATTGCTGGAATTAGCTAATTCCGTGCTACTTTGCTTTCTTTTTCTAATCAGAGGTACCCATTAAGGGAAGTTCTTTTCTACTTATCCTCAGGACCAAGCTGGTAACTTTATTATTCAATTAGTCATGATAATACATAATACTACATACAATAAGGGTATGTTTGAGGCACAAAAAAGTGTCTGTTGAGGTCAGGAAAATCTTTTCACTAGGTCTAAGTCAACTGCCAAACTGTCAAATCAGGATCTCTGCAAAATTTTGGTTTGGTAACAACTTTCACTTGAGAGACTGCATTAAGTATTTTGTGTCTGGAAGTCTCAAATCAATCATAATGTGTTGCTCTGGCCTGGAAGTTCCTGTTTCAACTTCCTGAATGTACCCAAATGTTCTGTGAGTAAGCCCTGAGAAAACACTGAATTAACTTTGATCCTGGTGTCATACCTCTACTCCTCAGAAATTTGCTTCACATCACTCCTGTAAGCATTTAAGCAAATGCACTAAACAAAGTATTTATAAGCGTATGCCTCTTAAGCAAGGCTTATCATGTCAAAGGCACTTGAACTTGTATTTAGCTCTGTTGATCACGGATCAAGAATGCGATGTTGAATTAGGAATGTACAGTCCTTCTTTGTCTGGCTCTCAGCAGTGGGAAGTATTTCACAGTCAGAGACGGGATGACCTTCCTGTCCTACAGTCAATGGCCTACCTTGTACAGCTAGTGGAGGTATTGTCAAAACCCTTGAGAGATCTCAGCTAACAACTAATATTTTGCTGTTATAAATAGTGTTGAAGGTATGTCTTTCATGAAGTGCAGTTAGCCATTCCAAGAGTACCTGCTCGTGTTTTATTTAAAAGCAAATCAAATATTTGCATAAAACTTGCATGAAATTGAAATACAAGTTCAGTTCACCCATTGGCAGCTTTAATTTGTACTGGTTAGGTGTGTTGGTTATTTTACTTTCTGGCTCATTTAAAGAACTTCAAAATGCAAAGAACAAGTGCTGACTCTTGGTGTGAGGCATAATTTCTTGTATTATTGATGGAAATACGCAGTAAGTGTTGACTTTAAAACATCTGAGAGTAAACTCAAATATTTCCATCTCTTTATTACAGAAATACTGTAGTACTCCATTGCAATAACAGACCAAATAGTATGCCAAGCAAGTAACTACTGTAACTACATTAGCATACTGTTTCTTGCAGCAAAAAGGCGACAAGTATGGAAACTATTACAGAAAGCTTCTTTTGTCTCTCTTACTGAAAAATAGGTGCATAGCACTTGGCCTGCTCACCAGAGAGCAGCATTTTGTCATTCT
The DNA here is from genome assembly GCF_964289735.1 of Phaethon aethereus. Lineage (NCBI taxonomy): Eukaryota > Metazoa > Chordata > Aves > Phaethontiformes > Phaethontidae > Phaethon > Phaethon aethereus. The sequence goes on along the minus strand of NC_138577.1, from coordinate 54,204,552 downwards.
GCACAGTACCACTGGCTATGGCCCACGGCTGTAAGCACAGCAAACAGAACTGCAATGTTATTCCCTTCATGGGCTTCCTTTTCCTATGCGTCATGACTGGTTTTGTCAGGCATTGAAACGTAAGTGGTTTCTTAGTCTCTTAAGGTAGCACTTAAGTGAGTCCCTTACATGCACTTAAGTGAAAGACTGGACATTTAAAGTAAGGAACTTTCACATACACATACCTTTGCCCCTGTGATCCTGACACTAATCCACAGGGGTATATCTGGTGCCATGGGGTGCTTCACTGACAGCAGTGGTATCAAGACTGCTTCTGCAGGGTGGAGGCCTGACACTGCAAAGATACTGCTGCTGAATCTATGTGCTAATATTAAGGAAAAGTAAGCAAAGCCATGTGGCTTTGGATTGAATGAATTTCCAGCATTTTTTTCCAGGAGGTTGTTCCATCTCTTTCTGAATTCTGAATTTCACATTGAAATTTAAGGTTAGAGGAATGAGAACTGAGACAGAATGTAAGTGAGGATCAAAAGGTGAAGCTTTTCTGTGACTACCATTGCTCTGATTTTTCAGAAACTCCAGGTTACTCCAGTGACAAATATTGCCTCCAGCCTGGACAGCACTTTCAAGCCTCCTTAGATAAAAGCTGACTGTGTGAGAGTCCAAAGCCCGTAATATACCCTGAAGTTTTATCCTGATAGAGAATAAATTTGATGTATTTACTCCACTATTAGAGGAACAGAAACAAAAATACTGTCAGAATCCTTTACTCTACTCAAATCCAACTGGTTTTCAAGTTTAACTGTCCAACCCTTCAATATTTTCCTAGCTGTATTTTTCTGTAAGAAGGTATTTATAATTTCCTGTCAGAGAGATGCTGTGAGTAAATCTCTTAGAGAAGCTAACCTTTTCACCGTGTTTTCTCTTGATGGTCTTTTGATATACTGTCAGGTAAATGAAAACTCATTCAGGATTCAGGAGAAAAAATTCTCCCCCACATCTCAGCCTTGCACAAATTTGCAGCTCCAATTCCAGGACAAAAAAATGTTCCCATGAATGCAAATACAGAAGCCCTTAACAGAATAACCCAAGGCTTAATTTGTCACTAGCTAGTATTTGAAGGGGATGTATTAATATACAAATCAAGACTTCTCAGAAAATTCTCTGCATTGTGAGATAGATGATAAGGTACAATGATGAGACAAAAGAGTCAGTGTAATATTGAGTTTCAAAATAACAATCTGTTGAAATCCACTGTAACATGAATCTGAACATGAAATATATGTATTAGAAAAAACTGAAGGAAAAAAGTCTTAGTAGTACTGCAAAGTTATGTCCAGAGCCTGCATACTAAGATTAGGGGAAAACCTAACATTTTCCTATGGAACTAAGAAGTAATAGAAGTTGCCATCCTGCATGCGAATAACTATGTGAGCTTTCAAAGTTTCCCATTTAAAACTGAAAGCAAGATTTCTCCAGTAAGAATAGTCAGGTCTGGAAAAACTACTGCCTCTTGCTTTCATATCCCAAATAAAAAAACAAGAAAGTCAAAGCTCTTTCAAAATAGACCAGACTTGAGGTTTTCTTCCTATCAAAGAAAATATTCCTTCAGGACAGGAAGGACTCCATTTTCAGTCCTTCCTCTCTCAGAACTGAACAACTTAGCAGAATCTGGAGATGGGGTACTGGCATTGTGTGAGTTTGTGGCAGCTGATATTACCAGAAGGCTCACCTTTGGATCAGCCTGAGTGTACCATATTACTAGAGCAACACAGCGACTGAAACCTCAGCTTTAGTTTCACTTCTTTAAAGTAGGAATAGACTTGTAAGAAAATAATCTAATTTATAACAAACAAATAGTATGGAACTGAAACTAAAATGTTGTGACTAATGGACCTATCTTTGGAGTTGGCCCTGCTTTGATCAGGGAGCTGGACCAAGCTTGAAGTATTTTATGATCCTATGATAAAGTTCCAACTATGAATAATTACATTGCCCTGTTAGCATATAACTGCAGATTTTCTGGTGTGCAATAGTGGCCTTAAAAATTAAATTTTCCTCAGTAAAATGCCTAGGCAGTTGCTAAAGTTCCAGCAAAAATAACAGAGAATGATGTAGTGATAAGAGGAAGTTTTACATTGTGTAAATCAGAAACCTAGGGCTTAGGTCTAAAACTATCCTGTTCCCCTGTTCAATCTGGGCACAAACACCCACTGAATTCCACCCAGAAGTCTAAAATCTGAGCACAGAAATGTCATCTCAAGCCTGAACATGATGTGCAATAGACCAAATTTGGTCAAGCTTACACAATTTAAACAAACCTAGATTTAAACTGCTGCTGAAAAAGGTTGGCATATCTGTCTCCTTCCTTCTCTCTTCCCTGCACCAACATTTGCACAGCTTATCCTGCTGATCTGCTAGGACCAGGTTAATAATTTCTTTTCTAGATTTTTGATTTTTTTCTTTTTTATAATGAGGTTAATTTTCTGCCTGATGATTTATTTGATCTAGCTCAGCACATGGTATCATGAACATCTAACACAACAAAAATGCAAGCTGTGGAAAGGAGTCCCCAAGTCAAAGAGGAAACAGGACTCTTACTAATAGTTCAGATTTATCTACTCCCCGTGCAGTCATAGCTCCAGGCTGGTGTCTTCCATGCACCCTCCCTCCACCATTTGGTGCTACTCTTTTAGTAGATGTTTCAGAACATCCTCAACACAACAGTAACTCCTTTACCTCACTCTATTCACCTCCTTCACAGGTTGCCAAAAAATTGTTTAGGAATAAAATAATAAAAAAAACTGTGTTAGCAAGTGTCACGAATGAATCACTGAAGATTATCAGTAACAGGGCTTCTAAGAGAGAGTGAAAATTAGTAAGTGCTAACAAAACCTGGATTGAAGTTATTCCTTTTCCTCTCTCCTACCCAAACAAGGCTGGCGACATAACTTGCTGACCCTGTGAACTTCGTGCCCCATCTGCTAAGATATCAGTTAGCTAAAGAGCATGTGGATGGAAGAGTGATAAATAGTCAGTAAATCGTTTGGCCAGCATACCTACAGTCTCCTGGAAAAGCCTTTCTTTTGTCCCGGTGCCATAAAAGTCACAGGCAGCGGTAAAATATGTTCATGCTTCTTCATAAAAATCAGTCTCTAAAACTGCCTAGCTTGTCTTGACTTCTACAGCCCTCACCTTGACCTTCCTCCTCTTCCAAAAGACTGACAAGCACAACTCCCTCACCTTCATCGGAGCAGCTGGCAGTCCTCTAAGGAAAACGAGACAAACTGGACAATAGCCCGGGTGCAGTGTTTAGCTGTGCATGGTAAGTGTTGGTTGGGAGACATGGAGGCTGCTGCATGGGCAGCATCCAGCCCTGCAGCTGCCGCAGAGGTGTCAGGAGTTGCAACATTTCTTCTGCAGGCTGGATGTGAAAGGCAGGGTCAGAGCAGGCAGAGCAGGGGGTAGGGTCCTGTTTCGTTTTCTACATCTTTAAATCATCATTCTCCACTCACTTACTTTAATTTTAATTTCTTTAACCTTCAGGGAAGGTTTAGATTGGATATTAAGAAAAATTTCTTCACCGAGAGAGTGGTCAAGCATTGGAACAGGCTGCCCAGGGAGGTGGTGGAGTCACTGTCTCTGGAAGTGTTCAAAAAACATGTGGATGTGGTGCTTCAGGACATGATTTAGGGGGCATGGGGGTGTTGGGTTAACGGTTGGACTTGATGATCTTGAAGGTCCTTTCCAACCTTAATGATCCTGTGATTCTGTGATTATTTCTTCCCTGAACTCTGGTGGCAGGATAGGGGCAGGTGAGTGGTCTGTTCCCCTTGCTCTGCCCAGGAACTTGGCATTTGGTCCAGTAACTGCTCACAGGTCCCTGCAAAGGCCATTGCAGGATGGGGTAGTCTCACCTTTGCCGCAAACTGTCATCTTTGGCAAAAAGTTAGAACCACTAAAGAGTGTTCTCCTCCAGAAACCATGTGCAGAAGATATCCCATATCTACAGCAGGCTGAAATAGTGATCATGCATTTTCATAGTCTGCCCTAACAAGATTGTACTGCATCAGACTACATGCCCACAAATGCTGTTATTGAGTTTACAGCAGTGGTGATTAAACTGACTGCTGGGTAGAACCAGACTGTTGTACGTATCTTACCAAGCACATGAAAAAGTAGTGCAGAAAGAAGATACATTTACTGACTATCACACAATTTCTGAGGCAGCTATATAATACAGTTAAAAAATAAAACTGTACATTTCAATAGTCCATTCACAGCAACTTGCCTTTCATAATGAAAATAGCAGTAGATTAGGAACAATCATAGTTAGGTCCTTGTTCATATAGGTCTGATGACAGACCACGCAAGTCGAAGGGCATTTGACCTTGAAGTCCTTCACACAAGAACCTTCCTCTTTGCCTGATGGTCTTATTCTGAGCACTTGTTTGCTGCTGAACCAGCAGACACAGACACATGATTAAACCCCATGATGTCACTTACCTTCCTTTGCTACTGCTAAAGTGGATTGAGGTATTTGTTCATTTTCTTCCATCAGGAAAAAAAAAAGAGTCACTGCACTGAGGCTGCATAGCATAGGCTTAAAAACCATCATTCCTTTATTTGGCCATTAGGACTTGACTGAAGCTCAGTGTTACTTTTGCATGGTATTAGGAGGATTATTTAATAGAGCTATAAGCCTATGGCATAGCATTAGAATAGATTCAAAATGTCCAAGTCCTTTTTTTATATGAAAACTTGATTGTTTATTGAGAACATTAGGTCATTTTATAATCAATGGCCCTATTGTTTATCCTAAGTAGTTCATCAGGAAAACTTTATGCTAATTTTTTATTTTATTGGTAAGATGGACTTGATGATCTTAGAGGTCTTTTCCAACCTTTATGATTCTACGTTTCTACGGCTGGCTGAATGCAGAACAAGTCAATTACTTATTATGAAGTCCTCTGTTTCAACAGTGTTCAACAGTCGTAAAGGATAATAAAAAATGTTTTTACAAATATATTAACAACAAAAAGAGAGGCAAGGAGAATCTCCATCCCCTACCGGATATGGCGGGGAACATTGTCTCCAAGGACGAGGACAAGGCTGAGGTACTTAATGCCTTCTTCGCCTCAGTCTTTAATAGCCACTCCAGGTATCCACAGGATATTCGGCCCCCTGAGCTGGAAGACGGGGATGGAGAGCACAATGTACTCCTCATAATCCAGGAGGAAGCAGTCAAGGACATGCTAAGCCACCTGGACACCCACAAGTCTATGGGGCCTGATGGGATCCACCCAAGAGTACTGAGAGAGCTGGCGGAGGAGCTTGCCAAGCCACTCTCCATCATTTATCAGCAGTCCTGGTTAACAGGGGAGGTCCCAGAAGACTGGAGGCTTGCCAATGTGACACCCGTCTACAAGAAAGGCCGGAAGGAGGATCCTGGGAACTACAGGCCTGTCAGCCTGACCTCTGTTCCAGGGAAGATTATGGAGCGGTTGGTTTTGAGAGTGCTCACAGGGCATCTACAGAACAGCCAAAGGATCAGGCCCAGCCAGCATGGGTTCATGAAAGGCAGGTCCTGCTTGACCAACCTGATCTCCTTCTATGACCAGGTGACCCGCCTAGTGGATGAGGGAAAGGCTGTGGACATTGTCTACCTGGACTTTAGTAAAGCCTTTGACAGCGTCTCCCACAGCATTCTCCTGGAGAAACTGGCGGCTTGAGGCTTAGACGGGTTTACTCTTCGCTGGGTGAGGAACTGGCTGGATGGCCGAGCCCAGAGAGTTGTGGTGAATGGCGTTAAATCCGGCTGGCGGCCGGTCACGAGTGGTGTTCCCCAGGGCTCGGTTCTGGGACCAGTCTTGTTCAATATCTTTATAGATGATCTGGATGAGGGAATTGAGTGCTCCCTCAGTAAGTTTGCAGATGACACCAAGCTGAGTGGGAGTGTTGATCTGCTGGAGGGTAGGAGGGCTCTGCAGAGGGATCTGGACAGGCTGGATCAATGGGCAGAGGCCAACTGTATGAGGTTTAATAAGGCCAAGTGCAGGGTCCTGCACTTTGGCCACAACAACCCCATGCAATGCTACAGGCTTGGGGAGGAGTGGCTGGAGAGCAGCCTGGCGGAAAGGGACCTGGGGGTGCTGGTTGACAGCCGGCTGAATATGAGCCGGCAGTGTGCCCAGGTGGCCAAGAAGGCCAACAGCGTCCTGGCCTGTATCAGGAATAGTGTGGCCAGCAGGAGCAGGGAAGTGATTGTGCCCCTGTACTCGGCACTGGTGAGGCCGCACCTTGAATACTGTGTTCAGTTTTGGGCCCCTCACTACAAGAAGGATGTTGAGGTGCTGGAGCGTGTCCAGAGAAGGGCAACGAAGCTGGTGAGGGGTCTGGAGCACATGTCTTATGAGGAGCGGCTGAGGGAACTGGGGTTGTTTAGTCTGGAGAAGAGGAGGCTGAGGGGAGACCTTATCGCTCTCTACAACTACCTGAAAGGGGGTTGTGGCGACGAGGGTGTTGGTCTCTTCTCCCAACTAACTAGTGATAGGACAAGAGGAAATGGCCTCAAGTTGCGCCAGGGGAGGTTTAGATTGGATATTAGGAAAAATTTCTTCACTGAGAGGGTGGTCAGGCATTGGAACAGGCTGCCCAGGGAGGTGGTGGAGTCGCCATCCCTGGAAGTGTTCAAAAAACGTGTGGATGTGGCGCTTCAGGACATGGTTTAGGGGACATGGTGGTTCTGGATTAATGGTTGGACTTGATGATCTTAAAGGTCCTTTCCAACCTAGTGATTCTGTGATTCTGTGATTCTGTGTGAAATATGAAGTTGCATTTCTCTGATTTGCACACAAAAAGCTGGAAACTAAAAATATACTTCTAAAATAATGAATTGCAGCCATTTGAATTTAAAACATTAGACCTCCATGATTAAATATACCAGATGTAGGAGAAACAGTGATCATAACTGAGCACAAAATATTTCCCCTCTCCCCCAAAAGTTTAAATCTCTCTATCCTCCTGGTAGTGACAATAAAGGTAGCAGGAATAAAAAATACTTAAAAAAAAAAAAAAAAGTTTCTTTTTTCCCCACGCATACTAAATCTGAAATATTGTTAGTGCTCTGAAGACTGATTTGAAGTATTCTTTAAGTATTGCTAGATGGTACCACTTTGCAGACGTCTTCACAGTGAATGAAAACGTGACCATAAACAGTGATTTAAACAGGTTATATTTACAATACAGTTCTGTTCAGTTGTGTTAATCTATGATGGTTGCATTTATATCTGTGTTGTAAAATGTGTGTAACTACATAAACTCAGTGAGACAGTAAGAACCTTTTGAGATTGAAATAAAGGAGAGGAAAAGCTGGGTGACTAAGAGAGGGGGTCTATGTCGTTGTTTTGAGTTGAGGAAGCCATGCTCTGTGGTTTAGGTAGAACAGGAGATTCTAAATATATATGAATAATATGAAAGCTAAAAATAGTTTGGGTGGAAATCTTGAGAAAACCAAACCAATTTTAGCATCTGTAAGCAAACTTAAAAGTATACAAGCAGAGGAAGCACATGAAAGCAGACTTTAATGATATTTTTCATTGTAGTCATGTCCAGCGTGACAGGGATCAATACTTCTGTTATTCATTGTTGAGGTAAAACCAAAATTTTATTCAGTCCAAACAAAAATGAAAATGTTTTAGATTTCCTGATAGAAATGCAAAATTGTGTTCAAAACTTGTGTGTTGCTGATTACTGACCTGACACACACTCTGTGTGCCAGAAGACATCCGCAGTCTACAAGAAAGATAGAATGGCATGAATCCTTTCTATAGGATTGCAGTTGAAGCCTCCATTAGTAGAAGAATAATTCAAAGTTGTCTTTTCTAAATCTGAGGCACTCTTCAAACCAGTGACTGAATGACAGTTCAGAGATGGATACTCTCAGTTTCTGTTTTATTACTGTTCCATTTTGCACACCGTGAATAAGGATTAGCCATGAGCCCAGAACTCCGCAACACCACCTACTAGCTATCAGGCCTTGGGCATTCCTCTGGGAGAATGAAAGGCATGTATCTGGACACCCTCTATGCAGAACAGATCCAAATCTGGGGCTTCCCTCATCCTGTTTGCATGGACTGACTCCATCTTAAAAATGAGGGGTGGGAGTGGTGGTGGTGGTGGTTGGTTTTAGGAGAAGATTCTCTCTAATGAGTCAAACAAACATTCCACAACTATTGATCAGACTGTAAACTATACTTATTATCAGAAAATCTATGAGGATAAATAAAACACAGTTTATTCCATTTATCTCAATATTTTATTTACAAAGTTCAAACAAAGCTCAACCCCTCACCCCCACACCCCAAGACCAGAAACACATTAACTCTCAAAACTTACCAGAGAACTGTGTCAATTCTACCAGTCTCTCCTCCTTTCTGTGCATCACCAACTCAATATCTCCTTGGGGCAGGACTATGTTCTTCAGTATTTTGAGTTCTGTATTAATATAAGCAGAAGCCAGCATACTCAGTATAAAATTTCCTTTCCCTAGGTCTTGTTAGTCTGTATTTTAATGACAAAGTGGAAAATCCTTGTTGAGAAGAATGGTCCAGATAACTGCTAGAAAACTTCCTTGAATACCCTTACTCATTCAAAGATGCTTATTATTCTCTTAACATTTGTGATACCACTTCTCTACCTGCCTAGTTCACTCCTAGCAGGATATATTTTAATACACTTGGGATACTCTGAGGACCATGCCTTTGGGAGGTAGAGAGTGTCCCAGTGCCCAGGTTTATAGCTTCACTGTGCTGCTGTGTGAAGAACATTTTGCTAGCCAGTTTACTAGTCGGCTAGCAAAATCATTCTTAACTCAAGCCAAGTAAATGTAAAAATGCAAATAAAAACATTCACAACATTCAGAACATCAAACATAGTTACAGATACTTAAGTGAAGAAACGAAGGAAAAAGCACTTTTAATCCCCTTGTAATTTAATTAAATCAGAAATGGTCACCCTGTCCTGCCAGTAGACTAACTTGTAATTTTTCCTAACACATAGTTTGCTGGGGAATCTCTGTTTGACTCATTAGGAAGAATGTTTTCATTATGGAGCATTTTGGCTTTTACAGCCAGCCTTTTGAAGACTTTAGGGACTAAGGCAAGTTGAGACAGACTTAAATCCTTCTTCCCAAAGCTTGGTCACTTACTCCCATTCATGAAATTAATCAACTATTCCTCCCAGCTGAAACGGTTCCACTTTATTCACAAAGTGAATACCTCTTTGCAATCCAAGTCTTCCTTTCTGCATTTGTATTGTTAATTAACAACACTTTCACCTCAGCCAGTGAAAATCCCTCCTTTTGGTAACTCACTGTGTATGTTCCCTTATGAAATGTCTTCTCTGCTAAGCCCTTTACAAACAACTGTGTGATAACAGATTTGGAGTGAACCTCACCAACACATTCCATTTAAACCTGCTGTATGCAACAGTTACTCCAAGGCTCTTCTATCTCTTGAGATGCACACTTTTCTTTACAGAGGGCTCATTCCTTCAGAAAAGGTGGTAAAATACCAGTAATGAGGGACTCTAGTGGTAACTTTACAGAGGATTCAAATTCAGACAATCAAACATTAGGCAGTATTAAAATGAAACTCTGGCATCTTTCATTCGTACCTCTTGTTGCCTGTGCACAACCACACGGGCTTTAATTACTTGGTTCTATGTAATATTTTTTCTCATGAAAGATCTGAATTCCAGCTGCAATGGAAGATACTGTGCTTCTTTGGAAATATGACAATTTTAACTGTAAGAGGAGCAGTGCATTTATCATGAAAAATGTCATCTTTAATGCCATATGGCTCACAGCTAATTCCTGTTCTTTTTTCCATATCCCACACACCCCAGTTTTGAACAGGAATAGACTTCACAGTGCACTGAGTAATTATGATGAAGTAGAGGGTTACTAAAGACATGATTTGAGCATGCCCTTTATAAAGCTATGTGGTGTGGCTGGGATCTTTCTATTCTCACAGTTGCTGTTCATCACATTGTGACCTATGAGGTGCTGTTGAGAATTTTGGGATAGGTAAATGGAAATTAGAGATTATGATAAAGAATAGATATTTCCAGTCCTTAAATTCTGGGGGATTTTTTATCTACTTCCGTGCCATTTTCCCCAGACATAATGATAGAACTGTATTCAATACAGATGCAGTAAACAGAAATTACATCAAAGCTGAAGAGAATGAGAAGCAAAAGTCCAGAAGTGTTATTATGCATTGGAAGCTAAAGGGGAAGAAAAAAAAAATTTCGTCTTACAAGAATTAAATATGAAGCATGAGGGCACTAAAAAATGAATGTGCTGCATCTTCTGCTACCAACCAATCTAGTCAATTCAGTACTGATGTGCAGGCCACTACTGTAAAAGCTTACATTCAAAGAAGGGATATTCTGCACTAAAGGTAAAGAGCAATAATAATAAGGAGTTTCTGCCAAGGAGGTTCAAAGGAATGAGTAGAGAGCAGACCTAGGCATTGTAAGTTCATCCATGAGAGAAATTAAATTCCTTCATCAACGCACTTTGCTGGCACTGACTCATCTGGAGCAGGGTTCAGTCATTTTGGAGTAATTAGGGCCAGTTCAGAAGAACCCTCTTCCATTTTTCTGTTGCTCATTGTTGCTGTCAGGGGTTGAGCATGTCAACATGACATTGTTGTCATGTTGCTGTCAGGGGTTGAGCATCTTTCAGAGAAGGTGATAAAAGACGACAAGTGCAAGTGATCTGGTGTTGTCTGGTGACATATGCACATTAAAACCCAGAGAACTGCTCTGGGGAAAAAAGCAGCATTTGCTTACCTCTGTCCAGCCTGGATCAGGGAGGTAATTATTATCAGGGGAAAGGGTGCCATCACACTTAGAGCTGATGGAAGAACTTAGAGAAAGAGGCTATTATAAAGGTAAAATTATTAAGTAGGGGAAAGAATTCTAGTTAAAAACTTTGAGTCTCCCAATAAAAAGATATTGTCATCTTTCAGTACATCAGGACATTTTGGGAGGAAAATGAAAAAGAAACTGATTTCCTATGCTTTCTTACAAAAGGTTCACAAGAAATATCTGCCCTACTACAGGGTAGGTCTAGTTCAACATACTTGGACATCCACCCCTTCATGGTTGTCCCATTCAGAAAAACCAGTAGTAAGAAAATAATGGAGCATAACAATCAAGTTTTACCAAATTAAGCTCTTATCCCTCACCACTTCCTTCCTCTCTCTGTTCTCTGATAACAGCACAGATCTTTATATTCTTACAGCTGCTGTTCAGGACATCACGACCTGCAACATCCTGTTGGAAGTGTTGGTATGGAACATTTAAAAATAGAAATTAGAGATTACAATGAAGAGCAGATATTCCCAGTCCATAAATTCCAGAGAATTTGTTATAGACCCCTTTCAAAAATTTACTTATGTGCCATTTTCTGCAGGAATAATGATAGAACTGTGTTCGATCTAGATGTAGACTCTACTTCAGGGAAAAGCCTGCTCTCTCTTGGGTTGCGGAGAGCAGGGCAGGCAGTAAGAAGGTCTGAATAGAAGCTTGCTTTCTCTATCACGATCCTTACGATGAGAAGTCACAAACACTACAACTCTGCTCTGTAGTTTTCCCAGGGAAGAGCTGTTTTGTCCCCTGGACTTTTCAGTTTTCTCTTTTATCATGTGAGACAGATAATAGGTATGAATGGCTTGTTTTCACTGACGGCTACGTCACTCTCTGAAGAAAGAGCCCTCTGCAAAGACAACACAACATTCTCCCCTCTCTTTAGTAGGAACAGGGCCTGTTCAGGACAAGCACCACACTTCAAAATGTGGCAGTCACATGAGAGAGAAAGCCGTAGCTCAGCAGCTCTGGAAACCTGCAGGTCATGTACCACTGTCAAAAGGAAACAGGAATGTATTAGCCAGGACAGAGATGAAGGAAAAATGAACTCTCTTGGACCAGAGTCAACTGCTCAGGGTTCACTACAGCTCCATGGCCTGACTCCAAACGTACAAACAAGGGACTCTTCTAAAGACACACTGGGCATGGAAGAGTGAACTGGAAAGAGCTTTTGTTTCTGTTCTGACTTAATCACTTGGAAATCTATTTATTCACAAAGTGAACTGTAAGTCACACCTCATCGGCATTTAAAGGGCACTTGGTCTTTTCAGTGAGCTTACTATGGGGGAAGGTCTAGGCATATCCATCTCAAAGCTGTAACCAACCTGAGGTCCCACCATAGATTTTTTTGTAACGACAAAATCCAGTTCCTTCAGGCAACCAGAGCAGAGCAGGAACTGATATCAGGTTTCTTAAAGAACTTAATCAGGTGTGCTGTTGGCTTGATTAGGCAAACGGCGATGCAAACATTGATATACTTTTTTTGGCCTTCATTTTCTAAACCTCGGTTTCCTCATCTAAATTAAAACAATGCTATTTACAGAATTCAAAGCACTCTAGAATGGGGGAAAAATGGGATTTCCTGCTTCCTCTACAACTCAATAAAATTATACTGACCAGGCTTGGATAAAGATATTTTTAAATGCTCATCTTCAAATGCATATTTTGGTTATTACCATGTAGCTGAACTCATAGCCACAGATTTTCAAGTGTTCTTTGTCTTTCCAGACATAACCTTAAACTCCAGCTCACAGCCACAAGCTGGAGCTACAGCAAATTCATCAGTCCCAGACATGAATTATATAGAATCAGTTGCCAATCACAGAATTACATAGAATCAACTGCCAATGGAAAAAGAGAGGAGAGGCAAGGCGAGGCAAGGAGAGGAGAGGGGAAGGCAGAGGGAAGAGAAAAATTGTTCTGCAAAAAGGTTTTGTTGCCATGAGTCTTTTCTAGAATTCCTTGTTTTTTCTAACTTTCAAGCATTTCTAAACTGTTTGTATCAGTGAATGGGATAAATTTAATTCTCCTCCAAATCTAATACCTACAACTTCAGTTTTGGGGTATTTCTTCATTGACTTCTGAGCTTTGAGTGTTTTCAACAGGCTCTACTAAAAGATTGATTTAAAATAAAAGTATACAATATAAGTATGCACTTTGTTCTGTTCAGATTATAGTGTTTGTTTCAATGCATTGTGAACAAGACTTTTTTCCATGTTCTGCTATTTCTGTTTATCTTTCATGGATATCTCTGATTAAAATTTAAATAATTTACGGATAGTGCTTGCATTCTATTTCTTAAGGCCTTACATTGGATGCATTTCACATTTGAACTTACTTCTAGCCTGGAAAGAAAAGGAGTGCATGCACTTCAGAGTTATTGTCTAGTGTTTTCCATACTCTAAAAATTTGTATTATCCCTTTTATTTATTAATAGTTTTTAAAAAGAGGAATTAGATGCTTCACCATTGTTTATTTTCTCTGTTGCAAGCATCACAAAAATCCTTGGTTTACTGCTCTTTGGAATAGCATCTTTCTACTTTATGAGCTCTGTGCTAGACCATTCTTCTAGTCCAGAAAAAAAGGACAGATTGTATTAATACTGAGCTGACAATGTGCAGATATTTCTCTGTTCTTTTGTTAATCCAAGAAACAATCAGCATCTGAGTGCTATTAGCAGCTGCATGGAAACTAGCTAAGTCAGCACTTCTGGAAGGTCGAAATGTTCCAAATAGCTCAAATCAAAGCTGAGGTTTTCAGTATTGTATACAGGGGCTTCATTTGCACAGACATTCAGAGAGATATATATTGCCGGATAAACTAGCAAGGACTGATTCCTAGCACTCTGATCTGCATGGGCATCCTCCCTGCCTGTCGGGGCAGCCAGAGAAGCAGTAGGGCACATCTGCTCCTCAGGGAAGAGCCTCATTTGCCTGTAAAGTCACTGGTGTGCTCAAACAGCATTTTCAGCTGCTTTGTGCATGGCAGCTCCCACTTCAGTTCCTGAGAGCCACCCCGAGGTGGTGTGTGTGGCACAGATTCCTCTCTTCACTGGAATTGCTGAGTCTGTAGCAGGATATCTGAACTGGATGGGCAGTTTTGCAAAATGCTGAGGGCCTTTCTGGTCACACTTGTATCACAAGGCATTCTTCTACCAACCCCAGTGGGGGAAGAGCCGAGGAATTGGAGAAGCTGAAGCTGTTTTGGGATTTTTTTTTGTTTGGGGATTTTGATAATTCAGGACACCAAGCACAATCTTATCACTACCATCTCTTTTTTATGTTTTTAGTTTTTAGTTCACATTGCCTAAGAAAAAAACCCCTCTTTAAACAAAGATGTTTACAAATTGTCCTATGAGCTTAAGTAGTTCCCGCGGTAATATCTTCTTGTATGTTACTTGAAGTGGAGCATTTACACCACTGACATCAGCTATTAATTTCTCGCTTGCCCTGTGGTGGTGCATCAAGGAATCAGAACCAGTATTGACTCATTGTCTTTGGCTTCATTCAAACCTGACTGCAATTACAGTGCCTGCCGCAATAGCTGTACAGGCCAAATCATGAGGCTTTTCCCATTGATTTCAGTGATATTTGCAGCAGATCCTTGGGGTTCTTTTCTGATAAAATAGGATTTTATTGGCACAAGGCAAGGTCCTGATTAACCAAAATGACTGTAGAGAGTAAAAGTAATAAGGGTTCAGTCAGTTTGGACATTAGATCCCCACTATGCATTTCAAAGGGCTATTCTGCACACTTCTACAGACAGTTACTATTGACTGCTGCAGCAGCGGCAAACTGACCCCATCAAAACCAGGTCTAGTACCACAAGGTACTGTCCTGGTTTCAGCCAGGATAGAGCCGGTTTTCTTCACAGAAGCTAGTGTGAGGCTGTGTTTTGGATTTGGGATGAGAAAATGTTGATAATGTGCTGATGTTTTGAGTTGTTGCTAAGCAGTCAAGGACAGTGCAGCTTCTCATGCTGGCCTGCCAGCAAGAAGGCTGGGGGTGCACGGGAAGCTGGGAGGGGACACAGCTGGGACAGCTGACCCAGGCTGGCCAAAGGGATATTTCATACCATACAACATCATGCCCAGTACATAAACTGGAGTTAGCTGGGGGGTGGAAATCGCCGCTTGCGGATGGGCTATTGATCACCAGGTGGTGAGCAATTGCTGTATTGGGCATCACTTGTTCTTGTACATTCCTTTGTCGATATTATTATTGTTGTTATCATTGCTGTTTCCTTCTCTCTTGCTGTCCTACTAAACTGTTTTTGTCTCAACCCATGAGTTTTTTCCCAATTCTCTCCCTCGTCCCACTGCGGGAGAGGGAGTGAGTGAGCGGCTCTGTGGTGCCTTGTTGCCAGCTGGGGCTAAACCACAGCAGTCCTTTTTGGTGCCCAACGTGGGGCAAAAGGCTTGAGATAATAACAGTTGCTGGTCACAATACCAGTTTATTTGATTTGCATCATGCTCTCGTCTTTGCTGTACGTGTTAAAGACTGGTGTTGGTTTCTGCGGGCTGCTGTACCCTGCAATGATTAGTAATGTTTTGCCTGTGAGATTTGTTTTTAGAACGCTGACCTTGAGCTTAATGTGGTATCTGAGCTCTGTACTAAAGCCGTTACTGTATTTCGGGTACTATCCTGTGGAGAAAATTAGCAATTATACTTCTGTCTTCAAAAGGCTTTTTATGGAGGAAATGCAGAATGATACCTTTGCTACCCTCTGTCATAATGTTTCCTCCTTCATCACAATAACTTTTCAGTATTTTGAACAACCTTGGGTAGTTAAAATACTTCAGTTGCTACTTCTGGGGAACACTGTTTTGGTTTTGTCTAAGATTAGCAAGCAATTTAAGAATATCATCCAGAGATCTGCCCCAAGGCTGGATAGTTATGAATGGAAGGATGTGTGGAACAGCATGGGCAAATGCCTGGGGCAGTGCGCACCTCCGGTGTTTTGGAACTTCACTCCCCAACAAGTGCAGAATCCTGATAAACTAGCAGAATATTTGGAAGAAGTATGCTGTCGGCCTGGCAGCTCCAAGGAGACACAAATCATTGCCATGTGCTGGGGCCTGGCCCATGCCTACTGAGCCCTATTTAACACTATTCAAAGGGGAAAGAGGGTCTCTGGATCTGATGACGATGTAGCAGGCACTGCCACTACTCCAACCCCTGCAACAGGCACTGTGACTACTCCAACCCCTGCAACGGGCACTGTAGCTACTCAGACTGTTGCAGCTGAACCAGAGAACCAGCTCATCCCAGTATCAGTCGCCCCTGTACAAAAGAAGAAATCTCGGAAGTGGAAGTCAGCTCGTTTAGTAAGGGGCAAAGAAGCTTTTTCTAAGAAGGACCCAGAGGAAGAGAGTGAGGAGGCAGAGTGCTCCGAAGCAAGGATGGAAGAGGGAAGACAGCAGGTCATTGCTTGAAGAGGAGGAAGAGGAAGAACTCATAAAAAAGACGGTAACTACCCAATCTCTATCTCTGAATGAACTGCGAGATATGCGAAAGGATTTCAGCCATCATCCAGGTGAGCACATTGTCACCTGGCTGCTCCAGTGCTGGGATAATGAGGTCAGTAGCCTGGAATTAGAGGGTAGGGAAGCCAAGTAGCTGTGATCCCTTTCTAGGGAAGGGGGAGGGGGCATTGACAAAGCTATTGGAAAAGGTGCACAAGTCCTCAGCCTCTGGAGGCAACTCCTGTCAGGTGTGAAGGAAAGGTATCCCTTCAAGGAAGATGTTCTATGTCACCCAGGCAAATGGACCACCATGGAGAAAGGTACCCAGTACCTGAGGGAGCTAGCTGTGCTGGAGCTGATTTATGGTGACATGGGCAATGGTCAATCATCCAAAGATCCAGATGAAGTCAATTGCACACGACCTGTGTGGCGGAAGTTTGTACGGAGTGCGCCATCATCATATGCCAACTCACTAGCAGTAATGGCCTGGAAAGACGGAGAGAGACCAGCTGTGGATGAATTGGCTGGCCAACTCCGGCAATACAAAGAAAGTCTCTCTTCCTCCCTACGGGCCTGCGTCTCTGCTGTAAAGAAACTGTCCCGGGAGTCCCAGCAATTCAAAGAGGATATGACCTACCCTCCACCCGTACAGACCAGTATCTCAGCTATTAGGAGTAAGCATTCTTCTGCTCAAGAGAGAGGATATAGAGGATACACACCACGAGCCACCCTGTGATTTCAACTGCATGACTATGGAGAGGACATGAGGAGGTGGGATGGAAAATCGACCTCAACCCTAGAGGCATGAGTATGTGAGCTGCAAGGAAAAACAATTACAAAAGGGGGTTTGGGTTCCTCCAGAAAAATTGTCGCTCCACTTTCCAGTGGGCAGTTCCCCAGAAAGAACAGAAGGGCTGATCTTACCTCTGATCCTCTTGAAGGGACTTCTGATTCGTATTCACAAGAAGTGAGTAACGAGTACTATGACCAGGACTAGCAGGGCCCTGCCTCCAGCCAGGCGGAGAAGAAGGACAACCAAGTTTATTGGACTGTGTGGATTAGACATGGCACATCAGACCCACAGGCTTTAGTGGACACCAATGCACAATGTACCCTAATGCCATCAAGCCATACAGGGGCAAAACCCATTTGTATTTCCGGAGTGACAGCGGGATCCCAACAGCTGACTCTACTGGAGGCCAAAGTGAGTCTAACTGGGAATGAGTGGCAGAAGCACCCCATTGTGACTGGCCCAGAGGCTCCGTGGATCTTGGGCATAGCCTACCTCAGGAGAGGGTATTTCAAAGACCCAAAAGGGTACTGGTGGGCTTTTGGTATAGCTGTCTTGGAGACAGAAGAAATTAAACAGCTGTCCACCTTGCCTGGTCTCTGAGAGGACCCTTCTGTTGTGAGGTTGCTGAGGGTTGAAGAACAACAGGTGCCAATTGCTACCACAACAGTGCACCAGCAACAATATCATACAGAGACTCCCTGATGCCCATCCATGAGCTGATTCAGCAGCTGGAGAGCCAAGGAGTAGTCAGCAAGACTCGCTCACCCTTTAACAGCCCCACAATGGCCAGTGCAAAAGTCTAATGGAGAGTAGAGACTGACAGTAGACTATCGTGGCCTGAATGAAGTCACGCCGCCACTGAGTGCTGCTGTGCCAGACATGCTAGAACTTCAATATGAACTGGAGTCAAAGGCAGACAAGTGGTACGCTGCCACTGATATTGCTAATGTGTTTTTCTCAATCCCTTTGGCGGCGGAGTGCAGGCCACAGTTTGCTTTCACTTGGAGGGGTGTCCAATACACCTGGAATCAACTGCCCCAGGGGTGGAAACACAGCCTTACCACGTGCCATGGACTAGTCCAGAGCACCTGCAATACATTGACGATATCATCATATGGGGCAACACATCAGAAGAAGTTTTCGAGAAAGGGAAGAAAATAATTCAAATCCTTCTGAAAGCTGGTTTTGTCATAAAACAAAGTAAGGTCAAAGGATCTGCACAGGAGATCCAGATCAGTCAGCACCTATTTACTCAAATTTTACAGGCCCCACAAGTTGACCTGTGCAAACAATTTTCAGTTCACTGGTCAGATATAAAAATGAAGTACAAAATTTTGAGGGCTATAACAAATTCTTATAAACATAATATAATATTCTTATAAACAAATTCTGGAAAAGTTTTAATTGAAGGAAGGAAAATTCAGTTTTAAAATGCAATGCTGAAATACCAATTTAAAACGTATTTGTGAATGTTTCATTCACTGAAATGAATTAATTATATACATAAAAAATGGCAACACTATTTTTGTTAAATTCAATAAACTAATATTTTTCATTTTGCCCTAAGACAGTCATCCAGCTGCAATCACACAACTCTAACCAGGATGCTTCTAGAGTCATTCTAGCTCCTCCAGGCCATGGAGTTAATTACCCAAGTGCTCTGACTCTCTGAGTAACCCAGGAAAGCACTTTAAATATCCTTCTCTGGATTTTGAAGGAATCTTTCCGCTCCACGCTAAAGCCTTCTAACCCTGTGGAGAATTCGTGGATATTTGTAGGTGTAGCCAAAGCAGAGGCCTGTGTCACCTACAAACGATGAATGTGCTAATCAGGATAAAATTAATATTAGTTTGTATTGAACCTGAATATAGGTGTTCTAAAATGATAATAACAATAGCACTTACGTTTTTAGTAGCACCGTCAGCTGAGCACAATTTTAAATAAGAATATGAGCAGTGTGATCATGTGAAATTGCAAACAAGAGGCATACAAGTAACAAAAGTGGTGAAAAAAAGGGCAAGATAAGCATAAGGGCTAGGTTTCTAGCCTCCCATCCTCCATTGTTTTGCTTTCTGGGATGTGATACCCTCTAGTGTCCTATAAAAAAGCTACTTCTGCCTTGGGAACCCCCTTCCACCAGCCAGCTGTCTGAAGAAACCCTAATTTTCTTCCCAGTCTCACTCTCCTCCACCTTTTATCAAGAAATCCAGTCTGCAAGGCGCCCTTTTCCTCCAGCAAGCACCTCTGCCCCTTCTAAAGTTGCACAGGGAACAAACTTCCCTTCTGCCACAAGCCTTGTCCCCTTTGGAACTGTCTGTCTTCTAACTGCAGGCTCCAGTCCTGAATCCCAAGATTTTCAATATGTCTTTTTTCTAGACACTTACAAGACAGACATAGGAAGCATGTAATTCAACAGCTATTTTTGTAATATGGTCCTTTCAGAATTAAGACAGTTTGAAATTAAACTAACTGGAGCTTGACTTGTTATTCAAACCAGCTATTGAGGAATTGTCCTCTTTCACCGAGATGCACCTCTGCCACTGATCAGTACAAAGGTACATAACACTGCCAAGCTAAGTGTAAAGCTCATGAGCCTCTTGGACAAATTCACTGAGAAGAGTCTCAACACAAGCTATATACATCAGAATCTCATTTCCAGCTACAAAGTTAAATGAGTATGTTTTGGGGCTTGCTTTCTTAAGAGACATGGGTTTCACTTTGTGTATATGCAATTAAATATTTTTTTAAGTCAAGACACAATATAATGGGTCAGCTTCTTCAGCTGATATAATTAAATGTTTACAAGTTCAAAAGTGACTAGACCCTGGCCCTCTTGTCAGCATAAGAAAACTTCTGCCTTCCTGGCTGACAAAAGCACAAGGGAATTGGTCACTTGAAGTGGGACAAATACAAATTGACTATCACATACCTATTTTAACAAAGAAGTACATTAACCACTAGAATAACTAAGTAGGTAGAATGACCAGGACAATATTCCATCCCTCAATAGTTTAAAAAATAAGAGCAAAGGGTTTTTTTTTGTTTTTTAACATATGCTCCAGTTCCAGTGTGTGTTATTGGACTTGACACAGGAATCACTTGGTGAATTTCTGAGGTGTCTTTTACACAGGAAGCCAGATATGCTGATCATAATGTCTCTTTCTGGCCCTAAAACTTGTGAATCTACTAAGTCCATGGAACAATGCCAGTTTATGACCTGCGCCTAATGTGAATTTGAAGGAGACAATCCACTAACGGTGCAACTCCTCATTAGCCACAATTGTTGCATATTCACCATGCAGTAGGTAACAAACAAACTCAGCTGCTCAGGTCACTTGAGTGGGAGGTTGGTCAAATAACTCCTTTAAAAAGGGCTGGCTTGAAAAATAGTATATGCTAGTCTAAAATGCAGCAGTGGAAACATTCAAAAGAGCATGGGGACCGAGAGAAGGAAGAATTGTTTTAGGCAGAAGATACACTTGGGAAAGAAAACAGTATGTTATTGTTCTCCTCAAATGTGGTGTCAGAAGTGTCAGAATAGTGAAAATGTCAAGATGAAGAATAGTGTCATGACGTGAAGATGGGGCAAACTCCTTGCAAAGTCCTCCAGCACATCACAGTATGGTGTATGGAGGAGGTGGGGCACTGCACTTCAGGGTGTTTCTTCCTCTACTCCATTATGAATAGGGCTACGCTTAAGCATTAACAGATCAAGAACATCTCAGTCCTGAAGAGAGGGGAAGTTTCATGGTTTCACATGCTTTTTAGGAAACTTTGGGCTAAATCCTTTAATGAAAGAAAACATTTTGAAAGGGAGGCTAAATCCTGATTTTTGTAGCTTTTTTTTTTTTTTTTTGCAATACCTTATTGTGTTACTGTAAACTGATGCCCTTGTAGCAGACCCCTCCTTGTCACAGGGCTGAGTTCGACAGATGCTTCATTTTTCTTTTATTGCAGTGTTCCAGTCCTTTACCATAGGCTGGTCAAGACCTGCAGATGAGAGGTATTAAAGAACAGTCAGGATGACAAAGTTGAAGGATGCAACTCAAACACAGAATCACAGAATCACAGAATCACTAGGTTGGAAAGGACCTTTAAGATCATCAAGTCCAACCATTAATCCAGCACCACCATGTCCCCTAAACCATGTCCTGAAGCGCCACATCCACACGTTTTTTGAACATTTCCAGAGATGGCGACTCCACCACCTCCCTGGGCAGCCTGTTCCAATGCCTGACCACCCTCTCAGTGAAGAAATTTTTCCTAATATCCAATCTAAACCTCCCCTGGCGCAACTTGAGGCCATTTCCTCTTGTCCTATCACTAGTTACTTGGGAGAAGAGACCAACACCCTCGTCGCCACAACCCCCTTTCAGGTAGTTGTAGAGAGCGATAAGGTCTCCTCTCAGCCTCCTCTTCTCCAGACTAAACAACCCCAACAACACACAGCAGTGGAAGAAAAAGCATGAGAGCTACTAGTTTACAGAGGAAAGCACTCCATAACTCTGTGTCCTTACATATTACCCTCTCCAATACCTTCACACTTGTTACAGCTTTACATCACCTGTTTTTGCCAGTACGGCACCCATGTGCTACTACATTACACAGTAAAATAAATTCATTCCAGACCAGGTGTGAGCGCACAACCTAATTTCCTTTAGTCTAGTCACACAACAAAACTGAGAGCTTATGTCAGCCTTCTGCTTTCTTGTCAGCAGCAGGAGACAAGCATCAAAAGAACGCACTACAGCTTTACAACAAGCATCAGTGACATTTTTGAATGTTACTACAGGCTCCAAGGCCAGACTTGCCAAATTTTCACAGTTTTCTTTTGTTTTCAATTGTTCCATTATCAGCTAGTTTCACCATGGGTATGTTACTAGGACCAGTAAAGGATTATAGTACCGCTCAGGAGAATAACACAGGGAAGAGGCTGAAGGAACATAATTTGCAAGCACTGGGATGAAGTTATCAATGTTTCACGTAAGTAAAGAGTTGGTTGATTTCAAAGGGTATTCTGCCTGAGTAACAACCATAGGCCCATGTCCAGTGTATTCTACCCCTGCTGATTTATTTGAGGGGTGAAAAATAAAAGCACTGTGAGTTTTGATTATAAAGATATTTGTCAGTGATAAACCCCAGGACTGCATATTAACAGAGACCAATGCCTTCTCCTCTGCAGCAGTGTAATACATCTCTCTGCATTTGGCCCATGTGCCGGCAAAATTCCTGAATGTGGTTTGAGCTACACACATGACAACAAATTTAGTATGGCAAGGAGGACGCCCCTATATTCTTTGGCACTGAAGTTCCCCAAGCCTCAGGCTGCTGTTTTGAACAAAGTACAATGCAGAAGTGTGGTATTTGAATAAACCTTCTTTTCTCCATTCTGCAATATGATAATGTAACACAAATTCAAGAGCCCCTGCAATAAAATACCATGCCACTGCACTGCAGTTTTTAACCTGTATTTTCTGAATACAAAACACTACAAACAAAAACAGCATTCAGGCATGTATTGCTACAGAAGGCACTTAATTTTTGAGACATGTCTTTAACATTACCCAAGTCCAGGCAATGTGTATAAAAGGAACCTGCTGTAAAAGAGATTTATAGTTCCCTGACTTCAACTAGCTTTGAATGACAAATTGGAGTATAGTTAAATGCAAATAACTGTCACAACAAGTATTCTCAAGATAAAAACTGCAAGCCTCTGGATGGCACAAAGTAATTGTTTTACAACACGGTTTTGCTGAAACTGATTGTGACACCTCATGTTCTCAAAACTACCTTGTGTCTCTTTTGCTCCTAGCAGGAAAAGACTCTTTACTTGGCCTCAGCTCAAGTGAACCAGACCTGTTCTTTGTTGTAAGCGTTCTGACACAAACACATGCAATATTGCAGTTGCAATCACTGTGATTTCATTCCTCCTTGTTTTTGGCTGTGTGACAGCTCTGCACATAAAACCCTGTCCTGTGCACACTGCCTATAAATGAAGGGAAACACATGCATTGCTCCTCATCCAATTCGTTGGAAGCTCTTAGTCTTGTAAACTGTGGATATCTTTGAAGGACTCAGAGCAAGCATCTTCCTAAAGTGATTTTACACATACTGATTAAATCAATCAACTGAATCAAGATAATTTCACTTATCTATTGCCAAGGTGATAAATGGGGATTTTAATGCTGTGAAGGATAATATTTGGACTTAGGGGCATCGAAAGATGCCCTTAATTTGTGAAGTATTTATGAAATATCTACCATCACCTAACTGGAAATGCTTTCATTTATAGGCTGATATAAAGTCCAGCTGCCTAATGAGTTTGCAGTGACAACTTTTCTTTCACAGATACTGTTGCTGTTGGACCCTCTGTACAGATCGCATCTTTCCAGTCTGTTATTTCATCTCTTCTCCTGGTGGGAAATTAGGTCTAAATTCTGACCCAAGTTTGATACATCCTCTCCTGAATCTGAACTCTGTCACTATGGTGCCGAGGTTAACTGGGGAAACAGCTAGAACCAATGTAGTATACGAAAAAGGGACTATCTCCTGCTGCAAGGTATTCAAACATTGTCATGTCCCAAACCACAGGGAAGACAGGAGTGAAAGGGACTCATTTGGGCCACCAGTTTCAGTTCTTCTAAATCAGTAGCGGTGCAGAAGGTCTCATGGAACATACTCTACAAAATGTGCTCTATCGATGGCTGACAGCAAAGTTAAGATTGTGGAGGGTTAACCACAGTGAAGGGCCAAACTCTCACCCAGGCCCTCCTCAGCAGGACAGGGGGAGGAAATAGGATGAGAAGGCTGGTGGGTCGAGCTAATGTCAGGGAGGTCGTTTACCAACTACTGTTGAGGGCAAGACAGACTCCACTTGTGAAAAATTAATCTGTTTTACTGCCAGGTAACAGAGATTTGGGTGGTGAGAAACCAAGGTGGACATTAAAGCAGCAGCTTTCCTCCCCGCCCTGCCAGGCCCAGCACCCCCTTTCCCCCAGACTCCTCCAGCCCCGCTGAGAGCCGCAGGGGGCCGGGGACCGGGCAGCACTTACCAGTTTCTCTCGGCCTCTCACGCTTTCCCCTGCTCCGGCACAGGCTCCTCACGGCCGCAGTGGATACCTCCTGGCGCTGGGATCAGGTGGAGCACGACCCTGGCGGGATGCACCCCTGGAGCAGCACTTTCACCAAGCGGAGGCACAGCTCTTGAGCAGACCCGGCTGCTGGAGCCGCTGCCCTGCTAAAGGCCTCAGGGTTATTTACATGAAAACCTGCGCTGCTGCCACGACCAATAACCAAGTGCCTGTGCATTTACACTTGCAAAAATTTTGGACATAATGGCGTGAGTTCAGCCAAGGGCAGTGAAGATGACTAAGGGATGGGAGCATCTCCTGTATGAGGACAAACTGGGAGAGCTGGGCCCCTTCAGCCTGGAGGAAGGAAAGCTCAGAAGATCTTACCAATAAATGCCTGATGGGGACAGTAACGATGCCAGAGCCAGACTCTTCGCAGTGGTGCCCAGCAAAAGGACAAGAGGCTGCGGGCACAAACAGAAGTACAGTCCTCCATCATCTAGGCCCCACTGACACCAAGCTACAGTTCTTACTGTCTCTTCTTCTGCTTTTTTTTCCTTGCCAGATTTTTCTTAGGAAATAAATAACAAGCTCTACAAAAGACTCCAGCAGCAGTAGCCCACTTCAAGTGGAAGGCAGCCTAAGTGAAACTTGGAACTAAACAATTAGATCAAAACTTTAATCCAGAGAGCATTTGAGAAGCATGTAATATTAATTATTTATCTTTGAGTTACAAAGCAAAAAATAAGGATTTGGGGATTGCACTGGGGAGACACTATAGCATAATTTTACATCAAAGGAGAGCATAAGAGCATATTATTCTCTTTGCATAATCTCATGTAAAGTGGCTGCATTTTAAAGCGCAGATCACTCAGGCTTCATAAGCCCTCGGTTTCACAGCTGTTCACTGAGTTCACAAAAAACATGAGCAGAGTTTTTAGTCATTAAGCATAGTCATTAAGAAGGCTATCTTGTCAGGTTTTGAAAACTGAGGTATTGTCATCAGCTTTTGTCTGCTCTTCTGGGCACACAGTAGCCACTGGAAACAGCTGAAGAGTCACAGATGATTCTTTGTTACTATCATCATATTTATATTAATTTATTTTAAAATATACCCTGTGATTATGCAAAGGTTTTGAAAGGGCAAGGCCAACTCAGGACAGCTGAGGCTATCTGTGGTAGTATAAATGCTTATTTGTTATTAGCAGATGATTGTTTCTCTTTGGAAGAACCATTACACAAAAGAGTGAGGTGATCTGAAGCCTTGTTTAGATGGGTGCATTGCGAACACTGACCTCTGAGTTAATCATCTGCTTCCCCTCCTAATCAGTGGGCAGAAATAGGATTTCTCTGATACGATTCCAGTGACTTCAGACATCTATTTTAATATATTTTGACGTGATGCACAGAGACCAACCTTTCTTTCCACTGAAAGAGTTTAGGTCATTAAGAGACCGTGAATTGCAGTTATTAATGTTATATGAGATTGTATCCACCATGAACAACCATGTAAAAATGACAATGGTTTTGAAAAAACTCAAAATTTTTGTTACAGCTCTCATAAAATTCAATGTCCTTCTGAAAGCTCAAGGCTAGGAGGCTATGGTCAGTACAGACAACTATCAGCTTTCATTTAAACTAATAAGTTTGATTTTGGTTTTGGTTTTTATTTCCCCGCAACATAACATTACAGAAATAAGCTTGAAAGTTACCGTAAGACCTTTAGAAAATGGATATGCCAAATGGTATATTTTGCATACAAATGGGAGCTTAAACTGAAGCTTGAATGCTTAGGCTTGCTATTATTAAATACAGAGCACAACTAAACTTCTAGTGAAGGTGAATTTCTGGGGAAAAAATGGTCATGTGAAGCTGGTTTTCTCCCTAGTTTTTGTAAATTTCTCGCTTTACATAAGTTCTGATTAATAAGTTTATTTTCATTCTCTCTTTCTGTTTCCTTCATTATGAAGATACCGATTTGTACTCGGGAAAAAAAAGATTTTTACCCACAGAAAAGTAAACCAAAGAATAGTTTTTCCTTAAAAACAAAATTGGTGATGGATGAAAAACTGTTTCTCAAATTTCTTGGTTGCAATGGATGTATTCGGCAGGATGCTAAGTAAAAAAAAAATGCTGGAAAAAAAAGAGTATTTTCTGATCTTCCATGTACACAGGTATGTTCCAGGAAACATATCTGTGAGAGTCTCTGCAATGACCACTATTTGTTCTGTACCGCAGAGATGGAGGACACCCATCCTTCTCCCCTTTCTCTGTTTGCCTTGGCCCAATCCCTATCCTGGCATTGGCTAGAGATTTTTGGACGCAGCTTCCACAGCTGGTAGCGGTTTCTTGTGAACTGACTAAATACTTGCCGCGGTAAATTACTGTCCTCTGACCACTGTGCCAGGGAACGCAAGTAGTAACCTGTGCTTTTTGGTGCAGTGAAAAGTACCGATGCAAAAAACCTCCTCTAACAGAAACAGCAACTTCTACGAGAGTCTGTCAGACATCTGACTGAAAGTAATGTATACATCTATACGTACATGTGAATGTATGTATATTTATATTCACAATACAAATGGCAAAGTTTAGTAATGTATTGCCTCGTATGTACTACTTCATATCGTCTAGTGGTGACGTGTATTACCAGCCATGCACTATGTTTTCAAGTAGGATTTGAAGGTGACCTTGAGTAAGGCTGACCACATATCCTGCCTGATACAGCATATATTTGGAGTTTTTCTTCTCTTTGAGGTTGTGGCTCTCTTGGCTGACTCCTGCCTCCCAAAGATGCCAGTGTTGCCCTCTGGCATCTGGTGTCCGTAAGGGGTGACGTGGCTGCCAACAGGAGTGCCACCCAGCATCCCAAAGGGACTGCATTAATGTTTCTGGATTGGAAGCATGATTGAATTAATGTTTCTGTATCTCCACATGCCTGCTGCTCTACGGAAGAAACAAGGGACCCCGTTAAAGGCCCTTCACCTGCAAGTTTCCGATAACAAATGCCACAGTGCCCTCCTCTGAGCTCTGCTGTTTCTCCAAACGTCCTTCTTCAAAGTTAGAAAATGACATCTCAGTTTGTGTGGTCTTCTTTCTTTCTCAGTCCCCTTGGCTCCAGAAAGGCTGCAGCTTGGGAGCCAGTCATCACTTCAGCAACAGATGGGCCTGGGACAACTCTGAGTCCCACAGCATCTTGGAGGCACCTCCCTGTGAACAGCATGCCCCGCACATGTGGGTTGCAAAGACTTCTCCATGGCTCTGTACCCTTCCTGGTAGAGAAGAGAGGAACCAGATAGGAAAGTATTTCCCCTAACCTCGCCTCTTCATGACTGCAGTCCTTGTCTCTCTGTGTTTCCCTTTCAAAACCAAATCTCAAGGAAGAAACTGGCAAAACCCTGTTTTCCTGTCTCACTGTTACAGATTGGTATGGTGATATTTTAAGAGGATACCAAAGTGAACTGTTGGCTGGAGGGGTGGCATCTTTCAGTTTCTTCTTTTTGAATAAATAACGATCTGAAAAGAAACATGAAAAACAACATCCTTGTCACATTCTTTTTTGAAAATTAAAAAAATAAATTTAATTTGGTAATGCGGGTGATTATCAGAGGGACCTTTTCATCAAAGGTTCCAGAAAAGCAAGGGACGTTTTACTTTTTTTTCTCCCAGGAATGAGTACACCGAATATTAGATTTTTAGGTTTTCCTTCCCAGTCTGAGGAGATGCCATTCAAGCGTTACAAAGTCAAGGACGGAAAGCATAGGGAGACATCCACTTCCTGTGTTCCCTCAGTAAGGGAACACTAACCAGCTTCCCAAGTTCACACAGGAGGAACTGTGGACACGGCACATTGTGATGTTGTCACTTGCCAGTCCCCCTTGCCTTCCACACACTTAACTTTCTGTAAAGATTTACACTTTCCATCATAAGCAGGATACATCATAGTTGTTGGGTTCCCAGTCCTTCTGAAAAGTGGCCTCTTTCAAAGAAGTACCTGTGCGCTCTGGTATGAGCTTATCCGCATGGAGGAGAGGAGTGGATTGACTTCCCTGTACAGACATGTCTGGTGTTGGTCTAATCAAGATGCATCTATCTCTCTGCCATGATATTAGTGCCATGAAGGCAGTAACTAAAACATAGGCAAGACCTTACTTTGATGTTATTAGTACTAACTATGTGAAAATGCAAGTTCTGATGGGAAAAACAGCACTTTGAAAGCACTCAGCTGAATTTAAGCTGGTTTATTTTCTTTGCTAAAGTTTATTTTATTAAAATAATGATGCTACAGAATAGAAGAGTATCAAATTAAGCTGTCTTTCTATAGGAAAAATAACACAATTTAAAGCATTAAAGTTGGGAAAAATTATGCTATAAATAAATATATATATATTTATGCTATAAACAATATATAAAGTTGGGAACATGAGACAGCCATGCTCAAGCTTTCTTGGACAAACCAGCCCAGCTTTCTTGTTAAATTCAACAGAAGCAGTGGCATCAATTAATATAGGACTGTGCCAAAATACATGAAGAACAACAAATAAATTTGAAACTAGAAAATATGGAGAACACAGACAAAGGCCTTTACACCTTCGAAGAAATATGTAATACCACAGTGTCCACTGGTGGAATCTGCCTTCAGAGTACCTGGGAGATGGCTTCAATACAAGATTTTATGGGGAAAACTGTCCTGCCAGATCAGACCCATGACATACCTTTTCCAGAAATCTGTTTCTAACAGAGGACAATGAGCTCTGCCTCAGGGGAAGGTGGAATTCCCTCTCTCCTCCCTCCCAGTCCCGAAATCTTCAACAACTGTGAAATAAAAGTATTTTTCTTGCCTGTAGTGGAAGGTGGCATAGACTTTACAGCAAAAGGATATATTAGCCTACTGAAAAGCACTTGGGAGGGGGTGGTTAAGGGTTTTCTTCAAAGCTCTTCCTCATAAAATTATCTCAACCTATTTTGAAGTCTTCAGTGCAGTGAAATCTGGAGTCAATAAGACCTACCAGCTGATTGTGGATAGGGCTGACAATTTTCATTTACATTTTAATTAACATTTATTAACATTAGTTACATTTTAATTAACATTTATTTTCACATTTTTATGTTTTCCTTTCCAGTTTGTATTCAGTCTCTTTTTCTTCCTACCCTCCTTTTTAAAGCTTTTCTGAAGGTTTATTTTGCATATAATTCAGACATACTTATTGCAGAGATAAATTTCTTCTCATGAACAGTCTATTCATGTAATAATATATTTGGTATTACAATTATTCAGAAGCACCTTTGGTAAAGAAGATATCAAATGCTGCAAAGTGGCCCAAGAGAAAAGAGCAAAATCATGTCATTAAATAGTTTACTACTAACAGTAGAACACATTCTGGGGGAAATACTTTTTCTAGCTCTGACTGCACTGACATAAATCTGAATGGGTTCCGTCTGTGCAACGAGTGCACCGCCAGCAGCTGGGGTGTTAGAGGGCGAGAGGGGCTGTGGGTGGCTGGGTGCCTGGGCGCTCCTCCTGCCTAGCAGGTGCTAACTGACTCTGCTGCCAGCCCCGGTGCTCCGAGGATGACCTCTTCAAAGTCATTGTCTGCTCGTACTCAGTGCACGATGGATTGAAATTTCCTCTTGCAGAGGGGGCACTCGGGCTTGCTGTTAGTCCACCGCAGGATGGGCCACAACAAAACAAAAATCACGGATCTCTACTTCCATTACAAAAAATAAACTAAACCATTCCTCTGCCTAGACCCTCTCTCTTAGCCTTTTGCTTCATGTCCTTCGTGAATGAACACATCATTCATGTTTTGAGACAATCTACTCCATAGTGATGTTCTCTCCTTTACAGTATCCTTAATATCTTCCTCCTTCCATAAAGTGCCAGCGTAACATACGACCAGCCCAGCATTATGTCCTCCAAATAAAGTAAGATAAAAACTTGAGTATGTGAATGGAACAAAATCTGTAAGGTTAAATAATCTGATATAATATAATATAATATAATATAATATAATATAATATAATATAATATAATATAATATAATATAATATAATATAATATAATATAATATAATATAATATAATATAATATAATATAATATAATATAATATAATATAATATAATATAATATAATATAATATAATATAATATAATATAATATAATATAATATAATATAATATAATATAATATAATATAATATAATTCAGTGCATTCTCGTGCAGAACGTGTAAACCAAGATGAGCTACTATTAATGTACATATTTCTTAACTGTGGTAAATATAAGTGTATGCAAAACTCTTCACACTGAACAAAAAGAAAAAAAAAAGAAAAAAGAGGAAGCTTTTTGGCAAGTAACATTGTGAGCTACATGCTACATTCCATCCTTATGTACCCAGTTGTGAGTGAGAGCAGAATCCACACCACAGAATTTTTAAAGCAGACTTGGTAGAAAAGCTCACTTGCAAAGGAGCCAAGTGGAATGGCATGATTTGGGTCACTTACAGGAACTGCTACACTCATTCATTAATATGACCTAGAAGGAAGAAATATTACCTTGCCCTTTGCTACATTTCTTCATGAAGTGGGCGCTCAAGAAATTATTGCATGTCATGCCAGAACAATTAGTCGCAAAACTGTGAAAACAATGTTTTGGGGCCAAATGTTGTTGGGGTAAAAAGAATACTAATCAGTTCAGTTCTGCTTTTGTATCCTGGCATGAGCTACCACGCTTATGGTCTACACTGGAATATTGAGACGTTAAATTATGGAACACGTGTAGAATCCATGTGGCTGTCTAAAACACTCCACGAAATATTCTGGCACTAGCTGCTAGGGGAGATGGCAAGAAGAAAGTGGCAGTGTTTCCCAAGGCGATTCCTGAAATACACGCCATGCAATGTAGCTGGATGTCTTATTCTTTAAGGACATGTCAGCTTCCTGATTTTTTATTTTGGAACTTCAGAGCTTTTGAAGTACTGACCACTACTGGATATTTTAAGAAACTCAGAGGTCAAAATTCACCCTCACCAGAGTTGCATGGGACCCAGATAAGTTGCTGGCACACATGGTGCACACATGGAGTTGTGGCAGCTCCCCTGCAACCAGAGAGGAACAGTATTAAAAACCGGTACTTGGTCTCTTGGCATTTCACCTGATGTCATGGTGAGAACAGACTTGCAGCAGCTCAGGGCAGGGTCAACAACAAATATAGACCTGGGTGCTCTGGCTTGTGGCCTCTCAGGTCTTGAAGGCTGACCTCCAGGCTCAGGGATCCCACAACCACTCTGGGCAACCCACTCCAGTGCTTCATGGTCCACACAAGGGTGTTGGTCATGATTCCTTCTCTCCAGCCTGAGCCTCTCTAGTTTCAGGAAAGGCCACCGTCTCTCACCCTCCCACCAGGCAGTGCTGGCAAGAGCCTGTCCCCATCCCCTTGATGCCTTCCCCACAGGCACCGGGGTGTGCTGTGAGGTGCCCCGATGCCCCCTCAGCTCCATGCTGAACCAGCTCCAGCCCCACAGAGCCACTTTGCCTTCCCTGAGCCCCTCTGGTTTCTCAGCTTCCCTCCTGTGCAGGACCCAAAATGGGAAACAGTGCCCAGATGAGGCCGGCCTGCTGGGTGCTGAGCAGAGGGGGAAACTCTTGGGCCCTCTGGCTTGAGGAGAAAGACAGGAGAAGACGAGCGAGAGAGAGCCAGGTGCTCTCCCCATGGGTGACCCACCATGGGAGGAAGAGGGAGAGCCCAGAGGGCTGGCCAGCAGGGCTGGGGTGTGGGGAGAGCCTGTGGGACTTTGTCCTGCAGCCTCCCAGGGAGGCACGAGGTGTTACCAAGTGAACCCTCTCACTGTATGTGCCTGGAGATGCCTGCCCTGGCCAAAGTGACCTGACGGGCCTGGGGAAGACACGGCCGAGGCCTGGTGTGAAACACTGAGCACAAGACAAGAAATGGGGGGAAGAGTGGGCAGTGGCCTTGTGGTAAGACCAGATGCATGTGCTAGGTTCTGCTGTCACCGAGGGGATAGGCTCTGATGTCACGTAGCGATAGAATGTTAGCAGGCAACCCTCGCTGCTTCTGTCAGGGCACCGAGTCCCAGCCGGTTGGCTCGTGCCTGTGCTCCAGCTGAGAAGTTGGAGTGTTGAGTGAAGCCTTGGTGCTGGTGTCCTGACCAGGGAGTTGTTCCTTGCAGCTCTCTGTGCCCAACGCCAGAGCCGTCAAAGGATTGTCCCCGGCCCTGCCAGGTTCAGGCAGCCGGGGCAGCCAGGAGGCACGCTCGCAGCAGCAGAGGTGAGCTGGGAGGAGAAACCTCAGCCTAGGGAGCTGGGAGGCTTTCCTTCTTGAGGGATCTGGGCAAGACTTCCACCTGTACCTGGGCCAGCCAATGACTGTGGCTTCTATTCCTTTTCTAGCGTCACACCGGCTGCTGCAGTGCCCAAGAGAGGGAGCATTTTGTCATCGTCAGCTCCCCCCAGCCCACCGCAGCCAGTGGACAGCATGGCCACGGAGCAAAGCAGCCGCTGTCCAGTATGCCTGGACAGCTGGGATGATGCTGCCTACGTAATGCCATGCCTCCACCAGTTTTGTTACCAGTGCATCCTGCGGTGGGCTAACAGCAAGCCTGAGTGTCCCCTCTGCAAGAGGAGAGTGCAATCCATCGTGCACTCAGTGCGAGCAGACAATGACTTTGAAGAGGTCATTCTTGGAGCACCGGGGCTGGCAGCAGAGTCAGTTGGCACTCGCCAGGCAGCAGGAGCACCCAGGCACCCAGCCACCCACAGCCCCCCTCGCCCTCTAACACCCCAGCCGCTGGCGGTGCAGTCGGGGCCCAGGGCTCCAGTGGGTGGCCTCCAGCCCGACACCTGGGCGTCCCTTTTTGATGACCACCCGGCTCTCCTGCAGCGCTTTCTGCCCTGGCTGCAGCAGCAGCTGGGCCTGGTCTTTGCCGAGGAGCCTTCGATGGCAGTCGTCTTCGAGGACCTCATCCTGTCTGTCCTGGGGCTCTTTGGGCTGGATGAAGAGGTGCTGGTGCGGCTGTTGCAGGTCAGCCTGCAGAATCGTGCGGCAGCCTTCGTACAGCAGCTGATCGACGTCGCCGTGCAACGCTGCAGCGGGGAGGCCCACCGTCTGCTGGGCCTCGAGGACAGCCACGCTGCCCAGGAGTGGCAGGGCAGCCCCGCGGCTGCCCCCCATCCTGCTGCCTCCAGAAGAGGGTCTCCTGCCCCTGGCCCAGGCCCCTCCAGCAGCCCTCCTGTGGCCAGCGAAGAGGAGCGCCCCAGCCCCTCGGCTGCTGCTCTTCACGGCGGTTCCAGCAGCCCCGCTGCTGCCCCCATTCCCACCCAGGGGGACCAGGAGGAGCTGCAGAACAATCCGGGGGAGGCTGTGGCAGGTGCCTCCACTCCCAGCCAGGGCAGGGACCGCTCCCATGGGGGGCCACAGAGAGCCCGAAAGAGGAGGGCTGCCAGCTCCCAGATCTCTTCCCAGCCCCACAAGAGGCCACCCTGCCGGCACAACTAGAACCAGGCTCCATGAGCTGCCAAAACCAGGGCCGGGCCAGCAGCTGTGGCACGTGCTGGCCCGCAAGGTAATCAGAAGGCTCTCGCTAGTCTAGTTCCACCAAAGAGAAGACGCTGCCTGAAGGCAAGCACTGCCCAGCTCCAGGCCTGCATTTCTGCAGGTATCTGGGGCAGATGTTTCCAGCCGTGGCAGTCTCCAGGGCCAGCCCATGCCCCACCGCTCAGCACCTCAGGCCTGGCCTCCTCCTCACCGCACCCCCTGCCCCCACGTCCCGGGGCTCTGCTCTCCCACCAGCCTGCACTGCCCGGGGCAGCCTGGCTGCAGCAGCACCCAAATCCCTGCTCCTGTGCGCAGCCGCTGCTCTCTGCATCTCTGCATCTCCCCAGCTCATACCCTGCCAGTGCAGGAGCCCCAACAAGATCCACAAGGGCAAGCACAAAGTCCAGCACCGGTGGAGGGACAATGCCCAGCACCAGCACACGCGGCGGGCTGCCTGGCAGCAGGGCAGCTTTGCAGAAACAGCCCTGGAGGTCCTGGTGGGCACCAAGTTGATTGTGCGCCAACAACACGACCTTGCCACAAGGAACACTAACGCTGTGCTGGGCTGCATTAGGAGGAGGTTTGCCAGCCGCTTGAGGAAGGTGCTCCTTCCCCTCTACTCGGCACCGGTGATGCCACACCTGGAGCACTGTGTCCGCTTCTGGGCTCCCCAGTGCAAGAGAGAGATGCACATACTGGAGAGAGGCCAGCCAAGGGTCATGAAGATGGTTAAGGCGCTGGAGCATCTCCCCTCTGAGGAAAGGCTGAGCGAGCTGGCACTGTTTGGTTTGGTGAAGAGAAGGCTCAGAGGGGATCTGATCAATGTATCAAAAAGCCTGAAGGGAGGCAGCAAAGATGACAGAGCCAGGCTCTCCCCAGTGGTGCCCAGGGACAGGAGAAGGGATACTGAAGAGCAGCCTGGACGTGATCCTGGGTAAGTGGCTCTAGCTATCTCTGCTGGAGCAGGTGGCCATGACAAGGTGACAGCCAGAGGTCCCTTCCAACCTCAACCTTTCTGTGAACCTGTGAAAGAGGAATCTCTTCTAACAACTTCATTTGGGTTATTGAAGGTAAATAATGGAAGGAAAGTAGGACAATTCTGCTCTGCTTATACTTAGTAGCCATCCCCAGGACACGTAGCAGGGTGGTAGGACACGGATG
Source organism: Phaethon aethereus (assembly GCF_964289735.1). Classification (NCBI taxonomy): domain Eukaryota; kingdom Metazoa; phylum Chordata; class Aves; order Phaethontiformes; family Phaethontidae; genus Phaethon; species Phaethon aethereus. The sequence goes on along the minus strand of NC_138577.1, from coordinate 54,169,583 downwards.
CAGTTTCTGGTACTAAGCAAATGGACTGAATCCTAGGACTGCTAGGAAAGACCCATAACCATTATGCTATGGGAGAAAGATTTCCTCTCTCTTCTGCTGATCTTGTAACTTTTATTTCAGCTGAAACTGGTCAGTCTCCTTGACCTTACTTTGTGAGTGCTTCACAGTGTTGTCCTTGCCTTCAAGGCAAGAAAACCTTTGTAAAACTGAATACCATAATCATGCCTCAGAAAACATTCATGCAAATATAGAAAACATTTCTTACAAAAAGTCACAAAGTACACAATCAAGAATGCAGCCAATCCATGTGTATTTAGCAACCTTTTTCAATAACTATTCAGCTTGTAATTTTGAGTTTCAGATATTAAAGGCTTGGTCCGTATGATTTAAATTGGTAGCCAACAGTGTATAGGCCTTCTTGTATTAATGTAACCTTACCTACTTCTTGAACCAATTCAGCAGCCAGTGACATATGTTATAGTGTCCTTTTTCAGCATTTACATTCTATAACAAGAATGTCCACTGAGGTTTGTACGACTAAGCTTAAGAAAAGGTTTTAATCAGAACATATTATTCACCCCCCAGTAAGGCTTTTGTACCTATTGCAGAGAATATATAGCAATGTGATACAAACGCTATAGAAATGTTCGCTGCATACCGAATGTATTGTATTTAGGAGTATACAGAAACATCACTAAGCTTCCTCTGTTACACTGAAAGAGTCATTTCAAGAGATCAGTCCTTTCCTTTGGTATAACTCTATGTCTTGCTGCTTATGGTCCTTTTAAGCATATAAACTAACAAAGCTTAATTGACTTTGTCTTAATAATTCACTCTCATTACAGCCAGCAAACCCACAGTGTCCCACGATACAATGTCCAATTTCCTTTCACTCACATGCCTGAAGATAGCTGCCAAGCTGAGGAACTAAGCTGGGACATCCAGGAGACAAAATGGAGTCTTTAGCTGTATGTCTAGCCATGCAGACACCAGTGAAACACCACAGGTGTGGATCTTCAAGAGAACATCTGTTTGGAGAAAATGAACATACTCAGATTACCCATGCAACCTGCCTATGAGTGAGACACAGAGGCAGAAAGGATCTAACTGAATACACAGCACTAATCAAAATATAAAATCGAAAAGTTGGTAAGAGTAGATTTGTTTACTTATCATTCACATGCTGGAAAAAGCACTGGTTAAAAGTTAGCTAAATTATAATGCTTGCATTTCTTTTAGAGGTAACAACATATTATTGACACAAAACAATGTCCACTGTATGTATCTGAAGTCAGATTAGACTCATTCCTTTGCTTGCATTACACTTTTCTGAAGTTTTCTTCTCTGTCTTTACCTCAATCAGATAAACTTTGTAATCTATTCCTAGTAATTAAACAGTGCAGTGAGCTTCAAAACAGAACTTTTGCTGCCTATTCCTTAGATTGCTTTTAGCAAAGGTAGCATGTTGTTTTACTGAGAAAGCTGGCAGATTACTCACAATACAGAATTGAGTGGAATACTTGAATTCTTAATTAATGTTTGGTCTCAGTGTATTTGGAAACCTCTCCTGTTTGTCGTTATTCATGCAGTTGCCTAAATACTGAAAAACAGCTAATTGTGCATTTTGATACTGTTGACTACTTTTTTGTCTTTTGTGTTTTACTTCAAGCTCAAGCTCTAAATACCAAGACATACTTAAGAATCTCAGTTTTCATTAAAAGGATACATTTTCAAGCTTTGTGATTGCAGAGGAAAAACTAATAAGAAACAAAAAGCAACAAAGCAGACAGAGTAAGTAAACAAAACTCCACGTTTCCTCACTTTCTGACTCGATAGCACAAAATAACTCCAACAAATCAAAACCAGTGAGTTTGGTGATCAATTATTCTTGAATTCAGCTGCAATCCATGCTGAACCAGCTCCAGCCCCACAGAGCCACTTTGCCTTCCCTGAGCCCCTCTGGTTTCTCAGCTTCCCTCCTGTGCAGGACCCAAAATGGGAAACAGTGCCCAGATGAGGCCGGCCTGCTGGGTGCTGAGCAGAGGGGGAAACTCTTGGGCCCTCTGGCTTGAGGAGAAAGACAGGAGAAGACGAGCGAGAGAGAGCCAGGTGCTCTCCCCATGGGTGACCCACCATGGGAGGAAGAGGGAGAGCCCAGAGGGCTGGCCAGCAGGGCTGGGGTGTGGGGAGAGCCTGTGGGACTTTGTCCTGCAGCCTCCCAGGGAGGCACGAGGTGTTACCAAGTGAACCCTCTCACTGTATGTGCCTGGAGATGCCTGCCCTGGCCAAAGTGACCTGACGGGCCTGGGGAAGACACGGCCGAGGCCTGGTGTGAAACACTGAGCACAAGACAAGAAATGGGGGGAAGAGTGGGCAGTGGCCTTGTGGTAAGACCAGATGCATGTGCTAGGTTCTGCTGTCACCGAGGGGATAGGCTCTGATGTCACGTAGCGATAGAATGTTAGCAGGCAACCCTCGCTGCTTCTGTCAGGGCACCGAGTCCCAGCCGGTTGGCTCGTGCCTGTGCTCCAGCTGAGAAGTTGGAGTGTTGAGTGAAGCCTTGGTGCTGGTGTCCTGACCAGGGAGTTGTTCCTTGCAGCTCTCTGTGCCCAACGCCAGAGCCGTCAAAGGATTGTCCCCGGCCCTGCCAGGTTCAGGCAGCCGGGGCAGCCAGGAGGCACGCTCGCAGCAGCAGAGGTGAGCTGGGAGGAGAAACCTCAGCCTAGGGAGCTGGGAGGCTTTCCTTCTTGAGGGATCTGGGCAAGACTTCCACCTGTACCTGGGCCAGCCAATGACTGTGGCTTCTATTCCTTTTCTAGCGTCACACCGGCTGCTGCAGTGCCCAAGAGAGGGAGCATTTTGTCATCGTCAGCTCCCCCCAGCCCACCGCAGCCAGTGGACAGCATGGCCACGGAGCAAAGCAGCCGCTGTCCAGTATGCCTGGACAGCTGGGATGATGCTGCCTACGTAATGCCATGCCTCCACCAGTTTTGTTACCAGTGCATCCTGCGGTGGGCTAACAGCAAGCCTGAGTGTCCCCTCTGCAAGAGGAGAGTGCAATCCATCGTGCACTCAGTGCGAGCAGACAATGACTTTGAAGAGGTCATTCTTGGAGCACCGGGGCTGGCAGCAGAGTCAGTTGGCACTCGCCAGGCAGCAGGAGCACCCAGGCACCCAGCCACCCACAGCCCCCCTCGCCCTCTAACACCCCAGCCGCTGGCGGTGCAGTCGGGGCCCAGGGCTCCAGTGGGTGGCCTCCAGCCCGACACCTGGGCGTCCCTTTTTGATGACCACCCGGCTCTCCTGCAGCGCTTTCTGCCCTGGCTGCAGCAGCAGCTGGGCCTGGTCTTTGCCGAGGAGCCTTCGATGGCAGTCGTCTTCGAGGACCTCATCCTGTCTGTCCTGGGGCTCTTTGGGCTGGACGAAGAGGTGCTGGTGCGGCTGTTGCAGGTCAGCCTGCAGAATCGTGCGGCAGCCTTCGTACAGCAGCTGATCGACGTCGCCGTGCAACGCTGCAGCGGGGAGGCCCACCGTCTGCTGGGCCTCGAGGACAGCCACGCTGCCCAGGAGTGGCAGGGCAGCCCCGCGGCTGCCCCCCATCCTGCTGCCTCCAGAAGAGGGTCTCCTGCCCCTGGCCCAGGCCCCTCCAGCAGCCCTCCTGTGGCCAGCGAAGAGGAGCGCCCCAGCCCC